>NC_073692.1:300658510-301273503 GCF_029784155.1 Uranotaenia lowii | reverse complement strand
TCTTTTTTAAATTTGATAATTTCCTCTAACTTAAACCCTTACTAAAATTCTTACATTCTAAATTTGAGGTAAATCGAATGTCAATCTTGAATTTTTGTTCCAAGTCTATATTTAGCATTATGAACCTATATTCTGAACTTGAATCAAAATTCCAGATAAGAAATCCTATGAATTTTAAACCAAAAAGCGAAATTTGTATCAGAACCCTTAGCTTGAATTTTCATTTGATTCTGAATTTGATATGATTTTTTTTTTCAATTATTCATACATAATTGAACTTGTAAATCAAAATAAAATTGTGAATGATGAAATCGTTTCACAGTTTTCAATTCAGGACTCATGATTTTTTCTTATGTTTCAACTCCGCATATAAATTGAGGATAAGAATTTCCGATCTAAGTCTTAAAAATGGTTTGAATTTTAAATATTGAAACTGATCAAACTTATAATCTAGAATAATAAACTAGATACTTAATATTTAGATATTTTTTCGGAAGTTTCCTGCGATGTGCAAATCCAGGCAATTTTATCTTAAAACCTGGTGAAATAAGAGCATATTGTTTCAAAATTTTCCCTAAATTCCCGCCAATATGCAGGCGAGTTAAGAAAATATTCCATTGAAATCAAGATGAAAAACACGTGGACAACTGTTTTTATTTTATCAAAACATATCAGCCAATTCAGAATCATATTAAGGCTTCCAAAAAATTGTTTATGTTTATTTTGATAAAATTTGTTTAAAAAATGATTTGGACGCTAGATACATAACTCTAAGGACTCAACTGAAATTATCGTATGATTTTGCAGATAAATAGAGTGAGAAAATCTGGTCAAAATCCGGACAAGGTAGACTTAGTCTAACTTTGTTGGGATTTAATATTTGGCGCTCAATTATTATCAACAATTGAGACATTTTTTAAAAATCTGTTGTAGAATTGTCGTCCTGGAATGAGATTTCGAGGTTTCAAAGTTGAGATTGTTACACTATTGTTCATCAAAATTTGATCAGAAATGTCAAATTTTATGCTCAGCAAAAAAAGTTGGCATTTTTTTACCATCATGGGGGGGGGGGGGGGTCGTTCCTACGGTCATGTGTGATGTTATAGAAGATAAAGCATGGAAAAATAAAGAAAATCAAAAAAAATATAATCAAATTTTTCAGACCAGATAATTTAGGTCCAGCTGATTTTGTTCAAGTTTTGCGTGGATATTTCAACAAGTTCTGAAGATTATAGTTACGATCCAGAGATTTTAAGCTTTTTTGAAAATTGCACCAGTCAGCTACTCGGACTTGAACTTCTTAACTTATGATCTAACGATCGTAACAAATAGAAATGGCAGACGATTTGTTGAAAAGATTTTGAAAATATGATCGTCCTTTTGCTTGTATGCTAATCTGAAATCTCCCATAGTGCGGCACGATAGTTAGCATAGTTAGGAAATGTTTTATTTACATAATAAACAAGAATGAACGTAAAAAATTTGCATGAAGTAAACATGAAAAGATAGACTGGCAGATTTTATGTGGTTTTAGTTCAGATTGGAATTCTTTTTTTTTCAACAAAATGAAAATTATCTGATCGAGCGTTACTATGTGCGTGCTCGTTTCCGGGTCTGGAAATTCCGGAAGATTCTTTTGAAAAGCCTGGCAAAATCCAGGCATTCAATTTCAAATATTCGAATACAAGAAACCGGGTAATATCCGAACTTATCTGAGAAAAATTTATCTAATATTCATGCAAAATAAAAAAAAAAGGTAGGAAAAATTGTGTTCTAATTTTATGATTTATTTTGATAAAAATATTTCCAACAATTCGTTCCGGACCAGAAAACATAAACTTATCAACTCAATTTGATATTTTTAAAGTAAATTTAGCAAATTATGTGAACAAATTCGGTCTAAAATATTTTCCCCATATTAGTTCTCATCTCATAGTTTGTAAGTATTAGGCAAAGAGAATTCTAAAACTTTGTCTGCTACCCTAGAGTTATAGCATACTTTAAGGCGCAATTTTTTCGATTTTAGGTAAATACTGTATTTTTAATTCTTTTTATCAGATAATTATAATATATATCTTTAAAGACTCTTCTAGGGATCAATTATACCTATAGATAACATACATTTTGAAAAACTTCTAGTTAAAAATATTGAGATTTTACTATTGATTTGAAAATATGGCATCATGAAATTCATGTTATATTCTAACGATTGACATATGTATTTTTATTAAATACTAGCTGACCCGTTGTGCTTTGCTACACCTTCCGGAAATAAATGTAATTTGTAAAAATTTATTCAAATTTAGATTTTAGAGAGCATATTTTTAAATCAAACCTCATCATACTTCAGAACCAACAACTTTGAAATGAGAGCTGCAGCTGCAGTTCTGAATTGCAATTCAACGGTGGTATATATTATTTACTGAAACTTGAACTCTAAACTCGTTTTTCAAGATCTGAAATTTGTACTCTGTACCCAAAAAAAACTTTTGGGAGCTCTCCCATCTTTTTCAATTTTGTCCCCCACTGCTTGAAGAAGGTAGGCAAATTTAACAGGCTCGATACCCAAACAGCAGTTATCATGGTAATGAAAAATATATTAAATTAGTTATGTATTAAATACAGTGCAAACTTCTTTTTTTTAATTAATTTATTACGGTAAACATATAAATATTTGAAAAAACTATCAGTTGCATCACTAAATAAGTTCTCAGCGTTTTTTTTTATTTTCTCTTTGAAAGTCAAATATTCAAAAATGTAGGCAAAAACAAATTTCTAGGTTTACATTTGTCCCGTATATTGGGACAAGTGTCAATGCAAAGCTTATTTACAGATGCGTCAGAGTAATGGCTTTAAAATGGATTTAATACGAATTCCTGTTTTTTGTTCTATCAAGTTTCACTGATATCAAAGTTTCACTGATCCACTTTTAACGAATGCTGTTCAAAGGGAATGACCTTCATTTACAAAGACATTTAGAATTTTCAATATCCGCTGCAGTTTCAACATTCGGAATACCCCTTCTGGTCTTTCCATTGAATCTTATTGAATCATTTTGAAGATGAATTTGTTAAAAGTTCGACGTTTGCCCTTGCCCCACCGTGTGTTCTCTTAAAATTTTTGCGTCCAGTTGAATATCAGTTCTAAAGTCTCGCTTTTCAAAAACGAAGCGGATCAAAAGTCTCTTTTATGCAGCCATGTAACACAAAAACACTTTTCATGTTAAGTACGTACTTGAATTGGTATGTAAGCAAAAAGTACGATGGTTTTTTCAGAATTATTTAAAATAAAAAGCTCCCATTTTCATTTCTAAATTCGTTTCAGTTGTTTATTCGGGCCGAAGTAACAATTTCTAGAAGAAAACATAATTTTTAATTTTTTTTAACGGAAAAAGTTGAACGTTTAAACATGTTCTAATGTTCCTTGAATGAAAAGTCGAATGATACCTACATTAACACGAACTAAATATGGAAGTATTTTTGCAAATCTTTCAATTGGTTTTGATTCGATTGATAAAATACCAATCCGTGTCACATCTAGGCGTCATTTATTACCACGTGCTGTGTACAAATCAAATAAGCAAGAAAAAAACACATCTAGGTTGCATATCGCCCCACGTGTTTGAGAAACAGGCGCCTTATTGTTAAATTTTCCAGCAATCAATGAACAGTGTGCTTCGGTTACTATCCTCTTGCGACGACGTTTGCTCGCCCATGGAGACGAAAAACAAACACCTCAAAGAAAATATGCTTGGTTGAGAAATACGCGCCAAAATATTCCTACTGATCAGTATGCTATGCCTGGGTTACTTTCCTTTGGCGACGTTGGCTCTCGACGCCTCTACCATAGAGACGAAAAACAAACCGCCCAAAGGAAAAAAAATCTCAAGAAAATGGATGTCATGACTTTAATTTGTTTCGAAAAACTACAAATTTTGTATGGAAGCCTCTCCTTCCTTAAGTCGGATGGAGTTTTGACTATTACAGAAACCATCCCCGGCCTCAAAAACCCTCAGATGCCAATTTTGACGATGATCGGTTCAGTAGTTTCCGAGTCTATAGGGAACAGACAGACAGACAAACATTCATTTTTATATATATAGATTGGGGGAAGTCGTCTACTACCGGACACTTAAGGTTTTTAAGCAATAACTTCAAAAATAGATTATTGTAAATTTTGGTTCCTCTTCTGATTTTAAGAGTATCAATATTATGATCACTTAACTATACTAGAAAAAAATTAATTTATAACATATTCATGTGGTAAGAGAAATCATTTCATGTTAGTTTTCACTCATTTCCAAAAGTGTTCTCTATGGCCGGACACTACGAATTACTTCAGCAAAGTTGTCACCAATGGCACAAAAACGTGGCAAAATGACAGAAATCACTTGCACAGGTCTTGTGAGTATGTGTTTTCCAATACTGAACGTTCGATGAAGCCAGTCATGAAAGTTTTTTTGACAAACCAGAATGAAACATTTGTTTCGAAAAAACTAGAGAAAAATTGTCTATGACCGGACAGCAAAATCTTAAGTTTCTCAGCGGACCAAAATAGTTTCGTTATTGAATCTTTATCTTCTGCTAACCATTTGAGGGTGCTATAGAGATGAAAAAGTGAAAGTTTTAAATTGAAATTATCTATAAATTTTAATATTTTCTTGTCCGGTCATAGACAACAACTTGGTGTCCGGTCATAAACAAATCGCATTTTTTTAAATTTTCCTAATATTTCGTTTGAACTTCCGTTTTATTATCTTATATCTACTGTAGTCGAAAGATAACCAATCAACGATGTCGTTCTTGTGCAGTTCAAATTTTACAAGCCAAAAAAACTTACCACAATACAAATGCAAAGTTTAAGCGATCCTCTCCGTACTACTAGGCAAAAGCTTCAGATGTCTATCAATGGTTAACCTTTTCAGATTGGATTACCATATTTCTAACACCATATCAGGCAACAATTTACTTTATTTTCATGGCGTTAAAACATTATTAGGATATTGTTGTCCGGCCATAGGCGATGTCCGGTCATAGACGACTTCCCCCTATATATTTTTATTAAAAAATTTTCATGTGAGAAATATTTTTAAGTGATAAAATAAGATCTTCAAATCATATTTTGTTAAATTTTACAAACAAAGCTCAATAACTCGAAAAATTATTTTTTTTAAAATTTGTTGAGATAACAGCATTGTTGTTTTGTTCTACTTGGCACATTTTTCTAGAACATTTGATATTTTTTAGACATTCCTGTTTCAAGACATAGCGATGGAATCAAGTATCCCCAGGGATCAAGTATACTCATTCTTCCCTATCGTTATCTGTTAAAAATAAAAAGTTTGATAAAAAAAATCATAAACCATGGCTGTAGGAACTGAGGAAGGGGGGCTGGGAGTTTATCCCTCCCATGAGAATTCAAAACTGTAAAGCGGAATGTTCTTCTCAAAACTCATAGTTTCAATTTCTCAATATATTTTTTAGGTAGGACAAAACAAAAAGGTTTAAGAGTAATAATCTCGGCTGAGGAGTAAAGTTTTTTAAATTAGAAACAAATGGCTTCTGTGAAGATGAAATCCCTTTAAAAACACAGTTCAATTAAAAATTTTCACTTGTGGGTAGAAAATAAGTCCCGATTATCAAAATTCCATAAAATTTGATTAAACTAGCCAGATTGTCCAGATTTTGTTCGAATTTTTTCACTTTGTTTGCCTAATCGAGCAGAAATTTTCATTGAGTCTTTAAAATTATGAATTAAAAAAAATCAAGTATTTTCTGCATGATTTTTACTAAACAATTTTCAAATTTAACCGAGTTTTGGGATAAAAAGTTTGAAATGAAAGTCCTGGATTTTATCTGGTCAGGACAAAATCCTGGCTCGAATCTTGGTTCAGTATTTCAAACTTAAATAAGATGAAATTTCCATATTCATCATTTCGGAGTATGAATAGAAAATATTCAAAATTGAAGAATTCAGAATAAGAATAAGAAATTTCTGGTTGAAGGTTCTGATACAAATTATGCTTTTTCGATCATACAAAATTCATTGGAATTTTTATCTGACATTCAGATTCAAAATAACGGAATTTAGCTGTTTAATTCAGTAGGATGCAGGAATCAGATTCCGATAACAAAAAATTTAAATTCAGTTTCAGCTCGAAGTTGAGTTTAATTAAAGATTGAAATATTAATGTGAAAATTTCATTAAGGAATCAATTTACAGGAAACACAATTCAAAAGAAATTCAAAATTTAAAACAAAATTGGGAATATTGTTGAGGATTTTGTTAAATATTCTCGTTTAATAAACGCATGCAGGGTTAGTTCCTAGAATATATTTGATATATTTTCACGAACGATTAAAATAGTAATGCGTGTAGTTGAAAATAATTAGCTTAAGATTTGCTAATTGAATTAAATATGTAAAAAACATTTTTTAATATGAAGCTTACAAAATTACTTATTTATTTTTTAAACTTAAAAAAATGTAACTTTTTTATAGGACTAATTCCCGAAAGTTGGGATTGAAAATAAGTGGTTTTTAATAAGAAATAACTAAAACCTGAGTTCCCCCACCAATGATCCGGTTTTTCCAACATCTTCCTGTCTCACATGTTTTTTTTTTTTTGAAGCCTTAATAACGAATTGAATCTACTGATGTATTTCAAAGAAAAAAAATGATTCAAGCGTTTTTGTTTAAAAATTCCAAAGTTTTTCCATTTTTTCTAGGTGAAATGTTTTTAAATCAAATGCCCGGATTTTGTCAGTTTTCTTTAAATTGCCTAGATTTACCCCACCAGGATACGTGGGATCTGGCAACCTTTATGTAGAAAGAAAAGAAATACATTGAAAATCGTTTGGAATTTTGGAGTTTCACGAGTTTTTCTGAGAATAAAATTGGTTAAACCGAGCAATCTGGAATGCTCGCTTTATAGGCAAAAATAATATTTAGTATAAGTAATGTAAAATTCATGTTAGTTTGTTGCTTAATTTATCGGCCTTATCGGTGAAAAGCGATGGCTTTTTTGATAAAGACATTAAAAAATATTGGATTTTTTAATTAAAGGATAGAAAGTTGGAAGAAATGAAAGGTGGTGAAAATGAGCGGCAGAAATTTATTCAGAAGCATTATCATCACTTACCAAATTTTTATTCGGCACTTTCCAACTTCTATAAAGCGGTTTAATTCTGTGGCCAATTCTTTCAATAAGTTTCATACACAATCTTTGAAAATTCAGGGCTCAGTAGGCTATAGAAGCAATCCGAATTTGGGTGATGGTTTTCCATTAGTACAAGTGGGATTCACCCAACTTTCGACAGATCTTATGGATTTTTCTTAAGAAGAGAAAGAATAACTGTTTGCTTCTATAGCCCATTGAAAGGTTTGAAAGTTTTGATAAATAGAAAACAAAATTTTCCTGAAATTGTTTTTCCATTGGTATGTTTAGATTTCATTTGAAATCATATTTTGATTCTCTGAAAATATATTAATAAAACACCATGGCACAAATAATTTATCCGAAATGTGTTAGGAATTGCACATTAACTGGAGACCCCGCCCGGCACAAATCATTTGTCACCATCGGAATTATGTGATTTGTCGTGCCGAAGATTCTAGTCAGGCATAAAACCAACACGGTTCCAGGCCATAATTCAACGGAAATAAATTCTGACTACACAAAAACCCGGGCCCAGCATTTCGCATTTCAATTCATCCATATTTTGTCAAAGTTCAGCCTAGTACTGGGCAGAGAGCCCCCAACTGTGGCCATCCTCAGCGTCCAAACATCCACCCACGCACACGTCCTTTCGGAGGTTTTTGGGGAATTTCTGACCACATACAACCAATAAAATTCGAATCCAGTCACATTTTGCGTGAATGGGTTTTGGCTCCAGTCGATTGGAGAAATTTGAACCAAAAAGGCAAAAAATACCTATCCCAAAAAGCCCGAAACGGAAACGCATCCCAGCCGGTGTTTAGCATTATAAACTGTTCCGGACCGGTGCGTGGGAGGTGTTTGAGGAAAAACGGGCCGAGGAGCAGAGGAATTCGTATCAGAGCGTAGGGCCGATTTGTGTGCATCCAATGATAAACAATAACTGTCACTGAGGATACGCTCCTTGCATGGAATGGCAATGAGTTGTGACGGTTGATGGTGGTCGGATTGGTACAAAGTTGCCGGAATATTTGCTGCAAACACTGAGTGATGCCAAACGGGAATATATCAGTACCATTTTTCGATGTGATTACATTGATACAGGCCTAGTTATCTGTACTCAGGTTTAAATGTTTATTGATTAGAAGTTATGAGAGTCATAGTTTATTAAAATTAACGATATGAGATATGGAAAAGGATATAAACGCTATACATGTGTCTTCTGTTCAAACATTCTAGGCAGTTTGAAGTTTTATTGGTGGTTGTTTATAACTGTCTGTAATATCAATTTGTGTTCGTCAGCTCGTAGCGTTTTTCGATTTTGAAATGTTCACAAAAATGGTTCCTTTTTTAGCAATGCAAAAAGATTCGATCGATAGATTTAAATTGGTTCTACAAAAATATGCTAATTGCATTTTAAAAATATTCATTTTTTTAGTTAAGAGGTTGAGAAATTGTATAATTAAAAGGCGAAAACCACTCTATTATGTGTTGTGAGTCTACTTGATTGAATAACTGTTCTGAATCAAAGCAACTGTAAGATTCCTTTTAGTTCAACCACGGTATAAGAAAAGCTCAGATACCGGTATTTCATTGATGAATGTGAATCGTTTTCCTCCATTATATTATCCCTAGCTAAAACGTAGCAAAAACTTCGGAATGCTCGGCAGTTATGCCGTTGTCTGTTTTTTTTTGGGTCTATTTACCTACCCTATTTTGGGTGTTGTCTGGTAGTGCTTCATTATTATCTACCCGTTTCTGGGTCATGTCAGGTAAATTATTGTATTTCTTTTTACCTTAACCTACCTTATTCAAGCAAATTGCTATCCAAAGACCGAATCAGCGAAACATTTTCTCGATCAATAGAGTGACCAGATTCACATATGTGTAATGCTGCTGCAGATCTAGGATCCAAAAAAACGCTTGGGACCCTAATCATTTGGACTTCGTACCAAGGTTGCCGAAAAAAGTTCTGTGTTTTTGAGAAAAAAAATTCTGAACTTCTGTGATTTTACCCAAAAATTCTGTGATAGTTTTCTGTGATGCTATTTCCTTTAATTTAATTGAAAAATCATGATAAATTGTGTCTTTTTTACGTTTCAGTTGTGTAAAATCAATTAACATAACCAATCTTATCATACTTTTCTAATTCTACGTAAGAAATCTATATTTTATATTGGCCAATGAAAATATAGTTTTGGAAATTTATTCAAAATTCAAAAATTCTGTGAAATCTGTGAATATTTTAAAATTCTGTGTTCTGTGACACAGATTCTGTGATGAAAATTTGCTCAAAATTCTGTGAAATCACAGATTTTTCTGTGATTTTGGCAACCTTGCTTCGTACAACGGAACCTACGTCCGACTGTTTTAATTTTGATAACAAAAAACGCATCTAAAGTTTGCATAAGTTCATTTTTTTTTTTGGTAAAATGTTGAATACCGTCGTGCAGGGTGAGTATGGGCCAAAATTAAAAATGTTTGCTTTGAAAATATCTTCACAAGAATCAAAGATATCGTTTTCAGCATAACATTTTATCTTTTGCTTTAAAAATTTTGTCCTATAAATATTTTGTTTTTATCCTAAAAATCGTCTAAATTCAGTGTCTTAATGACAAACAAACTTCATTGCACAAATTTGTTATGTGTGTTTGTTTAACCAGAATCAGTGTTTCTTCTACAAATTGGATAATATGTTAAATACCCCTTTGCCACCAAGAAATTTATTTACACCCCTTTGTTTTCAACCCAATTGTCATTTCCAGTAAGAAGTGTTTTTTTTTTCATCGGGACGAAAAATTAAAAAAGAAATTGGAATTAAATTTGCATTTGAAAAGTAAATCATGTTTGAAAATTTACCATCAATAGTTACTCATTTCATTGCATTTAGCAGAGGTCGGCATTAAAACGCTATTCGCTAGTTAGTCCGCTACATTTTTGTTCGCATATTTATTTTTTAACTTTATTTTTAGAGAACTTACGGCTCAAAAAACTCCACCAATTTATGGAAAATAATATTTATCAGCATTCCTGCTTGACCTAGTGGAGTTTGTTTATCCGTTATTTCAACATAAATCCCGTGAGAAAAAAAATTGTTATCAAAACAGTAGCGGACTAGTTAGCGATTAGCGATTTAACGCCAGGCACTTCAAAAAAGCATGTATCAGCATTCTTCCTTGACTGATTACTTGTGGTGGAGTTTGTCTATCTGCTAGTACAAAAGTTTGGTGAAACCACTCTATGTTCCAGTGAGAGATGTGCTGGGTGTGAGAGACTTGGACTACATGTTCGAAATATATCTTTCCTAAAAGCTATTGATCTTCGTCTATAATTTCTTCTTATTTTCATATTTCCCTATCTACCTTCTTTTTTCTTCAAAAGTGAACTAGATATAAGCACACAATTGTTATCAAACAAAACGAGTTTGGCTCCTTAAAGCCTAAAGGTATGATCCGTTTCAAATAAAGAATTTACAAAAAAAAAAAAAGTTTGGTGAAAAAATAAGTGAAAAAGATAATTATTAAAAGATAATAAATTTAATGCCGAACACTGGCATTAAGTGATAATTCTAGTGATCGAAATAATATCAAATGTTGTATTTTTTTCTATTCTAGCCCCAATAAATGAATTCCAAATTCTAATGATTTCACTTCATAGTTATATGGAGCATGCCACAAATTTCGGACTCAATATTTATTTGTATGAGATGATTGGGTTAATGTTGAAATTAGTCGAGGTATGTTGTAGGTACTGTTGAACATCAACTTATTATTAGCAGTAGTATATTTTTCAATGAACAATTAATCAGGAAGAGGCGCAGAAAACATGCAGTGATTGAAAATTCATAGAGAAATACCTTTCACGAATTATTCTTATAATTATTCTGATGAAAAATTGTTATTTGGAGAGAATTAAGCCAACTGACAAACAAGGTTGATCTTTAGATACGAAATCTCTCGATGAAATGTACCAGAGTACATTTCCCATCACAACAGTAAAAAATGTATATGTTTATAAAGTATTTGAATATCACCTAATTAGATCCCTATGTTTTCGGAATTAAATCAACAAGGCAAAATCACCTGAAAATGGAAATTTATTTGTGGCAAAGGGGTATAAATAAATATATTTCTAGGTAAAGTGGTATAAGTGCGTGTGTTTGGAGCCAAAGGGGTGTAAGTGCAAAAATAAAAAATCATGTGTCTTCTCAATTAACGTCAAATACACGTTTTTTTTTCTCAAAAATGATGTCAAATGATTTGTTTTAATTTAAGAAGATCAACCTTATTGAAAAATTTCATAAAAAATATCTATGGAATTTATTGAAACACAAAGAACTTTAAGTACTTTTTTTTCTCGAAATCAGCTTTTATGCACTTAAACCCCTTTGGCTCCAAGGGCCTCACATGTAGTTTTTCAAACTTTTCACATAATTATTTTGGTTTGATTTTTTTTGTAAACAAAATAAACCATATTTTAAAATAATACAACTCTGTAATTTTTCAACGGAACTCATAAAATAGCACATTTCAGAGCAGGTAAAACAATTTTTCTGTGCTTTGTAGAGCGTTTCAAACAAAACTGAATTATTTATAAATATTTTATTTAAAAAGCTGATAAAATTTATTTTCTTCACAATAAATCTAACCGAAACTAACTCAAAAAAACCGGCTAACAGTTTTGGCTTCATCTGAAAAACTACTGAACTAACTATGGACTAAATGTAACGAAGCATCCAACATGGCTGATTCTGAAATTAGAAAGATCGACTCACCTTCTATTTATCTCCTTGGATTAACCTAGCTTGAAAAGTCTGCCCAAAATCGATCTAGACTTGATCACATTCAACCAGTGAAACCAATCGACGAATTATGTTTTTAGCATTGGGGAAGGTGTGCGGAAAAAACGAACGAAAACCGAACAAAATTCGGATAGTTTTTAACTGACAAGCTTTCTTTTGACAGTTATCGGTCCGTTGGTGAGTCTCGCTGTGATACGGGTAAATAGTGCTTAGGGATGGCGAGTATTTATAATCTAAAAAGTTTGTTGAATGTATGATTTACCGCGCGTTGTTTTTGGATTTTTATTCAAAATAACGTTTTTTTTTTCACGGCGAAGCGTAGCGGCATCGAACCTGCGACTAATCAAACTAGATTTGTAACGTGAAGCTTCTTCAATACTAAGATTGGTCGATCTTGGATTGATCTTTGAAAGATCGATCATTCAATATAAGTGTTTTGATTTTGTGGTTTGATTCTGCAGCCTGGAAATAATCCAAAGATACGTTCTATAGAATTTTTTACTTATCTAGAATCTAGGTTCAATTTTGAGTGAAGATTAATGCCAAATAAATTCTTCTGTTAGACATCTAGTCAATATTATTGCTCCGAATTTCAAGGAGGATCGATCCTTTGACCCTCATTCTGAATCGATCTTGGAGATCGATCTTTTCTTGAAAATAGAACAGTCCAAGTTATTACCCAAGCAACCAAAATATACATATTTACTATAATGAAGGCTTAGAAAGTTACATATTGCATGACAAAGGCAAGTTTCTTATTTGATGTATATGTTCTATGTAAAGGACTTAAGTCACAAAAAGGACACAAAAGTACTCAAAACCGGATTCACGAAGCCACAAAATGTGCATTGAGATGCTGTCTTTCTGGCTGGCTGTCTGGTTGTGCTGCAGGTATTCTACAAAATTTAATCATCACTTCGGGTTTTAGTTCTGTTAGAACAACACCTAGGCATGGTCTTCTGGCAGCGTGTTCGATTGTCACCACTAAGGTCGGGGTTCAATCCCCAAGCCGGGCAAGTTTTATTCAATAAGTAAATTTATTACTTGAGTGACCATTCCGCCGCGATGTATGTATGCAATATAGGAAAGAGGCAGTAAAATGAACAAATTTCGACAAACCGCAATTCGTCGAATTTGGGATACGATGCTTGGAATCATGGCGGCACCAGGCACCCAAAATAATGAATAATCAAGAGAAGGTGATATGAACTGATGCTTAGGGTGTAATTGAAATAGAGACAGAATTTTCTGCTCACTTTAAAATTTTTTAGAAGCTTAATAGAAGGTATAACACTTTCAAAAAATCGATTTTTTTATTTTTTTTCTTTTTCTTATTGTAAAACATTTCAAGAATGTTGTGTCAAATTTTCAAGTCAATTGAAGCAAAACTGTAGAAACTGTAGAAAGCAAGAGCAGAAACTTCAAACGCGTTTTTCTCGAAAGCACATTTTTAAAGTCCGTGGACATCGTCATTTGAAAACTACTTATCCGATTCTTTTCAAATTTGGAACATATTTTCTTCATATAAAATTCCAGACCCCAACGTTTTTCTTTTTTGAATTTTTTTTTTACTTTGGGGAGATTTTACAGGTGAAAAATTGCGGATTTTTTCGTGAAAAATCGTAGTTTTTACTTCAAACAGCCACAAAAATAGCATAAATTTTTTTTAAGTTAAATAAAAACGTTGGGGTCCAGAAAAACATCTATTAAAAATATTTTGCTCTGATTTTTTGACTTCAGATGATTCTGTGCTGAGATACAGTGTCCACCGCCAATCCTGTTTTCTAAAAGACATCCTCGAAAGTGCTCCGTCCCCGGCTAATTTTTCAATATTTTTCAACGAAAAAATTACTAAATGTTCTTTTAACAATGCTTTGTATAATGCAAAAAATTTGAATACATTTGTTTGAACGATAGCTCTAGAAAAAAATCGTAAAAATGGTGTTTTTTTTATACCCGTTAGACCCCCCCCCCCTTAATGTTTCGGCTTTATTTAATTTCTTAAATTCCCGGAAAAAAATCATGTCTTAAAACGGCAACACTGGCTCACCGGTGTGGGAAAAACCCTTCCAGTAGCTAATCCCGGGCACTGTATCACCGCGGGAACCTCACACGAATCGTCAAAATCAAACTAACCCCTTGGTGTATTTGTTTTCGTTTTTCTCTTGCACAGACATCACCAGTTGTGGCATCCAGCAGAACCGACCCATCGATGGTGGAGGCGGGGGCGGAGGAAGTGGCAGTGGTCGTAAATCACTGTCGTCCCCGTTGGGGTCCTTCGAAGCCCTCGGTGGTGTTGGGTCGTCGCGTCACATGAGAGCGTACGTGGCCGCAGCGTCGACATCCTCCGGGGGTCCCGGTCATCAGCAGCAGCAACTGCAATCGGCGACGTCCGGCGCCGGGGGTTCCGGATCTGGCCTCGTTGTGCCCCAATCGACCGGCGTTGGCATCGGATCCGTGGGCAAATGGGACGAGCCATATTTCGACGACACCACGCCACGCAACGTGACGGCCTTGGTCGGAAAATCCGCGTACCTCAGCTGCCGGGTCAAGAATCTGGGCAATAAAACGGTGAGTAAAGTTATGTGCGTGTTTGTGTTTGCGGTGTGGTAGGATTCGATTCGATTCGAATAACTTTCCAGGCCAGGAGTTGTCACACAAGCCACTCGACTGGACATGTGGCGTTGCTATTGCCCTGGGGAGTGCACCACGCGTGCATTTTTCATGAAAATTTATTTAGAAGAGTTAAATCACAGATACCGTTCGCATCTGGATGTGTTTGCTTTTGCAACATGAAAGCTCTTTGCTAATTGTATGCAAAAAATTCAAAAATATATTTTAGAAAGTCACTGGGAAATAATAAACAAAAATCAAGGCTTAATGCAATATATGCAACCACATCTACTAGGAGCACAACAAATTTCATAGTGGTGATTGTGCAAATAAAGATATACACGGCACTATACGTTTTGCCAGCTTTTAGTTTCAATGCAATTGAACTGCTCTGTTTTTAATTTATCATTTAAAAAAAATAAACAATATATTTTTAATATTGCATCATATTTAAGAACATACATAAGTTCAAATCATTAAAGAATGTCTAAATGTTCGAATTTTTAAACTATAGTATGCCTCAAACAAAAATGCACGACCGGAGGGGGGGGGGGGGGGAGGGGAGGGTGGTTTTGGGTGTTTAACCATGACGGCCCAGGAAAAATAAGCGAGATTTTCTACAGTACAGTTATCATTAAAAAATCTCAATCAATTTTTGATGATTCTGTAGGGTAATTGAAGTCTTACAACTCTCTTTTGAACCCGTTGCATTTTCTACGTTCTAGTGAATCATCAAATTTTCCTACTCTCAAGAATTTGAATTATGTTCATATGTCTCATCAATAATTTATTCAGAATATAATGAAATCTCAAAAGATTTTCGGTGCCATATATGTGCCTTAATGCCTAAACTTTTCATTGCATAAACGTTCTAAATTTATAATTAGAACCTCAATGTAGCATATTCATGCTATCTCGTGTAGGTGAACACTTTCAAAATAAGCTGGTCTTGTTTTATAATAAACAGCACAGCACGATTCCAAATAATCAATGGATTGGCTATATTCGTGCATTCTTAAGCCTTATGTCACTTTACCTTATCCTTAGTAATCCGCTAACTGATTGTATCTCTCTTAATCTTCAGCGAAGAATGATCGCAGGACTGTATTGATGGAGGAGTATGTTTTCGCCTATCTCATTTTACGCAGGCCCATGCAGTTCCACTCAACCCGCGTGGAGCACATCTCTCAGATTTAAGCTTTTTTTGTCAGCATTTTTTCTCAGATTTAAGCCTTTTTTCTCATATTTGAGCTTTCATCTCCAATGCTCTCAAGGCAAAAAAGCTTAAATCAGAGGAAAATATAAGCTAAAACACGAGATTCACTAACACTTAGCAAATAGATATTGGTCACACGATACATAGACAAATCCTAAATCATTGCAGCCCCCTGGTCATGCAACGTTACACGATTTCTCTATAATGCGTGTGGCCAACATCTAGTTGCTAAGTGTTAGTGAATCTCGTTTTTAAGCTTTTTTTTAATCACATATAAGCTTTTTTGCCTTGAAGGCATTGAAGATGAAAGCTTAAATCTGAGAAACGTTTTCCACACGTTTTTCTCTTTTTTTTGATTGAAATTCAGTTCTGAATACTAATTTTTAAATAAGATAAAATAGGTTTTTGGTTGGTTCTATGATTGATTACATATTATTAAAATCAAAATTAAACTTCTGTTTTCATATTTTGAATTCTGTATCCAGATTAGGATTCCAGATTTTCAGTTCGAATCATCATTAGAAATAAGCAATCAAAAGCAGTTGTGAAATCCTGGTTCAAATTGGGATTAGCTTTTTTGATTTTCGAAACTCATATGACACATTCCACCGTGACGTGAAATCGCTTTTCCGAACTTTTCTGAACTGTTATCATTCTAGAAGTCAACCAATTTACTAGGAAATGAAAAATAGTAGCAAACGGTCGCAAATGGATTTTTCATCAAAATGAATATAATTTGGTCCTTAAGAATTTAAATTTGTTTTTGTTGTGTGATCGATTACTTTTGTGACGTGAATTCCCGCTAGAATTGACCATTTCTGACTTCAGTACTTTGATTTCCTGTTCTTTCTGTAGAAATAGAATATCGGTGTCTTCGAATGAGTTGTAGAAAAAACAACTACTTTTAAAAACGATATTTTGTTGTTCTGACTTTTACAATCGTAAAATTTCAGTATCTTTACCTAACTTTTTCCTCATTTTGATTGGTACTTGAATAGCAACATATTTACGTATGATCCGTTAAAATAGCTACTGTTTCTCACAATCTTCATTAAAAGATTCACCAAAAATTATTTTAATTTTTTTCAATCTTTTTTTTTAAATTACTAACTTATTAAAAATCAACTAAATTTTGTTCAATTTGTAAAAATCCGAGCTTCTGGAGTCTGGAGGGTCAAAACAGTTTCCAGAGCATATTCCCCTTATCAAATTTTACAAGAAATAAAATTTTGTGACGTGTATTCACTTATTCGCGCTGTTGTAACTCAGCTAGATTCCAACCGATTTCTATAAAATTTAGTGTTATAGAATTGTCTTATCATTTTTAAAAAAGATCTATTTTTTATGTCAGAAAATGTCAAAATTTTTTTGTTTCGATTATAGTCGTTCAACCATCTTTATGGCATCCGCGACTTTATCAACGTTGCAATTGGCAGATCGTTATTGAAAAACTAATCCGGTACAACTGAGTTCGATGTTTAATCTTGGGCTCGAACTCGTACACATTGGCTCAGGAGACAACAGATTTGCCAACTGAGTTATATCACGAGCCCATTTGCGAATGTTTTTGTTCGCTTCTAAAAACAAGCACATTGAATTTAAACGATTTTTTTCTTTCATATTTGAAATTTTGATTGAAATTGGGAATAAGGTTGTACAATAAAAATTAAAAAAACAACATGACCGTTTCGTTGAGAGATTCAAATCGTGAAAAAATCGATTGTTATTTCAAATTTCAAAATTTCAAATTTTTCTTCTTGATCAGTTCAATTCAATACATTTCAACTGATTAGAAATATTAAGTTCAATAAAAGTTTATTTTGCAAGCGAAAACCGGATTTTTATTAAAAAGTTCATAAGGTTTTAATTTTTGAATTGATTTTTGATGCAACATATTTGCTTATAAAGAAATATGCATTACGTAAAAAATGTCTACAAAATGGTCCATATTTTCTAGGTAAAATGTTAAACATTATTAATTTTACAGTTTTTTCATGAGCCAAATTTCAAACAAAAATCTGATTTGGAAAATGTTATTCCCTTACTTTAACTTTTGAAAATTTGATTTATGGCCATCGATGGATTGAATCTTGGATTTGTCTAAGAATTTGGTGAATTTGTTTGATGGTTTGGTTTGCGCATATAATATTTTTTTTTAAATTGATAATTTTCCTATGCTCAAATCATAAAATCTAAATTCATCAGACTCTTTATCAAGTTCAAAGATTTTACCATCGTTGAAAAAAAGTTCCCCTTTTTCGATACTGAAGGCTTCAAAATAGAAATTTAGTTTACAATATTAAAGATTTTAGCACATATTATCAAAAAATAAAATGAGAATTGCAACAAATTAGGGGGAAACTTTACAGTTATGCATTCACACTATTTACACCGCTATCCAGGGCCGGATTAAGCCATCGGGGGGCCCGGGGCAATTTTTCTCGGGGGGCCCCTATGATTCGATTTTTTCTCAAATGCTATCCCAGAGAATACTTAACATTTTAACCGTTCAAAAGAACTGGAGATGAGTTCAGTATACTGTTTTATTTATTTATTTATTTATTTATTTATTTATTTCGCCAAACATCGTAGGCTACATATATATTCTTAAAACTAGTAGTACAATCTTAATATTACTTTAAATACTACAATATTAGGTTCTTAAGTGCCTGTTGCCGTAAAAAGCACTTTTTAGCTGCTGTTTAGACATAGTAAAATCTATGTACTGGTAGTTTTAATTATAATTCTTCATTAGACAATTGATTGGACTATTTTTACCATAATCAGTTCGAGCAGAGGTTAAAATAAACAGATTTCTAGTTCTCAACTGGCGACTCGGACAATAAAAGTTTAACTGATTTAGTAGATAAGTAGACTGAACACGCTGATTAATTATGTCGTTTACAAAGGAGATTGCAGCAAATTCTCTTCTAACAGTTAATGGTTCAATATTTATTAGTAAACAGCGTGATTCGTAGCTTGGTAATTGGCTCTGAGACCATCCTAGATTTCGTAAAGCAAATAGAACAAATTGTTTCTGAATGGATTCTAAACGGTTTTTATGAGAAATTTGAAAGGGGGACCACACAACGCTACAGTACTCAAGTATGGATCGGACATAAGCTGTGTACAATGTTTTTACTGTATATGGGTCTTGAAAATTATAACTAAAACGTTTTATAAAGGCAAGCATACTATTTGATTTTTGAATCACTGAGTTATAGTGATCTACAAAGGTAAGTTTTGAGTCCAATATAACACCTAGATCTCTGATCTTATTGATTCTCTCCACAGGCTCATTTCCTAATGTAACAATTTCATATGACGGATATTTTTTCCTTGTAAATGCAATATGTGAACATTTTTTTACGTTTAGTTCAAGTAGACTTTTACTGCACCATTTGTAAAAAATATTTATTTCATTTTGAAACACCCTGAAATCTTCTTCGTTATTGACTATCATATAGAGCTTCATATCGTCTGCATATATAAGCACGTTTAGCTGGTTCAGTAAAAAAGTAATGTCATTGACGTATAATATTAATAATAAGGGACCGAGATGGGAGCCTTGAGGCACACCAGATGTAACGGAGATGCTTTTCGAAAGTGAACCATTGAATCTAACAATTTGTTTACGGTTTGTCAAATACGACTCAATCCATTTCAGCAGTTGTGCACTGATTCCGTTTTTATGTAGTTTTAAAATTAACAAAGGGATGTCGATTCTATCAAAAGCTTTACTGAAGTCCGTGTATAGAGCCTGAACGGAATTTCCTTGATCCATGGAGTGGATATTATAAGAAACGAATTCAAGTAAATTAGTCGCTGTAGATCGTCCTTTAACAAATCCATGTTGCTTTTCAGTTATGAGTGTTTTTATTTGATTATATATTTTTTGATTCACTATTGCTTCAAAAAGTTTCGGTATGCACGATAAGATTGCTATACCCCGGTAATTTTTAATGTCAGACTTTTTCCCCGACTTGAAAATAGGTACAAGAAAAAATTCTTTCCATACTTGAGGAAAAACACCGGATTTCAACGATGAGTTGAATAGCCGTGTTGTCTGCGTAAATGATAGTTTCTGGTATCTTCAAATAAAAATTGTTAATTAATCAAGTGCAAACATTGCGGAAGACATTAGAAATTTCTCAAAATCGAAAGCTTCGATTTGAACTGCAAAATGCAATATTTAATTCTCATATTTTTTAAAAATATCCTTATCACCAATTAAAATACTCTAATTTAGAAAAAAATGACCAGATAGATATTTTGAATGATTTTCATTTCATCATTGATCGTCTGGTTTGTGCTTTATCGAAAAAAAAAACAATTGGGAAGTATCATGAAGATTTGAAACGTAGAATAAAAAATTAACAAAATGATTAATTTCACAAACCATAGAGATTCAGATATAAGAGTTTAAGAATTTAAAACTAAAAATCAGGTTATATTCGGAACCGCAATTCAGTGTCTCTAATCTAAATCAGAAATTCAAATCAAGTTTTGAGGAACAAAATATGAATTGAATGAAAAAAAGAGATTCGAAGTTACAATCAGAACCAAAGCAGGAATTGCACCAAATATGAATTTCAATTTTAACTCTTTGAAACCCATGAAAAAACCTTTTCATCCCAGTTTATGAATATGGTTCTCATCAGATAATAAAAATTGTAATCAAACTGTATAAAAAAAACTGTTATTCTTTGTGACAAAAGTTTCATAAGATGCCCTCTAAGCCAAAGGAGTAAAAGAGGAAAAATAATCGGTTGAAAAAAAAATCAGAATAGAGATTAAACACAGAATGAGTTTAGTACCTTAAACAAAGATCCCGAGTTCTAAAAATTCAGAAAAAAAAACCATGAAACTGAACTTCAGTAAGTGAAGAAACAACATAAGACTTGAAAATCTCAATGAATTGAATTTGGAAAAAGGTAAGATTAAAAACATAGAAATATTCATGTTAAGAGAGTTACTCAATGATATTGCCACTCAACTATGAGATCCTTTTTATTATAATTATAGAATGATCATTTTGAAAATGATATGCTGAATTCAGGATATTAACTTGTGTCAAATCAACTGAAAATGTTTCGAAACGAATTTCAAGTCTAAGACAGAAATTGGGATTGTACTGTAGATTGGTCCAATTTAAGCAACTACAGTTCCTTTTTTAGATTTTATTTCCAAAAATATTTAGGAAAAGGGTTTAGAATTTAAAAACCAACGTAAATTTCAATAGTATTGATTGAAAAGTGAAATGTTATAATAATACCCGGTATCAACCCCCTAATGTTAATCATAAAGCTTCTCTGTTCTCTCTTAGCACTGTGAGCCAGTTTTGATGAAATCAGCTGCTATTTTAGTGCTGTAACTTGGAAAGTTAACGTAATAATAAACAAGTTTATTTTGCAAGACGTTTGTATGTAATGAAAATGTGGAAATATTTTTCTTTATTTTAACTTTTCTGTGCAGAATATCCTGACTGACATGTTTCAATGGAAAAAACAATGAAATTTGGAGATGTGCCTCATATTCTTCCTAATTTATGTCGATTTATTTTCAAATTCAGTTTACATTATTTTTGGTCGATTTTTGGGTTGAATATTTTGAATTTCAATACTATTTTTTTGATATTTTCAGCCCGCAAAATTCGGGAGATCTTCTTCTCTGCTTACTATAGGGGGCCCCCTTATGTAAGATAAAAACTATTCAACATATTATTTCACTGGGGCCTCTTTAGTTGTTTTATTTCAAGTTTTCATTCCAAATTTCTAGTCTTGAATTCTTTTCATAGATTTAAAGAAATTGAAGTAGTATGATTAAAGTAATGTTGAAATATTTTTTCCCTCGGGGGGCCCCCTGAGCCGGGGGCCCGGGGCAATTGCCCCCTTTGCCCCCCCCCCCTTAATCCGGCCTTGCCGCTATCGATCATTTAAAACTTAAATTTAACAATATCGACGATTCAGGAAGCTGATTTAAGTCTTAAGAAAAGTAAAAAAAGATGAAACTCGATTATCATGATATTAAAAAAAAAACTTAAACCACTATAATCCACACCGTGGGATAGAACGCCAAAACTAATAGACAGAACGCACCATACCGAAAGGGTGGTCAGAAAAGAAACAATGTTTATACGAAATATAATAATTGAAACATCAAATGTTTGATAACATGTTCATCGTATTTTCGTTAACTTATCATACTTTGGCAAAAATTGGTATTTTTTATTGCTAAACTTATCAAATATTGGAGCACCTTTTAAACAAGAATGAAATTTGTTATTATTATGCATTTCTATCATTATTTGGGAGTCAACAAACATTTCGATTTGACTTTCGGTTTTTCTCAAAAGTTAACAGCATTCAAAATTTGAGCGTAAAACATGTGGTCTTGCGTGCATTTTGCCCCAAGATTTTTGTCAAGATTGATTTTAGTTAAAATTTGTGGAAGTAAGTGAAATGTATCAAAATATTTATAGTAATCAGAAAATGCATGCGACTGGGAATACGAGAAGCGTGATGTCATTATGTAAACCATGATTTCTCACAGATTCGATTAACCTTTCTTTTTTAAGAATTAAAGTTGTTCTTGAGAACTTTTCAACTAAAACATTAAAGAAAAGATTGTTTACCACAATAATAATGAAGAAAAACCTCATTCAAAGCCATTGGTTAGCATATTTTTAAGAAATAATGGCATGAGCCATCTTACCCCGCTGGTGCGTCTTGTGCATTTTCCCCTAATCAGTGGAAAAATGGCGATTGCATTCGAATAACACAACTGAATAGGTTTAAAATCGATATTTTGAGTATTATAAAAATCGACACATCGAAAATGATTTATTAAAATTTTTTAATTTTTTTCTAAACGGCGATGCACATTTCTACCAACCATTGCAATGCATTGTTAGGTGAAGTTAGATGTTTGTCATTGATTTATTCGAAAGTTTTTAAAAATTTCCTAAAAAAATTATAAATTTTATTTTCGAAATTATTTTGCATGACGAAGCTATTCAATTTTTTACACATACATTGACATATCGCTTACCAAGGGACCGAAATAATTGAATTTACAATTTTGTTGTTGCTAATACCTACATAACTTAAATATTTTTATGTATTTCTGAGATATTTGATTTAAAAACAACACTATGCACTTAAAACTAATTATCAAATACTAAGTAATGAATTATTTTTTAAATTTTCATTCGTGCTTTGTTTGAGCAACAATCTTATAGAAAAAAAATAAGTCACCAAACCCACCCCTTGAAGTGGTTCTTCCTACGGTCCTGAAAAAATGTAATAAATACAAATTATGGCTGCCTGTTTTGGGTTGCTTATGACCATTTTTTTTTTAATTTGTGCATTTATTAGCTCTAACTTGCATCTGTCAATTGACGTGTCCAATAGACTGCATCAAATTTGTATGGGCGATTTGAATCTTCTGAAATGTTATGCGCTGCTGGCCAAAATTGATCCTAAATAGACCTAGTACAAGATCTCATGCCAAATTTGGATCAGACCGGATCACGTGAAGGGGTCGCTCAACGAGCTTTAAGTGTGTATGGGATTTTGAAGCATTTTGTTCGGGTAGAACAGGGATGCTTTCCTCCGTGGTGTTTTTACGGAGCCGGAGAATTTCAACACCGCAGTATTATTGCCATTAACTCTCCGGAGAGATTATTAGTTTTTCACCACTCTCTATCTGCTATCGAAGTACTCGAGTGTCATATACACTAACTTAAACTCGCACCGCCACCAGATCCTCACATTGGAGCATAAATGTTTGCACCGTAGAGCTCCGTAGAGTGGCAAATTTCCTCACCGGCGAGAATCACCTGCGTTTTTTTGTGACTTGGCTTTCCCGAACGTAAGGAAAGCAGGAAGTTGAAAGCAATGTGCCATTAGACAGTATCCATTCCTTAGCCATTCTTACGGGGCGTTCGTAAATTAATCGTTTTGAGTGATGCATCTGTTGATCGTTTTTTTTTTGGTAGATGTCAAAAAACCATCCAAAGCATTTGATTTACATTCAAAAAATCACTTCGACCAAAAACATCATTTTATTTATACGAGTAGATAGCAATTTACGAACGCCCGGTATAATAAGCTTAAAAAATTTAGTAATCTGATTAAAACGAAATCTATTTAAAAAAAAAACCCATCGTTACAACTGGAAACAATTGTCATCAAATTGGAAAAATGTAATGTAAATATATTCAATTAACAATATAACACTTGCCGTTAAATCTAAACTCCCCGCCATGCTTATTGAAGACGATTCTTGGGTTAATCTGGAAATTCTTTGGACCCGCATCGATCTTGGAGATCGGAAACTTTATGTTTGCGTAGTGTACGTGCCTCCTGATCGTTCCAGTGACCTGGTTGTAGCCGATTCTTTTTCACGTTGCCTCTTCAAAGTCAGTTCCATTTGCTGTCCTGAAGATGACATCCTCGTCATCGGCGACTTCAACATGCCTGGCTTGAAATGGTGCTCTTCACAAGGCGGCTTTCTGTTTCCAGATCCTGCGCGTTCTTCTTTCACGGCGCCCTGCAGTGTCTACTTAGATGCCTTAAGCACAGCGACTCTACGTCAGATAAATAACATTGAAAACGAGAACGGCAGGATGCTTGACCTCTGCTTTGTTAACGAAGGGTTAACGACGATCAATTTAGCTCCCGCTCCACTCGTCAAAGCTGTCCTACATCATCCAGCTCTGGTGGTCTCACTCGGTGCCGCTAGGTTATATTCTCCCATTGAGAAAACGTCTTACTATAAAGATTTCAAGAATATGGATTTCGAAGCTATATCGCGGGTTCTGGAATCCATTGAATGGGAAGTCGAGCTCGATCTTTCTGATCCCAACGCAGCTGCAGAGACATTTACGAATATCCTTAGTTACACCATCGATCGCCATGTGCCGAAACGTAGCGTAGGTGCTAATCTACGGACTCCGTGGGTCACTAAAGAACTGCGGCAACTCAAGACAGCTAAAAAACGTGCTCTTCGTAACTATAACAAGCACAAGTCGCTCTACGCTCAGAACGAATACCGCAAACTGAACTCGGCATATAAAAAGACCAGTAAGCGCTGCTACCAAAATTATCTTAATCGGCTACAGCGAAACTTCAAGACCAGTCCGAAAAAAATTTTGGAAGCACGTAAAAAATCAGCGGAAAGAAATAGGGCTCCCGTCCCACATGTTTTTGGACAACAACACAGCTGATTCCGACCCCGAAATTTGTGAGCTCTTCGCCGGGAAATTCTCAAGCGTATTTACAACTGAGGGCATCTCTTCAGAGCAACTAACCAGGGCTGTCCGGAATATTTTACCTCTAGGTTCATCTTTGAATGGATTCCTTATTGAAGATGCAGCCATCTTGAAAGCGACAGCAAAGTTGAAAAATTCAACCTCTACGGGCCCGGACGGTATACCAGCAACTTTTTTAAAACGTTTTATGCCACTTTTGCTGACTCCCATCAAATATATTTTTCAATCATCGCTGGACAATGCAATTTTTCCCTCATTGTGGAAGGAAGCTCATATGTTTCCTGTCCACAAAAAAGGGGACAAGCGAGATGTTAGTAACTACCGTGGGATATCAGCTCTATGCGCGATATCCAAACTCTTTGAACTGGTTGTTATGGATCCTATTTTCTCGTTCTGCAAGCCTCACATTTCCAACGACCAGCATGGATTCATGCCGAAACGATCCACAACTACCAACTTACTGAGCTTCACATCTTTCATTCAAGACTGCTTTGCCAGGAAGACCCAAACTGACGTCATTTACACTGATCTCTCTGCTGCGTTCGACAAGGTGAACCATGATATTGCTATAGCAAAGCTCGGACGCTTAGGATTCTGTGGATCTCTTCTGGATTGGTTCCGGAGTTATTTAATGGGACGGAAATTATCCGTTCGAACTGGTGAATCCTTCTCCAGGCAATTCGCTGCCCCTTCAGGTGTGCCCCAAGGAAGCCATTTAGGACCGATAATTTTCGTAATCTACTTCAATGACGCACTCTTGCTTCTGGACGGCACCAAACTCGCTTATGCTGATGACCTCAAACTTTTTCACGCCATAAACAACCAAGACGACATCGACTTTTTACAGCAGCAATTTTCCGAATTTGCTCACTGGTGCGACATTAACTGCCTGCCTTTGAACCGCAGCAAATGCTCGGTTATGACATTTCCCCGTAAGCGGCACACTCTTCATGCTGAGTACATCCTTGGAAGCGATACCATCACCCGAGTCGAACACATCAACGATCTAGGAGTTATCCTCGATCAACGGCTGGAGTACAAGACTCACACGAACTATGTTGTTGACAAAGCTTCTAGAAACCTTGGATTCCTGTTTCGCATGGCCAAAGACTTTAAAGACGTGTACTGCCTTAAAAGTCTTTATTGCTGCATAGTTCGTTCCATCCTCGAGTACGCATCAGCTGTCTGGTGCCCCTTCTATCAGAACGGAGCTGAACGAATCGAGGCTATCCAGCGGCGCTTCCTGCGGTATGCACTACGTCACCTGAATTGGCACGATCCGTTTCGTCTGCCAAGCTACGAAAATCGTTGCCGCCTCATAGATTTGGATACGCTTCAAGTTCGTAGGAACGCTACTCGAGCTCTGGTTGTGGCTGACCTGCTGACATCAAGAATTGACTCTCCCACGCTGCTGGAGGCTGTCCCTCTTAGTGTACGACCCCGAGGATTAAGAAACCAGTATTTGCAGCTTTACGTTCCCAATCGTCTTAACAACTATGGGGCCAACAGCGCTTTTGTGGGAATCTTAAAAACTTTTAATCGTTTTGCTGAGCATTTTGACTTTGACGTTTCGAGAAATGTGTTCCGAAGGAAAATACTAGACGTGTCTAGAACTGTGTCGAGTGGATTTCAATTTTAGAAAGTTAACTAGGATTAAGTTATCATTTGGATCAACATGTGATCCGTTGATTTTTTATACAAATAAACAAATAAACAAATAAACACTTCAATAATACAAATACGTATTTTCAACATGAATCAACAAAAATCGAAGTTAAAACCCAACTTTTTTCCATATTCTTTTCATTTTTTTTAATGATTCATGTCACATAAAATTGAACAATTCAATCAATAAGAAATATTCCAGATTGCCCGAACTTATCCGGGACAAAACTTGAAAAAAAGTTACCGGGAATAATGCAATAAGTTCACTCGGCCCGAACTTTTCAGAAAATTGTAATAAATAAAAAAAAAGTTTTAACAAAATGAACATTTTCATTTATAGAAATCTTTAATAAGATTTGAAAGCAATAGATTTGGATTGGTAAAACATTTCTTCTTCAGATAAACAAACTGTTTCTTCATTGCTAGTCCTATTGGAACTGCCCCTTCGAGTATACTATCACTCGAAATACCCCTAAATGTAGACAATCACCTGCAATGTTTACGTGTTCAATAACTGGATCGATCGGTTTTCTCGGTGGTGTATGTGGTGAACATAAGAGCTCTCACTCTCACGCTCGTTGGTGTTGAATTATATATAATCTCTCCGGTGGTGTTAGTTAAACATCTCCGTGGAGAAATGCAGAGAAACTCCGTGGGGAATCGAAAAACCCGCACCGCGGAGATTCTCCATAGAGAAAATGCATCCCTGGGGTAGAACATGAAAATCCAGTTTTTCATCTATAACTTTGGTCCGCTTTTGCTGATTTTTTTTATTACAGTTATTCTTATAGCCATAATTTTGACAAATATTTCATCCGATTTGTTGATTAAAAAAAAAACATTTTTATCTAAACTCGAATCGAAATGCAGTCTTCGGGTCATTTGGAGCACTCTAGTGTTCAATGGACTGAGTCGATTTGGAGTCATTTTTTAATTTCTTAAGCCTTGGGGTCTCAAAAGCTATGTTTGAGCTCAAAACTCATCCATGATTTTATGCAGATTTATTAGTAACGTTTATTTTAGTAAATTTGAACTTTTAGGTTTGTTTGGGAAAATTTAATCTTCCGTTCGAAAAAATCCATATAATATTTGTTTCATCTGTGTAACCGAGCCTACTGTTGGTTTTTGTGTCAATTTATAAATTCTTTAAAGGAAATAAATAATTCCGTTGAAGACCTTAACTTTGTATCTTTTCAGGCAAAAAACTTATAAGTTGTTTATAATGGCATTGAAAAACTATCAATTCAATTGACATCACTGAGAGGGCCTAATAAAGTATTTATTTTCGGTACATGTTTATTAGGGTGTCCCAAAATTGCATAACTTCTGGGAATCTGGGGGCTCACCCTCCAAATGGTAGATTAGGATGTGCAGAACAAACTTTTGTATGGGGCCGACTAAAAAAAATATGTTTGGAGGTTCCGCAAGCGCGGTCTTTGAAAAAAGTCCACTTTCAAAAGATTTGATTTTAAATATATTCTGGGTCCAAAATTTTTCATGAAATTTGTATATTTTATATTTCTTTCAAAATTTTGTCCGAGTTAAATACTACACGTAAAAAATAAAAAATGAATCTAATTTGTATCAAAATGTTTTTGTGGCAAATTGTCGTTTAACACACAATGAGAACATTTTACTCATTGCGTTTTACAGGACAATTTGTAACCAAAATACAATCTTTGAACAGCCATAACTTTTTTGCTTTAAGTCCAATCGAGTTGCAGTCTTCAGGTGAAATGTTAGTCTTAATTGAAATTATAATAAAATCTACATAATCAAGCAATCGATTGGTAAAGACAGAAATGTATGATGAAAAACCAGTTTTTTATGCTTCTTTAGAACACTTTGTCTCAGAATCCCTTTCACACTTGAGACACTTCCTTAAACCATCCAAGTCTTTTTTTGCAAGTATTTTGATTTTTAAGTTTGTATTTATTATGACAATTTGATAAATTAAATTAAAAAATATCCTTAACTGTGATTTTTATTAAGCATTGAACCGTAAATAGATCTATGAACTATCAGAAGATATGCAATTTTGGGACACCCTAATGTTTATATTTGTTGACATGCGCTTCTTGTAGGTTAATCAATATATTTTCAAGGGAATTTTTCGAATTCGCGTAAATTTTTCTATGCAACCTGTTGAAAAACTCAATTTTTTCGGAACTTGACGTTACTAACTTACTCGGCAAGCTTCGTTGGATGAGTTTACGATTCGTGATGAAAAAATCTTCTTTTTGCAACTTGATGCATTAATACTTCAGTTTCATAAACAAGTTTTAGGTATAGAAAACTAAAAACTCTGGAAATCAAATAGATGCACATTAAAAAAGCTCAAAAGATGTTTGAAATTCCAGCTCAGCAATATGGCGGGCATTGGCCTCGACTAAAATTGCACTCCTATAAGTCTCTATGAAACCACACCATATGACAATTTCTAGTGGCTGGCTGGCTCGCTAGTTGTCTCCTAGCAAAGAGAGAACAACTCCATTACTTGCACACCACATTACGCTGCCTCTGCTGCTTAGCAAAACACTTCATAGAAGTTTCCACTTGAGCACAGATTCCTCGCACCTTGGGAGCGATCTGCCGGAAACTAGATGGCAGAACCAGCGACAAATATATCACTTTTCCTCTGGGAGAGCTGCAGATTTGCACCAGAGTTAGCTGGCCAGCCAACATCCGGCTAGCTAGAGGAACATCCGGCAATCCGTTCCCCAGTCCCCTTTACTTACCAACTGAGAAGAGCGATAGAGAACAGGGAAGCGACCGACCGAGCCACCAGGATAGGAAAGTCCACACTCATAATTTACGCTTAATGGAGCGAAATTCTTCCCGTTGCTTTTGCAACAGTTTCTTAGAATTTTCCACACCTCAGGCTTCAGACTTCAGACCCTCGACTGCAGCCAGCAGTTTTCGCCTGGCTGAAGTAATAAAAAAGTTAAGATCATTAAATTGTTCCCGGAAAGTTGGGAGATTTTCGAAGCGGTATAAATCCAAATTAATGGCGAGGAAAACTCGAAAGTGTTAATCCTTTCTTGAGACTTTTCCCTCCGTCCTCAAAGGGATGGCGACGACAAAAGATCAATGAAACACACTCTGTGTGGATAATTTATAAGCTCTGTAAAATGCCGAGAACAACGCAATTAACGATCCTTTGATCTTTTGGCCCCTGCCCGTCGTAAAGCAAATGTGCAACAACAAACAACCATCAACAGTTTGAGCTGTTGTACCAAAGTAGGACAGTGGTGAACCGACAGCCCGAAGACGGAATAGTTTAGTAAGAACAATCATGCATCACTTTCCCGGTTCTGTTTACCAAACTGATTTGTTCGGGTCATCGACCAAAGTCAATAAAGTGTCCGTAACACTTAGCTGCTAAGTTTTACACAAGATACACCAACCCCTTTCACACTATGCACAATTGTTCAAACGGAACCAATGAATTTGGACAATCGCATTCGGATTGGAAGGAAAATTAATTTGAGGCGTCATTAGATTGTGTTTGTTCCTTTTAGCCGGGCTAGATGGAAGGTGGCCATCACTGTTAGTCATAATTGATGATTCCGAAGTATCTGAGATCAGTACTGGGGGGGTGTTCAGTTCAGAGAAAGTTATTTCTCTTTTTTTTTTAAATATGTCTTTATTTGTACCAATTCATCATTACATTTATATTACACTATTACATTAAATTAGGTGTTCAGTTCAATGATGAACTGTCCAGAGCCCTATAGTTTATTAATCACTATAATTTATTTATTTGAATTAATTTTGCTGTGTGCAATCAAGTATTTTTATGTAGGAGAACATCCTGTAATGTCAAAAAATATTTTAAACTTAGTACTAAAAACTAAAACTATCCTAAATTAAAACTAATTATAGAGAGAACGAATCTCTGCGATGGAAGACTGCATCGATTTGCCTCTGGAGTTGGAAATGATTTTGTTGGCCATCTCTTCGATCGATTCAATGCCCGCAATCCGATGAAGATCTTCGGTGCTGTGCCAAGGTAGAAGCCGCAAAATCATTTTCAGAAACTTGTTCTGAATCCTCTGGATGGCTTTTTTCCTCGTCGCGCAGCAGCTAGACCAAATCGGGACTGCATACATTATCGCTGGTCGGAATACCTGTTTGTAGATTAACATCTTATTTCGCAGACACAACCTGGATTTCCTGTTGATGAGAGAATAAAGAGATTTAGTATATTTATTACACTTAGATTGAATAACTTCAATGTGATTTTTAAAAGTAAGATTCCGATCAAGTGTGAGTCCCAAGTACTTCACGTGATCAGACCATTCTAATGAAACCCCATTAAAAGTTATGGAATGATTTTCATTAGGTTTTAAAAATTTAGCTCTTGGCTTATGGGGAAATAAAATAAGTTGAGTTTTGGAAGCGTTAGGAGAAATTTTCCACATTTTCAAGTAATTCAAAAAGGAATTTAAATTCTGTTGCAATCTACTGCGTACCACCCGTAAATTTCGACCTTTGGCTGAAAGCAAAGTATCATCAGCAAATAATCTTCTACCTTTTCCTTCTGGTACATCAGGAAGATCAGAAGTAAAAATATTGTATAAGATTGGCCCAAGTATACTACCCTGAGGGACACCAGCTCTAATGGCTGTTCTTTCAGAGCATGAATTTTGATAGCTTACTTGTAAGGTTCGGCTAGTCAAATAATTTTGAATAATTTTGGTGAGATATACAAGAAAATCAAATCGAGCTAATTTTGCTACTAAACCTTTGTGCCAAACACTGTCAAAAGCTTTTTCAATATCAAGAAGAGCAACACCAGTTGAATAACCTTCAGATTTGCTAGCGTTAATCATATTAGTTACACTCAAAAGTTGATGTGTAGTAGAATGTCCATGACGAAAACCAAATTGTTCATCAGGGAAAAAAGAATTCTGATTAATGTGAATCATCATTCTATTCAAAATAACTCTCTCAAATAGTTTACTTAAAGAAGGGAGCAAACTAATTGGTCGATAACTTGAAGGCTCTGAAGCACTTTTTCCAGGTTTTAAAATTGGAGTTACTTTGGCATTTTTCCATTTATTTGGAAAATAAGTCAAGTGAAAACATTTATTGAAGATTTTAACTAAAAAATTTAAAGTGCTTTCAGGCAACTTTTTAATAAGAATATAGAAAATCCCATCTTCCCCTGGGGCTTTCATATTTTTAAATTTTTTGCAAATCAATTTAAGTTCATCAATATTTGTCTCATAAGAACTTTCAAATACATTTTGTTTAGAAAGAATATCATCAAATTCAAGGGAAATTTGAGCATCAATTGGACTTACAACGTTTAAATTAAAATCATGAGCAGACTCAAATTGTTGGGCTAATTTTTGAGCTTTTTCTGCATTAGTTAAAAGAAGTTTATCCCAATCTTTCAAAGTAGGAATTGGCTTCTGAGGCTTTTTCAGAATTTAAGTTAATTTCCAAAAAGGCTTTGAGTAGGGTTTTATGTCCTCTACTGCTTTCGCAAAACTTTCATTACGAATGAAATTTAAACGACGTTTGATCTCTTTTGAAGGTCGCAATAAATTAATTTCAAATAAGGATCCCTAGTACGTTGATATTGGCGTCGACGAATGTTTTTCAGTCGTATCAAAAACTGAAGATCATCATCAATTAAAGGTTGATTAAATTTATGTTTAACTTTGGGTATTGAAGAGGCTTTAGCATTGACTATAGAAGTTGTCAAATTTTCTACAGCCAAATCAATATCTTCTATTGAATTAAGTGGAACGTTTACATTCAAATTACGTTCAATAAAATTCCTATATCGCTCCCAGTCAGCTTTTTGAAAGTTAAAAGTAGATTTTAAAGGGTTTTCAATGGGATTTTGGGATAAAGAAAATGTTACTGGAAGGTGGTCTGAATCGAGGTCCGCATGAGTAACTAATTGACTACAATGCTCGCCTAAATCCGTTAGAACCAAATCAATTGTGGAAGGATTTCTAATCGAAGAGAAACAAGTATGCCCATTAGGATATTCAACAGTGTAATAACCTGCAGAGCAGTCATTAAATAAAATATTCCCATTTGAATTTGATGAAATATTATTCCAAGATCGGTGTTTTGCATTTAAGTCACCAATAACAAAAAAATTAGATTTATTTCTGGTGAGTTTTTGTAAATCTCCCTTCAAAAAATTTTTCTGTTCACCGCTGCATTGAAAAGGCAAATATGCGGCAATAATTATAATTTTCCCTATTGAAGTTTCTAATTCAATTCCAATTGTTTCTAAGATTTTTGTATTGAAAGAAGGAAGAAGTCTAAATTTAAGACGACTATTGATGACAATAGCTACACCCCCACCTTGTCGAACAAGTCGATCATTTCGTAAAATTTTATAGAAAGCATTGCTTTTCAAGTTATTGTCTGGCTTTAAAAAAGTTTCAGTGATGGCAGCAATATGTATGTTTTGAGTTTTCAAAAATAAAAAGAATTCATCTTGGTTAGCCAGCAAAGATCTAGCATTCCAATTCATAATATTTAAACATCTATTTGGATCCATAAGGGAATCGTAAAGTCATAATAATTTTGTTAGCATAATTAAAAGAAGTTTGGAAAGCTTCAAACATTGAATTTGCTTTCAACATAAGTTGCATCATTTCCATTAAATTTTGATGCAAAAATTTTAATTTTTCCTCAGTAATCTCACCCAAATCAACAAAATTGTTAGGATCAGAAAATGAAGGAAAAGAACAAGTATTTGAATTTCGGGAATTTTCCCAAGCCTTTGCATGAACGTTGAGACTTGGTTTTTTCCCATTTTTATTAGTTAAACCTGAAGAGGGAAACCCATTTTCTACCACCTCCGAGAACGATAAACAACGAGTCTGGGGCGCAGGATCAGCACAGGTAACATTAGAGTCACTTCGGGTATTACCCAGCCGTGATTCCAATGTAGGCCGGGGCTGACCGCGAACAGGCAGGTTGTTTGCCGGCCTGACGTGTGAAGACGAAAAAGAGGAAGGAGGAGAAGAAACTTTTCTGGAAACTTTGGGATTTTTCCTAGAAGCAATAACTTTTGCCCTGATGGGACAGTCTAGCGAATTCGAGGAATGATTACCTGCGCAATTTGCACACTTGAAAAATTCTGTTTGTGGCTTATCAACACTAAAAAGGCATTTAGATTTTTCATGATCGAATGAGCCGCAAAGCATGCATCTGGCATTCATTCTACAATTTTTAGTGCCGTGACAAAAAGCTTGACAACGACGACATTGCGTAATATTTTGAAGGAAATTGATTGGAGATTTTCGAAAAGGTTCGAATTTGACTCGACAATGAAACATAAGACGAGCCTTTTCAAGAATTTGCAAATTATTAACTTGATCCTTTTTAAAATGGATCAAATAAAGCTCAGGAGCAAAACCAACACTACTGGTATTATTCGTGTTGGTTCTTTTCCTCATTTGAATTACTTGAATTGGAGAAAAACCTAACAAAGAATTTAATTCAGTTGTGATCTCATCCGGTGTCTGATCGCCGGTGAGACCACGAAGTACAAATTTAAATGGACGATCACTTCTAGTGTCGTTAGTAAAAAATTGATGTTTTTTATTATTCAAATAATTTAAATTTTTTGAAAATCATTGAAAGATTCCGCCATTATATAAGAGCAGTTCCCCTTCGACCGATCTGAAAAGAAATCTTCACATCCTTGACGGAAGTGACGATTTCTTTCCGAAAGGCATTGAAGTCCGGAATCGTGACCGTAATTGGTGGAACCTTTTCGTTTTTAAGAGTATAAGAAGAAGAAGGTTTCTTAGTACTCTTATCAGAATTAAATATGAATATTTCCTCATCACCGATGTTATGAAGGACATCGAATGAATTGGAAATTTCAACTTTTTTGGGCGATGGACCTGAATTAGGTTCGGCAATCCGTTTTCTTCCGGCCCTTGAGCCGGCCGATGACTTCCCCATGCTGGAAAGAAAAGAGAAAAATATGAATAAAAGAAAATAAAAATAATTTAAGCACTGAAAAGTGCTGATTGAAAAAACAGGTAAGGAAAAAATAAATAATGTAAAATGTTCCTGCAGGTACACAGCAACGATACGATGCTCCGGCGTACGTGTTGACGGCTCAACGGTACAGATGGAAGTGAAAGTTATTTCTCTGTTTCACTGTACAACATTTCCTCGATATTTAACAAGTACAAATTAAAAGTGTAAATAGGGGAGATTAAGGACACCTGATCCCTGAAGATACTTGATTCCTTCGCTATATCTCGGAACCGGAATGTCTTGCAAATGTCAAATGTTCAAGAAAAATGTGCCAAAAAAACAAAACAACAATGCTGTTATCTCAACAAATTTTCAAATTTTTTTCCGAGTCATTAAACTTTGTTTGAAAAATTTCACTTAATGTGGTTTGATGACTTTTTGTTGAAACTTAAAAATGTTTTCCACTTGAGAAAATTACATTTAAAATATTTATTGTAATGTGATAATCGTTAATATAAACTTCTTAATACCATATTTTCAAAGCATTAGTATACTTTCAATTTTTTTTAGAAAAAAGTTTTTCAAAATGTATGTTATGGGTTAAAGTCATCCCTAGAATAAAAAACTTATTTTTCTTCTGAATTGTCGATTCATTGTGGTCAAATTTCTAATATTTGTCCAATATCTAATGTGTATCTAGTAATTATCTGTTAAATAGGACTCAGAATACTGTATTCATCTGAAAACAAGAAAATAGCCCCTTAAAGTATGCAATCAAATTCAAAATATTGTAATGAATTTTAGAATTTTTGATACACCAACGACTCGTGAAGAAATTCGTCAAAAAAATTAATATTTTTACACACTTAACCCTCATCCGTCGTTAAAATTTTTACCCGTTACAGTCCCTGGATTGTCAATTTGACACTCCTGACTAAAACTAATGTACCTCTCTTGTTTCACATTCCATTTTTATGAAAGTTTTGGAAATCTCGTAATGTAACTCAAATATGTTTCTCAGATTTTTATAAAGTATTGAGCGCTAAAATAATCTAGAGATACCCTACCTACTCTTTTAAAAGTACATGTACTCTTTTTCAACCGATAAATGAGCAAAATGTGCAATCTTGCGGAATGTACTCTTTTTTTGTTGAAAGATATTTTATAAGAGAAATGAACTCATTTCATCCAATTCTTAAGTTTGTGTTTCTATATGTATAAGTAGCCTTAAAAAATGCAACACTTTATGCATTAATGGAAAGTTACTTCAGGTTTCCCTACTTTGTTGAGCTCCCCAAACGTTGTCTTAAAATGATAAGCTCAATAATATAAATTTTTCGTTTGAAACAAGTTTCCTATTTATTAGCAGAACTTATCTGAAAATAAAAAAAACAGCAACTTAAAAAGTTTTTAAAACCGCCTTTAAGGAAGGCTTCTTCCAAGTGTCGAAATAAACTGTGCAGGAAATCAATGCGTTTGAATATGAAATTAGCGCCTAAAAAGTTGACGTAGCACAACAGCAATTTCTTGAAAGACACGTACACAAATAGAAAGTGAATGAATGGTGAACGATCGAATGATACGCCTTTTCCAGAACAAAAAGAACAAAAACAGAAAACTATAATTTTCAATTAGAAAAAGTAATTTTTAAAAGTCATAATTGCCAGTTAAGTCACATAACTAGCAACAAATTGTCACTATTTGAATGGTCTAAAATATCCTGGATTTTCTCGTTTCTCCTAAATATTTTGAAATATGATTTCACTCTTTTTGGCATTGAAGGATAAGAAAGGACAATAAAAAAGGAACAGAAACTCATCAAAATACCTAGTATAGTTTTGGAACAATACTTTCTTGAATAAAATTATCTCGGAAATGCGTGTATAGAGTTCCGTATTCACAAACAATTTTTGAGAAATTAAAACAAAATGACTCAGGGTATTTTTGTTCATAATTATTCAGTTTTATATTATGACTAAGAGAGTATACGCAAAAAGTGCAATAATTAAATTTCATAACTTTTGGGTTATGTATTGGCTTTTCGGTCTTATCAGGTCAATTATAACTCTTTTCATATGTGCTTCATCCAATGTTTTGAATTATATTAATTCTTTATCAAGGAACTAAAAGTAGCTTTTAAAAATCTCAGTTATTTCTACAGATACAGGAATTCTACCAAAGCTTTTGGTCACAATAAATTACAAACATCTTTCTGCACGTTATGGACAATGCTTGCTTGATAATGTTTTACATAAAACATACTATATTCCAAAATGGTTAAAAATTACCCCTTTTTTTGTTTTTATCACAGCTTTGAAGGATGCATATATATGCAGCTATTTTTTCTGACATTCAATAAATTAGGCCCTTAGCATTGTTTAAAACACAAAAAAAGTTCTGGGCAACGCTGAGCTTTATTCTTACAGAACAAAATGTTTAACCGCGTAAAAATGAAAAATATTTAAAAAGAAGCTTAGAAAATTAACTTTCTTACAATGTATTGGAAATTGATGTAGCATTTCTTTTAAAGGAGAAAAATTTATTTGAAGCATGCTTTTCAAAATTTTCTAAGTCTGATGTCTGTGAAACATTATGATAATGATCTGAAAAAATCAGGATATTTTAGTTAAATATGAAGCTAAAAACTGGGATATGACAAAAATCATTACGATGAAATTAGTTTTAGACTTTTTGTCGCCTCAAATCCCATTGTGCACTAGAATCGGTATGAAATAAACTTTCTGGTGAATATAAATATATAGACGAAATACTCGAAAATCCAATACATAATTGTATTTCAGAGCAAGATAATCTGAAGAAATTGTAAGTTTACAAAAAATTAGAAAAGTAGCTTTGTTTGAAAATTCGTCAAAAATTCTTTGTTTCGTATTTTATCAATAAAAAAAATTTAAAAATATGCCAAATTATATCAACTTTTCAATTCTATTTTCAAATTTTATCTGGTGTTACTTAAACAATTCTGACGGTTCATTGATTGAAAAATATGGTTTTTACACCACTTTTTTACATTTTTTGTGGTCTTGATCTTAAAAAAATTCAAACAAATATATCCTTCTGTACAACGTATAGTTTCTAACTTCAACTTTCTTGGACACCAAGTGAATTTTTTTTTAGCATTCCGTAGTTGATATATTGTCTTTTTTCCGAAGCATCTTTTTCCGGATTTTTTTTCTTAGACTATGAATAGCGGAAAACTGAAGTGTTGTAGCTGAATATTGTCTGAGAAAAATATTTGTGTCACATTTCGAGGTTTCTTAACTATAAATTTCATATGAACTGCTTGTGACAAAAGAGAAATACAGCGGTTTTAAACGAGGAGTGTCAAATTGACACTCAAGGTCTAGGGAGTTTTTTCCTGGGCTTTCAGGGTGCGTCCATGGAAAAAGTAATGAGGCAAAATTAAAAAACTCAAGAACTCATTGAGGGATCCCGAAGAAATTGTACTTTTTGGATGTAGATATTCGAAAACTTAAAGCTTAAGACCGTCAGGATGGATTTTCCCAAAGCAAAACCGCTTGATAATTCGTTTAGCCAGGAGCACAATTTAGAAGGTAAAGGTCGAAAACCTTAGCAGAAAAGCACGATAGTGGAAGCAAGCGAAAGTCTACAATCAGAAATAACCAATGAATTCCTGGAGTAATGGCTAAAAATCATTATAGGTTATTTGATTATGTCTTCCAGATTTTCGGAAGTCGACTGATTTGAGCCTCTCTAGAAACTATTTATGTTGCAGTTTTCTGAATTTATTAAGAATAAGCTCAAGCAAAAAAAAACCGTTATGAGTTCCAAAGTTAATATACACTCTGTATTAGTTTTAGATCTTCTTAATCGTTTAAACTTATCACATATTAACAGTCAGTGACCAAAGTTTGTAACCAAGAGCAATTTCCCCCATATTTTTTTTTATAAGTGCACAATGGATTTATTTTATTCTTTTAAACTAAGTAAACACTTGTGCAAAGCCCATTTCGTTTCTCATCATTAAATCTTATAGTGTGGTCTGCAACTTTTCCTGTAGAAATTGGATCTGCCACGTAATAACTGCTTCCAAAACTGTATTGAACTCAATGAAATCGCCCATATTGTACGAGATAAAGTGCTGTAAATATCCCTAAATGCCTCAAAATACCTACAAATCGTCAAATTCTTACTCCACATAGCGTTTCAATATGCGGTTCAAGAAGCCTCGAAACTAAAAATACTTAGAAATTAATTTTTACGGCCTTATCGGTGAATGTTATGTTCTCATAGTGAGAACATTTCAAGAATTGAAAATTATAGATGGATAGAAGAAGATTAGAAGAAAATTATAGGTGTTGAAATGAGCGGGTAGAAATTTTTAAGAAGCATTTTCACCACATACTTAACTTTTGTTCAATCACGGATCAACTATTTTGAAATGTTAGAATCGGACAGGGTTGAGTCTAACACAACACAATAGTTGATCTTGCGTGGTTCGCACCGCGAAACTTGCAAAAAAAAAATGCCTCAAAATACCTACAAATCGTCAAATTCTTACTCCACATAGCGTTTCAATATGCGGTTCAAGAAGCCTCGAAACAAAAAAAAACTGTAATGCAAAATTTGAGAACAGTCCAGCCCGGCTCAGTTGCCAGGATTTTATTGAAAAAAAGCCCGCATTTTGCTCGGATTTATTCACTTTATTTGGCAAATCAAACAAAAAAAATGTGTTGAATTTTTTTATTTATGCCTCCAAATCGATTTTTTTAGAAGTTTTTGCAAAAATAAACATGAAATGTTTTTTTCCAATGCCTTGTAGGCACCGCACGCCGATGTAGGCACAATTTTCCCGTTTGTTTGGATAACGTGCCGCTATTAAGCCTACCCCCATTCTGATACCTGATACCTGAAGTTCTGATGAAAAATAATTTATTTCATTTTTTTTATTTACTTTTGTTGAGTAATTTTTGAGTTTTGACAAAATTTGCCCAAATATTGCCTGAATTTTTGATAGTCAAATAAGTAATCAAATGCCCGAATTTTGCTAAGTTTTACGTGCTTAAAAATCTGGCAAGCATAAGTTTACCTAAGATGTGTAATACAAGCATCGAAACATCCTGACGGGAAACACTTAGGGCCCAAAAATATCAACCGTGGGAGATAAAAGTTATGAAATATAGAATTTGTTTACAGTATAAAATCAGAACAAAATCAAAACAAGATTTAGGAATTTGCCAGAATAGGCTATTTGGTTTTGGAATGTACACAAATGAGCAATATAGGGTTAAAAAGAAAAAGTTACTATGAGGTCAAAAATCTACCGTCAGTGAAAAAAGTTAAGGATTTGAGAAATTGTATTATTCCGACAAAAAGCTTCAGCTTGCGTATTTGTCACTCTTTTCTATGAAATTATGCAACAAAACAGGGCAAATTTTACAATAGAACTGAATTAATTTTAAATATTAATTGGTTAAACAACGATTGGTTTGAAAACATTCAAAATGATTCCATTAAAATTACAATTTTTTTGTGATATTAATGTGGCACAATTATTTAGGAACAATTTTGTACCATGAAAACATTGTAGTATTAAGGTTCAATTTTCCTAAGCAAAAATTTTTATTTATTGATCACTAGCTGACCCAGTGTGCTTTGCTTCACCTTTCAAAAATCAATGAAATTTTGAAGAAATATTTTGATTTATTTTTCCATCAATTTAAAATAAATTTTAACATCATTCAGATGAAACGACCTTAAAATGAGTGCTTTAATTGGAGATTTAAATTGTTATATGAAAATGATGAATTCTAATTTTCTCAAATGTTTTAATATTTTCATTTTTAAAACCTGATCTTAAATTCATTCATCAATGGTTGTTTTAAATTTCTCGAGCTTTTCATTGAAACTCGCTCAGGTTTCCCACTTGAAAGAAGATCCTGAATCATTGAAGTTATATTTTTCGTACGCATTCATGCTCTCATGCTAAATATGGTTCCATTTGCTTGATAACTTCTCGTGTTATTACATAAACCTCGTATAGATGCTCCTCTGTTGTCCATCTCCTGGAAGAAGAGGGAGTATCTTTGGCAAATTTGCTTAAACTTTCTTGATTAGTTTTTGAGATTTACAACAAAATTTGTATGATTAGTTCTTGAGCTACACAATAAATATGTTTAGCGAATCCCCCCACTGTGAGACTGGTGGGCCGCAAATAATTCCAAATTTGATTTCATTTTTATTATGAGTTCTCGAGATTTGAAAAAAAAAGTTTCTTCTTCCCACTGAAAAAGAGAAGAAGGGTATTGAATAATCATAAAAACATCTCCACCCCAAATAAATGTCCATGCCTTATTAGTTTGCTTGATAAGTTCTCAAGTTGTGCAAAAACTGTATAGGAGCCACTCTCTCTCCTTTGAATGTTATGACTAAAAAAGAATAGGGAGGGGGTGCCAAATAATCATAAAACTCTTTTTGTACTTTTTGTACCCCTTCTTTTCCTAATTTGATTTCAATTGATTAGTGTTCAAGTCACGCAAATCAAAATATATGGAAGCCTGTTCCCGCTTTTTATTTTCTCACTGAAAAAAAACTGGTGGGGTCTAAAATCGTTGTTCGAGTTATTTAAAAAAAAATTATGAGAGACCACCTTTTATCTTCCTTATTCCTTATTGAAATTAAAGGAAGGCACCAAATATTCATAGAAACATTTCTGGTACCCAAATTTTCCTATCAGTCAAGTTCGGTTACATTTTCTTGATTATTTTTCGAGTTTTGCAAAAAAAATGTATGGGGGCCCTCCTTGAAACTTTGTATTTCCCCATTAGAAAGAGAAAAGGGGTGCTTAATCGTCTAGGAAAAATTTTACGTATCCAAATATCTTTCCATGTCAAATTTGGTTACATTTACTAGAAAAGCGTTCGAGTAACGCAAAAAAAGGATTACAGCTCCCTTCCACGTTTACTATCCATCCAATGTAAAGAGCGAGGGGTCTCAAATAGTCATACAAACATTTCTCGTATTCAAATCCTCTCCCAATTTGATTCTATTTGCTTGATTAGTTCTCGAATTATGCCAAAATGTTCATTGGGGACTCCCTTCGCCTTCCCTACCTTTCCACTGAAATGAAGGAGGGGGGTACCAGATGATCGTAAAAACAATTTACGTACCTAAATATCTCGCATTACCAAATTTGGTTCCATTTAATCGATAAGTGTTCGAGTTACGCAAATAAATATATAGGAGACCCATCCTATTTTTCTAATGAAATGGGGGAGAGGTACCAAACCATCATAGAAACATTCCTCATAAAAAATACCCTTCCATGTTAAACTTGGTCTCATTTGCTCAATTATTTTTGAGTTTAGAGAGAAAATTATATTGAAGCCCCTTCCTCTTCTCCTTCCCCACTGGCAGAAATAAGGGAAACCAAACCTTAATAGAAACATTCCTCGTACCCAAATACACTCCCACGCCAATTGAAAATTAATTATTTGTCTTGAATTTTTTCAAAGAAATTAGAGATCTTAGGAACTTTATCCATCCAGATGAAAAAGTTTCAATCTATAATTGATTTATTCTTGTTTTCAAGACTTTTTTATCACTATTTTCAAATCACTATTTTTGAAAACTTATAAAATATGTTGATACCATTTTAACAAATAATATTCTGGTGTGTTTACATTTCTAAACATTATAAAAGTGAAGTCTTCGTTGTTGTTTTCATACTATATCTACGCTACTATTTCAAAGCAGTCAATCTTAAGCCATACTCCGATTTCATCCTTAAAGAAGGAAAATAAGAGTCTTTATTCCACCCCCACTAGGCGCCATCTTTAGGTCCGATATCGGATAGCAATGTGCCAACAACTCTATTCACTCGATAAAGTTCAAAATACCGGTCCTTTAGCAAGCGAATTTAACCCTTCTTTTTTGCTCTGCTGTCATAGCCATCTTCCCGGCTCTTTACAGGGAAAAATCCCGTAAAGCTGCTTCTGCTGCCTGCCCAAACCCGAAAACGTTTCCAACTTCGCTCGAAAGGAAAGTGGATCTCATAAATTTTTAAAATCCATTTTAATCTTAGATGTTGATGAATGGACCCCGGAGTGGCACCTTGCAACACCTTCTTCCAAGATATAGTATGGTAGTATGAATTCGAAAATGAACCCGGGAGCGGAATGGGATAAAAATCTCGCTCCAAGCAAAGCTTCGCGAACGAGATGTATCATCTCGAATGGACAATTTTCTGGCAGAATCTGGCCCGGGGAGGTCAGACATTCGTCCAATTTAACGAGCGGACATCCGGCAGTTTCGGGAGACACAACGACGACGACGACGGAACGGGGATAGATAAATCCTACCATGGGAATTTTCATTTTTTTTCGAGTAAGAGATTTTTCCTTACCCCGTTCTTTTGAGTCGACAATATTTTCCGGGTGATCTGTCAACAGTTATGACTCTCGGAAGTGGACAGCCGGGAACTGGAAAGACGTCCTTTTTTGTAATTTCCCAGCAGCCAAGAACCCCTCCCGAAATGATGGAGAGTTTTCATTTTTTCTTAATAGGTTATGTGTCACAAGAAAGGGGAAGATTTTTGTTTCCGTTCGCAGCTTTTCATTCAGTTCCGCTGGGATTAATTCCTGGAAGATAATTTACCACGAAGCACCACACGTTTTTCATAGAGTTTAATGAACATTTCATCGTCCTGTTTCGTGATTGGTGAACCGAAACGTAAAGTTAATTGATAGAATTCTACGAAACAGGATATATTGCAATGTTATTACATGTCATGAAGCATATTTTTATTCGACAAATTTCTACAAAAAAGATAATGATGCAAAAAATTCTACAGTGTCGCTCCTGGTATATTAGAAATTGGGTTTATCAAAATTTGGGAAAATACATTCTGTTTTCTTTCCTCAAATGCAGAAAAACAGTCTTGGTCTGTTGGCATAATTAATCAACATCAATGTAAAAATTAAATCAACTAAGTTAATTTGAAAACTTCATTCCAAGAAAAAATTTAAAAGATAAATATGCAACATATTGCATAAACATTTTTATTTCTGCATAAGTCCTACATATGCGGGATTCTAAAAAAATCGATTAAAACCAGTGGTTTTACCTGAAATAAAAATTTTAGTTTTTCAATCAAATTTATGTCTGTTAAAAAAGTTGGCCTTAATGCTAAAAAAGTTAGTTTTAAAAAACTTAAATTTTAGTGCAGTGCGGATTTTCAAAAATAAATATAATAGGTATATGCAATTCAGCGCTGAAAAGTGAACATTTCGACAATGAAAACACGAAATGTGCTTCTTTTCGATACTGTTTTTTTACTTGAAAAAAAATACCTGATTGATCAGAAGCTTTGAAAAATAAGTCAATAAATAGTAACGTAAATATCTGGTTCAAAAAACCATCATGGGGCGGGGGGTAGTGGTAGGGATACAATTGCAAATGAGTCTTCAAAATTTGTTTTTCATTGCTTCTCTTCCTTCCTTTGATTTTTTTTCATCAAAATAAGAGGTATTTTGAAAAATATGAACTTAGAGAAGAATTATGAAATTGTGTGTGTTCTCAATATACTTATTTCGATATCCTTTTATACAACTTATATATCCTTTAATAAAACAATCTGCGAATCTATAATATGTACTGCGAAAAATTTTTTAATAATTTTGATAATTTTCCTAATTGTCATATATAGTAGTTTAAAAAAAAACCTTAATGTTGTTGAATTTAATCGACGTTTTTCGGCGAGTTTTACAAATTAAAACTGTTTTTTTACCAGTTGTCCAGACGTTTCGAGCTACTTTGGCGTTCGCTCCTCTTCAGTGGACACTAAAATATATTTTAAATTACAATTTAATACTACAATTACAATTTTTGATTTCAAACTTACAAATTACTGGCTTTCGTCCATACTAATTTGTTCTGGCTCAGTTTGTTTTGGTTTTCGTTTACATTTGTGTGTCAGTGTCTGTGTTAATTTGGAAATGACGGGGTCGTATGCTATTTTAAAATTACATGAATCTCGTTGTCTGTTTACAACACTGTTGTCCCCTCTTACTTTTATGTAAAAAGTTTCTGTAGTTATTCTTTTTTAGAAAAACGAATCAAACAACATAAAACAAATGTATCAACGAAACAAATGAGCACTGGTTTGGCACAACACAGCTTAGAAACTGGCCATGTTTTTGATTTTGAAAACACCAACATTTTAGAAAGAGTAGCAGGATACAACGCAAGAATAACTACAGAAACTTTTTACATAAAACTAAGAGGGGACAACAATGTTGTAAACAGACAACGAGATTCATGTAATTTTAACACGTTCGTCGCCACGCTCATTTTGGTAGTTTTGCTAGCCGGGCCCAAGGAAATTTTCAGAGAGAGAAAGCAAAAAGGGAGAACTCTCATATTTGAAACGTGTGGCGAAGCTGAGCGGTATACTCCAGTAAGAGAGCGTCACCTGTTTTTTGATGTGACGGGGCCCCCCAGGAAATACACCCGTCTGCCAAATATGGGTGACGTGGCGACGAACGTGTTAAAACAGCATACGACCCCGTTATTTCCAAATTAACACAGACACTGACACACAAATGTAAACGAAAACCAAAACAAACTGAGCCAGAACAAATTAGTATGGACGAAAGCCAGTAATTTGTAAGTTTGAAATCAAAAATTGTAATTGTTGTATTAAATTGTAATTTAAAATATATTTTAGTGTCCACTGAAGAGGAGCGAACGCCAAAGTAGCTCGAAACGTCTGGACAACTGGTAAAAAACAGTTTTAATTCGTAAAACTCGCCGAAAAACGTCGATTAAATTCAAACAACAATATATCGCGGCGATTAACCAACATTCATCAAAAAACCTTAAAGAAACTTTTAAAGAGTCTCTCGAATGAAAATAATACACACATTATTGAAGAAGAAAATTCAGAAAAAATCTTCAAGACCTATCTACAAACATTTTACAGAGCTTCTTCATATCAGCGTTAGGCTCACAACCAAATTTAATGATACTCATTTTGCATCTATACGTTTGAAAACAAAAAACAAACATTGGAGAAAAGTGTTTCTAAATAATTGTTATGAATTTAAATCTGATTGTTTACCTCTGATATTCTTCTGAAGTTGAAGAAAATATCATATTTTTGAAATCAATTGTGGTTTCGATAAATAAATTTCTAAAGTAAAATTATCGAAATCAGATTCTGAGATATTAAGCTTTCGGAACTTTATTTTCATTGATTTTTGGTTGATTTTTTGATGATTTTCAATATTTTTGAAACTAAATCGAAAGATTTAGTAACAAATTTACTACAAATGATTTGTGAAAAAAAAATTTAAGAGTCGTATTTTCTACGTACATCATATTTCCATTTTTTTATAATTCTTTAATGTGATAAAAATACATAAATAAAGAGTTAGCTTCTGATAGTTAATTCTATTCTATAATGAAAAGTCTTGATCAATTGATTTTTAGAAGATTTTATACAGACTCCGTTCGTTTTAGGCACCACCACGCCCGTAAATTTTGTGTTGCCAAAATCGAACGATTTTTTTTCTCACTTATTTATTTATTTTTTTATTTTAATTTCAAACTAATCAAAATAAATGTACAACATAATATTGGCATACATTTTTTAATTCGGCTTAATTATATTAGTTTAAAGCATTAAAAATTTCATTTTTTATACTTAAATCATTGGGCAAATTGAAAATGTTCTTGCTAATACTATGTTTTAAATTAATTTCAACCTAAAATTGTCTTTTTTGAATGTTGTACTTGAAATCTAAAGCTAGATTTCTAGTTAATTCTTCAATTATTATTGTGTGGATAAGCTAGACGCATAATCGGTTTATTTAATTGGTATGCATTTTAGAACCCAGCCGTGATATTCAATAATCACAAAAAAAAACCACCCAATGTTCAACTTGAGCGAATAAATCAGTTGATAGGGAAGAAGGCAACAAAGTGATCGACTCCCGGAAACTATACAGATTTTTCCTGAATAATATTGTATTTGATATATAACAACGCTTTAAAAAAAAATCAATTTTACAATAATTACAAAATTTAATAGCTACCATCATAACTATTTTTAACATCACAAAATGAAGTTTTGTTCAGTGTAGTATTTGATACTGAAGATTTCAACCTTTTTAACAACTGCAAAGATTCATTTTAGCTCAAAATGATATCCAAATTCCTGTGACAGGGAAAAATAACAAAGTACATTCTTTTATAATTATAACTCTAAAGTCAAATTTACTCTTGTCTTTGGGAAAATTTATAGTTCGCTTAGCTTTCTAAATTTTACTAATGCTTCACACTTTTGATAAAAAGATGCTCAAATATTCTGATGACTATTAAATAAGTTTTTAAATTTATGAATGTGTATTAGACTAGTTAACTTTTTGGCTTTTTCCGTAGATCAATACCGGACTTATATGGGTTATTCTTCATGCATTTTCAAGTATTTCTGCCAAATTTTAGATCTATTGAATTAATCTCTGTTCTGCGCAATGAGTTTCTGTAAAAAATCCTCTTGAAAATTTTCTAATGAGAGCTCTAGCAACCCCCGTTTTTAGAAAACGATAAATTGTGTTCCTATTCAAGTTTTAGCTTCAAGCAACCTGAAAAACGTGGCATCAAGAGGATTTGCTTACAACTTGATCAAAGCGTGTGCTTTTTTTTAACTCCTGGCTCAGTCATGGGGTACTAGATTGAATAAAATATCTTTGCTTGTACACAAGTTTGTGTGGAATAAACTTGAATGAAAAATATTTTTTCAATTAAAATTTGTTAGAAATATCTATAAATAACTTGAACGATATTTATCCTATTTATATTTATATTCATTACACCAAACGAATGGTAATAAAAATGGATAGTTTAGCAACAAAAACTATTGTGAAAAAAAAATTTCGGGTTCACTGCAGATTTTAACCTTCAACTTGTAAATAAAATTTCTTTACAAGTGGGTAGTTTATGATTTTTTTTTTTACATGAAATTCATTGGAGCAAGTAGGACGGTTGGCCGAATATGCTAGAAGAAGTGAAAGCAGCCTGACGGTGAAAGTGGTCTACTGTCTAGTCCAAAAAATAGTGTTTTTGCACATGGAGTGCAGAATTAAGAATTGGAAACGAGCCTTAATTTGAAGAAATGTGGGGCGTACGGTTCTTCGAAAGTGTAAAATAGTGTTTCAGTTCCATGCAGAAAATTGCAAAGGAAAGTTCAAGCAAAATTGAAGTTGTTTAAAAAACAAAAACAGTACAAAAAAAATATGGGTAGTGCTGAATCCTGACCCACACATGGGAGAGGGGAGGTGTCTGAGTTCTTCTATAAAAAGTGATTTGCTGTTCTGGTCAGGAAAGTGAAGGAAATGAAAAAAGCAAAGCAGATGGTGTTTAGTGATTGAATATACAAAATCGTCAACTGGGAGGTAAGCCCAGTGAGATGAAAGTGGTAAGGTCAAAGGTAGCCAAATTTTCATGACACTGTAAGGGTAAGATTATTAAATAAAATCATATTTGAATAATCAATCAACTGCAAACTGGCCAGGTATATACACGGATGCCGGAATACCTGTTGTGAATTTGTTAAATTTTTATTTAATAAATTTTAAACTAGTATTAGAGATGATCGAAATATTCTTCCAGAATTAAAACATACAGTAACACGACAAACACACATTTCATAACAGTTTATACGAAGCCATGGTATCGGGTTTGTTTCACCCTTCATTTGATATTTGCTGAACCATTAATTTAAAGAATGCAGGAAGGAACATACTTTGATAAAACTGCGGTGAATCCGTGCACCCATGGTGGATTACTAACATACAACAACATACAACAAGTGGGTTGTTTATGATTTTTTTTCCATTTTTTTTTTGTTTGTTTTGAACGATTATCTAAAACAGATTCATAAAATGCTAATAATATGCTAATAATATATTGCTCAAATTAACGTATCAAATAAACAGGGGCTTGCTAGAACTCTCATAAGAATTTCTTTTAGAAAAATTGACTTTTATTCACAAAAACTCATTGCGCAGAACAGAGATTAATTTAATAGATCTCAAATTTGGCAGAAATACTTGAAAATGTATGAGGAGCAACCCACATGAGTCTGGCTTTGATCTGCGAAAAAAGCCGAAAAGTAAACTAGTCTTAATCGTGTATTCTTAGTTCTGGAGATGAATTTAAAAACATACAGCTAAAACTCCTTTACATTAAAACAGCATTTAAAAATACTTTTTACCCAGTTTTGGCTTTAAACGTTCTTAATGAACTAATGATAACTCAAATCTTCTCTTTTGGTTCATTTTTTATGAAATCTTCCATGTTTTACGCTCTTACTCGAATTTAGAAATCGGTAGGAGAATTTTTGAAACTTTACACCGTTTTTGGTTACTATTTTGCAGTTACTGTATATTTTCCCAGCTATGCACAATATGAATATTTGGAGTGATGCATTTTAAACGAAAATCTAAGATTTAAATAATGATTTTAAGATTTGGCGTGATTCATTTTGAGTTTCATAACTCATTTTTGAATGATGGTAAATTGAGGGTAACATCCATTCATGCAAGAGAACTTCTATTTTCGGACAAAATCTAATTTCTTATTTTGCAATCTCATCATGAATTCATTGTTAATGCAAGTTTAAAGAGTACTGATATTTTTGATTTATATTTTTAAGTAGCTGAGTCATCTTATATGATTATGTTAATAAGTTTTTAAATTGCTAGTAAACCATCTGTATATCAAACAATGCTGAATTTGATTTCTAATTTAATTTAAATTTAACGTGTTTATTATCTTTATATTATGAAATCAAAGTTTTGTCACAATATTTTGATTATGATTTTACAATTTTTAAACGATTAAGAAATTATCTTGAAATATCATAAACAAAATCCTAACAAGGATCATCCGTTCCCAAAAACTTCAATGCGACTTCAACATTTGTTGTATATTAAGAATTAAGACTGAATTCTTATTTGTGGACCGATATCTTTTTCAACCTTTAGCCTATAAGTGATTAATAAATTTTTTTTTTGTTTAACAAACACTCCCACAGAGTTAATATTTTTTAAATTCATAAAATTACACAACACAGGTCGCCTCTTTTTGTCTTTTTACCTGTAAATAGGCTCTTCAAAAATATAGTATTAAAAATCTTTTAGTTTTTAAATGATTTATTTTAAGGCTATGATTGTTTAGTATTCAGGCAGTTACAAACGATTGTATTTTAAAAACTATTCATTTGATCGAAAAACTTTCTATGGAAGAAATGAAGGTGTTAATATGAAATTTAAAAAATATATAAAAAATTATTTATAAACAATTTCAAGAAAAATTTTACTTTTTCACTTGTGTCAGTCATATAGTGATCTATTATTTTTATCACAGAAGTAAAACTTTGCAAAATCCAGATATTTTACACAACCTCACCTGGAAAAAGCAATTGGAATCTTGTTGGAACCATTTCATGAGTAGTCATCTCGAAAAATTTGATCCTTAAATCCAGTTTTAACATAAATTTCTTCTTCCATCAGGACACATCTGTCACATTGCGTAAAAACGGGTTGCACATATTGCAATCTAAGAAACTGTTCACTATTAGTTATTTACTTGGTGTCTACTAGTCAGACAACACTTGACAACACTTTTTGACTGATGGAAATGGATTAATTGCATTATTTAAGGGGTCTGCATTCAGTTATCCCCAATAACCATATACATTTTACCATATTTAAAATCAAGGGCTCCATTCCGATGCTTGATTTTAACTTCGTGTGGATTCTAGAGTGGCTCCTTATTCTTCTTAACCATTCGGTCCAAAAAAAAAATCAGAAAAAAATCAACAGTTTATGAGTTTTCAAGTCGACAATGAAGAATTTTCGAGGTGCAAAATGCGCAAAAAGCGCTAAGTTGTGCAAAATTATTTTTACCATGTCTATTTGCATTGTAAATATCTCAAACACACATTAACTTAAAAATCTGGCAAAATTAGGCAAGATAGTCCTTTTCATAACCAACACAACGCTGCTTGCATATCCGAGCTCTAATAATGTAACTACATATCACCGAAATAAAGTGCCCGGATACTAAATGATCATAGCCTTATGTCCGTTTTCTCGAACACTTTAAATTTTAGAGCTTGTTGCCCAATCCTGTATGAGTGCGATAAGCAAAAAAAAAAAATCAAAATAGAGTTAATTCGGTTGAAATGACTTAAATACAGCATAACAACCAAAATCATGTGCAACCATTGGCATATAAACTTATACAGAATTCAACATGATAAAATAGTGCAATAAGAAATTCGTAGAGCTATGAATTATGGCTTTTATGTATGCAAGTAGTTGAAAAATCTGTGAAATATGATACAACAAAGAAGTTCTTAATTTCATCAAATGATAAGCACCCGTAGCACGTTGAGGAGAGGGTAGTGATTGTTAATTTTAGATAATCTAATCGCTTTTAATTTGGCTTTCCCTCTATACCTCATCCTTGGTCTTATTTCGAGATACTAGAACTACATTTTCTTAGAACTCCAAAGGTTTTTTTTTGTCAACTGGACTCTCCTCAAATTTTGAGTCAAATGTTTTGGCGAGTCCGGATAAACCCGATGAGACTGAGTCGATTTGGAGTAATTTTTGAATTTCTCAAACCTCGGGATCTTAAAAGCAAATTCAAATTCATCCATGATTTTTTTCAGAATTTTTTTGTAACTTTTACATGAGTAAATTTTAACTTTCACGTTGGTATGAGAAAAATTGAATATTTTTTTTCTAAAAATCACCATAGTTTTTTTTTTTGTACAAAAGAGCCTGGTTATGTGGCAATTTTAAGATTCTTCAAAAATTACTGTGTGCTGTGCAACTTTGCGAAGACCTTTACATTGTATCTTATCAGGCGAAAAATTATTAGCTTTTGAATTGGGGTATGTCTTTTGGCATTGAAAATCTATCAATTCAACTGACATCACTGTTTGTGCCTTGCGAAGTATTGCATGACTACTTTTCAAGCAGTACTTTGCGAGGCAAACCTGTAGTTTTAAATTGTTTTCCTTGAAAGTAAACGAAGATTCATTTATTATAACAGCAAATGTCCTGTAAAATAGTTGTACACTAAAAATTAAATGTCACGTAATCATGTTTTCGACCTGTAAAATTACGGTAAATGCCCTGCTCCTTTTTGTTACAGGACATTTGCGTTATTTTACAAAAAATAGTTTTTGCTGTGTATTTTGCCCAATATGATACGAAGTTCCAGTCTTCGACAAAGTTGCGGACAATTTCCTCGAAAGAATTTTCAAACTGGTACAAAACCCATAACTAGTCTCGGTTCCACAGAAGATACAAGAATGATGTTGAGTTTTCAGAAAAAAAAAATAAATTTTTTCACAAAAGCCGCAAAGATCAAATTTACTCATGTAAACGTTACTTAAAAATTCTGCAGAAAAATATGGATGAGTTATGAACCAAAACGATGCTTTTAAGATACCAGGGTTTGAGAAATTCCAAAATGACTCCGAATCGACTAAGTCAAGAATAAGTTGGTGTTTATTATTTGTGTGTTTATTTTTATGTTTTGGATCTTCGTTAATTGATTGTACCATAAACATAAAAAAACACACAAAAAATGCATTGCGATCGTAAACAAAGTTGCACAATAAATGCAAAAACTTTCCGTTAAAAAAATTAAGGAACCTTATCGCTTTAATGCGTTATATCTTTGGACTTGAAATATTTTGGCATATTTTTTTAAAGAAATTCAATAAATCTTTGTACTGAAGGTTGCCTTCACACGAATCGAATAACACCTGGTCGTTATCAAATATATCAAAAAAAAAAAAAAAACAATCTCATTCCCGTGAGACATTCATGTATGTATTTTTTTTTCTATTTTTCATTTTTCCCATCCATAATTACACCCTGGTGGCTGAACCGTAAAAAAATCGCCCCGAACAACAACATGGCGCGGCGTCGCTGAACCTGTGCAACATCAACAACGACGACGACAAAAAACCCTCCCAAAAATAATCCCATATTCCTGGAAATGTGTTCCTGTGTCCGGTGTGACCATCTCTCTCGGGTCGGCAGGTGTCCTGGATACGGCACCGGGACATCCACATCCTGACGGTCGGCAGCTACACCTACACATCGGATCAGCGCTTCCAGGCGACGCACCACAAAAACACCGACGACTGGACGCTGCAGATCAAGTGGGCCCAGAAGCGGGACGCTGGCATCTACGAGTGCCAGATTTCGACGCAACCGGTGCGGAGCTATTTCGTGACGCTCAGCGTCGTCGGTGAGTTTTTTTTCATGCAACTTTTTTTAACTATCCAGAATGCAGGTATCTGTCTATCTTTTTTATCTGGCTCGCGTGCCACGCGACCTCTATGAATGATAGATTTATTTCAGTCAAACTAGCGGATGGACAGTTTGCTTTTGCCATTCCCATCTCTCGCTCGATATTGGTGAACATTTTTATTTGACACTGTGCTGACGTTTTTGATACCTTCACCATGGCGATCCGATAACTATGCGTCGTCGTCGTCATCGTGGATTTGATGACAGGGAGCTGTTATTTTGGGACGATATTCGTCAAATCCAATTGAAACAAGTGTGTATTTTTGGTCCCCCATCATGAAATAGAATTGTTGCTCAAATCAAAATATTACCTGTGGATTTCCGAAAAGCTGAATAGATTAAAGAAAAATCATATGGAAACGTGCAGCTTCCAAAGAAATGTAAATGGGATTTCAAATTTTTTCAACAGCTACGCTATACCAAGAATTAAAAATATTTAAATTTTTCATATTTAAATCTCAGAATTCATTTTTCCCTGGTTTAAAGAGTGAAAAAAAAGACTGAGTTTGGGATCGTTTTCGAATTTCTTAAAGGTCTTAAAGGTTTGTTTTGGTTCAAAACTCATCCCTGTTTTTTAACAGAATTCAAAAGTTACTTTTACATGTGTAAAGTTGAACTTTCATGTTTTAATGGTAAAATTGAATATTTTCTTCGGAATAATCAACTACTAATATGTTTGTTCTCTGAATCCGAGGCTGCGTTTGGGTTTTGTGCAAATTCAAAAAATCTCTAAAATAAATTTTCCGCTGAACATTTTTGACTGATAGGTACTGGAGAAAAAAATAGCTGTTGAATAGTGGTAGATCTTTTGGCATTCAAAATCAATCAATTCAACTGACATCACTGCTGGTGCCTAGTGAGGTATTTCATGACTACGTTTTAAGCAGAACTTCGCTAGTCACCAGCAGTGATGTCAGTTGAAATGATTGGTTCCAATTCCAAAAGACACCGCTTTTAAATATATCATAACTTTTTTATCTAATAGGATACGAAGCTACTGTCTTCGACAAAGTTGTACAGCGGAAAAAATTCTTTAAAGATTTTACAAAATAACACAAAAACCAAACGGAAGCCCTGTTCCAGAGAATAAAAAAAAATGAGGTAGATTTTTATGAACAAAGTATTAAATTTTTCCATACAAACATAAAAGTTCAAACTTACTCATAGCAACGTTATTTCAAAATTCGGCAAAATATCATAGATGTTTTTTGAACCAATTCGAAGCTTCTAACACTTCAAGGCTGGAGAAATTAGAAAATGATCACAAATTGACACAGTTGACAAAAATAACAAAACTTCGGAGTTCCCAGAACATTTAATTCGAATGATAAATATATACTCTTCTTTTTTATTCAAATCATTAAAATTTACTTTTTTGAAGACCTCCAGCAATTTTCGCTTATCTGAAAAAAGTTAAAAAGTATAATTTTGGAGCTATTTTTAACCAGTTTTACAAAAACGAGAATGGACAAGAAATTTCAAATAAATCTTAAACCTAAAACAAAATCTTAGCTGTTCTATGAAGCATTAGTGATAACATTAAGCAGTCTTCAACAAAATTGTTGATTATTGCTTGTACTACTTATTATTGGGTCGCATAAAACTTCTTATTTCTCCAAGGGAAAATAACCTACCTACAAAATTATTAAAAATGGTTTTTTAGGATTTTTATTTAAGTTTTATGGGAAAATACAAAAGAACATAGTTTCCGCTGTTTTGATGAGTTTGTGAACACTTCGTTGATCACCTCTCATCAATTTCTGCACAGTGGCATCATCAATCGTATCAGCCTCCACCTGAGTAGCTTTAATGTCTAGACCCAGGGCTGAAAAACAATAAAAAAATATTGAAAAATGACGCTCAAATGTCAAATTGGTCTGATTAAATCACTGACCAGTGAGCAGATAATAATTGTTTTTCTTTAGAATGATCATAATTTTAATTTTTTAAGTCTTGAAGAAAGGTTTGCATTGAACAGGTTTACAAATTTCATCAAACTGAGTATTTCTTATCTATAAAACAATAGTTTGTTCCGACACAACGTTTTGTCTTAAACAATTGAAATTTTCAAAAGTGCTCAGTATTTTATGTCGAAAAGCTGCAAAAATGCTGCAGCGAGTTTCTGTTTTTCAGACTTAGGTCTGGACAACTGGTAAATTTTGGTTTATAATATTTAAACTCGCCGGGAAAATTCGATAAAATCCAAAAGCTCATCATCATCATCAACATGCAAATAAACTTATCCACGAAAACAAATTTCAACCTAACATGAGCTTTCCCCTTAAGGTTAGCAAGGTATTATTTCTAACTCGGGATTTGTCGATCTTGGTAGTTGAAAGCCTTGGCGATCATTCCTCCTGACCATGTTGGGTTTTCAACGTAGTTGTGCAGAATTATTTCTCGTGTAGTTCCTCGCTCAATATACGATTGAGAATATCTTCATATACGACATTTTTTGTAACAATACGGAAAATTTGACGACTTATTTGGTCGTCTTCTGCGACTTGAGTGCAGGGCTCTCATTTTCCGTCAGTTGAATAAAAATAAGATTATTTCAAAGAAATGCGTTTTTTGCTGTCAAACTCAAGTTGATATCGTACAATTAATTATTTGCCTGAGTGCTGAATTTTTTCAACGTTCATGAAGTTATTGTAGTACCTGGACTTGATCCTCTGACGATACACTCAGAAAAATACTCTTATATATGCCATAAGATTCTCTTATGAAGTGGCGCCATAAGAAAAACCATTGAAATTCATAAGATTGTCTTATGACGCGAATGAATTCTGAAATGAACACCTACTCCAATAAGAAATTTTCGCATTTCATAAGAAGGTCTTATGGAAACATGAAATGTCACGTTTGGTGAAAATAATTCAAGAAATTTGATGTTTAAAACTTTAATTTTATTATTCGGCCGACTTATTTCAAATTATATCACTATCAGCAGCACATCAACACTCGATACCAATAAAGTTATTCGGTAGCAACCGGTCCATTCATAAAATTATTTTAGTCGGTGGTCAGCATGCTGAAAAGTAAACAAAAAAAGTACTTGAGTAAATAATTGTTTTCAACGTTTACAAAAAAATGATTTTCTACTCAAACTTACGATTTAGAAGATCGAAATCACATTTTACTATTACAAAAACTTATAACTCCACAACTAGAGAGTCCTTTGTATGACGATGAAAAACAGACTAATGAAGTGAATGTGTTCATTATTTTTCACAATGCCGCTTCTTGTGTTTTTCATAAGAACTTCTTATGAAAATAGAAAGAATTTCATAAGACTCTTATGAAAACCAATTTTGCACTCTAAAAAGCGGTTCATAAGACGCATCTTATAAAAATTATAATAAAAATTTGCCTGAGTGTACGATCTGCAGCTCATGATGGTTCCTCGACGCTATCTGGAATATATAAATTCAAGGGGATTTGCTTCAAAGGCATTAAACCAAAAGCAAATCGTGTATTTCTATAACTAAAATCTTTTGAATCGTAGAACATCGATGATCTAAATATAGACCAACATTCTGAAGCCTCCTTAAATACGATTTCAATCATCAATGTCTCATTATCATAAACGATTTTATTGAAATTATTTGTATTCTTTGACGATTGCCAGCAAATACGTTTTACGAAAATCAGACATGCGAATTAATTTGCACAGGTACAATATTGGATACAGCATCGGCTTGGATTTTGGGTAGAAATGTTTCGGAGCCACGCTCAATGTGAACACTTTGGGAAGAACTTTTGTTACCAGCAGACACATTAGTTCTAATCGCTGAACTAATCGACTGTAGATACCCCCTTGCTACATTTTATATTTTTTTCTTTTTTAAATATATTCTCTCCTTTAAGCAATCTTGATTTATAGAAAAATGTACTTTCTATTTAGATCTTACACCCGGTTGTTATGATAACATAAATCGTTTTTCATGTTAAAAAAAATCTTAATTTCGAATTATTTTATGCATAGCACGACAAATCCCGGCAATCACGGCTGATCATCGTATATCGGTCGTTTCACGGAATTTTTGCGAATTGTCGTACACAAAGGTCGAGTTCATATGTACATAAATACGAGTCTCTCTTCTTGTCGTAATAAAATCATGCAATGCATTTCAATACGATAAAGAATATACATGGACCGCACATATTGTAGGTGCAGATATTCGAAAATGATTTTAAATAACATTCTATACGATATAATCTGTAAAATAAAATACGACTTCTGGTTGTCTGGGTCTTTAACATCAAGAAATTTTAAGTATTTTTTTGTGATGTAAGAAAAAGCTATTTTTTTCAATTTTATTTTCCAGAAATTTTACAGTTTTGTTCTTGAAGTGCTGTATCTCTGAAACAAGAATATCCAGGCAAGTTCTGAATTTGTCTGATAGTCCAAAGATTTAATATCTATGATTTCAAAAAGAAGTCGATGAATTCCTATGAATTTATCCTTGGTTTTGAGAAACTCAAATACTAGTATTTAATTAGCTTCATACATGCTAGAAACTTAAATGGGTTATGGAATCTATGAGACATTGGGGATGCTAGCCAATGGCTAGGGGATTTTTTCAAAAGCTGTGGCTGAATTCAAAGGTATCACCGACTTACTTTTGAAATCATGGTTTCATACAGCCAAGATGTTCTTAAAAGCCCTTCTTTATGAATATTAGTTATTCAAAATCTGTTTTCAGATTTCATGTATGTTTATAAGTTTAACAGTTATCAATGATCGATTTTATTCGAAACTGGTGAATTTAAAAATTTCTACGCGCCATACCTTCAAACCTAGTACTTATAAAGAAAATCTGTTAAAAGATTCGAATTCAGCACCAAAAATTTTCCAAAACCGTTTATATTAAACACATTTTTTTGCTGAAAAAATCAAAGAAGTTAAGTTTCATGATTACAAACAACTTTTGTTCTACGAAAAACGTTGTCGTTGAGAAATCATTTTATTAGTAATTGCATAATTCAAGGGGATAAAAAATGTTCAGTACTTTTTCGGTTGTAGTTTTAACCCTCTTTAACCATTCATTCCAATAATCCAGTCATTTGAAACATATTGAGTATAACTTATGGTTATTTATATAATAATTCGTTTGAACTTTTAAACAAATTACTGAGATATTTCATCTTATACTGAATTATTGTATAATACATAAGGGAGATAATGGCAAAACGAGAACTCAGGGCTTCTTATCTATGAAAAACGTATTTTCTCAAATAAAATTTCACGTGGAATAGTTTCGTAGATCGAAAAGTAGAAATTTATTTTTAAGCAAAAAGAAATTTTCAGATCATTTTTACAGAAATATTTAAAGATAGGTACTCAAGTGACGAAAATATTAAAATTTTTGAGCATCGGAAAATAAGCTCTTAAGATCTTCAAATAATTTTGCACTGCAACATGATGTACACATTGTTCCTCAATATTCACCATCATTGAATTTTTGATTTTTCACTATAATCAATTTTAAAACGCGATTTTACTTTAATTTGTTGACTCAACGCAAACAGAACACTGTTGATCGGGGCACGACAAGCATTTTCTCCCGTAGAATCTAGCTGTGAGTTTTTTTAATTTTAACTTAATCTTGTTCATAACAATCAAAAACTATGATTAAACTTCTACATTTTCTTAAGAACGACAGAACTCCTTGAGCAGTTGGCCTTGATGTGATCCAATAATCAACAAACAAAACATTTGTTCCGAATTCCATCATAATCAATTTTTGCTTTGATGTTCTGTATGTACATCAACGATGGAATTTCTGACATCACTTCCATATGGACTCCTCTAACCCCGACTCGATTGGATACCGTTCCGGAACTAATTGTTCTATATTTCCAAATTTTAACATGACCATAGAAATTTGTCTATCTCCAACTTCCGGTGGCAGCCAAAAAATTCGAATATATTTTACTATCCGATTTGCCTCAGACTTACTTACGTTTATCATCCATCAGCGTTGATATAAGAAGCTTGGGTACCTAGCTGAGCCAAAGCACTATTCATAAAAGTTTGCTATTGAAATCGCTTAAAAATGCTGTAATCTTCTCGGTACAAAGCACTTAAATTATCACAAGCTCAAACATATCACAGTAGCTTGTGACCGCCATAGACAAACGACCAAAATCTCGTTCCGTAAGACACCAATCTATGTTTTTTCAAATTCAAACTTTTATAACGTATTTACATATAACTCGACGTTACAGCATGTGCCAACTACCGACCGACCAGCAATGTGACAATAGACTTATCTTAAGTAAATTAACAAAGGACAGATACGTTATTGTAAGTAGGACCAAACAACACTTAGAACATTTATAACACCTTTATTCTAACTAAAATCATACATTTATATTAAACTATCTCAGTTTCCCTGAAGATGGTGCCAACAAGCACCGAAACGTTGGACAAATAATAAATTTCTATGTTCGGATTTGAAAGACTGCTTGGCTATTACTAACAATATCACAACACCATCCTAATTTTTTAAAGAACTCAAAAAGCTCAGAGCTCGTAGGATTTCTGATTTGTTCTCCGAACCGAATCGTTATAGTATTTTCACGTTGAAGGTTCATTTTTTCCAGATGTCGTCGTTTCGCAGAACCAAAACTTTTACACACAAACTGAAACAAGATTCCGAAAAAAATCTTAATGCGCTGAACCGAACAGTCAAGAAACACGTCTGATGGGCATCGCGTTTTGAGATGAACTGTGAGTCAACTCGATAAAGTCAACTGAATTAGAGAGCTATAGCTTTACTAGTTTACATCTGATTATTTTGATCTTGCATTATACGGCTAATACATCATCCGCCAAACAAAACACCAGAAACAAAATGTATGAGTGTGTGAATTGTTTATACTCAACAAACAGACATACATTATTGATATATGGAAAAAAAAATCATCTCGACTAGGAATCAAACTAGAGTCCTCTGATTATCACTCCGACAGCTCACCAATTGGCCCAATCGTCAGAAGAAACAAGCTGTAGCTCTATAATTCAGTTGACTTCATCAAGTTGAACTCGTACCTAGATTCTTTGCCTAGATTTTACGGCAGAAAACGCTCATCGTGCCCCGATTGATGGTGCTTATACTGGCCCAAAGAGGGTTCTCATTATGCCCCTACAGTGACTGATTTTCAGCTTTCGGCAAAAAAAATGCATTTTTAATCGTTTTAATTTACTTTTCAAAGTTTCAGCCAGTAAGGTAATAGATTTTTCTGGTATCTGAACAAGAAACAGTGATCTAATTAACATATTATAGCTGTTCTCTATGGTTAAATAGGCGTCTTTCTTAAGGTGGAAATTAAATCACACATATAATATACGGCGTATTACAGGACACGACACTTAACGTTCTTACTAACATAAAAGGATTTAAAATTACCTTTTTTGTCGACCGGTTTCGGGCTCGATGTTGCCCATCTACAGGACGATGTCGGCCGCAAATTTGAATGGATACGACAAAGAGTTTGTTCATAAAATTCTTCGCAAACACGAGAGGAAAAAGTTCCGGAATAATGCAACCACCTTCAAACCAGAAAAAGAAGAATCTCAAAGAGTCAGTTTGCCGTTCCACCCACCACTGACTAACGATATTCGAAAGATTCTCTCTAACCATGGTTTGAAAGTTGCATACAAAAGCTCCTTAAAGGATCGGTTGGTGTCACTGAAAGACAAAGTCCCGCCGGAAGAAAGATCCGGAATTTACGAGATTCCGTGTGAGACTTGTCCAGCAGTTTATATTGGCCAGACAAGGCGAAAATTTAAAACTCGAATAAAAGAACATAAAAACGCTGTGGATAACAACAAAACCAACGAATCCAGCGTAGCTGCCCACGCATTGGAATCTAACCACTCTATAGATTGGGAAAAGGTTAGATTCAAAAAATGTATACGCAAAGCGTCACATTTAAATGCCTGGGAATCTATGTTTATAACAACTTCTGAGAGGCCTTTAATGAACGAGGACGACCCGCCAATCATATCGCCACTTTTCAACTTGGCCAACCAAAAATGATTTGACCATCCTTCGACGAATACTATGCAGTAGTATGAAGCTGTGTTAGTGTTTTTCCTTTTAGTAACCAGTCGGACATCGTCCTGTAGATGGGCAACATCGAGCCCGAAACCGGTCGACAAAAAAGGTAATTTTAAATCCTTTTATGTTAGTAAGAACGTTAAGTTTCGTGTCCTGTAATACGCCGTATATTATAATAAGTTCTTACGTTGGCACAAAACCACCAAAATGAGTGGAAATTAAATCCTTATTTCCCCTACCGTGCGCTAGTTGCCCATTTCCATCTCAAACACATCTCATTCTCATCCCTTTTCCATCAAATACAAAGGAAGATAAAAAAAAACATCGACGAAATGGCAAACGGCCAGTGCAGTGCATTTTTTGGAAATCGACGGTGGAGGAAAGATTAAGACAACAAACATTCGTTCGATAACCGACCCAGATGGTGCACTGGGTAAGATATCGGACTGGCATGCCGAGATGAGATGTTGCAGTTAGTGCGATTCTCACTATATAGTTTTTTGGAATGAATTATCCAATGAGATGAAATTTCCATAAAAAGTATCACTTGTTTCTCTTGGATGTAGGTAGTGGTCATGCATCATTTTTCTTGGGAGCTCGAATCTATATGCCAGTAGTGCTCTTTCAATTATATTATCTTAAGTACACTTTTCAGCGCATTTTCGGCACAGAGATTTGATAAATAGGCCTTGGATATTTTTTAACTTTCTCTATGTGTGTACAAATATCATTTAAGTTGAATGACAAAAAATGTTGTTTTTAAGTTTAAAAGTTATGAGTATTTCAGAAAACAAATTAGTTTAACTTTTAATCAATTTAAGACTCAGTAAGAATTTGAACTAAACTGGTTTAACCTGACCTGTGGCACAAAGTTAAGAAATGAAGAAGAATTTATCCCATTTTTTTGCATTTCTGACAGCGTGTTATTTCCAGTTTTTATAAATAAAAACAATACTCATTTGATCACGCTGATGACTTGGAAGCATTGTTATGGGGCTTAAAAACAGTGATATTTTTAACACAAAAGCAGACTGATACTTGTTCAGAGGAGACTTGAATTTTTTTAGGGAGCTCTAAACCTAGAAGAAAATAAAATAAAATCGAAAGCTAAAAGTCCATTAACGATCTTTAGCCATATTACCTCTCATTTCACAGTTTATAAATGTCAGAAACAGACAAATTTGTCTACAAATCAATAAACACAGCTACTTTTTGTTTAAATTTGATTACATTTCTTAAACCCTACTCCTTCCCATTACTTATTCAAATTTAAATGTTTGAAAACAATAAATGTATAACGAGGATAACAACGGAAAATTTAAACCTCTTATAAAAAGCACTTTACCTTTAGACATTGTCAAACCAGGAGGGGCATATCATAATTCAGGAAGAATTGATTTCAATTCTAATGACCGTATTATTTCATCAACGGAGCAAAGCACTACCTCAGCGCACATTTGATTAAAACGATAGCGTGAGAAAACGGAACATAAAATAGCATCCCACTCCCTGCAATTATTCAGCTATTCGAAGGGAAAAAGGTCAACAAAACTATCAGTGGATATAATGAGCTGATTCGAGTGAATGCACCAACCCACTAAATTAGTGCTTCTACGACGCAAAACCGTTCACTCAAATTTCAAATCGCGTAAGCATCGGTTCCCAAACTTCGTTTGCACTGTTAATTTAGAAAGTTATATAGATACTAGGTGTATTAATTTTTGGCTTAACTTGAGCACGACTGTTGTAAATTTCGAAAAAGCTGCTACCGGATGGTCGCATACATAGTTTAGTACTGTTAGCTAGCTTAGTGTAGAGATATAGTGTGTGGCTCAGGGTGACTTTTACCAGTCACAAGGATTGTACCCGAATAGACTGCTAATGATCAATTTGCGGAGTGTAAATTGTTTCCCGAATAACGAACGCAGCGCAGCGATAATTTTGGCAAATTCCTTGGCCACCAATTTGATGAAATTGGAATTAATTCGATTGATTCTAGGTTTCGCGAATTAGGTGCAGATTATTGACACAGATGATACGCTGTGATACAGTACTAAGTATTCATCACTCTTTCAAAAAGCAAAACAACTTCGAAATATGTTGCAATGAACTACCACTTTACTGAAAACTTACAGTTTCAGTTAAATGAAATTTCACTAAAAAACTATGGATTTTCAATTCAAAGGATGAAAATCGCCAGATTAACTTTCCGGAGTCCCAGATCTGCTATTCAGCTTCAAGGAAAAGATAGTTAATCGTGCAGCGCGAGAATCTATTAAGCAAACTTAATTAATGCTGCCCCGAATTAGGACTTGCAGCAGAAAACATAATGTCGAAACATGAATCAAGACAGAACGGCAGCTCATATGCCAATAGCAGTAATTGGAATCAACATAATTATATTGGATCGGCTCTCGATGCGGGGAAATTTCCGGACCATTTCCAGCGAATTTCCATCTGCTAGTGAAATTCCAGCTAAATCATCTCATTCCGAAGCCAGAAGCCCCCAGAACAAGAGCTGATCCCAGTTTGGAAACGATGGATAGAAAAGCACACCTGTTGTATGTTTTTCGAGTTTTCTCAAACCCGACTACGCATTGCCTCCGGTGTAATCAAAACTTATCTGCTCGGATCGGATTCACCGGCTTTTACAAATGGCTATTGGATTCTTCACCGGGGGTTGGATAGTGGGTTGAATAAAATTTCCATTCTATCAAATTTGGAACCATGATTCATTTTTCCTTAGAACTGCAAAAATTTTTTTGGTTACACAATGATTAAAAATGATTGAATCACAAGAAATATATTTAATTTGTTTTAACCAAAAATCAATACTTTGGCTCACTATCCATACACAAGACCATTTGGAAATCAATGTACCATGAGAGATCAGTTACGATCAAATTCGTTTATTGAAGCCAGTTGATTTTTACCAGATTTTTTACCAGTGGCTAAAGCACCGAACAATTAACTGAAAGAAGTATTCTTTTATCATGAATTGCATTCCGAATGATCACAAATTTTTGCGGCTGTGGAAATGTTCATGCTTATTTGTATGGTTTCACAATAAAGTTGAACGGAAAATGAAGATAATTTACCTAATCCAGTGGAAATTATAGATTTTAGACATAAAACACCTTATTCAAATGAAAAAAAATGAAGAATTCTATATTCCGCTGCTCGTACATAAATTATCTTCGAGTGACAAAAAAAAATCTTGATGGTTCCTGTTCAATATGCCAAAAACTTCCTGCTCGTTCGAGGCAACTTTCTGAAGAAGGAAATTTGAAACAAAATTTCAGCGATTGGATTCCATTAAATACCAGGGATCATTTGAAACAAACTACAAAAGCAAAACTTTAACAAGCTTGGAATAAAGCTTTCATGCCATTCTGACCTGTCGAAACTCTGAATCTGAGAAAAAAAACCTTAACCGAACCCTAGAGCATAGTGTACCAACTTTTAGCTGAATGATGATGACGAAAGAAAGAGTGGGAAAGCAACTTTGCTCTCCTCTACAGAATAAATTTCAAAAAATAGTAGAACCCTGTTGAACACTGGCCGTTGTTGTAGAGGTTGTAACTTCTTTTTTGCAATAAACAAAAATAAGTGGCTGGTAACATTGCTTCATAATACACAGAACAGTTCCTTTGAAGCCCTCACTCGCCACCCCCGCCATACGTCTTTGTGCAATGGTTTCTGACTACCGAACGATGACGATGTGGATGGTAGGATTTTCCTTGATAAAGGTAGAGGTAACAGTTTTGGGACCGGAATAAATCTGAAATCTTCTTTTTGTGACTCGGAGTTAAAACTTTAAGGTAGAAGAATTAAAAAAAAATTAAAAGTATCCATAAATTGAATTGAATTTAACATACTTATATGACGAAATTTCATACTTAGTTCATTGCACATAATCGTCTTTTAAGAACTCTATTAAGAAAAATACTACATTTTCATTTGTGAATAACTTGTGAATGGATCGATGAAAATTGATGAAAATTTCAGACATACTGCCTAGTAGGGTGTGTCGACTTGCAACTTTTTTATGAATTTCAAAACGCCTTTATTTAGTCTTAAAAGTTTCCTTTTCGGTCAAAATGAACAACAAGATTTTATTCAGATTTTTTTAAATTAGATAAAAAAAAAATCCGGACTTTGAATTGAAATTTTGCATGGAAAATTGGTCGGAGAGTTTCATTTTATGTTTTTTTCTCATAGTTTTCTCACGCAATGCAAATGAAATTCCAATATATATATATAAATGGAACTTACTGGAAAATTTTCTGGCTTCAAATTTTTCAAATACTGCAATGCGTTAGGAGAAGCGAGAAAATAGGTATAGGGTTCAAAAAAAACATTTATTTTTCTATTAAAAGAATAAAGCAAGACTGTCATATTTTCCGTTAAATTTTCAGAAACATCATTTTAACAAGATATTTATTGATAATAGAGTCTTAAAATGTTCTGATGTATTGATCAACCTCTATCATTTGAAAAACAAAGTGTAACCCTAAATTTACAGCCACCAGATGCCAGTAAATCAGGTTGAACTGTCTTTTTTCTCAACATTTTAATTAGAAACAAATATGAACTTACATTAAATTTTTCAATATACAATTTGAATTCAGTTTTGGCATTTCCAATCGTGTAACTTGTTGGGATCGATCAAATCCATTCAAGTCATAAATGCAACTCAATCAAATTTAAGTTTAACTTAATCAAAACCATTGCATCTGGTGACTCTAAATTTCTGGTAACCCATTTTTGATTTGCAAATAATAGAGAATCTAATGTTCATAGATCATTACATCAGAACATTTCAAGGCTAAAAAATCAATATCTTTCTATTTAAAATAATATGTATGAGAATTGGACGGAAAATTTGGAAGTGTTGCTACATTCGTTCCATAAAAAAAGAATGCTCTTTTTGAGACGTTATAACTTTTTTCTCGTTTCCCATTTCGCATTGAAGTCTTCGGCAAAGTTGTCGACAGAGAATTTTTCAGTACGTTTTGTATTGGAATTGCATTTGGATTGAGTGAGAACAAAATATTCACTTAAACGAAAATAGTGAAAATATCCGCGTTTTCCATACAAAAGTTTAAATTAAAACTCGGGTATCTTAATTTCTAGAGATGCACCGAAAAGTGGTATTTTGTCTAATGATCAAATACCGATTATTGTTCTTTTCAACTATTCTGCCAAACGTATATTTGGTCAAATATTCTATTGAGTTTCGATTTAATGAAGGCGAAAACAAAAGCGATTGTTTCAATTTCCTTCAATTTCTTCCAGTTTAATGCCCCTCATGTTTTTGAGTCGATTATTTTCATCCAGGAGATACAACCAGATAGTGTATTACAAGATAATTTTCCAGTAGAAGTATACTGCTTTTCAAAATGTCGCCAATAACTAAAAGGACAACAGATAACTTGTCACTTCGAGGACGTTTATTACAAAACATTTCGAAAGAGGTGATGATCTATAAGCCTAAACAGACCATACTTTCTACCACACATATCCACACGGCTGGGTAATTCAGAACATTTAAAAAAAATAGGGCAAATCTGAACAAAGACAAGATATTATTATTAAAAAAAACAAACGAGAAAAGAAAGAAAGTTAGCTGAAATTTGATGTTTTCAGCAGCATTTTTAATACGAAATCTAATTTTTTTAAAGAAATTTGAGTATTTTGTATGATTTAACAAATAATCTTAATAAACCCCGAAAAAATCCGGAAAGAGTCCAACAATGTGTGAGCATCCCGGCCAAGAAAATCTTTAATAAACGATAATCAAAGTAGTATAAAGCGACTTGTCAGCATTTTCCTGTACGATCTAAAGTGAAAGATACAAGGAAGGATACACCGAAGATATTTTACTGAAACTGGTATTTGTTGATGGTTGTGTAGCTTTTTCAATATCGCTTTTGGATATTTTATTTATAATCCAACATCGTTAAATTAACTTGGCATGCCTGTTATTGAATAAATTTAAAAAATAATTATTCGGCCTTTTCGGTCAGCCGAATATTCAGTACATTACAATTAATCTAAATTTGAAAAAAAATTGTATTTCGTTTTAACCAAAAAGGAAACTTATTAACAACAGGTGTTTTGAAATTCTTATAAAAGTTGCTTAAAAAAGTTCCGACACACCCTACTACCTTGCAATGTTCGTAATGTCGTGTCGTGTGTAATCGAGTCTTAATGACTAAAAAGCTGATCACCGTTAAAATAAACAAAATAGGGTGGTCAATCGCACACAAACTGGTGAAAAAGTAAGTGGAGTGAAATAAAAAAAAATAGATTCAGGGTTAAGATTTTGGATAAAAATCCGGTATTGAGATTTATGAACAAGGACTCAATACCCGCAATTTAGGTTCATGATCAAGTATCCAGCTAAATCCTCGATGAGTATCCAATATGAGAACAAATATAATTATCGGAGTCCTGAGTCCAGAAGCTGGGATCAGAATTTGGGATGAGATAAGTATCAGGTCCTTCTATCAAGTATTTAGAACCCGAGATAAGTATTTAAGAACAAGATACAGAATCCTGGTTCAAAACAGGATCCTATTTTATCAAGAATTAAGTAGGGCTAAGTCGGGGTAAAAATGAACAAATTAACTGAGTTTTTTATACTATCAGCTCAAAAAAGCAGCTCTTCAAATTCTGGAAAGTTATCAAAAAATGAATGACTGATTCCTCTTTATTTTAAGATATTTTTTCTAATTTTTAAGTTGCAGCTTGTGGGCGTAAAACACTTGTGCATAATTCCCCCCTTGTCTATGGGGTAATTATGAACACAGTAACGATTTTTGTTATGTGAGGACTTTTGATATTGGCTATATTCCTAGATTGAAACCACATCGAATCAGTGCGATGTAGTGAGATTTGTTAATTTTTTAAATTTACTGTTGACAAGTAATAGGTAATTTTCAGTTTTACATAGCTGGGAGGCATCTTTTCATATAAGCACATATCCAAATTCTAAAAAAATATAAAGTAATGGCTTATTTTCAAGATTTGGATGGTTATCGTGATTTTGAAGTTAAAAAATAAATTTTAATCATAAACTAATGCTGAGAAAACACGTGTTCATACATACCCCGCATCTCGGAAAGTATGGGGTAAATATGAACACTTCTTTTTGCGTGGGTGGCATTTTTTTCCAACATAAAATCATACCACACCACATGGAGCATCAATAACCAAACGTGAAACATTCAAAAACAACATTTTATCTCCAATCACATTGACGAGGGGGTCAATTAATAAGACACGTCTCAAAACGATTTTCGTTTCTCAGAGACATAAATTTTGTTAATAACTGTAACTACAAAATTCATACAGTTAGGTTTTTAAGTTATAGCTGTAACTTATCAATAGAATTACAGATTATCACATGGTCAGTTTTGAGACCCTACTATGACCCTAACGGCGCATATGGCGATTTTTGGAGTTACCCCTTGTTCATAATTACCTCACTTAACCCTACTTAATGATCACAACACTTTTTGCATGCCGGAAACGGATTTACTGCATAGTTAAGGGGTCTATTTTCAATTATTCCCAATAACCTTAGTCTTTTTAGCTATATTTGAGATCAAAAATCCCACTCCAATGCCTGATTTGAACTTCGTGAGCATCCTAGAGTGGCTCCTAATACTTCTGAACCATTTGGCCCAAAAAAAAAATCAGAATAAATCAACAGTTCATTAGTTTCCAAGTCGACAGTGAAGAATTTCCGAGGCGATTGTGCAAAATTATTTTTACCATGTCTTTTTGCATCGTGAATATCTCAAACACATGTTATCTCAAGAATCTGAAAAAAAGCCAAGATAGTCTTTTTCATATCCAATACACGCTACTAGATTTTTGCATATCCTAGTGACGTAGCTAACCGAAATAAACTGTCCGGATACTAAATGATCATAGCAATATATTTTTTTATAAGCGTAGTCGAGATTTGGACAAATTACAAATTACATAGTTATCTATTTTTGAATGACTACTCAATTTCTATTAATTAAGTTCAAATGTCTCAAACAATTGCAAGGTTTTACCGTTTATTTGTGAGAAATTTATAATTCATGTTTACCTTAAATGATATAAAGACATTGCGAAAATATATTGCTGAATTTTATCCGAAAAATATCTGATCGAATTCCGGGGAATTAAGGGGAATTAAAAAAAAACGGCAATCTAGAATGCTCACTTCATAAGCATAAGTGGTCGGGATTCGACCAGACCGAACTGAACGCCAACAACTTGATTTTGAGAAAATCGAGTTAAAATTTCTCAGCCAATTGATATCATTCCATTAAATATCTCCTTTGGTCATTTTACCATCACATATAGACTCTTATGAAGCCGCCTAGGCTATACTGGTCAATTAATGAATACACAAGGGGATTTTTTTTTATCTGACAATTTGCGCCGGGGGTCTTCGGATTTTCTCAAAAATTTCAAATTTTGTTCGTTTCAGCACCATAAAAAACATGTATTTTTGCAGATTTCTAAGTCTTTGATTTTTCGAGTTAGATAACGTTTAAGTTTTTTTGAAAAAAAAAAAATTACCCTCTTTTCAAATGCCCATAACTTTGTCAATTTTCTACGTAGAATAAAAAATAGCACATCAAAACGCAAAATTTTACCAGATATTCAAATAAAATATAAACAAAAAATTATATATTGATTCTCAGTATAAAATAAAGTAAATATGTTAAAAACAACGTCCAAAAGTACCGTCTGCACCACCAAAATTTTTGAAACATATTTCATTTTATAGTCCTATTAATTTCACAACTTTCATCTGAAGACTTTAAAGTGGGCCAAAAACTCCTTTAAGAGTTATGAAAGAAACAGTGACAATAAATCTCTTTTTTAACGTCAACGTGCACCGGGAGTTAAAAATCTGCAAGAATACCATTTTATAGTCAAATTATTTTTACAACTTTCACCTGAAAACACCAAAATGAACCAATCACTCCTTCAAGAGTTATGGAAGAAATAAGGACCATAGTGTATTCTTATGCCCACGTCAGGGTATAACAATTCTCGCACAGTCACGCGCTTATACGCAGAACACCATTTACACGAACGTTCATTCTACAGCATACCCTAGAAACGATTATATTCATTGATTGTTCTTTGATCTATTTTTTTCACAAGAGAAGATAAATAACTTATCAATAAAATAATATCTACGTGCTTTGTTTACAACTCTGCACCTTCACTGGGTACCTCGATTTTAACAATGGTCGCATCACTAATGTACGTTCAATCGTGCATTTGAGTACGTATTTTTAATAATACGATTGGAATTCCTGAAATAATTGAATAGAAATTAGCTGAATGAGATTATTCAAAATTAAACATTTCTTATTTGAAGAAGTCATCTGACAGGTATTTAAAACACAAAAAGATATTGACTACATTCGGATCTTTAAGCGAGAACTTCGTCACGCTATGTGGCTATGTCGTGGAGTATTCTACGGCGGTTATGTTCCATTCATATTTGGATACGAATGCATGGAATTTTATGGTTCCAGGTATAGCTGATATATACTTAAATCCAGTGCTCGGCACAAAAGCGCTAGTCCGCTAATTTTTCGTCAGTGATTTAATTATGGTGCTAAGTTTTGATTGAGCTAGCGAATTGAAGAGTCCCGTTAATTTTTAGTTCCACTAATTGAAGACTGCTAACCTCCATATATTTGCATCAATCTCTCGAATTATTACTGATAGAATATACTTTTTAAGTTAAGGTTACATTTGCTATCATTCTGACCTCAATATGCGCTGTAAGGGAAAACTGTCACTTCTTATGGTCTCCGTGGAGGAATGTGCACTAGATTCAGAGGAAAGGTTTATTTTTTTGTCATTTTTTTCCGTTTATATCACTTCTTTTCGCAACATTAACAGAAGAAATAAAATATAATATGCAGGGTGGTCACTCAATTTCAATTTAGCATTTCCCGCATTTTTCCTTGTTTTCTCCCGCATGATCACAGGAAATTCCCGATTTCAAAAAACGAAAAAAATCAGTCTAAAAAACTCTATTTAACTATATTTTTAATGGTACCGGTTTGAGTTATTTATGAAGTTTTATGAAGGCAGTGATTGTATTTTACTTTTTGTGTGAGTTTCGCGAAAAGAAATACTCGAAGAGAGAAAAAATTACCCAAAAAAGAGCAATGTAAATGTTGGATAAAAAAAATAATGCGGAAAACAAATAAATTGATATAAATTGCAAAAAAGCTTGTATGCAACAAAATTGTATACAATATCATTGCACAAAACCTATGAATCAAGTAATTTCTTATCGAAAAACTTAATAAAATCAAGAACATAAAAGGTGAAATAACTCTCATCTTAAATATTTGTTTTTTAGTCTTGTAATTCTTCGGATATTAGATTTTTTTTTCGAAATTTACATAAAAAAGTTCAAACTTTATTTATTTCTCCTTCAGGTTATTTGTGAATTTCGGAGGAGGAGTGACAAAAGAAGAAACTGATACTTGTCCCAGCCTCATTAAAATTTGGGAAAATTAAATAAATTGAAATACATCTTTAGTTGCTTAAATTGGTCCAATCGGCCATACTGTGATTCTTTATTGAAATTTCATTCCAACTGCAGTTTTCTACTCTTGATTCTGATGTGCTTATATTTTAAAAATTTGCTTACTGAAGTAAATATCCTTAATTCATCATTTTCCAATTGATAACTCTCAAATTGTTTCCAATACAACAAGAGATTCAGTTTATCGATATTTTCAAGTCTTGTGTTGTTTTTTTTCAGATTTCATGATTTTTAGTGCTCGAGATCTTTGTTGAAATTTCTAAAGGCATCTGATTTTTTTTTAATGATTATTACTGATTATGTGTTTCTAACATCTAATTTACATTCTGAATTTATGTTTTCAAATTTATTTTTTGTCACATTTAGAATAACTATTTGACAAATTTTTCTGTTTTCTATAGGCATTGTATGTGAAATTTGAAACACGCATCATATTTCTTAAATTTTAACATATTACAATAAAAACGTTTTTTTTGTGTTTATAAATATAAAATTGAAATAAAATTTCTAATTTTTAAATAAATTTTTGTTATTCCTTCTATGGCTCCAATTGTAGCTATGTTTCTCAACTTTGTATATGAATTACATTTATAATTTTTTCTCAAATATTGATTTAAGGATTTTTTTAAAATTTGAAATACTGAATTGTGATTTTGGTTTCAGGATTCAAATAATACTCTTGAACTCTCATAACCGTATCTCATAGAATTTGAATTTATTTCTTTTGCTATTTTTTAAACTATGAATTCTAAGGCTTAATCCGGCTCTGCACGGGTACCTTTATCTCATTTTCAAAATCAGCAGAAATTCTGTAGTTCGTTTTGAACAAAAAAGAAACTTATTGAATTACAGATTGGCTATTATAAAAAAATGTTTTTACTCTATTTTTTCCAAAAACTTGTTTTTTTAAATTATGAATTATTAAAAAAATTACCTAGTTATGTAACTGTGGAAAGTGGTGAACTAGACCCGAGTAAACAATTGTAAACGAGTTTGGCTCCTTAAAGCCTCAAAGTATGAGCCGTTTCAAATAAAAAAATTACAGAAAAAAACCTACCTACATAGTTATATTCGATTTTTAAAGCCCTGAGTGTATTTTCTTAATAAGTTATAACAAAAAATTAATCTCGTGTAGAGGCTGACTTTAAAACGCTCTTCGCTACATATTTGTTTGAATATAATTTTTTTTAACTTTATTTCATCACCTTGTGAAAAATAACGTCTAACAGCTAGAGCAGTTGGTATATTCGTTGTTAATCTGTATGTATGTATGTATGTAGATAATCCACCATGGGTGCACGGATTCACCGCAGTTTCGCCAACGTATGCGCTAAATTGCATTCTTTAGATTATAAGTTCGGCCAACCTTCAATGCAAATAAGCACATACCCGACACCATGGCTTCGTGTGAGCTGTCATGTAATGAATGAATTTCGTGTATGTGTATGTCTTATTTGTAGAACGAGCAAACAGTTTCGCAACCGTATAAAATTCATAACATTCTCAGTGTTATGAATCTTCGACAGGTATTCCGCATGCGTGTAGATACCTGCCCAGCTGGCAACTGATTGAACGTTCTTATATAATATAATCAATAAATGAAATAGTTATACAACAGAATAACCTCACCTTTATACCCAACTTACCTCAAGACACACTAAGCTTACCTTTAGCTGTAACCAACCTTAATCAGTATGATAACCATATTTATTTCCGTCTGATCTAAAATAAACAAGTATTAAAAAATTGCGATGCAAAATATTTGAAAAAAATGTGAAACACCGTCAGCTGGTAACGTATAAAAGCTATTATAAAACAATGAATAACACTAGTTTACAGCATTTTTGAACTCAGTAAACTGAAGGTCATTTCCAATGTGAAATCGGGCGCTGAATCCGAAAATGAAATTCAAAAAAATCTCAGTAGAACCGTTTTTGAGTTATGCTCCAAAAATGAAATTTCAAAAAAATTAAAAAAGTTCTTGTACTTAGATTAAAATATCTCGGACGGTATAACAGTAATTTGAAATCTCTCTTTTACATATTGATGAAGAATAAGTTTCCTATCGATCATCTGGACACTGTTTTTGCTTTTGACCAACAGTATTGTTGATATTAGTGACTTTATGAGAAAAAAAATTATAAAAAACGCATTTTTTTAGAGAAAATTTTGTTTCAACGAAAGTTTTAGACTCGATGGTAGCATTTAAAAAAATCTTATTTTCTTTTGTGATTGAATGTCAATTTAAAACAAAGATTGCAAGTGGTTATTTATCAAAATCGGTTGAAAATTGAAGAAGTTATGACTACTTTACCATAACTGTAATTTTTGCAGTTTTTAATAATTTAACGAACCGCAGTACACTTATCATAGTATAGAAAGAATGAAACATGATAAATCTCACTCGCTCCCAGTCAAAATTATTTATTAGCTTACCAGAAGGTCACATGCCAAGTTTCAGGAAGATCTGACAATAGGGAGGGGTTGCTTGAGGCTCTAACGTGAATAAAATTTAAAGGTATTCTGCCCGGGAGGAACGAAAAATACTGGTTTTTCATCAATAACTTTTTTCATCACTAGCTGATTGTTTTTTTATGTTTGATTTTCTTAAAGACTAAGTTGAGAAAAATATTTCAACCGAAGACTGTAAATCGATTGGATTTGAAACAGAAAAGTTATTGCGGTTCAAAGATTGTATTTTGGTCGAAAATTGTCGTATAAAACGCAATGAGTAAAAAGTACTCATTGCGTGTTGGACAAAATTTGCGGCCTTTGAACCGCAATAACTTTTCTGTTTCAAATCCAATCGATTTACAGTCTTCGGTTGAAATATTTTTCTCAACTTAGTCTTTAAGAAAATCAAACATAAAAAAACAATCAGCTAGTGATGAAAAAAGTTATTGATGAAAAACCAGTATTTTTCGTTCCTCCCGGGCAGAATACCTTTAAATTTTATTCACGTTAGAGCCTCAAGCAACCCCTCCCTATTGTCAGATCTTCCTGAAACTTGGCATGTGACCTTCTGGTAAGCTAATAAATAATTTTGACTGGGAGCGAGTGAGATTTATCATGTTTCATTCTTTCTATACTATGATAAGTGTACTGCGGTTCGTTAAATTATTAAAAACTGCAAAAATTACAGTTATGGTAAAGTAGCCATAACTTCTTCAATTTTCATCAGATTTTGAAAAATAACCACTTGCAATCTTTGATTTGAATTGACATTTAAGCACAAAAGGAAATCAGATTTTTTAAATGCTACCATCGAGTCTAAAACTTTCGTTGAAACAAAATTTTCTCTAAAAAAAATGCGTTTTTTATAATTTTTTTTCACTCAAAATCACTAATATCAACAATACTGTTGGTCAAAAGCAAAAACAGTGTTCAGATGATCGATAGGAAACTTATTCACCGTCAATATGCAAAAGAGATATTTCAAATTGCTGTTATGCTGTCCGAGATATTTTAATCTAAGTACAAGAACTTTTTTAATTTTTTCGAAATTTCATATTTGGAGCATAACTCAAAAACGGTTCTACTGAGATTTTTTTGAATTTCATTTTCGGATTCAGCGTCCGATTTCACATTAAAAATGTTGGTCAGTTGATCAAGTTCACGATTTTTTTAAAATTTTGTAAACTAGTGTAATTAATTATTTTGTTAATCGAGGAAGCGATCAAAAGTTTATGGATTCGAGAAAAAAAAAAGATGAAAATTAGCTTTACATGTATGTTTATGCTTAAACTTACCTTTAAAAGAGAACATTGCAGAAAAAAAAAACAAAACAATTATTAGTTAAAGATCAGTGCTATTTAATAAAAAAAACTGTTTTCAACATGCAAAAATGCTAAAGATGGAAAAAAGTTAGATTATTGGAAATCTGGAAACAAAAACTGGATTCGAATAATTATGTTTTTGATTTGAAACTACACTAAAGCTGTACGAAAGTTGCGAAACCGAAACCGAACCTGAAAATAAATTATTTAAGAGATTTTCGAAGCGATTTTCTTTTTTTAAGCAATAGTCTGCTACAGTGAATTGTTTGTTTTTCATATTGTAATTATTCTTTATATGATGCAATGTTAAACCACTATGTGAAATGTGGTAGTAATTAAAAAAAAAACGAATAGATATAATAAAATTGCATGTAATCAATTAACTGAAATAAATAACCATCGATTATTTATTAAATGAAAGAATATTGAATTTGTATCATATAAATCAGTAGCATTTGCAATATTCATTTGTAAAAATAATCTCCAAACTATAAGGCTACAAAATTCTTCTGTAAATATTTCTAAATTAGATAGCATGTGAAGAATTTATGTTCTAGTTCCTGAGCTGCTTTCTCGATGCTGTAATTGATTATTGAGTACCTAAACGAGTATAAATCAGTAATAATGAAAATATGTGTATGAAGTATTCAATTAAAAATATTTAGGTTGATTGGCGTTAAAGAAGCTGTAAAAATCAAATTTTCATAAATTATAATGATCATTTTTTGACACAACTGTAAGTCTTTTATTTAGACTTATACTAGAATTGCCGTTTAAGTTTCAGCAGTATTCCGAAAGTTATGGAGTTCTCTAAAATACTTGCACTAAAATTATGCATTATATTAAGAAATCAATTTAAAAACAAATTGCGTGTAAACAAACTTAAATTATTTCGTATTATGAGTATTTCGAAAAACCTCATATGAATTGATTTCAATTATTTTCAAAATGAAGTGACTCGAATGCTCTATACTCTGCAAGATATAACATTAATAATTTAATTAAAGATATAATATAAAGATAAAGATATAACTCTGTTACTATTTAAATGAATTAAAATTATTGAAAAAAAAAATTATTGAAAACTAAGAAATTCATTGCCTGAAATATGGAAACGTTAAAAAGTTATAATATTTTGACTTCATTCAATGTTTTATGTCTAATAGTTATTGTTTTATATTAGTCAATAATATGCTATAGCAATATTTGATAGTAGTCCGGCAAAATCTAGAATGATATCTACTAATTTTGAAATTATGCAATTCAACTTATCATTGGTATGCAAGCTACTAGACATTACAGCTACGACTCAATTACAGTAGAAATCAGAATACATATGTACTTTTAATACCAGCAAGATCCCACAATGCCAAACCGATCCTCTGTTGATACCAATCAATACACCATTCAGCGCGAATAAAAGCAAATAAAATCAACCTTACAAACGGTGCATCAATCGACTCAATTTTACCTTAAAAACTATTGAACTGGATCTCAAACATCAAAACAGATGACTTTAATCAGCTTCTGGTAGTTAAACTTACTTATACAAATTGAATATTATTTTGGAAAACAATTTATACAAATAAACATAAAAATTCAATTAATAAGGAAAACATGATGACCGGCTTGTAACTCCACTTCGAGCTGGAAAAGACCGACTAATAATTGTTATGGTGCGTAAATGCCGTTATTTAAAATCAAAACATCACATAGGTATTTTAAATTTTACTTAGCTGCAGTTTTCTCTTAATCCAAACTTTGCGACGATTGCCGAGCCTAGGCCTCCTTTGATTGATGATGATTTCGGTTTTCACAATGATTATTGTGGAATTCATCATTAGGACAAAGCTGCTACGTTGCTCTCTAGCCCGCTCTAGTCAGCTCTGACGTATGAATGAGAACTTCTTCGCTTTTTGATCATCTCACATACACAAGCCCGCTAAAAACGCAACCAACACAGCCAACCCCCCAGCAACTAAAAACTGTTATCATCCACTTACACCCATTTTTCCTAACGAATGTCACACTCCATCCGGTCACTCAGTAACACCAATTTTTAAACGCCTCCCCCTTCAACTATTTACCACTCCAATCCCAGCCATGCACATGTAAAAGAATTCACCACCGTAAATTAAACATCTTTGCCCCCAATTCCTTGCACAAAGCTCCGTAATTGAGAAGCTCACAAATCTCCTGAATTCCTTTGAAGCGATTCCCTTTGTATTAGCGGTTCGGAAACATTTTCTTTAAATTTGAATCAAAATTTCATTTCAATAATACGACGGACGGACGTTTGCGTTAACAGAATTTCGGAGAGCGCCCCTCAGCCATTGATGAAATGCTTGACGCACACTTGTTTACACTTCTTTAGTCAGCACACGCTCACACAAATATACTGCTTTCAATTATGTGCATCAATACACATGTAGCTAGCAACTTTTGAATGACGCCCAGAATTTACAAATTAAACCGACAATTAAAATCACTTTTCTAGTTCACTCAATGTTCCTTTGTCTTCAAATTGACTTTTAAGGCCGGAACGGAAGAATAAAGCTGCACCTTAACACTTTCCCGACGACGGAAATCTCGAAAAACTAGCAAAATAAGCATGAAAAACGCGGAAGGAAAAGTCGCGAACAGCATCAAACCAGTGTTGCCTGTCCGTTTTCATAAAACCTTTTTCTGGTATATTCGTTGTTAATCTTGTTAAAAAATAAATTTGTCCACAAAAAAATCAGAGGACTACCCGAACAACCAGAATTTCCTTTAAAAGGTTCCATAGAAGCTTAATCAGCTCTCGTTTGTGTCTGAAGAGAATGCTAATCAGCCCAAAATTTGAGTTCTTAAAGCTACTTTCAAGTTCGTTTGGGTGGCTGAAGAGAACGCTATTCAGCTTCTAAGAGAATGTCAAGAAACTTCTACGCGCCGAAAAAAAGTCCGACTGACAGATTGCTCTGACAACCAGATGTCAGATTGCTAGGTTGCCGGTCTATCATGGTCTATCTCATTGGTTTTAATTATATTGTTTTGATTGCAAAAGCTGCTTATGCCTAGAGAATTGTTCCATTGCTCTCTAGGTTGCAATGAAACTCACCAGCCTCTCAACCAATCCAACAATAGTTCATTGCCACTTTAAAAATTAGTATTTAAACTTAATGTCATTTGAGATGATTGAATGGGTTGGTCAATAGATTGTACCTTATTTTGTTTGAAGGACAGGTTGAAGGTTTGAAGTTTCAGTACACAAAATGAAGGATAACAAAAATTCGCATCCTCAAAAATTATTCGAATATCTTAACATTTATAAGAAAAATTCAAAAAATCTTGAATTCCATTTGTAAATATCAGTACAGATATAAACAAAACAAATACCATGACAAAAAATTGACAGACATTTTTGACATGTCGCTTAGAATTCCCATATAGGTTCTTTAAAACACCTTCAAGTATCTGAATGGTGCGTTTTAGAATGTTACGCGAATGTTATCGAACTTCTTGAAAGAAGTTCCACTAAAAAGCGCTTAGAAGTTCCGTTATCGATAGTTTATCCTTTCAAAGGGCGATGGAATTTCCTGAGTAACTTTTACGCGACAAGAGTCACCTTATGTTCCCGTAAAACATTTTTTCAGTCAAATGTGAACTTTGGAGTTCCATCTTTAAGTTAAAACGCGACTTTTGGTTGCTTGGGTAATTAACGATAAGCGATTTAACCTTAATCGGCTCTTGAGTGCTCTTGTGTGACACTATTGGAAGTTTGGAGATTTGTAACTTTAATCGCGTGCATCCAAATAAAACTATTTCTTCGGAGACCCTCAATGAGTTTTTGAATTATTTAATTTTGCATCATTACTTTTTTTATGGACGCACACTGAAACCCCGGGAAAAACTACCTAATCAGACCTTAATGTCAATTTATTACTCCTCGCTTAAAACCGTTATATCTCTCTCGTTTCTCAATAAACTTTTACTAAATTGAAAGTTATAGAAATTCCGTGTTGTGATTCAAATATGTTTCTCAGACATTATTCACCTACAACACTTCAGTTTTTCGTTATTCAAAGTCAGAAAATAAACGAATAACATGCTTTGGAAAAAAGACTGTAAATTAGCTACGGAATGCTCGAAAAACTTTCACTTAGTGTCCAAGAAAGCCTAAGTAAGGGGCTGTACATTGCTATTAAGGATATATTTTTTTGGAATTTTTTTTAAGATCGTGACCACAAAAAATGTAAAAAGTGGTGTAAAAACCGTACTTTTCAATCAAAGAACCTACAGAATTGTTTAATTCACACCAGATCAATTTTGAAAAGATTTTTGGAAACTTGACTTTGAAAACTTTCGACGACTTTTAAAAATAGCTTCTTGTTAATTTGCGTTTTTTTAGTATTTTTTAAGTATATAAGCGCAAATTTTCGGTAATAAATTTAAATTCACCAAAAGGTAATTTTATACCAATTCTAGTGATGCAACGATGCTTTACAAAAATATGATAAATGTAATACTAAAAATGAATCCAGAAAATTTACGCGGACACTTGCGTTTTGGTCTGTTTTTGCTCTCTCGTGAGTAGACATTAGAAAAAGTTAGGTGATGCATTTTTGATCGCTTGTATAGAAAACGCCTGCATCGGATTTAAATGAATTTATTTAAGGTTTTTTTTAAAATTCGAGAACGGATGAAACAAGCGGTACAAGCGCGTGGAATGTGCCATTTGAGTGTCAAATGAAGCGGTAACACCCATTAATATTTTTTTTAAATACTTTATGTTTTATTTTTGACTACTGACTTGTCGAACAGTTGTTATTGTCAGATTTCGTAATTTCCAACGTTCTTTTTGATCTTTTTATTTATGGTCGAAGTCTACCGGGTCAGCTTGTTTTATCATAAAGTTTCATAAGCATCATTGCTGATACAGAACAGAAAGCAAAAGAGGGTACATTACCCTTAGAGACTGTAAAATTGAAAAAAAAACTGTTGAACCTGGAGAGTAAAACCGGTGGCAGTGGCAGCATCAGCGAGTGAGTGAGTTAGCAGAAGAAGGTCTCAATATTACAGCCAAGAGCCAGAGCACAGCCCAAGGACCGGAGCCCAACTTTTCCCATAATTTAGTTTTAATTGAATTGTTTCTCGAGAGCAAAAGATCCTCGACGACCCTGTTCTTCAGGTTCAGGTTGTTGATGTTGCTTGCTGATGGTTGTTTCTGGTACACCTAGTAGAAGTTCGTTTAACTCCCGAGTATTTGTGTGCTGTTGATTCTGGTTCGATATGTGTGTGTATTCGGTGCAGCACAATTTCTTTGTTCGTTCTTCCGTCATCGTCGTCAAAAGCAATACCTTTCTTTGGCTCACTCGGGGGGTGTCTAGATTTTCCGGAAAACGTTCGAATGCAATTACCTACTTGTGGAATTGGGTGCATGTTTCTCGTCCTTGCATCTACATATGTAGAACAACGAGCCGGAACCGGGAGCCGTGACGAAAAACTAAGGGAGTCGGGGATGTTTTCTCAAAATGGTGCATAACGAGTACGATGCAAGGCAGTAAAATGTGCCACTCGAAAAGTTTTCTTCATTCTGATGAATGACTGCTTTTAAGGAAGCCGACGATAGACCCGAGAACTTTGGGATGAATTGAAGTGTTTTTTGAGGTAGAACAAAAAAATCACGTTCATAAACCAGTGTTGGCACATGTCAAATGGTCGGGCCGGGGTTGAAGCATCGAAGACGGAGAAACTTTGAGAATGAGCTAAAGAGCCTGTTTAATTGTTTTATGGATCTTGGAGTCTGAACAATTAGATAGGTTATACAGATCACACAAAACAAATGGTTCTTCGATAGGATTCATGATTCATTAAAATATTGGATGGAAATGAAAAATAAGTTTTTTGAAATAACAAAACAGGCAGATAACTGACTTAAAAACCTCAAATTACCCTCAAGTCTAATCATATAGTCCCTAAAAGCATCCAGACGGATATCTTCGGGATATAATTGCTCATCAAATCTTATTAGCATGCCCGGGAACTTCCTGAACGAAGGATGAACGTTTCCATTTTCCCACAAACTTTTGATCGTTACCTCGGAAAATGAAATGTAATGCCGGAAGTAACATCCTGCCTGCGTCGTCGTCGTCGTTGATGAAAGTAGCGCCCCAGGCCGGAGTGCAAATTGGGAATGGGAAACTAAAATAATAGAGCAAAAAGCTTTTAGCAGAAAGACCCCTCCTATCTGGCTGATTGTCACGACGATTGCAACCCATTTCTGATTGGTGAAAAATTATCGCCGGAGGGATGAGCTTTCGATATTGAAAAAAACAACACTGGAAATTATACATCTGGTGCGTTATTTTTGGGTTTCCAAAAATTTCCATTGAACATAAATTGATATGTTACAGAAAAAAATTTGTCGCTATTTGATTGTTTGACGAATCTGAGTTGGTTTCATGATAAGATAAGATACCCCGGGGCAAGTGTGAACGTTCTTTCTTGCTCTGTTGCAAAAAATGTAAATAAACTATTCTCCTAGAAATTGTTGTTTGGGATGAACGTCACTACTGGGGTAAGTGCAAACACATATTTTAGCTATGGAAAATCGACCTTGAACAATTTCACCTATGATGTCTCTATGTATTTATAGAAGATGTTTAAAAGAAAAAAAACAGTAACTCTTTGAAGATTTGTAATCCATTTTTCCATTTGTAAAATTATTTCAGTGCAATGGAATAGTAGTTTTTGGAAATTTGGATCTTCTGAAAAACTTTTTTCAGTATGAAAATTTTATTTAAAATTTATTATTTTGAATATTCTTACTATAACTAGTTTAATCCAAATGATACATGAATTTATAATTATATGTGTATATCATGGAAAACTAATTTTGGTTAAATGATATTTTAGGATACATGAATAACACCAATTCAACAGTTTTTGATTGGTTTCCTATGAATTATTAAATATCTTTTCTTTTTTTTTACTTTTTCTTTGAAATAATTCCACTAGGTGCTCTGATGTTTATGAAAACGCACTTAAGAAAAAAAAATCAAATTTTTGATGATATCACTCGTTTATGGCATTTTTTATTTTTTTACTTCAGATAAAATTCAAACATAAATATTCAAACCGAGCTCAAAATATAAAATTTGGTTAAAAGTAAAAGTATTTGCACTGAAATCCGTACATCTTCCATAACAGATTATCAATCAAACTGTTTTTCTCATATTGAAGGAGAATACATTTTTAATCAATTAATTCAATTTCATTTTTGCTCAATAATTGAAGTACCTTCTATTGATATTTAAATTAACGATGGCAAACTTTTTTTTTTCAGGAGAAATTTCAATTTAATCGACTATTTTATACCAGATTTATGAATTTTAAAAGTTTTAAGGATATCTATGGTTCATTCAAATCACTAATTTCTAGAGGTTTTACCATAGTGGGTATAAAATTGTAGAAGCTATGATTGTTTTATTTTATCATTAATGCTTCATTAATGTTCTTTTAAATAATTAAGAAGAGCTTCAGTGTGCAGTAGAATTACTAAAATAAGTAAGGATGAACAAAATATGATAAATCCTAGGCGCTGCAGGCTAGCTTGCTATCCATCATTTGTAACTCGCTTTTTCCAACAATATTGTTGATGTTTGTAAATATGAGCTTGACAAAAATATAGAAATACATTTTCTGGAAAAAAAATTTAAATACATCACAGTTTAAGTTTATTTTTTAATACTTATTATTTTAATTTTTTAAAGCTTTCATTAAGGCAAACGTTTCTACTCTAGATCGCATCACGATAAGCGTTATCACAAAAAAAGTTATAGCGGTTCCTAAAGGGTGATAGGGTCAAAATTTGGTCAATATCAACTTGACGTATTTCTTTCAATTTTGCATTTAGAAAACCTGAACACCCCTCATTTTGAAGGTGTGTATGTGTGTGTAGGATGTTGCTCCTATTTTGATTTTGGAATTCACTCTTCAGTTGTCAAAATGCCGTCCAAGGAAGAAGAGCAGTGTATCAAAATTTCGCTCGCGCATCGCGAAAATCCAAGCTACTCGCACGCAAAGCTGGCAAAATCGCTAAAAGTTGCCAAATCAACCGTTACAAATGTAATTAAAGTGTTCGGGGAACGTTTGTCGACAGCCAGGAAGTCTGGATCGGAGGGAAATCGAAAACCGGAAGCCGCTGAGACGACAAAGAGAGTTGCCGGTAGTTTCAAGCGAAACCCTAACCTGTCTCTCCGAGATGCCGCAAATAAGCTGGGTGTATCGTCTACAACCGTGCATCGATCAAAAAAAAAACGAGCCGGACTATCGACTTACAAGAAGGTAGTGACTCCAATTTGCGATGATAAACAAAATACGACGGCCAAAGCGCGATCCCGGAGGCTGTACACGACGATTCTGACGAAGTTGACTGTGTGGTAATGGACGACGAAACCTACGTCAAAGCCGACTACACGCAGATTCCCGGACAGGAGTTTTATACGGCAAAAGGAAGAGGAAAGGTAGCAGATATTTTCAAGCACATGAAACTGTCAAAGTTCGCGAAGAAATATCTAGTTTGGCAAGCCATCTGCACCTGTGGCTTGAAAAGCAGCATTTTCATAGCTTCCGGGACTGTCAACCAAGAAATTGACGTGAAAGAGTGTTTGAATAAACGTCTGCTGCCTTTCCTGAAGAAACACGGTTGTTCCGTACTGTTTTGGCCGGATTTGGCATCTTGCCATTACGGTATAAAGATCATGGAGTGGTACGCCGCCAACAACGTGCAGGTGGTTGCCAAGGACAAGAACCCTCCCAACACGCCAGAGCTCCGCCCAATTGAGAAATACTGGACTATTGTCAAGCGGAACCTAAAGAGAACCAAAAAACTGCTAAGGACGAGCAGCAGTTCAACGCAAACTGGCTCTCTGCGGCGAAGAAGGTGGACAAGGTGGCTGTACAAAATCTGATGGCAGGGGTTAAGCGTTAGGCCCAGAAATTCGGATTTGGAAAAGCGGAAGCCTAACTGAATATTTTTCCTAAATTTTATACTAATTAAACTAGAAAAAGAAATTAAATTTGATTTTTTGAATAAACGATTTCACCGATTTACACGCGTTTTCCCTTGACAAAATTTTGACCGTATCACCTCTAAAAAAATATAAATTTCGGTGATTAATCCTTCATTATTTTTATGTTTCAAATATTTCTCTATACGGGTTTTCTGAAAAAATATTACTGCAGACATAGAAGAGGCGCAGAATTTTTTTCGAATGTTCTGTATCCCTGAATTTATACTCAACTTTGACCGCCGAACAAATAACTTTGCATTGATTGGTGGATGAGATAAACAATTTAGTTCATGACTGAATTTAGTTTTTGTTTAACAACTGTCTTTTCCTAAAATATAAAAACTTAATCTAATTGTTGCTTGACGGAGCTGAGTTGAAATAAAAAACTATTCGAGAACCATTGTTGTTCAAAAAAAAACTGCTCAGATGCTAAGATTCCTTCATCTGATTAACCAAAACTTTTTTCCTTGCAAAATGAGAAATTTTTAAATACTTTGTGAAGAATATTATTCAAGCTGTTGAATCTAGGCACAGTTTTTATCAAAAATTTTAAAAGTATTTCTTCGTTCGCTGGATTTAAGGCGGCTTCCACGCTTCTTTGCCGCTCTGTTGAGTGTTCTCTGCATTCTCCGATGAGCTATAGCAGAGGTCGGCAACCTTTTGAGTCAAAAGAACCAGAAACATAAAATTTTCAAAATTCCAGAGTTTGAAAGAGCCACATTGAAGATTTTTTGTTTTTGTTTTCAATATAAAAAAATTCAAAATTTATGAAAATTTATGCTCAGTGAACTTAAGTTTTACGACAATTACTTTAAAATCATATAGAGTTTTTTCTTACTTTTGCTTGCAAATTTTTTCAAGATCTGTTTCTGATTACCATTAATTACATGAATTCTCTTCTGGATTGTCATCTCTTCTGAAATTGGGTGATTTTATATTAATTTTAAAGCGTTGGCAAATATCAGGTCGATAAAATTTAACAAAGGTACATACATATTAAGCTTAAATAAATACTTTGCATGAGGTTGAAGTGAAAGAGTTGAACGTAGTAACATGATTTATAATTTCTTAGGCAAAGAAATTAATTTAAATTTTCTTAAAATTTTCAAGCTTTCTCATGACAATACCCCAGAAATAGCTAATTCTTTAGAAAAACCCAGAAGTATGGGATAAAATTCAACTGAAATTGATGTAGTCAACAAATGAAATCTTCAAAATCATACTCCTGATAACAGGTTACGCATTCCAACGAGTGTTCAGAATTTTAAGCATCTATAAATTTAAAAATCTCATTTAATATCACATGTGATATTTTCAGTATTCTGCGTCCAATTAATGAAGAATGTAATACATTTTGGATAATTCCTCAATGCTTACTAAAGCTTAGATTACTGAAAAAATCGGTAGTTTCACCGGACAGAGACAGCTAATTTGAACTAGCAAGATTAGTTCAAGGACACTAATGAAGTTCCGAAACAAAAAATAATAAAAATAAATGAACGGTTATTATCTAACTCTTAATCAAAAATAAATAAAATTTGTCCGCTACTGAAACTTTGTTCAAAATTTGTGAGCTCTTGGCAGATGTTGGCTTCGGACATCACATTTAAAATTTTATTTTTTCAAAAATACATACAATTGAATTCATAAAAAAAAACTGCTTCGGGGTGAAGAGGTTAATTTATTTTTCGATGTTAAGTATTTTACCTGTAATTGAGTTTTCAAATATATTTTAAGAATTGAAATTCTCATTCATACTCACTGCTGATTCGAATTTGAAAAGCTGTCCAATAGACTGCCCCAAATTTGTATGGGAAATTCAAAACCTGTGAAATGTTAAGCTGCAGGCTAAAATTGATCCTAGTCCTAGTACAAGATCTCATGCCAAATTTGGGCCAAATCGGACCTCGGGAAGGGGTCGCTCAACGAGCCTAAAGTTTGTATGGGATTTTGAGACATTTTGTTCGGGAGGAACATGAAAAACCAGTTTTTTATCAATAACTTTGGTTCTCGTCGGCCGATTTCTTTCAGAAACGGGTTTTCTTAAAGCCTAAATTATGAAAAATGTTTCATCCGAAGACTACGTTCCGATAAGAGTTGAGATAAAAAAGTTATAAGGCTTCAAAAATGGGCTAACTTTTTTAAGGATGGTATTTTTCATCACTGTTAATAAGCCGGGGCGGTCGAACATATCGACGCTCAATTACCAAAGTTATTGATAAAAAACTGGTTTTTCATGTTCCTCCCGAACAAAATGTCTCAAAATCCCATACAAACTTTAGGCTTGTTGAGCGACCCCTTCCCGTGGTCCGATTTGGCCCAAATTTGGCATGAGATCTTGTACTAGAACTAGGATCAATTTTAGCCTGCAGCGCATAACTTTTTCAAAAGTCGGGTCATTTGAGGCACTCTACTGTCCAATTTGAAATTGTAATTCCCAATTCTGAGTTTCGGAATTTGGTATTTGAATATTATGCAATTTTTTACTTTACAACCCGTTTTTTATTGAATAAGGCTTTCCAGAAGTTTTTTTCTGTACGTTTTCAGGCTTGGCAGATCCGGGAATTAGGTTTCTAAATTTTAAACTCTAAATCAGGTAATATCCATGTGAATCTGGCCAAAATCTAGGTATTTTGCATAAAAGGCAAGAGAAAAGAAAAAAAAAACGAACACACGAAAAATGATTTTCACCGAGGCACATCAGCGGCGTTCAAACCTTACAATTATCTCACAATTTCAAAAACTGCATGCGAATTAATTTCGCTTAAAAAGGTTAAAAATTTGGAATTTTGTAAAAACTGTGAATAACCCTGGAAAAAATCGGGCCCTTTTCAGCGTTATCCGGCAACCAAACCAAACCTGACATTCCCAATATTTTTTTTGAAAATCTTGGCAAGTCAGGTTAAACCGAGCAATCTGGAATGCTATTGGGATATCTGGATTTTTTTTTATTATTAATTATTTTATATAAATCGGCTCATACGTGTTATCTGTATTCAAATAGATATCTTATAATTATCGTTTTCAATTCAAATAAATAAGATAGGATTGAGGTGGTGTTTCCCAAAAAATCTGTGTTTTACCCATCAAAGTTGTAAATATTTTTCAAAATTTGATGAGGATTACATTGTTTGATTTCAAAATAAAGGCTGCCTCAGAAGTATTTTTTCGTTAATGATAAACTTTGATTTTCCTGTTAGCTACAGCTAAACTATTGTGTTTGATTCACTCAAAAACATCACACGCTTTAGAAATTAATAAACTGATTTTAGTTTTTGTTGTTTAAACACAACAGTTATTCTTTGCATTTACGGTTCATGATAAATTCAATCTTGGAAAATTGTAAAATTAGGCTTCAAAAAGTGCTATTTTGCAATTGGGTCCTTTTCGCTTGTTTCTACAGCGGATGAAATTTTTGAATTCTCTTCTGGACCTAAATAAATCTGTGTGTAAGGTCACAAGACGCAATTATCGCTTTAGCAAGAATTTATAAATATTTTATTCAAAAATATATGCAATATTAGTGCAGTGAGCTGAAGAGCCGCAGCTTCCCATCAAAAGAGCCGCAGGTTGCCGACCTTTGAGCTATAGTATACTTTTATTATTTCAGACGGCGAGCTATATATATATTTTTTCAAATTTTTCTCCATTTGATAAAAATGAATGAGTCAATCAAAAACGATCATATAGGGTCATTTTTTTATACGCTTTTAGAGGGTCAATTTGACTCGCTTCGATAGAAATTAAAAATCCAATTCAAGATAAATTTATCAAAAAAATACATTGATTTCAAGTATGCACTATAAAAACAAACTTCAAGTCGGTACAGAATTAATTATAAAGACTACCCCTTCACGTGAATTTTTAAAATTTTGAACAGCTAGAAATGGTCTACATCATGAAAAAAATAATAAGATTTTCACATTTTTCGTACAAAAGCAGTTGAAAATTTGTAACTTATTCAAAGTGTTAAGTATATGATGTTTCAAAAACACTTGAAGAAAAAATTTCTAATTTATGTTTTTTTAAACTTGTTCTGATCAAAGATCAGTTTTTAAATTTAGAACCCACAGTTTCAATGTTTTAGCTTTCCTCTCATTCACACTGACTTTAGATAAAATAACAAAGACTGATTGAGACATACCTAATTGACCTTTTCATAAATCTACGAACATTTCAGTTTATTATTTTCCCCTACTTTATGAACACCAGGATTCAAAAGTTATTAACTTTTCAGCGATTCCAGATTTTTCCCATAGCCAATATCTTAATTAAGAAACTTATTTCGCTATTTTGTAGCGACAGCAAAATATGTAACCTGGCCATATAAATTTCCCTCGATAATTCTAATTAACAGCCTAGGGCTTTCGGCCAGCCAGCCATTTTTGTTGCGTTGCAGCCGACCATCATAAACTATGAACATAAATTATTTACGACTCCATTAAGGACACTTCGGAAGGCGTCAACGTGTTGACTTTCGGCCCCAACGGATCATTACGGCTGAAGCGATAATAAAATAAAAACTTTGAAAAAGCAGTTCTCTCTGCTTGAAGCGCAAAAGCGCGACCGGAGGTAGTTACTGGGAAATTCCTCGATAAGAAAGCACTAAAATAACTTTGGGCCCCAAAGATAAAAACAGAGAGAGAAACGCGGGGAAAATGAAAAAGGAAATGTTCCTTCCTACCTCGACATATTCGAGTGAGTAGGTTGAAGTTAAAACCTTGGCACCATCATCGGGGGAAAACTTTTTCCCTCTAACTTAGTCGCCGAACCAAGAGGATTCTCAGAGTCGGCACACAAAAATCAAGCCTTAGTCGTCGGTACCCGAAATGTGCCATTCACTGTCGAATTTGAAATGGTAATGTCGAACCCGAAGCAATTCTTGGCGGTTTTGCTGCAATGATAGCTAAACTTTAAGGTTAAATTACTTTGTTGCGGTAGGAAAAAATTCTACCACACGGGTATGTTTTTCGAATGGTTTGTCTAGAGGTCACACGAATTTCTTAAAGTCATGAGGAAAATAGTGATGAGACACGAGGATGATAAATAGAATTTTATCACAGTTTTGTTATATGCTAAATAATGATGATTTTTGACAACCTAAAATAAAAGATACACAGGCGTGGTCCTAGAGCTCGGTCTTCTAAAGGGGGGAGGGGGGCTAATTTGATTTTCAAAAATCAACCAATTCGTTCAGTTTGAAAGAGTAGAGTGGGGGAGGTAGAAGGGATGGTGAGTAAGTGCTGCAGACTGTCCCTTCTCTTCTCATTTGAATAAAATCAGAGGTGCAATTAAAAAAAAAAATCTTCATAAACTTATTTTGACATCCTTCGATACAACTTCCATTTGCGAATCTAGAATGTTCAATGCGAGAAAATGTTGATAAATCGCTTTTCGTATTTCATATACCAGGGAGTCAAAAAATAAGTTCAATAAGCTCATTCAAGAATCTTTCGTTATAAATGTCATTTGATTAAATAAACATAACACACTTGTTGTTGAATAGAAGTTAATTTGAAGAAATCTGTCTATAACCTTTTTTTCGAGCTTCTTCATAATTCGATGATCCTCATTTGGAAACCCAAATATAAAAGATAAATTTTTGATAACAATTGCTATGAATTTAAAACTGAATTTCTAAATCTAGTTTAAATTCTGAAATAAAATGGTGAAATATGATTCTGAAGTCTGGTGCTTTCTGAATTCCACTTTCATTAACTGTCTTTGGAATTCCCAGCTTTTTTTTAATTTAACTCTCCAAAACCCAATACCGTAGATGGCATTCATTGAAATTTTCGAAACACCATATCCAATTGTTTATAATAACCTTTTTCGAAGAACATTAGAAAACGCGTTCATCAGACTATCCATACTCATGAAAAATTTTTGACTATCAATTGTTAAAAGTAACAGCTAAATAATAAAAGAATAATGAAAAGCTAAAGAAAGTTTGATATAACATTTTCTTCCAATCTGATTGATTTTTAAGGACACATATATGAAATTCATTATAATTGTCATTTTCGAGTTTGAGAACTACACAGTTAGAAAAATCCACGTAGATTTACATGCAACAACATGGGTAGAAGGGAATCGGCTATTTGCGTGCGAAAAAACGGCATATTTCATGTAAATTTTCATGAGCACTCAATGCTGTTGTTTACTGTAGGTTTACATTATTTTGATCTTTATTGCCAGGGAATATTTTACTTATTGAAAAAAATAATGGATTTGTACGGAGGAAAAGATTTATTTCACGTTTTTAAACTCACTATTTGAAGATGAACACTTGAACCGAACACTTTGAAGTAGGTATCAAATAATTATAATTATCGATACATTTTCTTTCACTCGATTTTCCTAACGACGGAAGCGAAGGCTGGGGCGATGATTTCACATTCAACTCCATCGCAGCATACACCATCGATTTCCTGTCAAGGAAAGTTGTTAGTTTGAAATTATGATATTGTTTCATGATATTTCTTACCTCTGTCTGTCTCAAATTAGCGCACACGACCAGATTGAAAAAGAAATTGATGAATTTCGCCTGCGTTGGGAATCCAAAAGGAACGAAAACAAAACAGAATTGGCAAACTGACGTTGACGCTGGATTTCGCATGCGGTGACATGTAAAGTTCCTTTCAAAGGCTAATATGCTATACTCTTTTTCATATTTTTTGTGGCGATGATGTGAAAACGTGCAATGTAAGATTACATTTTTCTTTCTGTGTAGTTATTAAAAACTTATTAATAGATGATTCAAAATAAAAATCTGGCTTATGATACTGACATCAGAAAACTATTCTTTTTTTTAATTCATAAATTCTTTTTATTTTGAAATCAAAGTTTTGTTACAGTATTTTGATTTTATTTAAGATTCATGTTTTTTTCGAATTCAAAAATATTTTTAACTAAACAAACCTAATAGGCGATTGCGATGAAAAAAAATGTATATGTCATAACGGCCAAAATAACTGTACATAGGAACCTCACATAAACCAGTGCAATTATCGGCAAGTGCAAACATTGCACTTTTTCTCCTTTCAAAGGGTTCCAAAATTTCGATCTCAACCAGAAATGTTGTTATTTGAAATGGAATTGAATTCAAATGCATGTTCTAAATTGAAAGTTATAACTTAGTTGACTTAACTAAGAAAAACAATGGGCTATTTTTTTCACTGCAAAATTCGCAGAAGTTGTATTTTGTGTTAAAACCAACTTTTGTTCTTCAAATTGCCATATTGATGGAAAAAAATTTTAGGTAAGATTAGAATTCCATCATTATTAAACAACCTAGCATCTTTTTTACATTTAAGGGCGAGGTTGAAAAAACACGTAAAAAAGAAAAAAATTGTCTCAATATATGGGACCGAAAGGAAGACTAAAACTAAGATCTTTAGGCCATGTGTTTATGAAATGTTTAAAAAAGGAAAACATCCAAAGCAACTAGAATTCCCTTGAAAAATTCCATAGAATTTTAATCAGCTCTCGTTTCTGTCTGAAAAGAATGCTTATCAACCCGAAGTTTAAGTTTTTAAAGCTAGTTTGAAGTTTGTTCAAGAGTCTGAAAAGAATGCTATTCAGCCTCTAAGAGAATGTCAAAAAACTTCTACGCACCAAAAAAAAAAATCCGATTGACAGATTGCTCTAAAAACCGGATGACAGATTGCTAGATTGTCGGTCTATCGTGGTCTATCTCATTGATTTAAATTTTAACTACATAGTTTTGATTACAAATGCGCTACTTACGCTAAGAGAATTGAACCGCAGCTCTCTAGGTTGCAATGAAGCTCACCAGTCTCTCGGCCAATTCAGCAATAGTTCATTGCTACTGTAAAATTAGAATTTAAACTAATTTTTTTTTAACTCGCGCATGAGCGATGATCGAATGGGTTGGTTGAAAGTTTATACATTTCGTTTTTCAAGGACTTTCAGTACATAAAATAAAAATGTTATAACAATTATTTCATCATCAAAAGTTTATGCAAATAAATCGCTCTTTTAACATTTTTACACAAAAGACACTATTACCTACGGCAGCGGCCTAGTCCTCCAGCAGATATCCGATGTTTTCCGATACAACATTGATGTTGTAGAGAGTAGTATGCATTTAGTGGCGGGTGGTCTTGTCCAATAGAAGTATCTTAGAATTCCCAAATATGTTTCTTAAAACAGCTAGAAGTATCTTAGATCTTAGTCTTTAAGTAAGAACGCGACTTTTGGTTGCTAGGGATTGTTTCCTGAAAGATAAAGTTTTTCGTAGAAGTTATGTCATAAAATCATAAAATAGTACTGGGATTTTTTAGAAAATCATAAATTGGAAATCCAATTCTGATTGGAAATTTGTAGCTCAAAACGACACTCAGAGGGCATTACGACCAAAATTCTGATGTTGAAGGTTCTTGTGTCGAAACGCGTAGGATTTCTGAAAACAATCCAAAACTTGAATATTTTGGTGTTGAATGCGATATTTATTAAGAGTTTATTGGAGAGTGAGGTAAGAATAAGTGAATATTTAAATCTTACATATATTTGAACCCATTAACTTGTTCAACTTTGGTGGATTTTAGATCTCTGGAAAAAAAATCTCCTGCGTCGTTAAAAAATGAATCAACACGGCTAGAGTGTTAAGGCGCCCGCACAATAGCCCGTCGGACGTCGCGTCGCGTCAGCGTCGTTTTGACATTTCATTTCGGGGATACCATTTTCCGTTTGAGCCATCACAATGGTGCGTCGCGTCAGTGACCGCATTGTACTAAAACGCAAAACTTGTTCTAAACAGCAGCGTTCTCCAGCGTCGACGTCAAAATTCTAGCGCGTCATCAGGGCTTTAAATATTCCTTTTTTAGGTTTTTTTGTCAAAGTTTGACACAAATATACTGAAAAATAAAATTATCGTCATTTTTCTCCCCGATTGTACAAACTTGATGAATAACATCGTTGATATTCATTTCTCTCATAAAAAATTATTTTACATAATGATGAAATCATAAATAATTGACTAAACCAAAAAAAAAATCGTCCATTTATTTTTTTTTCATTATCATTCCATTATCTTTTGTGGATGCTGTATTGCAGTAACAACGATTTATGTGTTCGGGTATCTAAACTATTTCGGTAATCGTTCTGGTATGATTTTGGTTGGGGTAAATTTAAGTGTTTCAAATCTGCAGTTTTCAGAACAAAAAAATTTAATGCTGCTTTCGGTGCAATCACACTATTATATTACAATTGTTCTGTAGCGGCTGTTACCGATGTGGGGTCTGTCGATCAACTTCCGGCAAGAGGATTGAATTTGTGGCTGACCATCGAGAAATGCATCATTGGTTGAAGGCTTCTGCGCTTGGAGGTTCTTATCCTACAAACCTTGCTGAGGTGCTGTACCTGTGGCTGTGATACCGGCACAACAAAAATACCGTCAACAGGACTGGTTGGAAAATGGCTTCTCTTCGCTTGTCAAACGTATTCCTCCTAAAATAAAAGAATTTCGAACAAAACAAATAAACCATGACCGAAAATTTCGGAATCCGCGAAAGCAACGAATCAAAACAAACTTTTGGTTGCTATGTTTCTTGACGCTGTATTGTGATGCAAAAATCGTCGGTTGCATCGCGTCAGCGTTTTAGTACTCAACGACGGCGTTGACAGCTGACGCGACGCGACGTCCGACGTGCTATTGTGCTGGGGCCTTTAATTTATTTTCACAGATATTGTTCCAAGGCCAAATGCAAAAATGACAAGAAGCATATTTTGGTACGGCCTAGAAAACTGTGAATGAGAATCAGGAGACATAAGTGAAGGATTCGGCTTTTACGCCTAAAACTTGTGTTTTACTAACAAACAGAAGTTTGTCAGAACGCAATGCAACTGAAATTTCAAAATTCGAGTTACAGTCGAATCTTTTCTTCATACTTATTCAAAAACATTTGTTTAATTTTGTGCGAAAAATTTGCAATGTTCTCAAAGAAATGTAATAACTCCTCAAGTCATCGTCCAAAAGTTTGGGATCACCCCGTAGTATGGTGTAACGGTCAAAAGTCTTCTAAAACATGCATTTTTATTTCACGCGTACTTTTTTCAATATTTTCGATTATTTTTCCTGTTAAGGGAAATGTGCCATTATTCATATTTTTAAAACCAGTACTAGACTCCTATGGACTCCTTTCAAAATAATTTAAAAATCGATTTCGTCGCTGTTCAGGAATTGATGCTTTGGGTTTACATTGATAAGTCTCCATTTTGACGGTTTAAAGGAGTTTTCTTGATCATAATCATAAAGGATACAAACCACCTTCATAATTGTTTACAAATTCTAATTTATCGATTTTACCATGCTTTTCGACGTTTTCTTCTAAAAACATTTATAATCGAAAAAAAAACAATGATACTGCATACATCTAGGGGCAAAAATTATAATAATTGCTAAATAGTTTTAGCTTCAAAATACAAATGAAATTTTACCTCCACTCATTTTCCTAGGCCCTCCCACTATTTCCATTTTCATTTTTTCCTCAAAGTTAATCATTTGATAGGATTCCTATCCATTTGTCCAATACGGGCTTACTCTTGGAAATTGTCCTTATTTTTTAAATATCAAAAATTTATCATTAAATGACTATAAAAAAAATTACTATAATTATACATATTCAAAGAATACAAGTTGTACTTCCACATTCAACCACCCGTTTGCTTTTAAATACTGTTTGGTATCATCAGGAGAGCTGTTTGTTTGCGAGCCTTGGAAAAGATAGATATTTTAAGATTTAGAAATAACATTTCTACTAACAGAAAACAATTTCAATTACGAACCAAATTTTCCCTTCTTGATACTCAACTAATAGGCTTTAAACTTACCCAGTTTTACGGTATCCGCTAATCTGATCTGCAATAACTTGTAAGACAACTAAGTTATGGTCAAAACAAATTTTGCATTTTTTTTACCAGTTCAACTCATTAGCTTCCAAATCAGCTTACCAGATAAACAATACATTGTTTGATAACAGAGATACGCTTGAAATACAAATGCTTGATTTAAAAGACTGATTCCAAACTTTTGGCCGTTGCACCATATTACCCAAACTTTTGGACGATGACTTAAGTAGCTATTTTATATATTTTAAGTACATTGCAAATTCAAATTTTCAAATTTGCTCCACCCCACGCTGAGATGATCGGGCTTGAATTTTTTAGTTCGGTTTAGGAAAAAATGTCCCAACTTTAAGCTAAATTTAAGTCATATAAACCAATATTAACATTTTGTCAAATACAATCAAAGAAGGTTTTGCTCACGATCTCTTGAATGAGACCCAAAGAGTTCCAATATCTTATAAGATGGAAGAGATATGGCCGATCAAAATTATCATGTTTTTGAGGGGGTGATCCCAAACTTTTGGCCGGCAGTGTATGCAAAGTGGTTGCGCTGGAAGGACAATGCCAGTTATTAGAAAGCTTGTTAATGCAGGTCCGGCATAGAATCTTATACCGACTATTCCACATCCAAGGAACTTCATTATAGGAATAGCGTCTGATTTATAGTTGAAGTTAGGATCTACACCCCAGCAAACATGAAATCGTATCAGAAATGATAAATTAAGTCTTTTACAATGGTGTTGCGAATCGCGATTCCACTGCGTAATGAAAATATCGTATAGGACGTCGTCTGGAGTCAGTTTAAATCGGATATTATAGAATGTTCGCAATGTTTATAAATTTTGAAATGATTAGGCTCCCGCGCGGGCTTCAGACGAGAAAACCATCGTCATGTTCTCGCTGCAGCCAGCAGTGCATCCAGATGGCTTAAAATCAGATGGGAATTGAGTAATATTAGCCAATTAAATGGAAAATATTGTCTCTGGCAATGATTTGAAGGCTATTTATGAGAGCAAAATCTTATGCTCTCTTGCATTCCTCCGGTAGGTAAGATTGGGATAACGCCCAACTATTGTAGTTTCCGTCGCTTTAGAAAGAAATTAAATTTATGTATGTTTATTGCCTGTACTTTGGTAAGTTAATGTTGTTTTTTCAACTTTCATACGAACATTCTATAATGTATATGGAACATATATAAAAACAGCATAATCATATAGCTACAAAAATGTTTGATGGGACCCACAAATCGGACTTTGGTACAGTGCACTTTTCAGCGCATTTTGGGCACAGAGATTTGCTCATTAGGCATTGGATTTTTTCAACCTCTTCTATGGGTGTACAAGTGAGTGAGGACAGTTTTAGGCAAAATCTCAATACCTACTCTGACTTCATACGAAATTTTGACCAGAACTGTTTTCTCATGATTTTTTTTTTTTTGCATTGGTGATAAGATTATTAGTATATAACTAGCTGACCCGGTGTGCTTTGCTACACCTTTCAAAATCAAATGATATTTTCAGAAATCATTCAAATTTTTATTGTTTTTGGTATTATTTAAAATCAAATTACGACGAAATTAATAAGCAACCACTTAAAAATGAGAGCTTCAGCGGGAGTATCAAATTGCAATACAAACCATAACTTATATTTTGAATCTTGATTTATAAATTTGTTTCAAAGATCTGATTATTTTCATCTGTTTCCTTAAGTTTCGCCCTAAAAAAGAAGGGTCCCAAATTAATCGTTCGCAAATAATCTAACTTATAAAGTATGGTTGTTTTTGCTTGATATGTTCTGGATTTATGCTAAAAAACTGATTAGAGAGCCCCCCCTGTCCTTCCTTTCACCCCCTGCTGAATGGAGATTGTAATCTTTAATAAACATTTTTTTCGTTCCCAAAAATCCTCTTATATCAAATATAGTTCCATTGGTTGATAAGTATTTAAGTTTTACAATAAAAATTGTATGGAGCCCCTTTCTTTCTTTCCCTCTCTACACTGTAAAGCATAAGAGTCTATAACAATCGTAGAAACATATCTCGTAACCAAGTACCTTTCCAGGTCATATTTGTTTCCATTTGTTGGCTTCGTTAGCATAAATTGAGAACATATGCTAACAAAATTGTATTGGGCTCACCTCCCTCCTCCTATGTACCTTCTCACTGAAAGGTAGATGATGTGTCAAATAATCATAGAGTCATACCAAAATGATTTTCCATGTTAAGTATTGTCCATTTCTCGGATTTTGTAAAATAAAAGTTAAATGTAAGCTCCCCTGTTCCCTTCCTATATTCCATGCCATACCAAATTTGGTTTTATTTAAGTAGTAAATTTTTGAGTTATGTATAAACTTGAAAGCTTGTACCATCCCCCTTTCTATTCTCTTCTTTCAATAGAGGGGTGATAACTTAATATTCATAAAAGTATTTTTCGTACTCACACACTTTTTGATGATTATGATGAAATTTGGTTTCATTTGCTCGATTAATTCTCGAGTTATGCATAAAAAAATACTTCCTTTATATCTTACCGCTTAAAAGGTACGGCTTCAATTTAAAATAGAAATATTTCTCGTATCCAAATACACTCACATGTCAAATATGGTTCAATTTGCTTGATGAGCTCTCCAGTTATACTGAAAATCGTAAGGGAGACCTCGCCTCCCCCTTTTCATCCACCTCTTCGAAAGAGTAAGGGATACCAAATATTCATAGAAGCATTTCTCGTACCCAAATATCGTTCCATGCCAAATTTGGTTCCATTTGCTGTTGTAGTTCTTGAGTTATGCAGTCAAAATGGTATGAAACTCCCCTCCCTCTTTCCTTTCTCTCCGCTGTAAGAAGGAAGGGGTCTCAAACAATCTTTAGAACATGTCACGTTCCCAAATACCCGTCCATGCCAAGTTTGGTCCCAATTGCTTAATTACTTTCTTAGTTATGTTGAAAACTATAAAAGAGGCCCCTCCCCCCTTTATATCTCTCTACTGGAAAGAGGGAGGGGTCTCAAATAATCATAGAAATATTTTTCGTATCCAAATACCCTCACATGCCAAATTTGGTTCCATTTGCTTTATTAGTTTTTGAACTATATAAAAAATATTAAAGAGGTCCTTCCCCCTTCCAACTGGAAAGAGATAACCATTGAAATATTTTTCGTATCCAAATACCTTCTCATGCCAAATTTGGATCCAATATCTTAATTAGTTCTCGAGTTATATGAAAAATTGTAAGGTAGCCCCCCTCCCCCCTTCCTATCACGCCACTGAAAAGAGGGAGGGGTACCAAATGTTCATAGAAATATTCCTCGTTCCCAAATACCACCCCATGCCAAATATGATACCATTTGCTTGATGGGTTCTCGAGTTATGCAAAAAATTGTCTTTTGTTTTGGAGGTCCCTCCCCCCCTTCATGAGAGAGGGAGGAGTCTCAAACCACAATAGGAACCTTCCCCTACCTCCAGTACCCCCACCTGCCAAGTTTCACGCAAATCGGTTCAGTAGTTTCCGAGTCTATAGGGAACAGACAGACAGACAGACAGACAGACAGACAGACAGACAGAAATTCATTTATATACATATAGAATAGATAAGATGTGAAGAGATAATTTTGTATGGGGACCCCCCCCCCCTTCATAAAAAGTGAGATTCTTGAAACTATTATACAAACCATCTCTGACCCAAAAAACCCTCGGATACCAAATTTCACTTCATTCCGACCGACCATTCATACGTGATGTTATCACAAAGAAAACGCCTCCATTTTTATATATAAGAAGATGTGAAGAGATAATTTTGTATGGGGACCCCCCTTTCATAAAAAGTGAGATTCTTGAAACTATTATACAAACCATCTCTGACCCAAAAAACCCTCGGATACCAAATTTCACTTCATTCCGACCGACCATTCATACGTGATGTTATCACAAAGAAAACGCCTCCATTTTTATATATAAGAAGATGTGAAGAGATAATTTTGTATGGGGACCCCCCTTTCATAAAAAGTGAGATTCTTGAAACTATTATACAAACCATCTCTGACCCAAAAAACCCTCGGATACCGAATTTCACTTCATTCCGACAGACCATTCATACGTGATGTTATCACAAAGAAAACGCCTCCGTTTTTATATATAAGATAATAAAGTTGAAAAACATTTAACAGCATTCAGTACGTCTAACTAGCAATTCAAGGTGCTTTGAGCAAACTTCGGATCGAAAGAACAATTCGCATAGAAATAAAGCGGTACTCAATCTACATGGAACATAATCGAAAAATCGATTTTCAAAAGTGTGTTTAAAGTGTGTTTTCAAGAGCATTTCAATAACACGCTTATAAACAAAAAATAGATCTTTTAAACTGAAACATATAGTGCATGCCTTGCATTAGTTACTATTGAAAATAACAAAGTAAAGTTTTCCAATAGGTTCGACGAAATAAGTGTAAAAGTCAATCTTGCCAATTAAAAGAGGAATCCAAACTTCTGAATTTTTTCAACCAAACACCTTTGCCCAAGAATTGATTGCCTCGCTCATGGAAATGACTATCAAAGTGAGCGAAATCTCATTACCCCGAGCATTAATCAAATTCACCGATCATTTAATCCCACTTACTGTCGGTGGCAATAATCCTGCTCAGCCAAGATAGACTTTAACAGCCACATACGAGGAAAAGAGAACCAAAAAAATAAGAACGCTCCTGCTTCTGCCATTCCACATTTCTATTTGCACCTACAGCTCCGTTGAAGCTTGATACTTGATGCTAGCGAGAAGGCACACTTTTTCCTCCCCCAGGTTGCTCTCGTGTATCGGGATCATTAAACTTAAATTAAAGTCTTTGCCGTTTAATTAAAAGAAAATCATATGCGATGAAAATGGAGTCTTCTTCATTTTCTTCCCCCAGCCGAGCGCTGTACCCGGAACTTTTTCACTTCCCTATGGCTTGTGTGTGGGCGTATGGGTGGGAGGAAATTGGAAAAAAGCAGTACACGGTGATGATATTCTTGCACCGACTACGTGTTTCACCTGACCCATCCACCCACCCACGCGTTTCCGTCCGCGGCAGACTCATTAACGAGAGATACCTTTTTCCCGCAAAAGAAACGAACGTGCAGGATATGCAGAATCATCAGCAGAAGGTTGAGATTTCCCGGTGCCACCGATGCCGTGGTGAAATTTGAAACCATTTTGTTTCAAGTTTGAGGTGCGATGAGGGCAAAGGTAGAATGGAACGAGATCGTTCCATTTGCTTTGGCTCCGGCTGAATGGATTTGCAGAAAATGGTTTCGTTTTCCGGTTCACAGCGGGTCAAGTGAATTTGCTTAGAAGTTGTATTGAAAAGGTTATTCGAAAATGGTTAAAAATTATTTTCTGAATTTTTTTTAAGTCCAAAGTCTTGAATAGCTGCGCTGCTCCCATCCGTAAACTTTAAGAAATTGGATGAAAAAATGATAACAAGCGAAACAAAATTTTGTCAATTAAAAATGGTATATTTTTTTTGTAGAGAAATGAATCCAACTTAGATGAAATTTCAGGGACTAGAAAGGGAAAATTGATGTTGAAAAACATGCGAAAAAAATTCGCCTTGTCTCCCGGTGAGACTTGAACCCACATCTTGCGCCTCTCCGGGGCCCATGTATTAACATTCTACTACAGGAGACCAACCTGGCGTATGAATATTATACTGGTTGAGTGTCGATGTCTACCGGTGCCAAACACCGAATTTGGTTGGATATCCAAATACGGCAAACGCATCATTTCACATCATAACTGACAACCCGTGCAGTATATGAGAAGGCAATGCAAATCTTGCCGTGCCTAAAATATCCAAATTTGAGTCCAACTACCGTAAGATGAAAAGATGGGAATAGAAATAGACCAGGAAAAATGATTATGATCACATGGGAGAACTATTCCCTTCATTCCGATAGACATCGACACTCAACCAGTATAATATTCATACGCCAGGTTGGTCTCCTGTAGTAGAATGTTAATACATGGGCCCCGGAGAGGCGCAAGATGTGGGTTCAAGTCTCACCGGGAGACAAGGCGAATTTTTTTTTCGCATGTTTTTCAACATCAATTTTCCCTTTCTAGTCCCTGAAATTTCATCTAAGTTGGATTCATTTCTCTACAAAAAAAGTTTCGCTGACTGAATGTTTGAGTCAAGACCCATCTTTGGGTCACAGTTTAAAAATTAAAAATGGTATAATTTTCTACTTTTTCGATAATTTTACATCTTGTTTTAAATACCATCGGTATTCTCGTAATGCATTCAGAGTTTATGTTTAAGGTTGAAAATAAAAACATTTTCGAGGCATTCTTAAAAGCGGAGAAGAATTTTTAAAGATTTGAAGACTGCAAAAATTAAAGCATGGATCACCACAAATCTGGACGCAATAAAACGGGTCTATCTCAGAGCTATGTAAACGAAATCAAAATGTTTTGTGTTTACTTAAAATGTAGGGTTTTTATTGCACTTTTAAGGAAAAATAATGAAAAAAATATTCCGATTTTGTTTTGATGAATTTTCGAACTTTCCATCGAGTACCACTCATTATAATTTGGACACCCTATTCGCTGACCACAGCGGCCATTTTGTTCCACAATTTCTTCATCTCTGTTGCATCCCGAGTCGTCCTACCATTCTTCTTCATCTTCCGCTTGACAATTGGCCAAAATTTTTCGATAGGGCGAAATTGAGGGCAATTGGGCGGGTTGATGTCCTTTTCAAAAAAATCCACCCGTTGTTGGCCCCATACCACTGTAGTACTTCTTTGCTGTAGTGGTAGCTTGCCAAATCTGGCGAAAACTTAACTGGTCCTTTGTGAGATCTAATGTACGAAAAAAAAAGTTTTTCATGCAATCCTCCTTGTACATTTCGGAGTCCATGGTCTTGATTTTCACAAAAACCAAGGTTTTTCATCCGCAGCTGCGAATACCTTGCCAGATCAAACACTTTCTTGCAAATTTATCGGCAAAAACGAATTCGAACTTGCCGGGGACATCACCCCGACCAGTGTAGTGCACCACTGCAGTGGGTTTATAAAATTTTTGGCCTGGAAGCTGCCCAAAATCCATCTTCACGTACGTTTCGTTATTCATGAGGATGCATCCGTCGAACTTCGTTGGAATCTTTTTGTATAACTTCCGGGCACGTCCTTTGGCTACTAAATTCTGCTTCAATGTCCGGTTTGGTTGCTTCCTGGCCCGATAGGATCGTATTCCTTTGCGCAGACGAATCCTTCAAACGGTGCACCGGTTGGCGTTGAATTTCTTGGCGATGGCGTAGTCCGACTACCCTGTGTTTGCCTTAATCGTTCTCAACACCTTCAAATGCAGTTTCCGATACTTAATTCCACTATGACGCTAGGTATGAACCTGCCGATCGATGGTATGCATCTCACGGAAACGTTTGAGAACGTTACACACGGTTGATTTGACCATTTTCAACGAATTCGCGATTTTTGAACCCGAACACGTTGTGTTTTTGACTTGAGTGTCCAAAATTAATTTTCGTCTCGCGGCTTCCATCACGTGTAACTTTTTTGGAACAAAACGAATCGTAATGAAATTTTCAGCACTGATGGAGGAAACATTTCCAAACAAAGTTCTGTCAAAAAATCCTAGATCCGACCGCTATGGTATAATAAACACTGCGTCTAGATTTGTAGTGATCCATGGCTGGTAAACGGTGGATAATGTGCAACACGAGACCCCATAGTGGTCATATCACCTCTTATTCACAACTCCTATCTCTACCTCCCCGTGGTGCCGGCTGGGATGCGAGTAACCTAAGCGGAGATCGGGTACCCAACCCCGGTGGATGCTTTGGTCGCATGCAGACTGAGAAGGTGGCCGCACGCGTCTGTTCCCCAGGTCAGAGGCGGCGTGCAACAACAACCGAGCGTCTGTTCTCCAGGTCAGGGGCGGCTCAAACAGCGTCTGTCTTGCAGCAAGCGGCTGAATTTATGAAATGTGGCTCCCGCCAGCTAAGTCCAAAATGGCAGCCCCATCGCGGGATAGGGACTTTAGGCTAACAACCTACTGCTCCTGATACCTTGTATTGTTACAGAAACTGAGAGAAGAAATAACCGAATTGGAACTTTGGCAACGACTTTTAGCATGAAAACACGGACTAGAATTGGAACTTGGAATGTTTTGACCCTTGCCCAGCCAGGAAAGCTGGCTCAACTTGCTAGAGAAGCTAGCCGCCTCAAGCTAGAGATATTGGGACTGAGCGAAGTCCGTTGGCCTAACACTGGAGAACACAAGACACAGTCCGGGCAAGTACTGCTTTACTCTGGCATACGAGGAGAACATGCTTCTCGGGAACGAGGATTTGGTTTCCTGTTAAGCCCGCAGGCCCATGCAGCCCTCATAAGATGGACCGATAAACGAAAGAATAATCGTAGCCAGATTCAGAACACGGGTTAGAAACCTTACAATGGTCCAGTGTTATGCGCCAACTGACGTTGCCGACTTGCAGGAGAAAGAGCTGTTTTACAGTCAATTGAACAGCGTGGTTGAGAGAATTCCGAAGGGTGACATTCAAATCCACTTAGGCGACTTCAACGCAAAGATTGGCTCCGATAATCAGGACTTTGAGCGCATCATGGGGCGCCATGGTCTAGGACAGATGAGCGAAAACGGAGAGCTGTTTGTAGAATTTTGTGGCAACAACAACATGGTTGTTCGTCAGAGAGTAATTCAAGTCACCGTTCTGTAGCAATCCTTATGTTTATTTGCGATGATGCTTTAAAGCTAAAATTAGTTGTTGGTATAAGTCAATAGCTTTTTTTTGATGTGATGGTCCCTTAGGCCCATTTGGGTCCTTCCTCCACCCCATACGCTTCTTTAGAAGTGGGAGGGACATATTATCCTAAGGATAATTTTATTTTACTTTAAATTTTCTTTTTCTGTACGACTTATTTAGTCTTACTCCCGCGTATGTCCATCACCGTACAATTTAACATCTGATTCTTCGTCAGATTCCATCACTTTCATCGTATGATCCTTGTCAGGATTGGTCATATTTTCAAACAGTCCGTTTGATGTATTGTATTGCCATTTTCTTGAATGTGTTTATGTTCACAATATCTTTGATGCTCGACGGTAGGTTGTTGAACATTTTCAATCCATTGTAGAAAATTGAGCGTTTGCTCATCTCTTTTCTGATATTTGGCAGTCTGAAGTCTTGTGCTCTTCTAGTGTTGTATCTGTGAATGTCGATTCCGTATTGCAGGCCGTCCGTTAAATAATTTGGTAACATACCATTTTTCATCTTATATATAAACATTAAGCTGTTATATGTAATTCTCTGTTTCACTGACAACCATTGAAGAATATCGAGCATTAAAACACTAGGGGTGTATCGATTGCATCGTATCACTACTCGCATAATTTTATTTTGTATTTTTTGCAGTCGATTCGTTTGTGTGTCAGATGCATGAAGCAATATTGTAGCGCAATAATCGAAGTGTGGCATGATCACGGATTTAACATAAATTACTTTTGACCAGAAAGTCATATAGCGACTAACTCGGCAAAGTATCCCATATTTTATGGCGATTTTCTTGATTGTATAGTCAATATGTGCTATGAAATTCAGCTTCTCATCAACTTGTATTCTCAAGTATTTTACCTGGTGCACTCTTTCGATGGCACAACCATCAATCAGCAATTCTGGGCAGACTCTTATTTGACGATTACCAATAACCATCCAGCTGGTTTTATTAAGATTCAGACACAATTTTTTATGTTTTAAAAACTCAGAAATATTTTTCAAATCGGCATTTGCTTCTTGGATAACGAGCTCTAAGTCATCACCACTCCAGTAGGAGACTGAATCATCCGCAAATAACTTAAGAGAACCATAACGTAGACAGTGTTTCATGTCATTGATGTACAATATGAATAAAATGGGACCCAGAACACTTCCTTGGGGGACTCCAAGATTATTTTCTCTATATCGTGAATATGATGACCCATATTTTGTTCTTTGCATTCTATTATTCAAGTAGTCTTTAAACCAGTTTAGTACCGTTCCGTTGATACCTATTCTTTCCAAAACGTTCACCAACTTTAACCGATCAATCGTTTCAAAAGCTCTCTTGAAATCCAGAAACACGGCAACTGTGTAACTACCGTTTTCAATATTGGCTTTCCAATTTCGAAGTATCAAGTTCACTGCAGACTCCGTTGAATGCTGCTTTCTGAAACCAGATTGCTCGTTAATCAACATTCCTTCTGACTCAATAAAATGGAGAAATTGTTTTTTAACTGCTAACTCCAGCACTTTTTCTTGTATTTCCAACATGTTTATCGGACGATATAATTTAGCCTCTCGTGCTTTTTTCTCTTTTTCAATTGGAACAACAGTCGAATGCTTCCATGTAGAAGGTATTATGCCTAATTGTAGACTCGTATTTATAATTTGTGTCAGCTGATTAGCTAGTACCGGTAGAGAATCCTTAAAAACTTTCAAAGAGACGTTGTCGATACCAGCCGTGGATTTCATAGTTTTCACGATCTCATCAAATTCTTGACAACTTATTGTTTCAAATGAACTGAAACTTCCACCATTGCAGACAATATGATCCACGAAGGCGTTAGAACTTGCCGGAATACTGTCATGGATTTCCATGACACTGTCAATGAAGAAGTCATTAAACTTCTCTGCAATTTCAGTTTCATCCGTGATTTCAACCCCGTCAAACGAGACGGTATTTTCTTTTGCAGTATTTGGACTTACTAATCGTTTTATCGTTTTCCAAAGCAATTTTCCATTATTTTTATTTCTTTCCAGCTCATCTTGAATTGATCTATTTTTAGCCAGCTTTATTTCACGTGAATATTCATTCCTTACCAATTTGTATTTTCGCCAACTTCTTTCGCATTTCGTTCTTAGAAACTGTTTATAAAGATTGTCTCTTTGCTTTTTCATTTGTTTGAGGCTACTGGAGTACCATTTAGTACTCGAACCTGTACCATTTAGTACCGGCTTAACCTCTTTTTGGACCACAAGTGCATTTACACTATCTTTCAATAATAAGTCGAAGCGTCTTACTAACTCATTGAAGTCTGCGCATCTCAAGGTTGATTTTCCTGCCTCCAGAAGCTGACGAAATGCATTGTCATTATATCGACTCCAATCCTTCACCATGTAATGGTTTCCGGGAACCCATTCTTTATGTCCAAAATCAGCAGAAACATTTATAGTCTCATGATCTGATATGCGACAATCTGGAATGATAACTGCTTCAGCTCTGTCCACATTAGTGAAAACAAGATCAATTCTAGTACTGCTGGTTGCCGTTCTTCGAGTGTCTTCTGTAACAATTTGTCGAAACCCATAGCTGCTCCTATGATGTACATAATTAATACTCACAATTATAGTGATCTTGGTAAACTTAACTCTCTTAGAACAGTATATTCAACTTTTGTTTTGAATAATCGACTACAAACGCTGTAAGGTATCGGAGACGTTAGATTAATCGGTTTTAGGTAATTCAGAAACCACTTACGATTCAGGGAGAGGTCTTAATTCTGTTAACTCTCGCTGATCCTATCTATCGATCTGATACGAGCTCTAAAACTAAACTGTGAATTATTAGGTGAATACATGGTTTGAATAATAAACTCACAACACTTGTTACTGTAAAAGGAAACCGAAAACGACTCAAATGTATCTTTTACAAACTAATTAGTTTCCAAGTATATAAACACCGCGTTGTTCTAACTCCTGCCTGACAATTAACTTCCGTTTTCCTTTCCCTAAGCTTCGATGATCATAATGTCATTTCATTTCGTTCACTCTGGCATTCGCTGTCAGCATGGTCTCATCAGATGCCGTACGTTGAGTCGTAACCGTCCCGTCACCCGCGGCAACATTCCCCGCCTCGTAAAGCTGGTCTGGATGTGTTTCCGGTTGACCAGGTTTACCTTGAAGTTGTACATCTATGATCGCAAGCTTTGCAACTGGTCGTCGAAGTATACCGTCCGAAGTTTTGACGAATGCTTGCCTGATTCGTCCATCCTTGGCCTCCAACGTACGCACAACTCTTCCTCGAATCCAGCTACTTCGAACGTTCTCGTCAGCTATGAACACAACATCTCCTTCTTGAATAGCCTTGACGTCTTTGAACCACTTGGTCCTCCTGGTTAAGGTGGGCAGGTATTCACGAATCCATCTTCGCCACATTTGGTCCAATAGATGCTGGCAAAGATTCCATCCGCTTCGTAGGGCCGACTTCTCGTCTGTTGGGTTCTTTGGTGGTTGCTTTGACCCATCTGAGGCCAGGTGAATGAAGTGGTTAGGAGTTAAAGCTTCTGAGTCAGCTGTTTCGAGCGGCATATAGGTTAACGGTCTGGAATTAACCATTCTTTCTGCATCACACAACACGGTTTGGAGCACTTCTTCCGATGGGCTTCGACACTGGTAAAGGGTAGATAAAGCCGCTTTAACTGAGCGCACCATCCTTTCCCAAGCGCCACCCATGTGGGGAGCGGATGGTGGTATGAAGATCCACTTGGTATTCCGGTCTGTAAAGGTTTCGGCTAGGCCCTCGTTAACCGATTGGATTTCTTTCAGCAACTCCCGACTAGCTCCCACGAAGTTCGTGCCGTTGTCGGTGTAAACTTCGATCGGCGGTCCTCGTCTACTGATAAAACGCCTCATTGCCAACTTGAGAGATTCCGTAGAAAGAGATGCCACAACCTCCAGATGAATGGCCCGTATAGTCAGGCAGGTAAACAATGCCACCCACCGTTTCACCTTGGATCTCCCGATTTTTATGTAGAGGGGACCGAAATAATCTATCCCCGTATAAGTGAAGGGTCTCACAAAGGGGGTGACCCTTACTTCCGGTAATGGGGCCATTTGAGGAGCTATCGGTTTTGTTCGATACACTTTGCACCACGTGCATTCCTTCGCAAAATGACGCACTTCCGTTCGCAGTCTTGAGATATGGAATCTCTGTCGAATTTCATTAACTACAGATTCATTATTTCCATGGGCAAATTTTCTGTGATACCAGTCGATCAGTAACATTGTTATGCGACTTTTCCTTGGTAGTATGATAGGAAAACGAGCATCGTAACTTGCAAAAGGAGACGCTTCAATGCGACTGCGCATTCGAATAACGCCCCACTCGTCGATAAATGGCGACAATTTAAACAATTGACTTGCACTGGTGATTTTTCCACTCTGCCTACTTCCTGCTGATTCCTTTTTTCCGATTCGGCCCAGTAAAATAAGTTCTTCCATGTATGTTTCAGCTTGAGCTTGGCGCCAAATAACGTTTTCGCCATTCCGAATATCTTCTTGCTCTAGAAGTCCGTTAGTTCGCAATCGGTACCGAGCTCGACCGATGAAGTAGTACATGTACGCCGTCGATCTGAGCAATCTCTCGAATTTTGAGAATCTCTTCGGGTCAATTAGGGGAACCACAATAACTTCCCTATGCACGTTTAACGTGCGCATTTCCTCCTCCGTATCTGTCGCAACTGGTAATTGCTCAGGCCATTCGTTTTCGGATAAATACAGGAATTCCGGCCCTGTGACCCAACAGCTCTTCGGGTTTACCAGAGGACCTTTACCCCATTTTGTTGCTTCATCGGCAATGTTGAGCTTAGATGGCACCCAATGCCACTCTTGTTGGTTTGTAATCTCCAAAATTTCTCCTATTCTGACGGCGACATATTGGCGATATTTACGAGCGTCAGACTTGATCCACGATAAAACCGTTTTAGAATCCGTCCACAAAAACCGCAATCCGATAGGAATCGTATGTCCTTCTATGACCGTTCGAAGCAATCTGCTTCCTATTAGTGCAGCTTCGAGTTCCGCTCGCGGAATGGAAAGCGGTTTCAAAGGCGTTACCTTTGCTTTGGCAGTTACTAAGGCTACTCTTGGTTTTTGGTGGTCTACCACGCGAAAATAAATTGCACATGCAAACGCTGTCTCGCTAGCGTCCACGAAAACGTGCACCTGGAGTGTTTGAAGACTTGTCGGTTGGTAATTTGGAAAGTAGCACCTAGCGAACCGCAAACTTGGTATTTCCTTGAGCAATTCAATCCAACGCTTCCATTTGGATTCCAGTTCATTGGGAATAGGCTCGTCCCACGCAATTTTAGCCCTCCAAATATCCTGCAGTAATGTTTTCCCATGGATAACGTAATTTGAGATCAAACCAAGAGGATCAAAAAGACTCATCACCACTCGTAGAATAGACCGTTTCGTTGGATTGATGGAACCGGAAATTACCTTTTGTAGATCTGTTGGAACATTGACGGAAAATCCAAAAGAGTCTTCGGATGGGTACCAGGTCATGCCCAAAACTCGCTCGTATTGTCCGGCCGGAACGATGGCGAATCCTTTCTGCTGCACATCACTTGCCTGACCCATCTGTTCCAGAACCTCTTTAGAATTCGATAGAAAATTACGTAGTTCGAATCCGGCTTTCAAATGAACTGTACGAACGTCCAATGCGATCTTCACCATCTCCTCCACTGAATCGCGGCTGTCGGCATAATCGTCTACATAAGTCGATCGTTTGATTGGTTCTTCTGCTTCCGGATACTCAAGTTTCCATTCTTCGGCATTGACGTTTTTTACGTATTGCGCCATGCAGGGTGAGCATGTGGCGCCAAAGCTGGCCACATCTAACACGAAAACGTCAGGTTCGTTTTGAGGATCTTTCCTCCATAAAAATAGTTGAGATTGACGATCTTCAGCTCTTATTTCGATTTGGTGATACATTTCTCGAATGTCACCCGTGATGCATATTTGCCTTTGTCGGAATCGATAAAGAACTGAATGGAGAGGAGCAAGCATGTCTGGCCCTTTCAAGAGCAAATCGTTGAAGGCGACACCATTTACTCTGGCTGCAGCGTCCCAAATTATTCGGACTTTTCCGGGTTTCCGGGGGTTCAAAACGACACCAAGTGGAAGAAACCACATCCGTTTCGGATCCATGCTACTTAACTCATCCGCCGTCGCTTTATGAGCATACTGCTTCTCCTGATATTCCTCGATAAGATTCTCTAATGCAGTTCTCAATTCTGGATGCTTCGATAGCCGTCTTTCTAGGCAACGGAGTCTATTAATGGCCATGTTTTTTGTAGGAGGAACCTCGATGTCGTCGAAGCGCCACAGCAGTCCACATTCAAAATGACCGTCGTTCCGCTTAACCGTTGTCCGCTGCAGGATCGCAAGAGCGCGCTGATCGTCTGTCGACTGAAGAACGGGTTCTGAAGAAATACCGAGACTTTCCAATGCGAAAAACTCTTTGACCAATTCGTGAAGAGCATTATCCTTAGAGCATTCTCTAATATGTAACGATGTCGATGCAAAACTATTTTCCATAGTGCCTATTTTCCCGAAAACGCTCCAACCCAAACACGATTTAGCCGCTAACGGTTCGTCACGCTTTCCTTCTCTAGTCTTTGTCGGTAGTGTTAGTTGAATGTTATCTACACCCATAGAAGAGGTTGCAAAAATCCAATGCCTATTTAGCACATCTCTGTGCCGATAATGCGCTGAAATGTGCACTGTGCCGAAGATGATATCTTTGAAAAACCGTAACTGGCATAAGGACTCGGCTCCCAACTAAAATGATGCATGACCACTACATTCAAGCAAAACAAGAAAAACATTTTATGGGATTTCGTTCCTATTGGATAATTCATCCCAGAAACAAGAAAATAAAAATATATACCATAGCGCCCGTAGGAAGAATCGAACTCAAATCACTAACTACATGGTCTTGCCAGACCGACATCTTAACCAGTGTACTATTTGAGCTTCATGCAGGAAGAGGGATATTTGTCATAGGCATTCTGCCACCGATCAATCACAAAAGAAACGCACGACAGTGGCTTCCCGGCGTTTGGCCTCCTTTCAAGGTATTCATTTGTCTTGCGATGGAAACTGGAAAGGGAACGGGAGTGGAGGAAACGGGAAACCCATTGAATGAGAACTGTGCTTTGCTTACTGCCTGCTATTACATACACACGCTACATATACACAGCTGCTAAAGCCGGGCAGCTTGGCCGGTGCTTGTTTGCCGGTGAATTGAAGGAATATATTCTTATTGCTTTTGCTACATACACACGCACAGCTTAGCCGTGGTTGTTTGCCGGCGAATTGAATTGAAGGAATGTTTTTTTTTTTGTTGTTACTTTTACTGCATACACACGCACAGCTCGGCCGTGGTTGTTTGCCGGTGGATTGAAGGGATTGAATTAGAAGGATGTTTTTGTTGTTGCTTTTGCTACATTCACACGCACAGTGCTCGGTTCGCTGGCTGCCTGGTGTTGGCCGGTATTTATTTCCATCCTTCTTCGTTTTGTGATGCGATAGGGAGGGACGTGAAAGCGTTTTTATTTTGTTTCTTTCAGACATACGCAATTCGGTTAACTTGGGAGATTAATGCCAGTGGGAGCAAATCGAATCAGCACCGATCGCGTTATCTTCTTGTACCAATGATGCTATGTAATTGACTACACGCCATTGGCACAGAGGCTGAATTTTGGGTGTAGGCCGATAAGAAGTTTAGGAATCGCACTTTGATAACTGTCGATCGGGAGCTTGGCTAAATGATTGTACTGATCAGCTAGTGCCTCATAATCCAGAGATTGAGCCTGCAGACCCAACGTTCCAACGGTTCTTACATTTTTCAGTTTGAATTTCCTATCACTTCGTGTTCCCGATATCGTTAAATCAAGTTTGCTTGAATCAGTTTCCTCTCGTGTGACATTGCCTGTCCAAAGTAGGCATAGTGGCGCATCTGACCCCTTGAGTCCCAATTTCTGTATGACCTCCTTCTCGATGAGAGTGGTGGAAGATCCTTCGTCGAAAAATGCGAAAATCTGTAGTTTCAGTCCATTTCCGTACAACACAACTGGGACTATACGGAAAAGTACACTAGCTTGCAGCTGGCGGTGGAATCCTAGCAACGCGGGTGTTTCGTCCGCATTTGTCCTCTTCTCCCCTTTCGGTTGGCCTGGATGAAGCAAATGATGGTGCTCTCCGTCGCAGCCCTTGCCGTTACACGTTTTTCTTGATTTGGCCTTGCATGGCCATCGGCCGTGCGGAACTAAACATTTTCGACAAAGTTGATGCAAATCGACTTGTTTCCAGCGTTCGCTAAGTGAAAGATTTTTGAACTTGAAGCAATCACGAATTCTGTGGCCAGTACTTTTACAGACGAAGCATGATATGATGGGATTCTGTGGCTGTTTGGAATTTTCATCTACATTCTACATCTACATCTACATCTACAACGGAACCTGAACATGAGCGTTAAAGTGAGCATTATCCTTATCCTTTCGGCTCATCTTTCCCTGGTTGACAAAGCCGACATCACTTGAAACCGTCACTTCACTAGCGTCGGAAATTATGTCCAGCATAAACTCTCCAAACGTACTCAAATTTACGTCTCTCAAACGTCTCTTATGATGAGCCCAATCCATCTGTAAGTAGGATGGTAATTTGCCAACAAGCTCCTGCAATAAGGAAGGGTGGTTCAGATGGCCATACAGTTTAGCGGCTTTTATTTGTCCTACGAGGCTCTGGACTGCTATGCCGAAATTTATCAGCATGTCTAACCTTTCCGGTTTTGGCGGTGGGACATTCCGAACTTTCTGTAACAACGATTGAATGAACCGCTCTGGATTTCCAAATAAGATTTCAAGCGTTTCCATAATCTGTGGCACCGAGGAGGGAGACATCAAGTGGCATCTAACCGCTTCCAAAGCACTACCTTTTAAGCACTTTTGCAAGCGCAACAAATTTTCTGCATCTGAAAACCCACACATAAGCGTCGATGTTTGAAAGATGCTTGCAAATAGCGGCCACTCTTCGGCGTTTCCAGCAAACATCGGTAGCTCTCTACCCGCAATCTGCCTGGCAGCAAGTTGATATGGCTGTGGACCTGTGCTCCCCATCCCTTGATGGTGATACACTGGCTCGGAAATATTTGGCTGCGGAGCAAAACGGTTGTAGTTGTGGCTTTGAGAGTCGACACGTATCATGGGTGCTTGTCGATCCAAACCAGAAGATGGCGGGAAAACTGTGGGAGCTTCTCTGGACGCGGCAATTGGAGCACCACCGTACAATGGAACGTAGTGAGGGATTTCTTGTGGCATTGTACAAACTCTGCTGCTGACGGGGGGCATACAAGTAACTTCGGAAATTTGTTCATCAACTGAAACACTTGGAATTCCTTTTCCTTCCATAGTTGCTGTGCCGGAAGACTGGGGAAGTAACTGGGGTATCGGGTACGAAATGTCATAGGCGGACAGTAAACTATTCGATACTGGACTCCTTTGTTGTGATGGTGCCGGTAGATAATTGAAATCGAACGCTTGTTGTGGTTCTGAACGCACGATCGCAGGCATCTGTGGCACTCCCACGGGATATTGCGTTACATTAACTGCAGCAAGTGTGTGTGGTACAGCTGAGTAATAAGAAGCACTAGATACAACTTGAGGCTCAACTCCGCAGCTGATTCTAGCTGGATAACTCTGTTGATCTCCAGCCCCGGGCTGTCTTGGGTTGAGAGGATTTGTAAACACACATGATACTTGAGTGGCAGGTTGGCGCAATGTAGGAAAAGATACTTGCGGTGCAGAACTGCGAATAGGCGTCGACGTCAAAACGTTTCCTCTCTCTTTAGCAACTACTGGATTCTTATAAATTGCTCCTGTATACCGCGTTTCGGGCTTGCTGAACGGATGATGGATCAATGGTTTGGACACTAATTTGCCCGACACTCGTGCTGGGTTATTTCCCTCCCGAATAGCTTTCGGATCAACAACTGTTAAACACGCCGCTGTCGTAGGCCCAGGGGGGTTGCTGAAGACTGCTGTCGTCACTACACTCGTCGCCACGGTAGTAGTTTCTGTTGTTGCGGTAACTGCCATACCTCCCAAATGTTGGTTTTGCTCGAGCCATTCCCTGACCCGACTGCGAGAACTCGCGCCACTATTGCGACTTTGCACGCTTGCTCTATCCTCGTTCGCTAATGCTTCACTTGCTAGAAGCGCATATTTTCGGCTGATGAATTCCATGTCCAGATTTCCTTTTTCGATCAGAGCTTGTTTTTCCTTCTCCTGCTTCTCCGCAAGCAACCGCGCTTGACTCTCCCTTTCTTCTTCCAGCTGCTTAAGGCGCAAATCGAGTCCTGCTGAAATAGCTGACACTCGACTCTTCGCAGAGGCCTTAGACTGCCCGGAATTAGACCTGGCTCGAGTGGGCTTTGCTGCTATGCAGTGGCGGCACAACCAGCTGCGATCTTTCACGGAATCATCTACTCCGGCACACGAGAAATGGAACCAGCGAGAACAGTTATCGCAAGCAACAAGTTTCGCTGACTCTTCCAGCTTGGAACATTCGCCACAGTGCACCAACGAAGAGTTTTGATTCTCATCGGGCATATTCATCGTTCTGTTATTCACTGCCATGGTCCTCAGCTCAGAACGTTATAATTCTTTAAAGAATGTTCGTCAGAGAGTAATTCAAGTCACCGTTCTGTAGCAATCCTTATGTTTATTTGCGATGATGCTTTAAAGCTAAAATTAGTTGTTGGTATAAGTCAATAGCTGCTCCTATGATGTACATAATTAATACTCACAATTATAGTGATCTTGGTAAACTTAACTCTCTTAGAACAGTATATTCAACTTTTGTTTTGAATAATCGACTACAAACGCTGTAAGGTATCGGAGACGTTAGATTAATCGGTTTTAGGTAATTCAGAAACCACTTACGATTCAGGGAGAGGTCTTAATTCTGTTAACTCTCGCTGATCCTATCTATCGATCTGATACGAGCTCTAAAACTAAACTGTGAATTATTAGGTGAATACATGGTTTGAATAATAAACTCACAACACTTGTTACTGTAAAAGGAAACCGAAAACGACTCAAATGTATCTTTTACAAACTAATTAGTTTCCAAGTATATAAACACTGCGTTGTTCTAACTCCTGCCTGACAATTAACTTCCGTTTTCCTTTCCCTAAGCTTCGATGATCATAATGTCATTTCATTTCGTTCACTCTGGCATTCGCTGTCAGCATGGTCTCATCAGATGCCGTACGTTGAGTCGTAACCGTCCCGTCACCCGCGGCAACAATGGTGATCGGTGGATCGCTCTTCCCCCATCGACCAGCACATAAGGTCACACTATCCCGAGATGGCCGAACAGAAAATCAAATTGACCACATCTGCATCAGCCGAAAATGGAGAAGGAGCCTTCTTGATGTCCGCAACAAACGAAGCGCAGACATTGCATCCGATCTCGTCCTTGGCGAGATACGACTGAGAGTTGCGCGTGTCCAACGGCGCGAGGAGAAAGTCGAATGTCGATACGACGTCCGCCGGTTGGAGAATCCAGAGGTGAAAAGGGCATACGTTGAACAGCTAGAATCCCGAGCCTCGGAACTGCCGACAGACGGAACAGTCGAAGAACAGTGGTGTGGAATCAAGAATGCCTTTATCACGACGAGCCATGGTACTCTCGGTAAAGTTTGTGGAAGACGAAGTGAATGGATGTCGGATGAAACCTGGAGGATGATCGATGATCGGAGAAAAGCGAAAGTCGGAATTGAGCAGGCATGTACCGGGTCAGCCAAAGCAGCCGCCCGCTTACGATATGCGGAGCTGGAAAAGGCAGTTAAACGAGCTTGTAGACGAGACAAGAGAGCCTGGACAAACTCCCTAGCCGAAGAGGGAGAAAGAGCCGCCGCCATTGGAGATATCCGATTATTATATGATATTTCTCGCCGCCTTAGTGGTGCAAGGACTAATGCAAGAATGCCGCTGAAAAACCGAGCAGGTCAGCTGCTGACAGATCGAACAGATCAGCTCAAGCGTTGGACTGAGCATTTTGATCAACTTTTCCGAGTTACAAATAGCAATGGCCAACAGAACCCGCAGCTCGAGGCGCCCACAGTAAGTCGCATAAATGGCGTCAACTCGGAAGCGCCCACGCTGGCTGAAATAGAAGCGGCAATCAAGGACATGAAATCCAACAAAGCGCCTGGAATCGATTGCATTCCTGCTGAAATGCTCAAAGCCGACCCTGCCTTGTCAGCATAAATGTTGCACCGTCTTTTCGCTGACATTTGGGATACTGCAACATTCCCGGCCGACTGGATGCAGGGTATCCTCGTAAAGGTCCCAAAGAAAGAAGACCTAACAGAGTGCGGTAACTGGCGTGGCATAACTTTGATCTGTACAACCCTTAAAGTACTCTGCAAAGTGATCCTGAACAGGATCCAGGAGAAAATCGACGCTACATTCCGACGGCAACAAGCTGGATTCCGATCCGGACGATCATGTGTGGACCACATCACAACGCTACGAATTATACTGGAACAAATCAACGAATTCCAGGACTCTCTTCTGCTGGTGTTCGTTGATTTCGAAAAAGCATTTGACCGACTGAACCACGAAAACATCTGGGCTGCTCTTAGACGACGAGGGGTCCCAGAGAAACTAGTCCATCTCATCGAAGCACAGTACGAGGCATTTTCGTGCAAGGTCTTGCACGACGGTGTCTTGTCCGAACCAATCCCGGTAACTGCTGGAGTGAGACAAGGATGTATTTTGTCACCGCTGCTTTTTCTCATCGTAATGGATGAGATCTTGACTGGATCGATTGACTGTAGACCAAACCGAGGATTGCTGTGGAATCCTTCAACCATGGAGCAACTCAATGACCTTGACCTGGCAGACGATATTGTTTTTCTCGCCCAAACACAACAAGACATGTAGAGCAAACTCGACGACCTCACCGAAAGCTCCAAGGCAGCAGGTCTCAAAATCAATGTCGGAAAGACCAAGTCGATGGAAATCAATACAGAAAATCGTTCCAATTTCGTGGTAGCTGGACAACAGGTTGAGACAGTGGAGTGCTTCCAGTATCTTGGTAGCCAGATTACGCCTGATGGTGGTACCAAGAAGGACATCGAAACCCGGATCAGAAAAGCCCGATTTGCGTTTGCGAGTCTCCGAAACATCTGGCGGTCACGCCAGATCTCTCTACGAACTAAGATTCGAATCTTCAACTCAAACGTCAAATCCGTATTGCTGTACGGGTGTGAAACTTGGTGCACATATGCGGTGACGACGCGAAAACTGCAAGTTTTTGTGAATCGCTGCCTGCGGAACATCATCCGCGCTTGGTGGCCTGGCAACTGGATCTCAGACGTTGAACTTCATCGCCGGTGTCATCAAAAGGCGCTAGAAATCGAGATTCGGGAACGTAAGTGGAGATGGATTGGGCACACGCTGCGAAGAGATGAAAACGAGATTTGCAGAGAGGCGCTTGACTGGAATCCAGATGGGCATCGAAGAAGAGGCAGGCAAAAAAGCTCGTGGCGGCGAAGTCTAGCCGCTGAAATCCGCACAGTTGACGAGAACCTTGGCTGGCAGCAAGTGAAGACGCTGGCTCCGGATCGCCAGCAGTGGAGATCTTTTATCTCAGCCCTATGCACCGGTCAATCGACGCTGGACCCTTAGGTAGTGGTACCGCGTAACTTCAGGCTCTTGGAAGAGCTTGAAGCCGGCCAGAAGGGTGTCGGAGATGGGACAATCTCCTGGGGGCTGGAGAACGATGACGATGATGATGATGCTTTAGTTCTTTGCTGATACAATATTTCCTGAAAAAAAGGGAAGCAGAAAGTTCCATTAATGATAAGAATTTGGATGAAGATGTGATATATGTTCATTCGTCGTTTTGTGTCCACCTCTCTATAAGTATTTTGACAAAAATAACTATTTGAACATCCATTTAAAACATTTACTGGATGACATGCATATTGCTTATCAGTGAAACATAACATGGCCTGGAATCTTGATTTATAAATTTGGATGATCGACTCCTTCGAGATTTTGTGATGAACATTTCAGCATCAAACAATTAAGAGATTTGGGGATGTTGTCTTGTGTTGTCTTGTGATTTGTTGGATTGATTATTAAACTTTTACTTTACTTTTTCAAACTTTTCTAACCGCGGTCAGAATAAACAGTTTTACGATAATAAGAATATTTGATCTACAGAATGCAAGACACGAAACAAACTGGTAACCATGGCCAAACATTACAATTTAGTCATAAGAATTATATATTTTGCGTCAAAATTTGTTAAGCAAACTTTATAAAAACATAAAATGATTTTTGGAAGCTTAAAGGGGGGGGGGGGGGGGGGGGGGGAAGGCTCTTACGGGTAAAAAAACACCATTTTCACGATTTTTTTCTAGAGCTAAAGGCCTATAATTTCTACAGTTTTGCTTCAATTGACTTGAAAATTTGACACAACATTCTTGAAATGTTTTACAATAAGAAAATAAAAAAATAAAAAAATCGATTTTTTGAAAGTGTAAGACCCTAAGCATCATCCGCCCCCCCCCCCCCCCTTAAAATATGGTTTAAAATTGCCTGACGCGTTTTGATAAAAAAAACAATGTTACAAGTGTTTTTCTTCGTGGTATTTATGAATATTTTTTTTATATTGGCAGATATTAGGAAAAATAGCCCAGATTTGCATGGCCCGGATACTGACGGGAAAATATTTCAGGTTAGAATGTTTCCAGGTTTTGTGGATCCAAATTTGCTTATAAACCTTAAAATTCGATGTATGTTATCTGATTTCGGGTTTTGTATCCAGTTTATTGTTCTTCAATTTCTATTTAAATCACCATTGGAAGAAAATCCTTATTCGAATTTTGGTTTATAATTCCAAACTTAAACTAGAAATATTTTGATATTCGATACTCGAAACAAACTTTTTCGGAATATGAAAGGAGAATATTAAAATTACAAACCACTATAAAGAAATGGATTTCCAAATTTTTACTTCCTATGCAGGGACGGAACCAAAGACACTTTCATAATCCATGAGATCCAGAATTTAAAAAAAATTTTATGTGGCTTCATTCACAAATTTAATTTAGATTCACTAGTTGAACTTCGAATAAAGAACTGAAGAATTTCTAGTTGAGGACTCTGATACAAATTCCAATTTTTTGTTCATATATAGGCAGGAACAAAATATATATTCTTTTGTCACTTGAAGGTGAAGCTTCACGAGCGGGGAAGAGGGATATAAAAATAATCCAAACTTTCAATAAATTGAAAAAAAAACTAGCACGCAACAAACTTGCTTAAAATCTATTTTGATCAATATCGAAAAAAAAAATAGAGATTTTAGATCGAAATTTAAAAAAATCCGAATACATGAAATGATACATAGAATTCCCATATTCTACTGTTTGACTTTTGCTCTTTGTTTGAATTTTCAAATAATTTTTCGATTTTTTAAATAAAAAGCCTCTAACTTTATTTTTTCTCCCTTCGGGGTTTTCGGAAAAAAGGAGCAGATGACAAAAGATAAATTCGAAATTTGTTCCGGCCTTAATAGGAATTTTTAACCTGGAAATAAGTTTTAAAATTCTCAAATTTGGAATTAAGATACTGAACTCAGGTCCAAAAGGTAGGATACAGATTCGGAAATAAAATTTAAAATTCAAATTACGATTTAACTAGAAGTAAAGTTTAAGAATCAAGATAAATGAATCCATGTGAGAATTTTATTAAAGATTTCAATTGCCGGAGATCGCAGTTTCATTATTTTATTCTAGATTCGGGATTTAAATATTTAATTTATTCTGAGTCAGTTTGGAAACACAAACAGAACTAATCACAAATATAAAATAAAATTTGTTCTTTGAAAAATGAAAATTTCAATTTTAAAAATAACCACAGTATTAAAATTATGAAATAAATTTTAAATGATTATTTTTGAAAGGCCATGAATTTCTACATAATTTTTAAATGAAATTTATTTTTTTATTTTTTTTAATTTGTGTTTTTTTTTTCACCGAAGTGATTTTTTATCGATGGTGGTGTTTGTAAATTGTAAACATCTGTATGTAAAAGCCTTGGAAGTGATTGGATATTTATAAAAAAAAAAATTGATCTACTATCACCCGAAAAAAATTACGAACGTACCGTTATATAGCAGATTCATAAAAAAAAAAACAAAGACTCAAAAAAGATATTCAAGATTTTCGAATTTACAAGAGTAAAAAATACATCAAAATCGAACTGAAAACTTAATTTTTTACTTTTATTTCTTAATATTTGATAAATTTTCACCAATGCATGCTTGAAAATAATTAGCTTATAATTAGCTTATTTATGCAAATGAAAAAGTTTTTTTTATAATGAAACCATCAAAATCCTTTTATTTTTAAACTTCATAAAAAAAACTGGCAACTTCTTTTTAGGATCTTCGTTGGAAAGTTAGAATGTAGAAAAAATACCTTATTATTAATGTAAAATAACTCAAACCTTACTATATAAATAATTTTTTTTAATTATTTTTTGCGTTTGCTTTGTTGAAACAAAAATGTGAAAGGAAAATTTTTGTCACCGAAACCCGAAATCGCTTGTTGGACAATAATGAACCTCATTTTCAAAACGACCCTTTTTTTCATCATGTCAATTGATTTTGGTGAAACTCGCATGATGCGCAACTTTGATGAAGCATACATTTTTATATCTTTTTGCCAAATTTAAAAGATTTTCAAAATTGTCCAAAATTCGGAGAATTTTGTAGATTATTTCTCTTTTTTACGGGAATAGCTGTATAGTACAGTCTTCAAAATGTGAATTGGATAATTGAACTAGATTTTGTGAAAAATTGATGAATAAAATATCGACCCAGACAGAAATGGCAGCTGGTCAAAGTTGGACGCGAGTGCACTGCTTCACGCGATTTCATTTTTTTTATAACGCAACTGTATATCTTCGCAGCATACCCATCATGAATATCTTTCATACGCTGCACACAGGGGTAAATGCACCCAATTAGCGAACAAAATTATTTGCGGACAAACGGTAAAAGGAAAACATTTGATGTCTTGGCAATATTTTTATATTTTTTGATGATTTATCAAATTATTGAAAGGAAAAAGTGATTTTTTCACCTGGAAGGGAGATACAAAAACTATTTCTTGAAATAATTAGTTTAGAGACTTGATGTCTTCACAAAAGTTGTAGATCTTATTATTTTCAGCAATTTTGTTGAAGACACTGTCAACATCGCATGAAAATCATAGAAGTAACGAACATTTCCAAATAACGATCATTAAAACAAGTAATTTTAAGTTTTTATTTAATATCTTTTTTAGTATACGATTTAAAAACTTGATATGTTTGCGAAAGTTGTTCAAATTGTTCAAAAACACAATTTTGTGGAACATTTTAAATACAGATTTCAACTAAAAAAGGAGATATACTACAAAATATCCAAAATAATTCCATTTTTCAGTAAGTTATAACCTTAAAAGTTCGGACGACTTCGTATAATCTTTTGAGTGAGTTTTGTTGGTCAAGTTATTGATATATAAATTTAACATTAGTTTTTGCTAGATTTTTTACAAACAAGCAATCAAAAATGAGCTTCTTCCTCTTAAAACAGAAAAAAATGAGGGTTTTTTTTCTTCGGATTTTAAGTGTTTCTAGAGGAAAAAGCGTATTATTGGTTGCTAGTTTGCAGAAAATCTATACAAAACTAATGTTAAATTTTCAATGGAAAGCCAATGACCTGACCAATAAAACCAACTCAAAAAATTATACAAACTCGTCCGAACTATTAAGGTTTTAACTTACTGAAAAAGGCATTATTTTGGATATTTTGTAGTGTATCTCCTTTCTTAGTTGAAATATGTATTTGAAATGTTCCACAAAATTGTGTGTTTCAACCACTTGAACAACTTTCTCAAATATACCAAGTTTGTAAATCATATACTAAAAAAGATATTAAATAAAAACTCAAAATTACTTGTTAAAATGCTCGTTATTTTTTAAATTCTCGTAACTTTTACTATTTTCATGCGATCTTGATAGTGTCTTCAACAAAGTTGCTGAAAATAGTAAGATCTACAACTTTTGTGAAGACTTAAAGTTTCTAAACTATTTATTTCAAGAAATAATTTTTGTATCTCCCTTCACTTCAAATGTCTATCGTTTCTATCGTTTACCGTTTGTCCGCAATTACCTTTGATAGCTTATTAGGTGCATTTACCCCTGTGCGCGCTGTTCAGTTACTGATTTTAATCATTTTTTGATATTTTATAGAAAAAACATTATGAAATTCCTCTGTATTGTAGAATAACTCATGTCCAAACCCAAATTCTGGAATTGTATAAAGAAATGTTCGTTGTTTACATATGGTTTAGTAGGCCAATCAAAAAAAAGTTCCACAGAATATTTTATTTTAATATTAGTTTTCCATTTAGAAAAACTACTGATTTTAAAATTTGCAAAAAATATAAAAATGTTAATCAAAGTATTTACAATGCATTAACCCATTCGAGACGGAGGCCTTCTCACGACATTCGAACTCATAGTACTTTACTCTTAGATAACTTTTACGTCGTTTGATCTTCATCAAAACGATTTCTCAATACATTTTGCTTAACATGTGCGGATTCCATTGGTATGGGAATATTATTTTTCCGAGCAATAGTAAACTCACAATGAATGATTGTTCTGAGAAAGGTACAAAAATTCCATTGCACACACGGTGTGCAATCGGTCTCGGACGGGTTAAGCGCATATGCAGATGGAAAGCATATTTTTAACGTAGACTTTTCATTGAGCTGATAAAATTTTTTTTTGCTAAAAACCTTATAACTGATTTTTTTTAATTTTGTAGGATCTTAAATAAAGTAGCATTCATAACAAGTTGCACTTGCATTGTTGCATTCTTTTAACATATTTTTACCACTATATTTGAAAAAATGTTTTCCGAAACTCGGATATTTTGCTGAAATACTGCCCAATTTCAAAGAAAAACTGTCTCGTAGTCAGAATAGTGAAAGCTTTTGAACTTAAATTTTACCAACTGACAAACAAGTTATTTCAAAGAATGCGACTAATTACTTATTTGAACCTTAAAACCTCTCAATTTTCCATAAATTGTAATTTTGGTTCAAATTCTATACATATCGTTTGAAATTTCATAACTATTCTTGCGTTTACACGGCTCTGTCGATTGAGGTTATGCGCAATGTGATACCTTTTCATCTACCTATCTTGAGCAGGGCCTGTCTAACTTGGTCGAGTGGAACGAGTGGAAATGATTGAGCAAGCGTGTTTTTGTTTTGAGCGAGAGTGCGTCAACGGCCAGAACGCAAACGATGAAGAGTTTCACGCGAGAGAAACGGTTTGCGCGTGGAGGATTGAGGTGGGAGAGAATTCTTTGTATTTATTTGGAATGGTATTGATCAAAATTCCACTATTACTGCTCAATTTGCAACAATCCGCTCCATTTCTCTCCTTTAGAGCACTATTTCTCCAATTTGAACACAAATTCACTCATTTTCCCGCACAATAAGCCACAATTTACCACAATTTCAATCATTTGCTATACAACTGCTCTCTCCATCTCAGTCTCCCATTTGCTAGTGCGCTTGGCTAAATGAGTGCGTTTTGTTGAATTCTGCATTTAGGTAAGGTTAAGATGATATTTCGGGTATACGGGGCTTACCATGCACTTCCAGTGAAGTGAATTTTTTATATGTCGTACTCTGAAAGCATGCTATTCAGGAAACTGTTTTCTACAAAGTAAAAAAAAATTAAAAAAAGTTCTCATGATCTCAAAATTAACAACTTTCAAATGTTTCTCAATATATTTTTGATTTTTGATGAATTTGTTGGAAAGTTGGAAATTTCAAGATCACTCTGTAAAGTGGATTTGTTTTGTGGCAGTCACTGTATGCTGAACATTTAATTGAATTGCATCCATATATAAAAAGTTATTGCAAAACAGAGCATTGCATTTTTTTCCAGTAAACATTAGACGGACCATGAGATTTTCCCTGAAAATTCAAATTTGGTTCATTTTTGCGTCTGCTAAACACATGATTTTTTGCAGATAAAAAAATTCGCGAGATGTTTTAGCGAAAAAAAACACCCTAGTTGAAATATTAATAAGATTGTTATTTTGAGAGGAAGGACATGAGAGTTAATCAAGATTGCTGTCCAAACCGTTTTTTTTTTGCTTTTCCAACTTTTCTGTTTGAAAATAGTTTTAAATCGAATCATATTATAGACCCCGTTCGATATTGGCAAGATTCAATGTTGGAAACATCCGATTTTGGCTCATGTACCAATTTTGAACGGTTTTTTACCTTATAGTTTTTGCAATAAAAGGATCAATATAATTAAGACAAACACCAAAATACGTTTTTACCTCCTTAAAAGTTGATAGAATACAAATTCAAAAATTTAGCTAAGTTTAAAAAATATATACAAAAATTGCAAAAATAATGATAATTTTATAAAAAAAATAACACCTAATAAAAATAAAAGACTTAAAAATGACAAATGGCGGAGAATGACAAAAACAGCATATATGACAAAAAAAAACATTACAAACAAAACAAGAAAAACGCAAAATGCATCAAAAACAAGATAAGAAAAAATAAAAAAAAATTAAATTAACGAAAATTTACAAAAAATTATGTTTATGATTATAATAATGGTTTTTATTAGAAATAAGTCAAAAAAAAGTTGAAAAAAGCCGTTCGAATTTGGCTACACTTGATTCTGGCAAAACAAAATATTCAGGCGTGTTGCCAAAATCGAACGCGGTCTGTAAAGTTATGATAAGTTATAACGTTCTGCATAGTTATGATAAGTTATAACACAAAAACCAAGAACATGACAATACAACATAACTGTACGAAAGTTTTTTCTATCGATACACTTTATTCATGTCTCGCATGTATTTTTGTTGTCATTATTACTTTCATCTGCAGAAAATTATGTGTTTTTGGTCACAAAAATGAACCAAATTTGAAATTCATTCGAAAATCTGAAGACCCTGGCGAACATTTTCAGATAGTAAAATAGATCCTGCAGGGCAGTTGTGTATCTTGTTTCCTAATTGCGGAATAGTCAATTTTATCTAAACACAAACATAGTTGATAAATAATATCGAGTTCAATGAATGATTATTATTATTATTCTATCAATTCATTACTAAAGTTATATTTAGAGTTTTAAGTATATGAACAGTACCAATGTGATCCCAGATCGTGTGGCATTTGCCTATTTGTACTTTGTAAAACGAAAAAAGCGAATACCTCGCGATAGAAAATCGCTTGCACAATGCTGCTACACTACAAGTTGTTTGCGCCTTAAAAGTCCTTCCCCGTTTCATTTCGATCGCAATTATCCACCACGTGGAAGTATGTATAGGGAACATCCATAAATGACGTAGCTTTTTTTCCAATTTTACTTTTATAATCAGCATTTTGCAAGAATAATACAAAAAATAACAAAAAAGGGAAAGAAGTTATAAATGGAAGTTTAAAAAAGGACAGGATAGCTAGTAAGTATTCAATCAGTTGCGTCTGTCCAAATTATCTCCATTCGGGATTTCAATGAAATCGTTGGGCAGCTTTCCTCCATCGTCTGTTCGGCTGGAATAATTGCATCTGCGATGTCAGCTGCCTTCACCCACTCTCTATCGTCCTCCGGAGTGATGACCAGCACTTCGTGTCCTTTTTTGCCTAAAATTCGCTTTGGACGAATCTTTCTATCCGAGGCTGGGGCTTTGTGAATTTTGCTATGCTCCTTTTGGAAAACATTTGAAGCAAAATATAAATTGCATTTCTTGCATGTACGCTCCTTGATACGCTTGAAAACAGTCGAGCAGTAGGAGCCAAAAGCTACATGTTCAGACTAGATTGAATTAGGCATAATTTTGCTCAATTTTGATTTTTTTTCGATATTTAATTAAAGCTACGTAGCTTTACTTGAACCCCTACCCCCCCCCCCCCTCTCGTAACACATCGTCACACAAAGTCAAACTCCCCCCCTCCCCCTCAAATGCTACGTCATTTATGGATGTTCCCATATTGGATGTACTTAGATGTATGTATTTGTTTTTGTATGCTTGAGACATAACCTGGCGATGTGCTTGTTGCTTCCGGAGATAATATGTTTGTGCAATGCAGCCGGTTCAGTGGGTTGTCCGGACGACGACGACAACGATGAGACGCTGACGTCGACGTCGTCGGCGCGGTGCAGATCCGCAGATGAAGCACATTTCAGCGTAATACAATTGCATACACGAGCCAGTCTCATCAGCCCACCTTGGGGTGGTCCAAAGCTTCTTATTCTTCTTCATACATACGCGAACGATTTTCACTTTGTTCCGGAAACGGAGGTTGGTTCCGGAAAATTGCCGGCAGGGATACCTGATGTTCGAGAGCGCGCGCCCTGTTAGTAGAATATCTTCAGCACACCACCTGAGGTTGCAACTTTGATGAGAACGCTCAGCAATGATGATCATGATGATGGTGATGTCGAATTTGGTTTCCGGTTGGAATTGTCGAGTGGAATTAGTTTTAAGATGCTTCCCGTCGATTTTGCCGCGTCATGCCAGCCAGCCAGCCAGGTGTTGGTAATCTGGCGGAAATTGCGATCCGATGCAATTTCCATACAGTGGAGTGTACTTGCCTGGTTGCTTGCTTTGAGTGCTTTCCAGCAATCAAGGAGAAGACCGTTTTGCAAATATCTACCGTCTCAAATAATTGTTGTCATACATGCAAGGGCTTAGTTTAATTGGAGCAACTTGGGCAGGTGTATTAGAGTAATTGTCAACGCTCTGTTTGCTGTTAATATTCATTATTATTTAAACACAAATATTGTTTTCTGTTAATATTATAGGAATTTTTAAAGCGGATTTTCTGGCCGCTAAAGTTTCGAAGCACTTACGACACGTGCTGAATCAATGTATATTTTGTAACACGACATAAGTTGATGAAAATTTACTCGATCCATGGCAACCGTTTTCCAATTGCTCGGACATACCACGTTCGCCAGATCACGCTCCACTTTGATCTAACGACCTCGCTCGTTGCACCCCTGCTCGTCTCGTTCCCCCCGGGTTCGCAGCGAACACCTGTTCGGTGGGACAATCGTCCGGAATTCTCGCAACAGGTCCTGTCCAGCGTATCCGTTCAGTCCTATTGTTACTCGTTTCTAACAAAGAATTCGAGAAATTCAGGTGAATTTTCTATGATCATTTCTATCAAAATAAAGTTTAAGTTTAGGGAAGGAAGTAACAAATTATTCATGCAACATGATATTCTTTATCCCTGAAAAATTATTTGAGGCCCTTGGAGCCAAAGGGGTATAAGTGCATGAAAGCTGATTTTGAGAAAACACGCTTTTAAGTAGTTGTGTTTGGTTATTAATATATGTATATTTTCCAAAACTTTAATTTTTTTTCAAACGTTAAAGTTTTTTTTATAATTTTATAGATAATATATTTTTTTATAAATAATATAGTTTGAAATATGAAGAATAGTTCGGCATTATCAACACCAGATTGATCATTTCTGAACATGCCTGTAGCTCCGAGAGACTCATTTGAACTTTGAACATATAAGGATGTGGTTCTAATAAATAAATAAATATAAATATAAAACTTCTTGTTAAAACATAATTTGCCACCCAGAAGAGACTCATCACATATCTGGAAACTATTGAAATCAATCCTGTTAGAAAATCAATTTCGTAGTATTTCTAAATGGAGAATCAATATAGTGCTAAATGATTAAATTGTTACTTTCATCCCTCAGCTCAATCCCGCATTTTGTCTTATATAGAAATGATCATAGAGAATTCAATTGTTGTCAATTGTTTTTACTGCTAGATCTAGCGAATTTCATTGACAAAGCCGTCAGTAGCTGGACTTGTAGTCGGACATCGCTCGTGAGTGCTGCGAAGATCCATCCGTCCAGGAGCTGTGAGCTCTAGTGCAATCAGTTTTCGGGAGGAAAATCCTCATTCTAGTCCGCACTCTAAAGCGGATTACCCTTTGGATTTGGTTAGATAGATCCATGGCAGAAAGAATGACAAGTGATTTGCTGATGACCGTAGGTGTTTCATGCTCGCAATTGCGTGCGACCAGCTTGTTGGAATCTCGAATAACAATGTAAGTTCCAGAAAATTGATTTCTTTAAAATGTAAGATTGAGTGCTTTTGAGCGGGAGACTTTTCTTGCTGTGTGCAACAAAACAAAAATAGCCTTGCCAAATAAAATCGAATAAATTCAATCAAATACATGAAAATTTAATGACTGAGCTAGCCGGCAAACTGCTTGGAGAGGGTGGACTGTATCTCGGTGGGTGGCATTAAAAACAACCACTGGTTGCCCGCTCCCCTTGTGGGATTGGGCCTCGACTTGACAAACTCAGTGGTTGCTAAACCAGGCTGCCTGGAATGCCAAAACTAATCGGTGGTTGCCACAGTGACTAAACTCTTTCGTAGCGGCTCTTAAAAGAGCCATTTGGGGTGTGGCAACATAGAACTGGAAGCAAGGAACTGGAAGCAAGGAACTGGAAGCAAGGAAATGGAGCAGCGAGCACGAAGAAAAACATTTTCACTTAGCACTTCATATTTCTCTATTTACTTTTACTATCATTCATTAGCACTAGAATTTTCTCGAATGCTCGACTGGATGAGCGAACACCGTTTCGCTCTCGCGATGCAATCGGCTCCGTCCGAGCACGACGACGATGGTGCGAGCGAGCAGCTTATTCCTCTTAGCTGCTTTTCCTCTCTGGTTGGTTCTCTCTCGCTGCTCTCTCGGGATGGTTTCGTGTTGGCGGTTAAGAATTAACTAAACTTGCGCTACTTTTTTTTCTGGGATTTTCATCCTGTAGGATGATCAGGGAAGCAAATCGAACAGATCTGATAATGATAACTGGTTTATCAGTTGTGTAACACTAAACGACAAATACGAGAACGCGATGACTTCTTATCCCTTTCCAATGCCGATCAAGATAACTCGTCCGAAATTATTTTCTCTCGGTCAGTTCTAGTTCTGAGAATATTCTCCGACAAAACTGGAAGCGAACGAAAAAACAAACGCACAGAGAGTGCTTTATCTAGCGGTTTACGGCCATTCTGACTCTCCGCGCCCTTAACTCCATGCAAAATAGTAAGAAATTTTCTCTCGTCCGGGAGCGAGAACTTATCCTTAACGTTACAAGAGACGATAAATTTGAATCGGAAAGCACAACTTATCGAGAGCAAAATTGAAGTTGATCAGCGCTAGTATTTTGTTGATTGTGTTGATGAAAATCTCTCTCACGAGTATTTTGATCGGCAAATTCTATCGGAGGATAACGATTTTTGGATTCCCTGAGGATGGTTCATCCCTAAATATAGGATCGTCGCACGCTGCTCGCTGATTGACTGATGTTGTTTCTCCCCGCTCTCCTTCTCCGCGTCGCCGCCTTACTTCAGACCGCTCTGCGGACTGAACACTGCTCAATGTCAACATTTGGAAAACGTCAAACCTGTTTACCTTTCTTCTCGTTAAAGTGAACTTATGAGTTCGTTCCTTGAGTTTTATCCAAACTTTTGATTGCTGGAATAGCTTTAATTTTTGATAAAGTTTTAGAAATGTGATAAACTTGTTTAAACACTCCTCTTTTCTCCAATAGTACGTATTTTCCTAAATAAATATCCACGAGGATTAGTTTCGTCATTTCTCAAGTATTAACCTTTTAGCAAAAAAAAATCTCGTTACCATTTTCATCTTGATTGTGCGTGCGTGCGCTATGTCACGAAGTTACCATCCGTATCAAAAACCTCGACGAAATTACTACAGAAGATGAAGTCAGGACAGTGCTAGTCGATCAGTGTAAGATCAGCGAAAACCAGATCTCGACCCGATTGAGACAGGGTCCTCCCAAATCCGGAACACAGGTGGCAATTGTGAGGTTTCCAGCAATAGCAGCGAACGCAGCACTCGAGTGCAGGCGGCTAAAGGTGGGATGGTCAGTTTGTTAGATAACCATCTCCCAGCAACCAGAGGTATGCTTTCGATGCACGGCCACAAGTCGTTCGACTGCAAGGGAGTTAACAGACGAGGATTATGCTGGGGGTACGGGGAATCCGGTCAAATAACGGCTAGCTGCAGTAAGCCGGCGAAGTGTCTTATTTGCACTGGTGACCATGTAACTGGCAACCCAAGGTGCCTTGCTTACCAAAAAGTGCTAGCAGCGATCCCAAGGGCTTGAAAGTAATTCAAATCAACCTCAACCACTGTCACAACAGCTTCTGCGACAGATGGCAGTGGAAGAGTAGCTACATAATAGCGTAAGAAGTAGACCCCTTTTAAAGAGCCCTGAATGACACAAATTGGGTGACCGATAGTGCCAATCTGGCCGCAATAGGGGTGACAGGAAAGTTTCCCATACAAGAAGTGGTCATATCGAATGAGGAAGGCTTCGTGATAGCCAAAGCCAATGGGGTCTTTTTCTGTAGCTGCTACGCTCCACCCAGGTGGACCTGGCAGAAATAATGGATACAATGGATAAGATAGTCGAGGTGCTCACAGGTCGAAGTCTCGTCAATATTGCGGGGTATTTCCCAGGAATGGGGTAGTTCCCTTACGAACGCCAGAGGACAGAGTCTACTTGAAGCACTTGCAAGGCTGAATGTGGACCTGGCGAACGTAGGTAATGCTAGAACCTACCATATAGAGAGCGACGTGAATACATTATAGATATCACATTTGGTAGTCCCAGATGGACAAATAATTGGAGGGTGAGCGAGGACTACACTCATAACGACTACTTTGCGATCCGCTATCGTGTGGGTTAGAGTGCACAGTCAGTCAGAGGAGAGGCAATGGCAGATGAACGACGCTGGAGGACAAAACAATTTGACCGGAATGTCTTTATCGAGGTGTTGAAATGGGAACCAAACCTATTTAACTTGTCGGCGGAAAACCTGACGAAAGTACTCACACGTGCTTGTGACGCAGCAATGACGGGGAGAGCTAATCGTAAAAACTCACATCCACCAGTTTATTGGTGGACTAAGGAGATTGCGAATTTGCGTGCCAGCTGCCTAGGTGCTAGGCGAAACATGCTGAGAGCACGAACTCAAACGGAGAGAGACGAGCGTAGACCGCTATTTAAAAATGCGAAAAGAAACCTCTGCAAGGCAATAAAGAGAGTAAGAAGGCATATTTAAGAAAACTTTGTCTTGACGCCAATGACCGCCCATGGGGTGATGCCTACAGGGTAGTCATGTGAAATGTGCCCCAACAAACTGAGGGAAATAACGAGAGAACTGTTCCCTCAACATAATATCAATTGCTGGCCGCAAGTCCCGTACGATTGGGATACGATCGTCACTGCAAATTTGTAGTGAGGAAAGGATGTTTCAAGAGATTTAGGAACGGCAATTGGGAACCCATCGGCATGCAGGCCAATATGCCTACTGGATACTGTTGGAAAGGTTCTGGATGAGGTGATCTTGAATCGTAGCGGTACACCGTGGGCGAAGGCGGATTGCCCAACAACCAATTCGGCTTTCGATTTCGGTTTTGTTGGTGGATGACTCCTATTGCTACGAAAATAGAGACACTCCAAACGTGAGAACACGAGCCAGAGATAGCTCTATGGCCAACTGGCAGCAGCTGTGGGACAGCTCAGAAAAAGGAAGGTGGACCCACATCGTTTGATCCCAAATATCAAGTAGTGGATGGAGAGAAAGCATGGCGAAGTGAATTTCTACATGACGCAATTCCTGACTGGCCATGGATGCTTCATGAAATATTATCACAGGTTCAGACATGTGGCCTTGCCGGTATGCCTAACATGCGGTGACGTGGACGAGACACCCGAACACATGGTGTTCAATTGTCCAAGATTTGGAGAGGAACGTGCCAACATATTCGCCACCTGCGGACCAGAAACGACAGCGGAAACATGTTGTAGAAGATTTGTGACGACATCAACACATGGCTGGCAGTCAGCGATAATGACTGATCCGCAAAGGAGTAGAAGACTGACGCAAATTGCGATCGACGAAGGATAACGTAGCTTAACTTTACTAAGCTTAATGAGTCCGAAGCTATCAAATGAACTACGCTAGCGAGTGTTGCATGAGTTGCGCGTATGCGTGAATCAGACTCCTTCCGAAGTATTGCCTAAGGGCAGGTACCGGTTTGGGCAATTTTCTGAGGCCTCATGTGGAGTTTAGGGCGCATGTTTATACGGATGAGTATATAACGACCCATTGGTTCCATGAACTCATGATGAGAGATGAGATGAGAGACACGGCGTGCCTTGGGACCGATTCGTAAAATTCCTTTTTCGAATTTATCACCTGGGTAACCAAAAAAAAAATCATCACCATTAAATTTTTGATTTAAAAACAGACTTACATTATTTTGTTATTGCTTTGTTTGATGGATCTACGACTCACCGCATAGTGCATAATACATCGATTATGAAAGGTAAATGAAAAAGAATCACCTAGACCAGGAATCGAACTTGAATCTTTTGATTACCTCTCCGACACCTAGCCAATAGGCCAAATCGTCAGATGAAACAAATCAAGCTGTAGCTCTATAATTCAGTTTAAATCTGCGAGTTGAATTCGCTGCTAGATTTTACGACAGAAAATGCTCATTGTGTCTCGATTAATGGTATTTTTACTGCTCCAGTGGGGGTTCTCATTATGCCTCTACAGTGACTGATTTTCAGCTTTTGGGAAAAATAATTAAAATGCATTTTTAAACGTTTTTATCTACTTTTTCAAATATAAGCCCATTGGGAAATAGGTTTTTTAGTTTCTGAACCCGAAACAGCGAAGTATCTCGAATATTATAGCTGTTTTCTATGATTTAATAAGCGTCCTTCTTAAGGTGGCCATTATGCCCTTATCTCCCCTAGATTTAATTCTTATACCATACTGAATTAAGTTCAAAAATATTTTTTAAAAACTTCGAGATCATTTACTAATTCGTTTGCAGTAGAGTAAAAATTTCTCATTGTGTCCTATTTATCCTTTCCAATTGAGAAAGGCTTATAAGACTTTATCTAATTTATTCAAAATGTTGTGCTTCCGAGCAGCTTTTGATTATTTTCTATCAATTGATAAAAAAAAATCATAAAAACGCTACAATCATTGATAGGAGAAGTTTTTAAAAGATAAGGATTAAAATTGATTGAAACACAATTAGATTTTTTTTGTTCCTAGTCAAATTTAAAGTTGTTATTATTTTTTATGAAACCATTTGATAATAAAACATAATTCATTACTCATGTTTATTCATAGTATAGAAAAAAAATTTTCCTCTAATTTTACCCGATAAAAATTGTATGCTTCTGCTTAAGTTCATATGAAAATAAGTTGATAATTGATAGTTTATGTGGTTGAGGTAAATTCAACAATTAGTAGCTCTTAAAAACTGTAAAGAAGTGCCAGCTTAATGTTAAAAGAAACATTCCAGTAGAAAAGGGGGAAGGCCATAATATAATGTTGAAAGGTGCCCATTACTCAAAAGTGACTTTTTGTCAAACACCCTTGGCGAATTCCACAAATCCGTGCAAGGATTGGCAAAGAAACAGCCCACAACAAAACCGGTGTGCTTAAGCTCCAGACGAAGACGACGTCGTCAGGTGTAAATTATGCAGTTTAGATTTAATCAGCTTAACGGTCGGCTCGCTTTTTTTTGTTTTCCTTTATTCCCCGATCCAATCCGACATTTGCATTCCAGAATTTTCAATGAGTAACTGAGTACGGGAGCAGGCTCGTTAGCTCGGGAAGCCGCTTTCCGGGAAGTTTCCCATTAGTTTTCATTCAAACGAGCCGGTTGAAGTTTTTGTTGCCACATTCGCCTTGAGTAAGAAAAAAATGATGGCGGAAGCTTGCCGAAGGGTGGAAAGGATCAAGGGAAAGCCATTCTTGTGTGTGGTATTCATTCATGTTTTATATTTGCTCCAGTTTCAACACGTGGACTGCATCCATGACCCCTGACTTTCTTTTTTTCTCTTTTGCTATATCCTCGTCCTTTTTTCCAATGCATAAGAGTCCTATGTTCATATGGAAGCGTGCATTGTTTTCTGATTTGCTGATATCGGTAACAATAAAGTCCGGGCAGCTCGAAGAATATGTGCAAAAACTGCATACATTGTAGGGGATTTTTCGCTTTTCGAAAGTCACAACCTACCTACTTCATGGTATTTATAACACCTTATGAATAATTCACTTGGCTTCCGACCTCATGCTGTGGAATTCTTACCGATCTGCTGCTGCTTCTGCTACTTCAATAGAATGCTTTTTATTAATCTACCAAAGTGGGGGAAATTGAAAAAGAATCTTAGGTTATGACACTAGAATGGTTGGGAAAATGACATTTGTAAATGAGCGGCTTATGGGTGTGCACCTACTTGAAATCAAAACATTCGGCTGGTGTTCTAAATAGCACTGTTCTATGAATGCATGGGATTCCTGAATTTCACAAGTTTTTATGCATCTGAAAATTCTATCAACTACTATAACATATTTTGAAGCAGCATTAGCTTCCTTCTTAAATTGTATTTGTATTCTTAATGCAGGTTGTTCAATTCATGTACATTTTTTAATCAAAGATTTATAGTTTTCAACAAGAAGTTTTTTTTTATAGATTTAAAAAATAGTAAAGCTTAGAAAAGTTAATTTCTGTTCTATTTCAGATTTTTGTTCATAAAAACTCATCGACAGATTTTAATTTGTATCCAAAAAACCTGTCATGATTAATTTTATAAAACCAACTAAAAAAAATCGATTTGGAGGCATGAATATAAAAATTTGACAACACAATTTGTGTGAATTGCCAAACAAGCGAATGAATCCCGGCACAATCCGGGCATTTTTTTATCAAATCCGGGCAACCGGGCCTGGTCGGACGAATTTTGTATTAAACATCCGAGCCAACCCGGCTTAAACCAGGCTATCTGGCAACCTTGGGCTAGATGCAACATTTGAGTGCTACCGTTTCTGCTTCTTCTTCTTCTTCTTCTTCTTCTTCTTCTTCTTCTTCTTCTTCTTCTTCTTATTCTTCTTATTCTTCTTCTTCTTCTTTTAACACCAATATGTGTGTATCTAGGACGATTGTAAATTTCCGTTGCCCATCCCAAGTAAGCAAAAGTCACAGAGCTACTAAATCTTGTGCATCGTAACTTCAAATTTGGCTGAATAAAAGGTATTCGAGAGAAATGAAAAACGTTTTGAGTAAGTGCTTGATTTGTTCTTCTGAACGAACATGAAAAAAAAATAGCAGCAGAGAACATTTTTGTGCGTTCTTAATACCTTAAAATCCGGGAATCAATTTAGCATTTGATGCTTTGTTAAGAACTTCTTACGAACCTTCTGGTGCCATGTAGAACCTTTTACAAACTTGGTTTCATACAAAAATTTTTACGAACTTGTTGGTTCCATGAGGAACTTTTATAGAATTTCAATGCAAATTGAGTTTTGTCAAAAATGCAGTCAAGTATAATATTCCTTAATAAGATATCAGATCACTAATTTAACAACGAATAAAACGCAAAAATAGATCAATTGTTTTTATCAAAAGGGAAAGATGACATAAAATCAAAAGATTATATTCAAAGTATAGTCCACATTGTTTTTCAAATTTCACAATATTTGTATCTATAATTCGTTCACAATCGGATTTTTCGTATAATTTCCTAATGGTGTAGTAATTGTAACAACCAAAGCAGGGAAACTTCCCGCATCAAGACCAACATAACCACCGGCCAGTATCGACTTAAGATTCTCGCAACTAGCAGCAATTCATTCTTCAATATGAGCTGGGCTTAAAATTGTATGTTTCCAATAAAATTATCCAAATGATGCAACCCTTTGGATTGATTCCAGAAACATTTTGAGGAACTGTGAAGTATGGTTTCACAAGAACTTAAAAATTTAAATTTTCATTAGTGGCACTATGATAATAAGTAGTAAAACCATCTTCAGTTGTATGGGCTTGTGATATAGCTCAGTTGGCAAGTCTGTTGTCTCCTGAGCCAATGTCCGCGAGTTCGAGCCCAAGAGTAAACATCGAACCGGATAAGTTTTTCAATAACGATCCGCCAACTGCAACGTTGATAAAGTCGCGAATGCCATAAAAATGGTAAAACGACTATAATCGAAACAAAAAAAAAATCTTCAGTTGTCAAAATGCCGTCCAAGGAAGAAGAGCAGCGATTCAAAATTTTGCTCGCGCATCGCGAAAATCCGAGCTACTCGCACGCAAAGCTAGCAAAATCGCATAAAGTTGCCAAATCAACCGTTACAAATGCAATTAAAGTGTTTGGGGAACGTTTGTCGACAGCCAGGAAGTCTGGATCGGAGGGAAATCGAAAACCGGAAGCCGTTGAGACGACAAAGAGAGTTGCCGGTAGTTTCAAGCGAAACCCTAACCCCTCTCTCGCCGAGATGCCGCAAATAAGCTGGGTGTATCGTCTACAACCGGGCATCGAGCCAAAAAACGAACCGGACTATCGACTTACAAGATAGTAGTGACCAATGAGGTACACTTTTACTAAGGTGGCGCAAATGAACGCACACTATTGCACGTAGAAGAGAAAAAAGAAAAATAAACATAAACAAAGCCTACGTCGCGACGCGTCGTTGTCAGGGAGCTTAATTTATTCTAGGCAAAATGCGTCGCGAAAATGGTCGGTAGTGACGTCACTTCTGCCATGGTAACATGTTTTCGTAGAAAAAAAACTTTAGTAGTACCTTTGCAACGTTTCTTTATCATCACCTCTCTTTCCACCACATTGATTAGTGACTCCAAATCGCGATGATAAACAAAACACGACGGCCAAAGCGCGATCCCGGAGGCTGTACACGACGGTGCTGACGAAGTTTGACTGCGTGGTAATGGACGACGAAACCTACGTCAAAGCCGACTACAAGCAGCTTCCGGGACATGAGTTTTATACGGCAGAAGGAAGGGGAAAGGTAGCAGATATTTTCAAGCACATGAAACTGTCAAAGATCGCGAAGAAATATTTGGTTTGGCAAGCCATCTGTACCTGTGGCTTGAAAAGCAGCATTTTCATAGCTTCTGGGACTGTCAATCAAGAAATTTATGTGAAAGAGTGTTTGAATAAACGTCTGCTGCCTTTCCTGAAGAAACACGGTTGTTCCGTATTGTTTTGGCCGGATTTGGCATCTTGCCATTACGGTAAAAAGGCCATGGATTGGTACGCCGCCATCAACGTGCAGGTGGTTCCCGAGGACAAGAACCCTCCCAACACGCCAGAGCTCCGCTCAATTGAGAAATACTGGGCTATTGTCAAGCGGAACCAAAAGAAGACCAAAAATACTGCTAAAGACGAGCAGCAGTTCAAGGCAAACTGGCTTTCTGCGGCGAAGAAGGTGGACAAGGTGGACAAGGTGGCTGTACAAAATCTGATGGCAGGGGTTAAGCGTAAGGCCCGGCAATTCGGATTTGAAAAAGCGGAAGCCTCACTGAATATTTTTCCTGAATTTTCTACTAATTAAACTTGAAAAAAAAAAAATTAATTTGATTTTTTAAACACACGGTTTCATCGATTTACACGCGTTTTCCCTTGACCAAACTTTGACCGTATCACCCGCTATCCTAGGCGAGAATCGTAAACAGCAGTTGGCAATGATTTTTTTTCTCTATAGTTTTCGCTGTTGGAAATGCAACTGACGACGCGAATTGTCAAGGTTTCAATGTTTACAAAAAAAAAAACTTTTACTAACACTTAGCACAGGATTTCCATCGCCACCTGAGATATGTATACAGGTTAGATAATTCTAAGTTTGTTGTATTGTGATTTTTTTTTTTGAACAACTAGTGTTACTAAACGGAGCTACCGAACGGGCAGCACTGAACGCACTCAAGTTGATGACAGTTTTGAATAGGGAAAAAGAGCGAGAGAAAAGAAAGCGGTTATTCGGCGGGAAAGTCGTAGGACGAATAACAAAACAACAATAAATTCGCGTTAGGTGTGAAGTTGTCATGAGGAGAAGAATCTAGTTTTCGTGAAGATTCATTATAAAAGTACGAGCTTAGGCTAAAAGTGCGAACTTAATGCAATAGTGCGAAGTGAAGTGAGGTCGCTTGAGCAAAGGTAGGAGTATTATTAGTAACCTAAAAAGTGCGCTTCGAGTAATTTGGAACCTCTTAATTTAGGGCAACATTGCGGATACGCGCTTGATAAGAAGACACCTAATTAAGTTGTTTAACCTGATAAGTAGAGGTGAGAATGTCATTGAGAAATGTAAAAAAAAAGTTATTTAATTCAGCATAATTAATGATAAAGGTGGCTAGCGGAAGGCAGCAACGGCAGATACGAATCGAGACAGCAGGAAGCGAATAGGAGAAGTTACTAAACGTGAGATTGAAACATTGAATTTAGTTCTTTTCATCAAAGCTATGTTTCTATCGTAGGTTTTTAAAACTCGCCGAACTTCGAACGAATAAAGGAGTGTTAAAAATTCGGAAACAACTTTTCTTTGTTACCCGTGAACCGCAAGTAACAAAACTTACAACTAGATTCGCTTGCAATTTATTTCATGTGTCAAATATTTACATAAATAATTTTCTCATCTTGTTTTGTACGTTCTTGAATGATTTGTTTATACATGTTAGTTGAGAAATTTGCTAAATGACGAAATTAGGTTCATGAAACCTTGGCCGTGATATCAAGCTACATCCGCACAAGACTGCAAGATATGTTAGTTTTTGCAATCAAATCAGATCTCGTATAGTGTTAACTTTATACATGAGAATTCAAAGTAGGACGGTAAGCAACCAGTTTTTGTTTTTGCGGTGGAACCAGCGGCGGTTGAAAAAAACATCAAATCAAATTATCAAATTAGTAACGGCTACAAAGCGTTATTCGTTTCAATGCAGCATACAAAATTAATAATTAAAACAAGCCAACAAAGTAGTAGAATACAATTCAGTCATTAAACAGAGCTGAATAAGCTTTTAAGAGCCTGTTCTATGGAACTTTTTGTTACTATAGTTATCTTTTCAACATATTTAGTATCTGATACATTTCATGCAGATACTACTACGGCTAAGCCAACCATGTGACGTAAAACTCAAAAGGTACAGGAACAAGGGAGGAATAAAGCGTGGAGTTTCTTGCCAAACGCAACATATGATTCCATAGAATTCGGTCATCAATTGATAATGTTCAATTTGCAAAGTTGAAAAATTTTAAAAAATATATAAATATGGATTGATCTCACCCGAAACCTTCACAGTTTGACGCTTATTTAACAGGTATATAATCTAATCTTTGCCACCGTTGTACTTTTCTTGATCATCTCAGTTCATGTTTCATAATTTTCACTAAAACTTAAAAACAGCCATTGTTCATTCAAACTGTGATTTTGATTGTTTTTCTATATCTTCATGACGATGTTAATAGTAATTTTTGGGAACGGCTGTCAAACACGGTGTTTAAGAATTACTCAAAAAACATTCAGAATTTTATTTCTTGATGGTAAGTTAATTCAATTTCCCTTTTGATGTTTTTTTTTGTACAGGACAAGCAGATAGTTATGAATGAAGTAAAGAACTGTCTGATCGCTTCATAAATCACTTATTATGATGAACATAAATATTCGATATTTTATAACCCACCGCATTTGTTTAAAGTTTTAACGTAAAACTATAAACATAAATTTTTATTTCAATAGATTCGGGGAAATGTTTTTTACCCATACATAAATATTAACGATTAAACTTAAAAGGTTAATTTTCCTCCCATAACAATCGTCGAGTTTTATTTTACAGATTATATCGTATAGAATGTTATTTGAACTCATTTTCGTATATCTGCATCTACAATGTGCGGCCCATGCATATTCTTTATCGTATTTAAATACATTGCATGATTTACTTACGACAATACAATCCAAATCAAGAATATCCCAAGCAACCAAAAGTCCCATAAAACAGGTACAAAAATGCTTACTCAGCCCCATCATTGATTTGAAGTACGTTCTATGCAGCTCAAAATTTAAGTTCTTATTGATACTTTCAAGTTCCAAAACAAGTCTATATGATCTTCTATTCAGCTTCCAGCGGCCTCTTAATTCAGCTTCAAATAGATCGCAAAATGAGCAAAAAATCTGTCTCTATCTCAACTGAACCCTTGGCTTCGGTTCATATCACCTTCTCTTGATTATTTACTATATTATATACTTGGTGCCTCCATGATGCCACGCGCCGGATTCCAAACTCGGAAAATTGCTCAATTGCTTATTTCCTACATTTCCTCCATATATCCCATCAGAATGGTCTCTCAATTACTAAATTACTTATTGAAAAAAAAACTTGCCCGGCTTAGGGATCGAGCTTCGACCTTCGTGATGAGAATCGTACACGCTACCACAAGACCACGCCTAGATGTTGTTTTAACTGAATATAAAACTCGAAGTGGTGATTTGATTTCGAAAGCACATCAATGCACTTTTAGTGACTTACCAAATTCCGTTTTGAGCACTTTTGTGCCCTTTGTGTGACTTACCAAATCTCGTATTGACTAGTATGTGACTTAAGTCCCGTATAACGTACGTATAGATCACTTTTGCAACTTTCAAGTTCGTTAATGAGTACATTTAGTTCACTCATGGGAATTGGGCAAAACAAGTCACATACAACGTACATATTAATCACTTTTGCAACTTTCAGGGCTCATTAATGAGTTCATTTAAGAGTACATAAAGTTCATTAAAGGGAATTAGGCAGTTGATTCTCTTTGTCAGCCAAAATGTAAATTTCAATGCCTATATTCAAGTAAATATGTGACTTTTGGTTGCTTGGGATGTTTTCACCATATTTTCGTCATTTTTTGACCACATTTGACAAACTTTTGTCATATTTCTGTCATATTTGTCAGATTTTCTTCATATGGTTTCCACATTTGTCATATTTTTGTCATTATTCATTGCCAATAATTCAATTCTCAAGAAATTGATATTTATTCCTCCTTCCGTCCCCTCTTTGAACAGTCGTATAGCCTTAGCATTTTTTAAGTCGTGTTTTCTTTTCGAATCCCAATACACTATTTGAAAAAGTGGCAAAAACGAATGCCTATTGAAATTATCAGCAACTTTCGCTGACACTGATTGAATGCTTAAGCTTCCTTCACACAGTGAGTGACAGAAATTCCTAAGCGAAAGACGCTTTCGTAACAGTCGACCGAAACAAGTTTTTTCTGGTTCACGAGTGAGCATTCCAGCAAAATTCAAAGAATAAAGTTCCGTTGACTATTTTTAGCCATATTAGTTCTTATTTCTCAGTAATAAGTGTCACCAAAGAGAAGTTTCCCTGTCCAAGAAGTCCAAAAAATTCTACACTCCCGTATTGTCATTGCATACTTTAAAGCGCAAATTTTCTATTTTTAAGATAAAACAATTTTTTTAGATATTACTGGCTAGATATAAGTTATTGGACGAATATCAGTAATTGTGTGCTAAGTAATGATCACGATAAATTCAGAAGGAAAATTCATTTTTTTTACTCTTGGAATCAACTGAACCTAAAACATAGATTTTGGAAAACTTTTTCTTAAAACGAAATAATTTCATAAAAATAAATTTACGGTGACTAACTCTTCATTTCATAAATCTAGAAACTTCTGCTGGTTGGTTGTGTCAACAAATTCCACAAGTAAATATGTATGTTATTTGTCCGAAGGATTCCCAGTAATTTCGGAAACTTTCAACCCGCGCCACACCCTCCAAGAAAATTTCGGCAAAACACTGAATTTCAATTAAAAACTTGGACACCAGAGAAAGCTGGAAAAGTGTAAACACGATTAGAGTGCAAGTGCAATATATTCCGCTTCCAATTATTGAGTTTGGATGTATCTGACAAAGCCATTTTCCAGGGCCGTATCATGTAAGCAACTGTTTCTATTTTTTTTTGTAAAAGAAAAATACGAAGAAAAAACAACAACCCAAACCACTCCGCAAGTATTTAGGACACAAAGTTGATTAATTAAAAATGGTTGTTAATCGTGTTGCCACGATATGCCAGCTATACACCAAGACCTTGATTTAGCATTAAAAAGCCAAAATACGAAAAGTGTTTCACTTTTTAAGACACCCTCACTACAACCATAATATTGCTCTTTCTGATTAATTTCAATTTTTCAATTTTTTTTCAAATTTGCATTTTAAATAAATTTTTATAAAAATTTTTGTTTGGGTGCAACAAAGTTTCTTTTCATCGTCGATTTCCAGTTGCCAGTGTAAAAGGCAAAAGTTAAACATCAGCCAGCAGCGGCAGCTTCTGGGAAATTAGGATCCCTGGAAATGTTTTTGGAGGGCAAGCTCTTCCCTAAGGAGGAAATCATCCTTCGATGATAGAAGCAAAGCGGCTTTTGGTTGGAGAAAAATCGGAACAGGTCCGATCCCTTCCTCGGGTTTGGTTGGTGGGAAGTTTTCTGCTGGATCGAAAAATGGCTCGTTGAAGAGTAATTAATTTTTCCGTTTAACTGCTTTATAAAGTTTTCGGCAAACTTTTCTCGTATTGCGAGCACGTTTCGGATCCGAATGACCGTTCGAGAAATTGGTCGCCTTTGGTGGTGTTTGGTCGATAAAAACGAGTGTAAAGTGATTAAATCACAACAGAAACTCACAAACACCTAAATTGAATTGAAATTTTTCTAGATCTAAAAAAATCAACCAAAATAGAGTTAAATGTGGTGATCAAGTTAAGCTACATCGAAAAATTAATGCTTTAGACTTCAAATTCTACATTAAATCAAAGCTCGGGGGGATGTTCCAGTCAGATTTGAATTTGTTTTTGCCTACAAATTTGTACGAAAATTTAGGGTATTTGAAGTTTAATGTTGGTTATCCACCATGGGTGCACGGAATCACCGCAGTTTCTGCCTAAGTATGTGTACTTTTATCGACCTACGGTCTTTTAGTGTTAAAGAAACATTATATTGGTAAATGTTAACTGCTTTTTAATTAAATAGTTGCTTTTCGTGTCACGGTATTTGTAAGTAAAATGAAAAAGAAAAATCGAAATTCTTATGCACCACATTTAAATCTACCCAGCAACAGTTTATGCACGTATCATTTATGCACAAAAAAGGGGAAAACCATAATCCTGCTGAAAGCACGAAGCCCGTTGGTTTCTTTAAATTTTTTTTCTTCCTCTTCCTGAACCTTACCATTCATTAGTAAGCATTCCGCTTGATTCAACAACGATGGCTCAGCTGGCTCCCGGAGACCAGCTCATGTAGACACTATGTGTAAGAAATTAAAATGCAATTAAACATGATGATTAAGCGTGCCAACCAAAGCGATGGAAAACCGCAAAACTGTGCTGCGAAATGGAGGGGGAAAATGTGGTTCCGGAACTGCGGTGCGGTGCTGGTGAGTTCCGGATAAAAGTAAGTAAGTAAAAACATCGCTTCCCATACTGCTGGCTGGTTGCACACATTTACCCCCTGAAGGAGGGGATAGCAACCAGATTCCAACCTACTAGTGAGGGACTCCTCCTTTGCCCTGATGGAAAGTTGCATCCGCTTTCCAGCAACCCACCGAAGGTTTTCCCAATGGGCGTGCGCTTTTGCGTTGAAAGGAAGTCGATGTAAATGGGTGAATAATTTGTTTCTGGTCGAGAAACAAGTTGTGTTTTTTTCACCGATGGTATTTAAATTTCAACTCTCAATTCCACGGGCGTACTTGTGATAGCAGAAATTAAAAAAAAAACCTGGTTCCGCGATAGGCTACCTGAGTGTGCATCAGGGCGGCAGCATAAGGATGGTTTCGGAAAATTCTTTTCGGTCCACTTCGGCATTTCATTATAATTGACATTAACATATTGAGCGGAAAGCGGTAGAACATTAATTAAAAATGTGTTCCACCCGAAGCTGCCAGTAACTATGCGGTTTCTTAATGAAGCCCGGTATTTGTGGAGTTAAAACTTTGTAATGGATTTACCTCCCGCCAAGCTATAAATTGTCAACAGATAATATTGTTGGAAGGTCAGATACAATATGAAAATTTGGCTGTAACGAACAAAACGACGGTGTAAAAATACTAAAATAATAATTCCAACATAGCTCAGAAGGTCATTTCAAATGATTAAATGAACACTCATATGGAAATTACCATTAGACCATATCTCAATAAGTTTATTATTATAAAGTTTTAGTTAAGTTAGACTTTACCACCCTTGCGGCATTTTTATCGTATATTTCAATAAGGTTTTTGTTCCTACATTTTTATCACAAGTTTTTATTCAATAATATTTTTTTAGGGGAGAGTGGGGATACTTGATCCCCTTTTCTTATTTTCACCATATCTTTTTGGAGAAAAATAGCAACTCGCCGTCTTTGACATTTTCTGACAGCTTGTAACTTCAAGTTTCTATGCTCCAAAAATTAGAACGATACTTGAACCCGTTGATGAACTAGAATCATTTTCGTGGGAGTAAAAAAATTACGATTTTTCTGAAGTTAGGGGAGACTTGATCCCCTATTGAAAGAAACATGATCTTTTAAAGGGGAAGCCCTAATCCTTGTATAAAAATCAAACAAAACCCCATGATATAATGTTAATTGACTATGTTAGTCATGTTTGTTCTCATTTCACAATTTATAGCAGACATAAGAAGAAAATTCTATAACTTTGTCTCAACGTTAATAACATTGCATACTTAAAGGCGCTATTTTTTATAATTAAGAGAAAATTAATTATTTTTGCTCTTTTCTTCAGACAATTGTTTGATAAATATTAGTTTTTGGATGAATATTAGTAATTTCGTAATCAGCAATCATAACGATCAATTCAGTAGAAGAATATGCCGTTTGGAAGGGGGATCATTTGTACCCATAATCAACATTTTAGAAAACTTGAAACTAGAAAAGTTGAGAGTTTTCCATTGCTTTGAAAATATGGCATTATGAAGTTTATTTTATGCTCGAACGATTGATACATTGGAACAAATATTTTTTTCATAATTTTCCCATGTAAAGAACATTTTAAAGTGATGAAGATCTTCAAGTTACATTTTGTGAAATTTTTCAAACAAAGTTCAATTACTCAAACAATTATTTTTTTAGATTTTTGAAACTACAAGCATCGTTATTTTGCTCATTTTGGCACATTTTTCTAGAACATTTGATCTTTGTAAAACATTCCAGTTTCGAGATATAGCTAAGGAATCAAGTATCCCCAGGGATCAAGTATCCTCATTCTCCCCTATTTATGAGTTTCACAAACCACTACACTTTTTGCTGAATCGATAGCTCTACGAATTGATGTTCAGGTATCAGAATGGGGGTAGGCTTAATAGCGGCACGTTATCCTAACATACGGGAAAATTGTGCCTAGCCTTTTTTTATCCAAGATTTCATCATTTACCTGAGAAACCTGAAAAACCTATAAAAAGAAGAAATAAATTCAATCTATTTAAGATGGCATAAAGCCTTTCCACTAGGGATTATTAGCATTAAAGCTCTTTTCTATATTCGGTAAGGAATGATAGAATGTTTTTTAAGTTTAATTTCTTAAACTCAGATTCGCTTAAAGCGTAAGATCCCAGAGTACGAAAACGTAGACTGGCAAATGAGGGACAGTTACATATAAGATGGAAGGGATCTTCCACATCTGATTCACAACTACCACATACTGGAGATTCAGCACGCTGAATGTTGTGCATGTGATAGTTGAGTTTACAATGACCAGAGAGTGCTCTGATCAAGATGCTGCAATGAAATTTATTTAGAGTTAATAAGTAGCTCGATATGATTGGAGATGGTTTTCCTAAAAATAATTTAGTTTGACGACAAGTGTCCAACTCTTCCCAGTATCGTTCATGCTGGTTAGAGGACCAAGTTTGAATTTGGTTTCTGAACCAACATGGTGATATTGGGACAGCCGGCTCTGGTCCGGCGTATTCTAGCGAGTTCGTCGGCGTATTTGTTTCCAAAAATTCCCTTATGTCCGGGTACCCATAGGAGGTTTAATCCATTGCCTTCAGCAAGTTTTTCGATTGTTTTCCGGCATGAGCATACCAGTTTCGATCTAGAACTGGAAGCACTGAGTGATTTGATAGCTGCTTGGCTATCTGAACAGAAATAAATTGTTCTGAACATAATCTTCTTTTGAAGTGCAATTTGCACTCCATACATAATAGCATATAGCTCAGCCTGAAAGACTGTACAATATTTTCCTAGAGGTTGAGCATATTCTATGTTCAACTCGTGACAGTAAATTCCTGCACCTGCACGGCCGTTTCATAATGAACCGTCAGTATAGAATACAATATGAGAGGACATTTGGTCCTCTACGAAACCTGATAACCATTCTTGAGGAGAAGGAAATTTGACTTTAAACCCCATGTAGGGAAACTACTACTCGAGAGTGTTAAATCATTTGGCGCTAGATTAAACTTGTTTAATCCAACTAATTCAGGCCACACATTTGTATGACTCGATGATCTTTCGATATTTCCTGACAGCCAGAGACCAACTGCCTGTAGACGAAAAGCACATGAGAAGGCTTCCTGTTTTAGGAACAAGTGTAGAGGTTTGATAGAAAACAGAGCCTCTAGTGCTGCAGTAGGAGTTGTAGTGAACGATCCGGACATCCCCAAAAGACACATTCTTTGAAGGTGATTTAGTTTATACCGAACTGTTGCAACTTCTCCTTTCTTCCACCACACTAGACACCCATAGGCCATAATTGGTCTTACTATTGTGGAATAAATCCAGTGAATATGTTTAGGTTTGAGTCCCCAGTTTTTTCCGATTGCACGTCGGCATTGTCCGAAGGCCATGCATGCTTTTTTGATTCTGAATTCGATGTGATCAGACCAGTTTAATTTGGAGTCAAGAATGACACCCAAATATTTAACTTGATTAGACACGGTGATTTCGGAACCATAAAACAGCAGAGGGCGCACCCCGCGGGTGATACGTTTTTTAGTAAATAATACAATATTAGTTTTTAGAGGATTAACTGACAGTTCTACATGAGAACACCATCGTTCAACAGAGCGCAAAGCTTGTTGCATTATATCAAATAATGTGCTTATGCACAAACCTCTTACCAGCAGAAGATAATCATCTGCGAATCCATAGGTTGGTATTCCACGACGGTCATTGAGTTTTCTCAACAAGCCGTCTGCAACTAGGTTCCACAAAAGAGGTGATAGTACACCTCCCTGTGGGCAACCACGTGTGCTAACTTTTGTAATTGAAGCCTGTCTTAAAGACGAATGAAGATTCCTGTTACTTAACATTGCGCTAATCCAGTTAGTTATAACACTAGGCACTCCATGAAGTAGTGCCGCATCCATTATTGATGTAAACGAGACATTATCAAATGCTCCTTCTATGTCTAGAAATGCTCCTAGACATGATTCTTTCTGTGAAAAACTATTTTCAATATTATGTACTACGTTGTGCAGAAGAGTTAATGTTGATTTTCCTGTTTGGTATGCATGTTGTGTCGCATTAAGCGGATGTTGGACAAGGCATTCTTGCCTGATATGATGATCAATTAAACGTTCAAGTGCTTTTAATATAAATGAACTTAGACTAATAGGACGAAAGCTTTTGGCTTCGTCGTATGATGATCGTCCCCCTTTAGGGATGAATTTCACGGCTATCTGCCGCCAAAGTTTAGGAATATATCCATGAGCAAAACTGCTTATCATTATTTTTCTTAATATGTGTTTGAAATGATCGAAACCTTTTTGAAGCAAAACTGGAAATAAACCGTCACTTCCAGGAGATTTGTATTGAGCAAAACCATCGATTGCCCATTTGATCGATTCTGTAGTAACTATTTTCCGAGCAAAATGCAAGGAATCTAGACTTCCAGAAAAGAACTCAGGCTCTATCGATGAATCTTGATCAACACATCCTGGAAAGTGAGTATTGAATAGACAACTTAATGTTTCTTCGTCGTTTGATGTATAATCACCACTAGGGGTTTTAAGGTATGAAACCTGATAATCTTTTGATTTGGCTAAGACTTTATTTAACCTACTTGCTTCGTGCAAGCTTGAAATGTTTGTGCAGTAGCTCTGCCAACTTGAGCGTTCGGCAGCTCTTGTTGCTTTCCGGTAAGCTCTGCGAGTCAACTTGAAAGCATCAAAACCTTCCGTGCGCCTTCGGTTCCAAGAGCGTCTGCAGTTTTTTCGTAATTTACTGAGATTTGAGTTCCACCATGGTGTACTGTTTTTGTTGAATTTCAACGTTCGTAAGGGACACGCTTCTTCATAAGAATTTAAAATAATTTCGGTGGTTTCTGCAACCACTTCATCCAACTCAGAAGGAGTAGTAATTTCAGGTGTATATCTATAAAATTTAATAGCAATATGCTCCAAATATAGGTCCCAATTAGTTGTTCTTGGGTTTCTGAATGTAATTGTTTCTAAAAACTCACCTGAGTGTTCAAAATAGATAAACCTGTGGTCAGAAATCGATTCTTCGTTAGGCACATGCCAATTTGAAATTTCCTGAGAAATTGTTCTAGAACAAAGTGTGATGTCAATCACCTCTTCTCTGTCACACCTAACAAAAGTTGGTTTATTTCCTACATTTATAATTTCTAAATCAGTGCTGCTTAAATATTCCATTAAATTTAAGCCTCTGAGATTGATATCTGAGCTACCCCATACAAAATGCTGGGCATTGGCATCACAGCCAACTACAAGAGGTATATTTTGTGATTCACAGAATGAAATGACATTTTTTAAATCATCCGTAGGGGATGATTGTTCATATGGTGAGTATGCTGAACAGTAGACGTATTTTCTATCAGGCAGCGAAACCTGAACGACGCAAATATCTCTTGTTGTTAGATTGGGTATAAGTGTTGCATTTAAAGAATTGTTTATCAATATACATGCACGAGGCATTATTCGGGCATTAGTCATTCCAATTACACTGAACACAGTAAAGTTTGGTTTGAGCAAATTCCCTAAGTAAAAAGTTCCATTTCGGAAATAGGGTTCTTGGACCAAGGCGATTGATGCAGTTCCATTAAGGATTAAACGACATAAGTTCAGTGTAGCGGTTCTTTTGTGCTGCAGATTTATCTGTGCAACCTTAATAGAAAGCATTTCTATCAAAGAATTCCACACATATTTCCATCACACACAAGAACCTCTGCACCTTCATATCGACGCATGAAGCGGGGTATCCCATACAGGATGAAAATTTGAGAGTTTTCCATTGCTTTGAAAATATGGCATTATGAAGTTTATTTTATGCTCGAACGATTGATACATTGGAACAAATATTTTTTTTCATAATTTTCCCATGTAAGGAACATTTTAAAGTGATGAAGATCTTCAAGTTACATTTTGTGAAATTTTTCAAACAAAGTTCAATTACTCAAACAATTATTTTTTTAGATTTTTGAAACTACAAGCATCGTTATTTTGCTCATTTTGGCACATTTTTCTAGAACATTTGATCTTTGTAAAACATTCCAGTTTCGAGATATAGCTAAGGAATCAAGTATCCCCAGGGATCAAGTATCCTCATTCTCCCCTATTTATGAGTTTCACAAACCACTACACTTTTTGCTGAATCGATAGCTCTACGAATTGATGTTTGTGGTATATTAAATAAAATGAAAATTCAAAATTTCATAATTAAAATTCAAAACTTCATAATTAAAATTCAAAATATGTAAATGGAAATCTGGATTGAAACATAAGTTCTAAGCCGAAAATTACAATTGGGAAAATTTGAGGACCTGAACATTTTTCCAGTTCTTTCACTGAAGATCTTTTTTAACATTTGAAAACAACTGGCGCGTTTACTAAAACTACATTTATGAATAAAAGATCGGAAATTTTAATTTAGGATTGACTGACATGATTTCAGAATTCCAAAAAATTATCAAATCTTATAATTCGAATTCATCTTGGAACATCTTCGTAGCTGAAAATGATTATATTATAAGCCAGCCGTATTATCACAAATTTCTCGAAATTAATAAAACGGTCTGCCGGTGAGCCATTTTATCTTATTCGAGAAATTTATAATATTTATGGCTTATGTTCTTTCGTTCTTTGATACCTCATGTTTATCTAATACTTTTCATTACCTAAGAAACAACAGAAACATAAGATAAATGTAAACATAGCATTAACTAATTACAAACATCAGGCAGCGAATAACAGTACGACAATCGCAAGATAAAGTAAGATAGTTAGTTCTTGTAAAATGAAAAATAATTCAACTAGTAAATGTAAAATTTAGGTCCACTGAAGAGTGAAACGCAAAAGGAGCTCGAAATGATTGGACCAATTGACAAGTAATTTTTTATCAATTCTCTTCAATTTTTTCATACAGTTCTATGAAAACAAAAGACAATTCATCGCAACGATAAACCAGTTAATAGATTTATAACAAAAAAAAAATACGAGCATAACCGATTTTTTCATAGAAAACAAAATATAATTAAATGTTTTAGATTCATTGATTTACAATTTTTTGAGATCTAGAAATTTAGGAAAGAGTTTTTTTAATTTTTGATTCAACCTTCCCATCTTTCCAGACATCTTGGTGGGTATTTCAAATTTGCAACACATATATACGTGTAAACATATCGTATATAATGCAGCAAAACCAGTATATACGTATCATTTTGGAGGCCATATATGTAGGTACATTAGCATACGTCCCAAGCAACCAAAAGTCACATATTTACTTGAATATAGACATTGAAAGTTACATTTTGGCTGACAAAGAGAATCAACTGCCTAATTCCCTTTAATGAACTTTATGTACTCATTAATGAACTTGAAAGTTACAAAAGTGATTAATATGTACGTTGTATGTGACTTGTTTTGCCCAATTCCCATGAGTGAACTATACGCACTATATTTATTAACGAACTTGAAAGTTGTAAAAGTGATCTATACGTACGTTATACGAGATTTAAGTCACATAAAGGGCACAAAAGTGCTCAATACGAGATTTGGTAAGTCACACAAAGGGCACAAAAGTGCTCAAAACGGAATTTAGTAAGTCACTAAAAGTGCATTGAAGTGCTTTCGAAATCAAATCACCACTTTGAGTTTTAGATTCAGTAAGAACAACATCTAGGCGTGGTCTTGTGGTAGCGTGTTCGATTCTCATCACGAAGGTCGGAGTTCGATCCCCAAGCCGGGCAATTTTTTTTTCATTAAGTAATTTGAAATTGAGTGACCATTCTGATGGGATATATGGAGGAAATGTAGGAAATAAGCAATTGAGCAATTTTTCGAGTTTGGAATCCGGCGCGTGGCATCGTGGCAGCACATTTTTTCCATATTTTGGTGAAAATTTTCTCATATTTTAATCACATTTGTCATATTTTCGACAGGATTCTGTTGATTATTATTTTCATTTTATTTTAAAATGTTTGGGATATTTGTCAAATTTTTGTAACTATTTTTTTTTTTCAATTTTGTCATAATTTTAAGATATTTGTCATAATCTTGTCATGTTTTGTCATTTTATCGATAATTTTTTGTCATATTTGTGTCATAACTTTGTCATACTTTTGTCGTAATTTTTTCATAGTATTGTCCCTCACGTTCGCTTCACACGCTACCTCGTCAGCGTTCTTCTCACCAACCCTAACACTCATTTCTCAACCTTCCCACCCCTTTACACCATTTGTTAAAACCATACTTTTTATCAAAATCCTTCAAAAATAGCGATTTCAGCAGCAATTCAATTCATTCAGAGTGCTTTCGGGATTGAGCTTTCTGTTCATTCTTGTATGAATCCAGTTGGAATTGAACTGAACGAAAAAAGTTCAATATTGCAAGATGACACTGATTATAAGCAGCACTGATTAATACAATGTAAATTAAATTTTGGACCAAGTATCAAATCAAATTCAAGCCCGTGCCGAAAAAAAATTAGAAATGTGATTGTTCCGACGCAGTCACATAAAGCAGCGAAAAAAAAAATAAAAATAAAAAAAAAATTCGAATGTAAAGTGAAATAGCTTTAAGAGAAAAAATGAGATGTAAATATTACACACAAAACATCAAATCTACTTCACACAACATACAACATTAAACACTTAAAATGAATTACCAACACTGCACACTCACAACACATAGATTAAGAAGTGAGAAATGACATGAAAGTGATAAGTGAACTAAAACTCATAGCGTTAAGTGACATGTAGGGGAGAATGAGGATACTTGATCCCTGGGGATACTTGATTCCTTAGCTATATCTCGAAACTGGAATGTCTTACAAAGATCAAATGTTCTAGAAAAATGTGCCAAAATGAGCAAAATAACATTTCTTGTAGTTTTAAAAATTTTAACAAAATAATTGTTTGAGTAATTGAACTTTGTTTGAACAATTTCACAAAATGTAACTTGAAGATCTTTTTTCATCACTTTAAAATGTTCCTTACATGGGAGAATTATGAAAAAAATATTTTTTCCAATGTATCAATCGTTCGAGCGTAAAATGAACTTCATAATGCCATATTTGCAAAGTAATGGAAAACTCTCAACTTTTTTCAGAAAAAGTTTTCTAAAATGTTGATTATGGGTACAATTGATCCCCTAGAGTTGGGTACAATTGATCCCCCCTTCCAAACGGCGTATTCTTCTTCTGAATTGATCGATATGATTGCTGATTACGAAATTAATAATATTTATCCAAAAACTAATATTTATCAAACAATTGTCTGAAGAAAAGAGCATAAATAATTAATTTTCTCTTAATTATAAAAAATAGCGCCTTTAAGTATGCAATGTTATTAGCGTTGAGACAAAGTTATAGAATTTTCTTCTTATGTCTGCTATAAATTGTGAAATGAGAACAAACATGACCAAAATAGTCAATTAACATTCTATCTTGGGGTTTTGTTTGATTTTTATACAAGGATTAGGGCTTCCTGAATAAAAGATCAAGTCTCCTTAAAAAGGGATCAAGTCTCCCATAACTTCAGAAAAATCGCATTTTTTTTACTCCCACGAAAATGCTTCTAGTTCATCAACGGGTTCAAGTATCGTTCTAATTTTTGGAGCATAGAAACTTGAAGTTACAAGCTGTCAGAAAATGTCAAAGACAGCGAGTTGCTAATTTTTTCCAAAAAGATATGGTGGAAATAAGAAAAGGGGATCAAGTATCCCCACTCTCCCCTAATGTTTATTTACTTCAATAAAAATCACTTTTCAAACCATACTCGCGTGCATCGGACGTTGTTTTGCCACCCGAAATTTCGCTGCGCTCTCGGCCTATTGTTTGCTCCGCCATCGCTGGTCAATTCGATGACCTATTGTTGCTGCTAATTTCGGATTCTTCGACGCCGTTTGGGACCCAATTCGTGGGACATTAACAACGGAATCCTTCGTCCGTACAGTGATGATAACGTTTCTAATAAATTCTACCCGCTCATTCTAACCATCTTTCATTCCTTCTTACTTTCTATCCGTCTATAAAATTTCATAATCTTACGATGTTTTAACTAAAAAGGACGTCACTTTTCACCGATAAGGAGGCCGATAAATTAGGTTACAAACAAATGAACTCCATTTTCATCATATTTGAACTGTGACAAGTTTTCTTATTGCAGCTTGGTTTACATCTCAGGTGAAAATATAAATGAATTTAAAAATAAAACATATGTTAAGTCAATTACTCGAAAAAGCAACACAAAATTAAAAAAAATCAGGAATCGACAGGAAAAAGGTTAAAAGATGAATTTGAACCGTTCCTAGTGTACAAAGCAAATAAAGAAAAAAAAAACTTCAATTTCCTCAATATAGTGTAAATTTTGTTGTGAACACTGAAGAAATCGAAATAAAAACATTTGTTTGTTTGTTTGTTTTAAACACTAAGACTGGTTCGAAATTAATTTCAGAATTCTCCCTCCTTTGGCATTGATATTACCACGTTAAAAAACCTTTTTTTGTCGAATTTTTGATTAATTAACGAACTAAGATTTTTCGTTTTCATTTTCACCTGGGGTGTAAAATGACCTTAAGATATTATTCATTGCACTGAAAAACTCTCCCATTTTTTTTTAAATACATGGAGAGGGGATTTTCACATACAAAATCAAGTTTTAAACGACACAGTTCAAACAATTATCGTATAATTTGATGTGAACTCAGATTTTCATTCCACCAGTTTTCTAAACATGGAAACTTCCATAAAAAATCAAAGTTCAATACGAAACAACCTTTATTTAATCGTTTTTTAAGCAGATGTGCTCAAATCAATGTTAAGATCAAATTCTCAAGAGACCTTTATCAAAAATGAAACTCGTACAAGTTTTAATTCAATGAGATAATTTATAGCATTGAAAAGTGGGAGGATTTTAACTTTTAATGGTAGTGAGACGTACATTTGAAAAATTAAAATGATTGGAGGTTTACCATAGAAAAAACAGTTGAAATGGCACGTTGATTTAATCTCAATCATTAAACGAAGGAATTTGATGAAACTCGGTTCACAAGCAAAATTCGACACATCGAGTAAACTTATGGTATTTGAAAAAATCTTCCACATCAAAAAGTGGTGGCGAAGAGCATGGTAGGGATTTATGCAAAAAACCAAATAATTAAAAAAAAAAAATTATATATTTCCAATAATGTTTTTGATGTTATGCGTTGTGTTATTGTTTTAATAGCAAATTTCTCCTTCAAAAACAGAAGGGTCCTATACAAAATCTACAAACATTTTGACACAACTAGAAAATGTTCAATTTACTTTTAATGGAATTTGGTACACAAGCCAGTTTTGACATAGCGAGATGACCAGACCGATCTTGAAATTAAATAAACATTAAGTGAGGGCCTTGGAGTCAAGGGGGTGTAAGTGCCCTAAAAGCTTATTTCGAGAAATCACGCTTTTATGTTGTTATTAAAGGACATTTTCCATACATATTTTGAACATAAAAATATGTGAATAAAATTCTAAAATCCAGATAAAAACCACTCAACATAGTTTGGAATATAAAGAATTGTTAGTTATTAAAAACTAACAATCGATCGTTTTTGCCCTTATCCCTCACCCCTTAGGCTCTGAAGACCTCAGTTGTATTTTTCACATTTTTTCAAGATCTGAAAAACGAAATTGACATTTAAATTCATTTGATTGCCAGAACGATTTCGTTATACAACTCTTAAAAACTTGGAATACTACGTCTCAGGCGAGAAAGACCACATAAAGTGGTCGAAAGGTCGGGTATCTCAAAGAAAATTCTTTTATTAAAATCTAAGACCGAAAATTAAAAAGCCGAAAATTATAAGTTCAAAACATTTTCCCGGCCGAAAACATAAATCTAAAGCAGAAGTTAAGAAAGTGTAGATGAAGTCTAACATTTTAAACGGTTTATTGAATTCGGGATTACACGAAATGTACTGGATCAGCTAGTTATGGACATATTTTTATCAGAAACAGAAACTTTTGATATAATTCGCCGGTTTTGATTTTTGGATACATAACAGAAAAGTGTTAAACTGCAAATTCGATTCATCATTTTTCACATTTTTGTACCAACTCAAATTAAGTAGATACGAACAAAAAAATTATTCACATTTTCCATGATTTTCCTTTTCCAAGATTCAAAAACATCTACTTCATTTTGTCGATTTTAGACAAACAGTATTTAATGAAGTTCTCCTGAATTTGGTGGCTCCAGAGAGTAAAACCTGCCACGCTTTGTTTTTTTTTTTTTCTAGTTACAGTTTATCATCGAAACTTTACAGCTAAGTGAGACTTCGCCGTAAATCAGCATCCCAACCAGATTTGATTGCTTTTTCATTGTAACGACCCGTTAACTCTTCAAAAACTCAATAACTTTCGCATGGCACCCCCAACCCAATCCATTCGGTTGGTTCACTGGATGATAATTATGAACGTAATAAGGCGAATCGCAAACAACTGCTGCTGCTCACGGAAATAATTGCCCGGAATGGTCCTCGAGCGTTCCGTTCGGGGTCGGTCTAAATGCGGATGGGGTGGGTTGGACGCAAAAAAAAATTAAGAAATTCAACTTTGAATTGAAGCAGACGCAAAATTTGGAAGACCACTTTTGTGGGGCAGCAGCCGGCAGCCAAACGAAATGTCGCCGAGTGAGCGGAAATGAATTTTAGTGTTTACACAACGGTTTGGGTATTTGTCGCTGTGTCGTATTGATGTTGTTTGTTTTGGCATTCCTCTGATAATGGCCTCGCTTCCATTTTGCTGCAGAATTCCGGTGACTACTGGTGTGAATTTCAACCGGAAGCATCCGGCGGCGTGGGCAGAAGGTGGCGCGGCAAATTTTGGCAACAGCTTCCCAAAGTATTTAATTATCTGCCTCAGTTCGTTTGAGCTTGAGCTCTGGATTCGGCTTGATGGACCGTCTGTGAAAAAGCGAGAAAGGATCAAGGGATATCAATTAACGGCGTAAACATCATTTCCATAAAATGTTTCAATTTAAAAGTTGGACATGGACTGCAGAGAATATTTATACCGTGTTGACAGCTGTGCGAACGGGGTCATTAATAGAGGTGTAATCAAAATCTTTCTCACAGCATCGCGAGTCAAAATAAGAGAACAAATCATTCAATCGACAAATGAAAAAGGCTCCCGATTTTCGTGTTGTTTATTTTTTACTCCCTGTTGGAAAAATTTAACGACGTAACTCGTTAGATTCGATTGCTTCTCAGCAACAAAAACATCAAAACCAGAAGCTTAGATTTTCCATCAACAAAACCACCACGGGAGGTTTTCATTTTCCAGCTCAGCACGGCTCGGTTGTTACTCTCGATTCCGAATGCAATCGAGTAATGGCCGCAGGAAGCTACATAGATCCGAAAAGGGGGGCGATAGGAAAACTGGAAGCAACAAAACTTCAAATCTGCTCCAGGACAAAACAGTCGTATACATTTTGCTCTGCATCCTTTCTGCTTAACCTCGCCCGGTTCCACTTTTTTAGGAAAACTGTGGAGTGGAAATTGTGATTTATCGTAGCCGAAGCCGAAAACGAAAATCAGACCAACCAGCCAGTCAGCCACAAGAGCAAAACAAGTCGTCCATTTTCCATCTCTGATTGCGGTGTGTTGATTAGGTGAATCAGCTAAATTGATCGCCGGTCCCGGGTCACACCCTTCAGGATTGCCAGCTTGACCGAATGGGAAAGCCGCCTTTCTCGTCTTTTGACGGTTGAGTACCGGCCGTGTGTGGTGTGAATAAAGTCATTTCGTTAAGAGAGCCTGATGTATGGAGTACGGCTGATTCGAAGTGATTAAGAAGTTTTGAACGGAGTGATAAAAAGTAGAAAAAGGTCTTTCAACAACTATTTACTTTTCCTAAGATCTTTTAATTTTATCGAAATGTTGAAACATCATATTTTCTGGATTCTGTCATTCAAACTTTGTCATTTTCCTTAAATCTATTAAATGAAATGATATTTTTGGCAGATTGTAGAAAGTACGTATTTTCAACTTTCATTTTATGTAACTTTTAACCGATAAGAAAAGATTCTCAATGACTAAAATGGTTCTAAATCTCATAATTAGCATTATTCAGGTTTTTCACGAGTTTTCCATCAACATGTCAAATAGAAGGCGTAGTTTTCAAAATTAAAACATGATCTAGATTGGATCTTTCTTTAATCTTGAGTAGAACTATCTTTAATCTTGAGTGAAACTACTAGCTTCCAAAATCAACCGCTAGGTTCGCTGCCTTATGGTGTGAGATATTTTACTCCTTTTTACCCCTGGATGTATGCAACAATTTTATGTTTCTTTTGGGGACAGAAAAGATGTAAAGTTAAGTTCGAATAAAACCAAAAATTACTATAATTTGTGTCAAAGCGATCAAGACTGAGAGATTTTCATGTTTTTGAGGGGGTGATCCCAAACTTTTGGCCGGCAGTTTATATCAAAAATACACAACAAATATGGGAATTTACTTCTAACACCAAGAGTAAGCCTCATGATTATCACGCAAACTCAAGAAATTTTAAATTTTAAAACAAATTAGAATGAAAGTGCGATTTCCGGTACGTCATTGAACAATTATTCAGAATGATGTTCCTTATTCTGAACTGAAAACTCGCTCTAAAATAAATTCCATGCATTTTAGTTTTAAAATTTTATATTAATGTTTTTGACACACCAGATGAAAAATGCAAATTATAATTTCGAATAAAACCGGAGTTTTAAGCTTCGAGCAAAAGAGGTAATGCACAGAAATTGGAGTAAAACACCAGAATTAAAAAAAAAATTGCATTCTAAAATAAGGCCGGAACAAATTTCAAATCCTTCTTTTGTCACTCGGAGTTGGAACATCGCAAAGGGGGGCCAAAAAAAATAACGCGAGAAACAAATAAATTGAAATAAATAGCACGAAATCTTGTAAGCAACGAAATTGCACTCTATAACATTGCAAAAAACCTACAAATCAAGTATTTTTTATCGAAAAATCCAAAAAAAAAATCAAGAATACAAAAGGTGAAATAACTCTTATCTTACAAAATTTAGTTTTTTGGTCTTGTAATCTTTCCGATACTTGAATTTTTTATCGAAATTTATATAAAATACTTCAAATTTTATTTATTGCCCCCTTCTGGTTTCTGAAAATTTTGAAGGAGGGATGACAAAAGAAGAAATTGATATTTCTTCCAGCCTGAATAACAGATCCAGAAATAAACCATGATTAGTTTTTATTTTTGGAAAATGATAATAATTGCTATTTATTATTTATCTCAAATACATTTCATTGAAGGGTTGATTGAAAAATTCCGCTGGAGTATCTCGAGTTTGAAAAAAAATAATCGCGATTTGAGTTGTTAATTCTCGATAAAAAAAACATTAGGAAGTAAGGATAATTTATTCAATAGTTGATTATTGAATTTAATTTGATAAAAGAATTTTATTTATAGAATTTTTAATCTAACTTTTAAGAATACCAGTAATCAAAGTCAGTGATAAAGCCTTTTTCTTTATTAATAATTTTCCAGTATCAAATTTGAAGGCTTAAATAGTTCCTTTTTGAATATCCAAATGATATTTGTTTAAAATTTTTAATACAACATATTTGCTGTAAATAATACAAATAAAGTTACCATTTCGCATTAAAATTTAGCTTTAAAGTTGCAACTGCGATTCAATTTTTGAATTTCTCAAAGATTAAAAAAAAAATCATGATCGATTCCAAAACTTAAATTGATATAATAAAAATAAATGAACCGTTTGAAAATTTTCAATAGCAGGTTTTAAAGTTAAAATTTTTTCATTACAAATTTGGAATTAAAGGCTCTAGAAAGGCTATGTTTTCAGAACACAAAAATTTAGAATTTAAAACAAATACAAACTTATTTGAAATATTTCGTAAAATTTAAATAGTTTGACTTAAAAGTACGGTAAACTTATTAGAAAATTTTAAATTACAATAAAATTTATCTAACAGTTAATTCAAAATATGAAAATTAAATGATTAGTTTAAAAACATTTTAGACAGAGTTAAAAACTTAAACTCGAATACTATGATAAATTTTATTAATCTCATTCAATTTAGGTGATATGAAAATTTAAAGTATAAAAATGTATCAATTTTATGTCAATTCATTTATTCAATCATTGATAACTGATGAATAAATGAATCTACATTTAAAAAAATATCTGATTTTAAATTGATTTAAACCTAATTTATTCAAATAAGATATAATATTTTAATAATGATGACGAATGATCTGAAAAAGTTAAATTCTACAGTTTTTAAAAAATGTGGAAAGATATCATTACAAGAATTTCGAACATTACTGAAGATAGTTTAAAAAATTGATTTAATTTCTAAAATTTGTAGAAACTTGTAAAACGATTCGATGTTAGCTTTTAAAACTATCCAAAATTCAATTTGATTCAATATTTTTTAATTTCGTTTAATAGGAAAAAAGTAAGCAAGTTGAACACTTCTATAACTTTTTCTGCAGAACTCAAAATTACTTGAAGTTCTGGAGGAAATTGATAATAGATTTTATATCTTTATTTATAAATGTTTTGTACTTTTACAACTTAAAGAAAATGCATAAATTTCTAATTTGATTGCAATTGAAAAGCAAAAGCTAATAGAAAAATTGTAAATAAGTTTCAGGGCACCTAAGTTAATAAAAATTAGCTTTTTGTTGATCCTTGGAAGAATGTAAATTTTGTGGCATTGCATAGTTTATTAAAATCTTCTTGAATGTGATGTTGAGCATTAAGAACAAGAAAATAGGGTTGCCATTCGCGCGCAAAAGCGGGAAACGTCCCGCTTTTTCGAGAATGTCCCACCTTCCCGCTTTTCACTCTAAATGTCAGTTTATTCAGTTCAGTATCTCTTCTCTCATTTTGACTGAAACTTAAACAGCAACATATTGAAGAATCATTCGTTAAAATTACTACTGTTTCTTACAGTCATTATTTGAAGGTTCACCAAAAAAAAAATTTAATTTTTGTTTTATAAATATTTTTTGTTTTTCTATTTAAAAATAACAAACTAATTAATTCGTAAATTAATTTGTTAAAACTCACCATCTGGAGGGCCAGAAAAGATTTCCCTTTGTGATGTGAATTCCCTCATTCGTGCTGCTGTTACTTAGTAGGATTCCAACCGAATTCTATAAGATTTAGTGATTCAGGGTCGTCTCACCATCGTCCCCAATTTTTTTGTTATTTAATGTCAAAACTTTCTCATAAAATTAAAAAAAAAGTTCTTTTTTTTTATGACATGAATTCACTCATTTTGGACCAATGAGCACGGGTGTCGGAATTATTTGTACGTTCAATCAAGGTACCAGTTTTTAATCACATCGTCTGTCTTTTGAAACAAATGGATCGAATTTTAGTAAGACTTTTTGGTATGATTATTCGAACAGTGGGAAGGGACACTTCCCAGTGCTCTGTAGGAGATCAGGCGGGCAAAATAAAAAACAATAATTGAGAAATAAATAAAGATCAAGTTTCAGAAAGGTTGAAAGAGGTTGCTTCTTATAATGTTATTGAAAAATATGTACAAATAAATAAAAATTGCCATAATTTTCACAATTTTTTTTATTGAGGCTGTAAAAAGGCACACTGGGTCAGCTATTGTTCAATAAAGTCATTCCTTATAGCAATGAAAATAATAATAGTTTTTTTTTCCTAGATATAAGTGGAAATAAAAGTTGAGAAAAGAACCGTTTTATTAAGGCAAAATTCGATTTTTGCAACACAAAATATTCGGACGTGACGCCAAAATCGAATAGGGTTTGTATTGACAAAAATTGATGATAAATACCCTTTACTATTATCTATGTCAGATTGCTTTATTATTCCAACAGAATTACCAATTGAATGAATTTTTAAAATAGCCAGACTAAGTCAATCTCCCCAATTTTTCACTCTTAAATGGAGTGACAAATCAGGTATTTACTGTATGACATTTTGAAAGTATAGCAACACTGCTCTGCTTTATAAAGACACACCCAAAAAAAACAAAATGTAGTGAACTTAAATGAACTCCCCACTGATGTCCATCGACCAACGACAAGATTCTTCCCGCCCTCGAAGGGAATTCGAAACACTTTAGTGTCGTGTTGATTGACTAATGAGCGATGAACGCTTCTTCAATTCGCGAGCAAGAAGACGAAACAATTCTGATGATATTCCTAGCGACAGTTTGAGCAATGAGCAAACATTAGCGATGAGAGTCTGCGAATTTTTGCTAGCCACAAACCTACCACAGCATCTCATTTATCGTTCTTTCTGAGAATATTTGTTTCATTTCATTAACCCAACAATGATCACAAGAAAGCTGCGGCGGCCTTGGAGAGCCACTTTTGTCAGAATTGACTAATGATGGGCTTTAGAAACGTGACGAAAATACTTACTTTAACATTTGTTAGCCTAAATAATCGTTTTCTGTCCATCATCAAACCGAAGAAAACCCGACGAATGGAGGTGGAAATTAACATTTTTCCCATTTTTCATCTCTTTCGCAGTTCCCACGGCCACAATCATCGGAGGGCCGGATCTGCACGTGGACAAGGGCAGCACCATCAATCTGACTTGTGCGGTGAAGTACAGTCCGGAACCACCGGCCTACATCTTCTGGTACCATCACGACGAGGTCATCAGCTACGATTCCAGCCGGGGTGGAGTTTCGGTTATCACCGAGAAGGGAGACATCACCACGTCCCACCTGCTGATCCAGAACGCCGACCTGGACGATTCGGGCAAATACAGTTGCTCACCCTCGAATGCAGATGTCGCCAGTGTGCGGGTTCACGTGCTCAACGGTAAGTTTTCGGTTGTCAACATTCCCAGCCGAAGGGGGGCGTCCTGTGCGTACACGAAATTTTGAAGTTTACCCGTAGATTCTTGAGGATTTGATCTCTGGTGGTTCTTATTCTGTAAACACTAACAGGAACGCTAAAACTTTATTAGCGAATCATTTAAGTTGTTAATTATTTACTTTGATTAAAGACCACTAATTTTTTCTGTTCATTCCAAAGTAATCTAAGCTCATCAGTATTACATATTTGATCATTATCGTTCAACAGTTGAAAAGTTGTTTATGCATGAACATCTGCAACAAATATCAAATGCTTGGAAGACTTCTTGTAATCTATTAATTTGGAAAATACTAGTGATTCGCGAGCGCTCAAGAGCCATTCATTTTTTTAAAAAAAAAGACATACACCGTCTTAGCCGACTTAGGCTTTACAGACTGAATAAATGACGTGGAAAACTTAAGATTAACATTTAACACCCAGTACCGAGATGGGAATCGAACCCATGCCATCAGTGGACTAGCGATTACCGTCTTACCACCTGTTCTCCAAAAGAACAAATGAACTGTGACTCTTGAAAAAGCTTTTTAAAAACTAACCGTGCCGTGGCTTGCAGCTCAACATCAATGAAACTTATCCACTGGCCAATGTAGAATGCCAGGAGCTGAGAGAAGAGAAACGTCGGTTTCATGGAAACTGAAAAAACGTGTTTCAAATAAATCTGAAAGCAACTATTCTTATAAAACTTTTAGTAAGAAACCTCTGTCCACATGAACTAAAGGTGCAATTCTCAAATGAAAATCATTGATTTCATTGTTGATTAAATAAGTTTTTAAAACACTTAAAAATATAAAATCAAAATTTTGCATGATGAAATATCGCGATTAAATTGATAAAAGAAACGTAAAGGGTGATACGGTCCAAATTTGGTTAATATCAACTTGACGTATTTCTTTCAATTTTGCATTTAAAAAACCTGAACACCCCTCATTTTAAAGGTGTGTGTGTGTGTAGAATGTTGCTCCTATTTTGATTTTGAAATTCACTCTTCAGTTGTCGAAATGCCGTCCAAGGAAGAAGAGCAGTGTATCAAAATTTTGCTGGCGTATCGCGACAATCTGAGCTACTCGCACGCAAAGCTGGCAAAATCGCAAATTCAAATGGCAAATTCTTTTTTTTATTCCTTAAATGTCAAATCACCGCCCAATTCCTAAGTTTTTAAGTATACCGGTCTCCCTGAAAAATGTTGTAAGTGTTTTGAATTATAATAAAAAACATTACATGGAATGGAATTATTGAAAAATTGTACTGTTCATAAGCTTTCGTTTTTAAAAGATTATTTGCTTAAAGTAAATATTAACTTATAAGCACGGACCTCCTGAATTCTTTCGAGTTGAATCTAAAAATTTACCCTCTTTTTTGCACACAGAAAAAAAAATCAAATTTTCAAGAACACTTAACCAATCCTAAATTTAGTTCAATTTTCATTATTTGGAATGTCGTAAAATGTTGATGGAAAATCGATGTTTAAAATAAATAAATTTTATTTTAAATATGATGTAAATGTGATTTGATAATTTTTAAAATTGGATAAGATCTATTTTTCTGAGGCAAAAAAAATCTCCCCTAAATTAAAGATAGAATCCGTTTGAAAGCTCACAACGCTCAACACTTTATAAATCTTTGGTATGAAATAACGAAAAACAATATTTCCAAGGTGCAAAAACTTTAAGAGCTTATTTTTACTAATTGGATTCCAATGCTATTAGAGTTTTTCTATCAGCTCTTTATTCGAGATAACTCCTAAAAATAGGAAAAAAATCATTAAATAAATCAATGTACTGTTTTGGTAAACTGTTGAACATTTCAAAGATTTTGAAAACAAATTTTCAATTCCATGAACAACTTTTCAAAAGACCACGTATAATTTTTTCATCTCAGTTCTCGCATCTGAGAAAAATGTTACAGTAGTTTTCTTTTTGTCAATTTTTCCTAATCCTGCAAAAATACGGTAAATTTGACGGTATTTTAAAACAGATTTAAGCTAGATGGAAGCTTCGATTTTTCTTAAGCATAAGTCGAACCGTATCACAGTCTACAACAAATTTGTTAAATGAGTTAAAAATTTTAATATAAAATACTCAAAGACTTTCTTGAATGATGTAAGAGCTTGTTGTAATCTTATCTATTCCACGTTCTAAAAATTGTAAAATTTAATTTTTTAAGCGTATTTCTGAAACGAATAGCCAAGCAAGATCTGAATCTGTGACTGAATAAAGGATAATAAACAGATACAAAATCTGGTTTCAGTGTCCACGTAGGTTTATTAATTTATTTCTCAATTATCATAGATCGATTGTACATAAAATTGATAAAAATTTAATTTTTCAAACGAAATATATCACTAGATTTAGAAGTGATAGAAAAAATTTGACAAATGATTTATGTTCTAACTATTTTGAAAATTTATTTTTTTATTGGAACTGTGATTGATCTTTTATTCAGAGACGGTAACCTTTTTGTAAAATTACATCGTATCAAATCAAGAGATTCCACCGACTTTAATATCGAATGAAGTCGATGAAGAATTATGTATTTTTTTACTCAAATGATATGAAACAATAAAAACATTCGAATCTGAGAACATGGTAATTTCAAAAAGAGCTTCGCGGGCCACAAAAAGACAGTCGCGGGCCAAATGTAACCCGAGGGCCGTGGTTTGGCCACCCAAGCTTTAGAAGCAAATAGGTTGATTTATATGGAATTTTATTTTTTTTTCTTTCTATAGGTATAGTTTTAGAATTATTTTTATGGTCATTCCATGATAATTTTTAAATATTAAAAAAACTGACATTTTATATGAGAAATCCTGTATCGAACATTTAAAAACTCCCGGAGTCTGTTCGGTTTAAAAAAAAAACTAAACTTAACACAAGTAGGGTTGAAAACTAACTGATCCTTTATTCTTCAATCCGAACTATTCTAACTTGCTAACTCCTAACAATTAGACATACAGTGGGGAAAATTCGTTTAAACGCATGCTATTTTTGTTAGATAATGCTTCATGAGGCGATCTGAAACATGTCAACAAAACTGTATACTTTTAGTCATTGGGTGTGCAACTGAAAACTGTAATGACTCAATTTGAAAATTGTGTGTATTTTGAATACGATACAAAATTCGATTTTGGGATGGAAAATTCGTTTAAAAGCACACCATGAAAAGTAAGCATTTCGCTTACCTGCGATATCAAAACTTTTGCGTTCTGGTCTTCGTCTTGGTCTTTTGGTCTTGTAGTAGTGTAAGTGCGCTTTGTTCTGCTTTCTGCTTAGTCGATTCAGGCATTTTGACGGTGTGATTTTTAAAATGGCGAAAGGCAGATACTTGAGTGAATCGGAGCAAAAAGTTGTTCTTGAACTGAAGAAAACCGGTATGATCAATCGTGAAATAGCAAAGAGAATAAACAGATCCGAAACAGTGATTCGAAATTTGCTGAAGAAAGGTGAAAAATACGGTGTAAAGAAGAAAACCAAGGAAAATACCAAAATCAGCAATCGTGAACGAAACCGAATTCTGGAGCTGGCTCGAACTGGAAGGTACAATGCAACCGAAATTAAGAAGGAACTTGGACTCCCAATTACCAACAAGCGAATTGCGCAGATACTGCGAGGTTCTGGACACTTGAAGTACACCAAAAAGGCCAAGAAACCGAATTTGACTCAAGCTCATATTTAGGCGAGATTGGATTTCGTCAAAAAGTACATGACTTGGAGAAATGAATGGAATAATGTGGTGTTTTCGGATGAAAAGAAATTTAATCTAGACGGGCCTGATTGTTGTTCATACTACTGGCATGATTTGAGAAAGAAACCCGAGGTTAAGCTTACTCGAAATTTTGGAGGCGGGACGCTTATGGTTTGGGGTGCTTTTTCACGTCACGGAAAAACCCCTATTGCTACCATTTCCACCAGGATGAATTCCGAAAGGTACGTGGAACTCCTGGAAGACGTTCTGGTTCCATTTGCTGAGGATTTTATGCCAGAAGACTTCATTTTTCAACAGGATAACGCAGCCATCCATGTCAGCAAGACAAGTATGCGATGGTTTTTGGAGCGAGACATTACGGTTTTGGATTGGCATGCTCGCAGTCCAGACCTAAACCCGATAGAAAACCTTTGGGGCATCCTAGCTCAGCTTGTGTACAAAGGTGGAAAGCAGTACGGATCTGTTAAAGAATTAGAGGCTGCTGTGAGAGAATGCTGGGTATCAATTTCTGAAAAAACGCTTGAAAATCTTGTCAATTCAATGCAGAACAGAATTTTTGAAACTATTCGCCAGAACGGAAGGCAAACCAAATATTAACCACATTTTACTGTTGAAATGTTTGAGTAATTTTTGATTAAATAAATAAAAGCTAAAGTGCGTTTAAACGAATTTTCCTCATAAAAATCTATTTTTGTCTCAATTTTTGTCACATAAGAACTTAAATTTGAAAACAATACAGTTATCGACTATTCTTTAGAGTACTCAACATTTGGTACTGATTTGGTTCAATTATTGTAGGCAGGTTAACCCGAATGTTAAAATATAGCTGTGCGTTTAAACGGATTTTCCTCACTGTATACACTGTCGATCGGATTTACGCTGATGATAATGATTATTATGGTTTAAGTTGGCATGTTTGCCATGGATACATTTCCTGGGAACGTTGATCTTGCATCACGCTGTCTTGTCTGAGTTCTTCGGGGCAATATGAGTTTTGAGATATCATATTGTGTGCTTGGAGATGATTGGTTTGTAACTATTCCTTCTATGGGGCAACGTGTAACTGAACAAATTACTAAACCCTATCAAATGGCTAAGTTTGAATAAAAATAGAACATAAGAACAGTGGGAGGACCTAGGGAGTTACATGAAGGTAAAATTTCATTTGTTTTTGAGGCCAAAAAATTTAGAAGAATGTTCATAGTTTTTGTCCCTAAATGTATGCAGCATTGTTCATCTTTTGAGTTTATTTGTTTTTGAAAGAAAACGTTGAAAAATTCAATTGAGTCAAATCAAAAAATTACTTTTAATTATGTTTTAAGCCTTCACTGCTGATTGGCATCAAAACAATAGTTTTGAATACGTTAGTTTGCAATAAGTTAAAACCATAGTGACCAAAGTCATTCCGAAACATGAAATCTGGTTTTGCCACAAACATTTAGTTGAAGCCACTAATTTCGTTTGAATATTCTGCTATCAAAGATCATGCGTTACACTCCTTACCTAAGTTAGTAATTTAAAACTTTAATGTGTTACAAAAAAGCAACCCCTTCCTGAATATTCGAAAATGAATTGAAAAAATGATCAATATTAACCCTAGTTTACGGTAAAAAACCTAGTTATCATTGCCCATTAAAATTTAGCTCTACAGTTGCTGTTTCGAATTATTTTTCAGACTTTTCATTCATTAATTTAAAAAAAAAGATCAATTAAAGAAAGGATATAAAAAAAAAATAAGAGAAACATTTTTAATTTTCACGCAGAGGTTTTGTAATTAGAAACTTTAAGCTCTGCATATTTTGTCGTCAACTTTTGAAATATTGGGTCCTGGAAAAGACAAAATGTAGAAACTAGAGATGTACCGAATATTCGGTTGGCCGAATAGTTGAAAAGGTCAATATTCGGTATTCGGCCGTTCGCCGAATACCACTATTCGGTACATCTCTAGTAGAAACTTTGTTTTTCTTATCAAAAATGCAAAATTGTGTTCATTGCGGTTATTTAAAAAAAATAATTTAAAAACAATGACAAACTTATAAAAATATTATAAAAAATTAAAAATTTTGACTATAAGTTCGGTAGGGGAGAGTGAGGATACTTGATCCCCTTTTCTTATTTTTACCATATCTTTTTGGAAAAATTTAGCAACTCGCCGTCTTTTACATTTTCTGACAGCTTGTTATTTCAAGTTTCTATGCTCCAAAAATTAAAACGATACTTGAACCCGTTGATGAACGAGAAGCATTTTCGTAGGAGTAAAAAAAATGCGATTTTTCTGAAGTTAGGGGAGACTTGATCCCCTATTGAAGGAGACTTGATCTTTGATTCAGGAAGCCCTAATCCTTGTATAAAAATCAAACAAAACCCCAAGATAGAATGTTAATTGACTATTTTGGTCATGTTTGTTCTCATTTCACAATTTATAGCAGACATAAGAAGAAAATTCTATAACATTGTCTCAACGCTAATTACATTGCATACTTAAAGGCGCTATTTTTTATAATTAAGAGAAAATTAATTATTTTTGATCTTTTCTTCAGACAATTGTTTGATAAATATTAGTTTTTGGATAAATATTAGTAATTTCGTAATCAGCAATCATAACGATCAATTCAGAAGAAGAATATGCTGTTTGGAAGGGGGATCAATTGTACCCAACTCTAGGGGATCAATTGTACCCATAATCAACATTTTATAAAACTTTTTCTGAAAAAAGTTGAAAGTTTTCCATTGCTTTGAAAATATGGCATTATGAAGTTCATTTTACGCTCGAACGATTGATACATTGGAACAAATATTTTATTCATAATTGTCCCATGTAAGGAACATTTTAAAGCGATGAAAAAAGATCTTCAAGTTACATTTTGTGAAATTTTTCAAACAAAGTTCAATTACTCAAACAATTATTTTGTTAAAATTTTTTAAACTACAAGCATTGTTATTTTGCTCATTTTGGCACATTTTTCTAGAACATTTTATCTTTGTAAGACATTCCGGTTTCGAGATATAGCTAAGGAATCAAGTATCCCCAGGGATCAAGTGTTGAGCCGGTTGAGAATCAAGGGCCGGTTCTTGAACATCAGCATCATCAACGTGCACAGCCCTCACCTCGGAAGTACCGGTGACGACAAAGACGAATTCTACGCGCAGCTGGAGCGTGAATACGACCGTTGCCCAAAACATGATATCAAGATCGTCATCGGGGATTTCAATGCTCAGGTCGGCCAGGAGGAGGAATTTAAACCGACAATTGGAAGGTTCAGCGCGCACCAGCTGACCAACGAAAACAGCCTCAGACTTATTGATTTCGCCGCCTCCAAACGAATGGCCGTGCGTAGTACCTTTTTTCAGCACCGCCTCCCACACAAGTACACCTGGAGATCACCGTACCAAACGCAATCACAGATCGACCACGTTTTGATCGACAGCCGGCACTTTTCGGACATCATCGACGTCAGATCCTGTCGGGGCGCCAACATCGAGTCGGACCATTATCTGGTGATGGTGAAGATGCGCCCAAAACTCTCCGTAGTGAACAACAAGCGAAACCGGCGCCCGCCTCGGCTAAACATCGCGCGACTGAAGCAACCTGAGGTCGCGGCAGACTACGCGCAATCGGTCGAAGCAGCGCTGCCGGCAGAGGGCGAGCTTGACGAAGCCCCTCTCGAGGACTATTGGGATACCATCAAAACAGCCATCAACAGTGCTGCGGAGAACGTCATCGGTTATGTAGAGCGATCTCGACGGAACGACTGGTTCGACGAGGAGTGTAGGAGGGTGATGGACGAAGAAAATGCCGCGCGGGCGGCAGTAGTGCAAAGAGGCACCCGTCGAAATGTGGAAAATCACCGACAGCGGAAGAGGCAGCGAGTCCGACTTTTCCAGGAGAAAAAGCGCCGCCTGGAGGAGGAGGAGCTCCAGGAGCTGGAGCAGCTGCATCGTTCCCAAGAAACACGAAAGTTCTATCAGAAACTCAACGCATCCCGCAAAGGCTTCGTGCCGCAAGCCGAAATGTGCCGGGATAAGGACGGGGGTATCCTGACGGACAATCGTGAGGTGATCAAAAGGTGGAAGCAGCACTTCGATGAACACCTGAACGGCGCACATGCAGGAGATCAAGACGGTGGGGGAAGGTACATCGCCGGCGTAGCCAACGACGAAGACGAGCCACTCCCAACGATGAGTGAAGTTAAGGAAGCCATTCGCCAGCTGAATAGAAACAAGTCGGCTGGGAAGGATGGCATCGCAGCTGAACTCATCAAAATGGGCCCGGACAGGTTGGCCGATTGCCTACATCGGTTGATAATCCGGATCTGGGACATAGAACAGCTACCGGAGGAGTGGAAGGAGGGGGTAATATGCCCCATCTACAAGAAGGGCGACAAATTGGACTGTGAGAACTACCGAGCGATCACTGTCCTCAATGCCGCCTACAAAGTGTTGTCCCGAATCCTACTCCGCCGCCTAACACCACAAGCAAACAGATTCGTGGGAAGTCATCAGGCCGGCTTCATGGAGGGACGGTCTACGACGGACCAGATATTCACATTGCGGCAAATCCTCCAAAAATGCCGTGAACACCAAGTCCCTACGCATCATCTATTCATCGACTTCAAAGCCGCATACGACACGATCGACCGTAACGAGCTATGGAAAATCATGGACGAGAACGGCTTTTCCGGGAAGCTGATCAGACTGATCAAGGCGACGATGGATGGAACGCAGTGCTGTGTGCGGATTTCGGGTGAATTGTCGAGTTCATTCGAATCGCGCAGGGGGCTTCGACAAGGTGATGGTCTATCCTGCATGATGTTCAACGTGGCGCTAGAAGGTGTTATTCGACGAGCGGTGGGCGAAATGCGGGGCACGATTTTCAACAGATCCAGTCAACTTATCTGCTTTGCCGATGACATTGATATAGTCGGCAGATCATCTGCGGCGGTGGAGGAGATCTACCGCAAACTGAAACGCGAAGCAGGAAGGATTGGGTTGATGATTAATACGTCCAAGACGAAGTACATGCTGGCCTGCGGATCCGAGACCGACCGAACCCGCTTGTCCAGTAATAACAAGGTCACGATCGACGGCGACGAGCTGGAGATAGTCGAAGACTTTGTCTATCTCGGCTCACTGGTGACCGCAGACAATGACACCAGCCGTGAGATCCGGAGGCGAATTATCAGCGGAAGTCGTGCCTACTATGGACTCCACAAGCAACTGCGGTCGAGAAGACTTAGCCCTCGCACGAAGTGTAACCTGTATATGACGCTCATTAGACCGGTTGTTCTCTACGGGCACGAAACATGGATATTGCTCGAGGAGGACCTGCGTACACTCGGGGTATTCGAGCGACGAGTGTTAAGAACCATCTTTGGCGGCGTACAGGAGAACGGAGTGTGGAGGCGAAGGATGAACCACGAGCTCGCGCGCCTCTACGGCGAACCCAGTATCCAGAAGGTGGTGAAGGCTGGCCGGATACGCTGGGCGGGACATGTTGCGAGAAAGCCGGACGACTGTCCTGCAAAACAGGTGTTCGCTACGAATCCGGTAGGAACAAGACGAGCGGGGGCGCAACGAGCGAGGTGGTTAGACCAAGTGGAGCGTGATCTGGCGAACGTGGGGTGCCCGAGAAATTGGAGAACGGTTGCTATGAACCGAGTGAATTTTAGGAATTATGTTCGTCAAGTTATGTCGTGAGACGGAATACTATGTAAATAAAAAATAAAATAACAGGGATCAAGTATCCTCATTCTCCCCTATAGTTAAAAAATCAATGAAAATGACAAGTTTCCATTTCAAAATATATTTAAAGAATTTAATTTAATACCCAAAGGAACAGCTTTTTGGAACCTTTGTTCTAAAAATTTGTTAGATTTTGGCGTCCTATAAACTCTAATCTTTTATAAGAGTTTGTATGTCACCTCTAGTTCTGGTGATATGATTTTTATGAGTTTTAAGTTATGTTTTAGTTATGTTAAGTTTTGAGTAAAAACAATCATTGACAACTGATGAACTAACAAATGTACATAAAAAAAATCGATTCTGAATTTGTTTATTATACTTCATTCAATGAAGCAATAATATTCTGATGAAAATAATGAAAAATGATCTAAAACGTATCATTCTAGAATAACTAACAATACAGAAGAAAATCTAAAGAAAGGTATAATTTCATTGATCAAATATGGGTCATTCCATGTCAAGTGTGCACAGCGAGAAAAAAAATCTTATCGAAAATTCGCCAAACTTGGCCGAAAGACTTTCTGAGGCCTACAAAACAAATCCTCAATTTTTGAGAATGATCCGCCCACCTCTCGTTCCAGGACCCTTCCTTCTTTTTTACAAGATTTTGAAAAATTCATCATTTTTAAAATACAACAGCTCTGGACTGAAACATCGTACCAAAATGACAAAATATGCGTTTTGTAGATTTTATTAAAATCTATCGATTGATGTTATTCATTACTCGAAAAAGTGAAGTTTTAAAAGTCAAAACACAGCTCTAAAAACAAAACGTTAGTTTTCTCAAGGAAAGTATATATTTTTCTTGAATTTTATGATTTCATTGTTTTCTTGAGAAAATTTTACGTAAGAACCAACCAAAATCCCAATATAATATTTCTCGTTTTCGAGATATGAAAGATTTAAGTTGTATTGTCTCACAATTATTTATTCGCAGCACTCAGTGATTTCTCTAAGCTGCATAGTTCATCCAAATTTTTAGCCACATCTTCCTTGCTTGAACAGATTTTTTGTTTTCATGATTTGTTTGAATGATTTTGAACGAAAAAAAATCGTTTTATGAAATATTATAATTCCAAAAACAACCATATTTTTCCCTATATTTTTTCGTTCCAACACTGCAATTTAAATCATCTTAAAATTGTCTTTAAATTTTGCATACATTTTATATTTGAAATTTCGGTAAGCTTGAACATACTTTCATTCCGATTTTTCCAAAATCTAAAGAGATTGCGGCATGAAACGAACGAAATCTTCTTCATGGTGTAACAGGTTTATCATGTTGAAACGGTTAATTTTAATAAGCAACAAACATTTGTAAAAAAAAGATGCATAAAAAAATTAAAATAACACTTTTGTGTTTGAATTCGTTTTGCTGTTGGGTAACAATTTCATACATTATAACTCTGTATTCAATCATTAAGTTGGTGCTTACTCAGCGGATGGTGGGGATGAATCAATGTGAGGAATGTCATTAAAATAATATTATCAATTATATCGGCGATTAAAATCTTAAATCAATTATTCACAGATAATGTTTAAATCTCGAGAATCTGCTCGTACTTATGTTGATTACTAAACTTTCATAAATTATGACTTTATTTGTTTTTGTTTTTCTGGGATTTTACGACTCTCGTGTTATTCATCCCTAAATAAATTATGGCGATACTGAAATTTATAACAACAGCATTTCTTCATTGTATATCGCCTTCATTTATACAACTTAAGCACAGCAGATTTTTTTTGTTGATACCGAGTGGAGCACTAAACAATAGCGATTTTTTCAAGTGATTCACTGATTATTGTGAACGAGTTTTGGCCGCAACTTGCTGCAACTTGCTGCAACTTGCTAGTAGTTTTGAATACAACTTATCAAATCGAAGATTTCGGTTGAAATATCCAGTTGCTTCCTGTAGCAAAATTAGTACGGAGTTGTTTAAGTGACTTACATTGCTAAGCTTCTAAATAGTCAGGAACAGTATTGAGTTTTCTAAGCAAAAGCAACGTGTTCAATTGGAAAAGAACTTCATGAGCGATGTTCAGTGGATAAATAACTACAACAACCAGGCAACGCTACACTCATTTGAGATGTAGTACTCCGATGATTCAAAAGTAGTTGCAATAAACTTCGTGATCATCTCAAATTGCTTGGAGCATATTACTTCTACAGTGTAGAATTTCTCAAAACCAAGTTCAATGGATTGGAGAAAATGCTCATTTTTCTGATAGAGCAGTTTCTCAATACAAATACCGTTTCAACAAGAAAAACCTGTTACACCATGAAGAAGATTTCGTTCGTTTAATGCCGCAATCTCTTTAGATATTGGAAAAATCGTAATGAAAGTATGTTCAAGCTTAACGAAACGAAACGAAAAAATATAAAGAAAAGTAAAGCTATTTTTGGAATTATAATATTCAATAAAACGATTTTTTTTCTTTGGTTCAAAATGTTAATTGAATTTTTTTTTTAATTTAAAACAAATCATGAAAACAAAAAAATCTGTTCAAGCAAGGAAGATGTGGCTAAAAATTTGGATGAACTATGCAGCTTAGTGAAATCACTGAGTGCTGCGAATAAATAATTGTGAGACAATTCAACTTAAATCTTTCATATCTCGAAAACGAGAAATATTATATTGAGATTTTGGTTGGTTCTTACGTAAAATTTTCTCAAGAAAACAATGAAATCATAAAATTCAAGAAAAATATATACTTTCCTTGAGAAAACTAACGTTTTGTTTTTAGAGCTGTGTTTTGACGTTTAAAATGTCAATTTTTCGAGTAATGAATAACATCAATCGATAGATTTTAATAAAATCTACAAAACGCATATTTTGTCATTTTGGTACGATGTTTCAGTCCAGAGCTGTTGTATTTTAAAAATGATGAATTTTTCAAAATCTTGTAAAAAAGAAGGGAGGGTCCTGGAACGAGAGGTGGGCGGATCATTCTCAAAAATTGAGGATTTGTTTTGTAGGCCTCAGAAAGTCTTTCGACCAAGTTTGGCGAATTTTCGATAAGATTTTTTTTCTCGCTGTGCACACTTGACATGGAATGACCCATATGTTATATCCTGCTAAACGATTTGATGTTTGTTTTAATAAATATCTAAAACTCAATTTGGTTTGAACTTTTGAAAAAAAAAAAAACGTTTGAATCCCGTATCCTACAAAATAAGGAAAAGGAAACAAATAGAAATCTTCTATACCTTTTTTTCACAGAAGACGAATGTGCTTGCGATCTTAATAAAAAAAAATTAATTAGTTCTAAACCTTTATTTTAAATTTTTAAGGTTTTGTCAAAAAATGTTGAAATTTCTCAAATGATTTTATTCCATTTTCAAAAGGATAAGGAATAAAGTAATAGATACCAGCATTTAGATTTTTTTTTGCGTATTTCAACACTACTTACCACAGCATTCAATGCGTGAATTTTGAAGTTTTAATGGTTGGTATCAAATGCAGCACAATATGTTTATATTCGTGAAGATCATATATTTAGTGTCATAAAATGAAATGTTTTCGGCCTATAGTGATTCAGTAGGGGAGAGTGGAGCATCGTGGACCATGGGGAAATGTGGGCCACTCTGAATATCTCGGAAGCGTCTTGGAATAAAAATCACAATCCAACTGTCATCTTCGAGAAAAACCGAAGACCCATTGCAGTCGTCATGAAATATCATCTTCAATTTTGATTTTGTCTAAAATAAAAGAATATTTAGCATTATTGAACACATTCAATTGAAAGTAAGTTGAAAATAGATTTCGAATTCTTTTAATCGAAACGTTTTATCTGCAGATGAAAGAGGTGGCGTGCTGTAAATTCATAAAATAGAAGAATCACTTCATTATATTAAATATTTTTACTCTTATATGTACATAAGGAGTGATTCGAAATTTTGTTTTTTTTTAAATTTGGCAGCTGAAGTTTCAACAAACTTTTAAAAAAAAATTCGGAAGAAATCTATATTTTCTGGATTATCTAAACTGTGGATAGTTTCCTACATTGAATCATTTAAGCCATAGAAGAGCGATCATAAAAATATCAATCTGAAGGTTGCACCCTACGATAAAACCAGGCTGCTACCTTTGGCACTATAAATTCTTCATTGTAAATTATCCGAGCGAAAGGTGAAGTTCATCAAGCTGCAAATTGAACCGTCATCACTTGATAGGTTCCTACCTCCGAGAGCTCTAAGGCAGTGCATTCCGCACATTTCGCATAGGACGAATGGACCACCGGCCCCCTCCCGAGGCATTTCCGTTGCCCCCTCCCCCTTCTCTGTTCATTGATTCATCCCTTATATATTAACGCTCATATTAGTTCGGGCGGTCGTTTCAGGTGAACATCCGGAGGCCATGCAAACTGGGGCAGCCACGCGAGTGACCTCGCCATCCGAACGAAGGCGACACTTTGTGGTGATCCTTCTGGTGACGGCCCTGCTGACCTTCTACCGATGGCTGACGATGGGAGGCTCCAGTCAGGCTCTAGCAGCTTCAGCTCTCCTAAAGGTTTCACCGGCCAGCAGCAGCGGTCGAGGGCTATCAACAGCAACATCCACGGACCACCACTTTTCGAGGTGGTGGCCAGCTTCGGCGAAAACTTCTTCTACCATCCGAGGACGACAACGACCAGCATCAGAAGCAGCCGGCCATCCGGATCAGCGATTTCAGAACCATGGCAATGGCAACGGAGGACAGCTGCGAGAGTGCTGTCCCACCAATCTTCGATGGAGCAGCAGATGATAAGCCATTGAAGCGTTTCGCCGCACTGATGAAGGGAGGTAGAACAACACACAGCAACAACAAAAAAAAGAAAACGGTAGGTACATACATGAACGCGAGCGAACGAGACCGAGTGAGTTTAGCGCGAAGTTCCCATCCAATTCAGCCTGCCAGGTATGGCACCTGCACGATAAACACACACACACACACTCTAGGTGCACAAACAATGACACAAACACAACCACACAAGCGAAAGATATAAAAAAAACAAGTGAGAAACACTGTAGAAGCAAGTCGTAGGATATTATTATACAAAACAAAAAAGGATTCGAAATCGAACGATACTCACTTTAACACCCCACCTGGAAAGTACATCAACAACAGATTCTCGAGAGGGGTCATCCGTACATTGCAACAACAGAATTTTGATTATTAACCCTAAAAGCTGTTTGCAAAATATCCGTAAATCTGTTTTTCCGTAAGAAAAACTCACTGAAAAACGTTGTTTCAAAGAACAATCAATCGCAGTGATAAATCCATAACTTAATATCCGTTTCGGGGAAATTTGACTTGTAGTTTGTTGTCGTTCCCGTGGCCGCAAATGTTGGATGATTTTGAAGATTAAAGATTCATTGAGTAGGTAATTTAATCTATCTTTATTTTAAAATTAAAAAAATATTTCAACCAGGTTTTTGTAGTTTTGTAGTTGTAGTGTAGTTTTGAATTAAAAAAAGTCCCAGAAAATAATTTTATTATTAAATTGCTTAGAAATTCTGAGAGCTTTGCCGTTTTTAAGAATTTCTTTTTTTTTTTCATATGTGATGAAAGAAATTAGAGAAACATGAACTATCAAAGAACGAAAGAACATAAGCCGTAAATATCATGAAAATTTCGAAAAAGATACAACGGCTCACCGACAGGACTTGAACCTGCAATCTCCGCTTCGGTACAACGGCGCGTTAGCCAATTCCACCACGGTGAACGTGATGGAACCGGCGAACACGAGCCGTTGTACCGAAGCGGAGATTGCAGGTTCAAGTCCTGTCGGTGAGCCGTTGTATCTTTTTCGAAATTTTCATGATATTTACGGCTTATGTTCTTTCGTTCTTTGATAGTTCATGTTTCTCTAATTTCTTTCATCACATATGAAAATGTGATCATTTTCAGGTACAAAGATGTACCAAGCGATTTCATAACATCAGTATTGATTTCAACAGAGCAACACCTCCCTGTGTAACTGGTCTGCTCGGAACCTTGAGCGGCACTGATTGCTTCTTCATCTGACCGTAAGTTGCGGCAAACCCGAAGCAATCGACCATGTGCTCGCTCGGCTAAAATCCCGAGTCGATGGGTGGGGTTAGAGAAATAAGAGAGATCAATAGAGGGAAAGATCACATGCGGGATATACATGATGTTTCAATAGAAGGTCCAGTAGTTGATTGGCAGAGCTCGATTGCTCGTGTTCGCCGGTTCCATCACGTTCACCGTGGTGGAATTGGCTAACGCGCCGTTGTACCGAAGCGGAGATTGCAGGTTCAAGTCCTGTCGGTGAGCCGTTGTATCTTTTTCGAAATTTTCATGATATTTACGGCTTATGTTCTTTCGTTCTTTGATAGTTCATGTTTCTCTAATTTCTTTCATCACATATGAAAATGTGATTATTTTCAGGTACAAAGATGTACCAAGCGATTTCATAACATCAGTATTGAAGAATTTCTTTAATTTTTGAAATAATAAAGAATTCATCTATCCGACAACATTTAAATATGTGGGGGTTCGACGAATATTTTTACCTCTATCCCGGATTTCCGGTAAAAAAAAATATCGTACTCAAAACCAAGACATCCAATTTTTTCACTTGGCTTCGCTGTATCTCATTTATCATTAACCGATTTTCTAAACTCAAATTTTAGATTTTTTTGTTGGTTAAATTAATCATCATTTTCATAAAAATTCTTTTAAAAATCTTCATTCTTCAGTATACTGAAATGACGATAAAGATGTTTTGAATATGCGTTTTGGGACATATTGACCCGAACAGCTTTGGAGGGTTAAACAACAAGTTGAATCTTTTTTTTTCAAATTTAATATTTGGAACGGTAAATTTTTGTATTGAAAATATGTGAAAATACTATGAACTTAGAATTGTGATTAGTTTTAATGATTTTATTCTATGTTCTGATTCAGTACTAAAGGGTGTCCCACTAGATTGATTTGGGCTCATTTCCAATTTCTCAAACCATGGGGTTAAGAAAGCTTCGTTTTGGTTTAAAGCTTATTCATGATTTTTGTAGAATTTTAAGTAACGTTTACATGAGAAAATTTAAACTTTTAGGGTTGTATGGGAAAATTGTATATTTTGTTTTAATAAATCAACATAATTTTTGTTTCTTCTATGGAACCGAACCTGCTAATGGATTTTATGTCAATTTATAAATTCCACTGAACAGTTTTGTCCAAGACTATAACTTCGTATCTTATTTGGCAAAAAAGTTTTTAGCTGTTGAATAAGGGTATGTCTTATGGCATTGAAACCCGATCAGTTCAACGTATCACTGCTGGTGCCTAGCGAAGTATTGAGCAAGATTAGTTCCACAGTGAAAACGAAAGTTATGTTGATTTATCAGAACAAAATATTTAGTTTTCTCATACAAACATAAAAGTTTGATTTTACTCATATGAAGGGTGTTCGGATCAAAAAGTGGTCAAACTAAACGTTTTTGACGATTATTTCTAGAGTTTGTTTTGATAAGGTCGTATGAGCCACATTGTGTGTTCCGAGAAAATCGCTGTTGAAATTTTCAAACACATTTTTATTCTAGTATTTTGAATAACATTTAGAGCTGTCTGGAAAACTTATATTGGATTTGAAAATAGTTGAAAAACATGCTAATGTATTCGATATAGCCATTCGTTCGTATATTCAATGAAAATGTACTTACGACATTTTGTATTACCTACTTGGCGCTAACGTCGTTATGCAGACGAACATTAATTTCATTTCAACTTAATGTAGAGAACATTGAGTGTACATGGATGTTTCTCAATCTTTGTAATTTACATCGAAATTAATGGAATACTTATATTTAACTTAATAGTATGCAGAGTAGGGTGTCCCAAAATTGCATAACTTCTGGGAATCTGGGGACTCAAGCTCCAAATGGTAGATTAGGATGTGGAGAACAAACTTTAGTATGGGGCCGATTAAAAAAATCATGTTTAGAGGTTCCGCAAAGGCGATCTTTGAAAAAAATCCACTTTCAAAAGATTTGATTTTGAATAAATTCTGGGTTCAAAACTTTTCACAAAATTTATATATTTTATATTTTTTAATTTTGTTTGGGTAAAATATTACACGTAAAAAATGAAAAATTAACCAAATTCTTAACAAAATTGAAAATAAGCAAGCTATTTTTATGAAAAAAATTTGTTGGTCCAAAAATTTTGTATTTAACTGACCTAAATGTGTACCTAGCGTAAAATATTTTTAATATCAAAGCCATCAAAAGATGCGGATTTTTGTGCACTTAAACTTTGCTGAACAAAGCATGTTGTTTGTATCATCGTGTGAAGCGCTATTCACGCTTTAATCCTTAAAAAAAATCACAATTTAGGATCTTTTTTATTTAATTTATCCAATTCGTCTTGATAAATAACTAATTTAAAATCGAAACACTTGGATGGTTTACAGAAATCATCAAAAGGCTATTTGCCAAATTTGAGCTGAATCTTACAATGGAAAAGGGATGCACTGAATCTCAAGTGTGAAAGGGATTCTGAGACATTGTGTTCTGAAGATGCATAAAAACTGGGTTTTCATCCATATTTTTCTTTTACAATCGATTGCTAAGTTATATTAATTTGATTAAAATTTTAATTAAGCCTAACATTTAACCAGAAGACTGCAACTCGGTCGGAGCAAAAAAGTTATGACTGGTCAAATATTGTAATTTGGTCGCAAATAGTCCTGTAAAACGCAATGAGTAAAATGTACTCATTTTGTATTAAACTACAATTTGCAATCAAAATACAATCTTTGAACAGCCATAACTTTTTTGTTTCAAGTCCAATGGAGTTGCAGTCTTCAGGTGAAATGTTAACCTTAATTGAAATTTTAATAATATTAACATATCTAAGCAATCGATTAGTATAGAAAAAAAATTAATTAAAACCAGTTTGTGTTTGATTTTTCAAGACGCATATAGGGTACTTCTGTCCAAAATGTCCTCGGGGTGAAACGCCTACAATTATATGTTAACAGATTTGAAAATTTGCTAAAATTTTAATTAAATCTTCTAACACAAATATGATTCTAAAATCAAAACCTTGTAAATTGAATAAAAATAATTTCCAGATACCGTCAAACGGGGCATCATGCAACAGCGGGGTTCAATGCAATATTTATATAACACTTCATTGAATCAATTTTTAATTTAATGTATTGTAAAAAAGTTATGTTTTGATGATAACAAAATGATGATGACATAATTTCTCACATTTTAAGCTAGTTTTCTTAAATTTTTTATTTTTATGTAAAATTTGAAAAATCTAGCAATAAATGTACCTACAAATTTTAACATTTTTTGATGCCGAAAAAAACTTTACCCAGTATGACGGATCGGCTTGATAAAATTATCAACAAACTTTTTACTGGTTTCCTCATGTTGTATCAACATTGTTGGTCTAAAATTATTTTTCGAACAATCACCCAATTTTTTTAAATAAATATTTTTAAAATTCAGTCAGGTGTCTGGGGTTAAATGCAACAAAATGCAAATCAAAGAAATACCTACCTTGTAAATCTCGTTTCCATGTGTTGGAATATGAATATTTTGCATCACGCGTTTGTGAACATTGAAATTTCATTCATCCAAACATTTATTTTTATTATTTCAGCTTTTAGAATTTTTCGTAGTATTATTTAACCCCTAAATGTATGCAGAATCCATATTTTCAGAAAAAAATGTGCAAATTAGTTTTAACAGACCCAAAAACTACTGCAATTGGTATTGTCATGCGTAATAGTCTTTAAGGCATCGGCAATATATTAAAAACTATTAATTTTTGTACGTTTTCATGAGATTTTTCATTAAAATCAAAGTTTGTTGCAAGTTACCCCATTTAATAAGGAGGGTGAAAATTGCATGTTTTTAGAAAATTAAAAATAACTGAAGAAACCTATAATTTTTCTAACTACGCCAATTTGATATCCCAGCATCCTTAAAACTTTTGACGCAAAAGAGGTAGGATTAACTGTGAACATAAGTTTTTTAGAAGCCATTGAAGTTGAAAATTGTAGCATGTTGCCCCAGTTGACGGTATTCAACCAAACGCGAAAATAAAGGCATTTACGCCAAGATAATTGCTTAAAACATCCTTCAATTGATTTCATTGGTTGATCAATGAAAATATTCAAATTATAATTATTATTATATTCAAAATATTCAAATTATGTAAACAAAACCATGTGATTTACTCTAGATTTTGAGGTACGGTTTTCCATGAATAAAGACCGATTATAAAAATGATGTATCGATATTAGTATTAGGATTTGAGCAAAATACCTGCGCTGAAAATTGAATCGATTCACTAAATTTGTGGACAGCAGCAGCAGAAAAAATTGGTTAAAACCGACACAGTAGAAAATAAAGCCTAAAATTTCAAAATTATTCATTTTCTCATTTAAAAATGTTTTTGAACGACATGTTTTCACGTGAAGATAAACTTGGAAAAAAACATTTATTTCTCTTTTTCCGAATTTATTAACAGAATTCACTTGTGAACATTTTGTTGTTTTCGAATTGTATTGATCCTATGTTTTGGAGCACAATTGTAATAAAAGAAAACCGAATATTTTTGTAGTTTTTACAATAAAAGTTTTTTTTTGACAAAACAACAGTAGCAGAAATAAATATGGAGAACACGTGGCAATGAATTCGAGTTTTCAGCTTATGTGTTGTGATATCAAAAAGAAGAAATACTATGTTGTATCGGAAAACTGATAACCATTATCTTTATTCTCGTCAAGTCATATAATCAAGTAAGGTTACAGTAGTGATGGATATGTCGGATTAACCATCCGTTATAGTGGCAACACTTCTTTTATGATTTCCCAACTGTACACCTGGCATCTATTCCAGTGAACACTACAAATTCACTTTTCGTCGATTCTTACAAACAATAGCAAATTGACGTTCTCTCATCGTCGGGTCGTCGCGAGTGAGTTTCAATATTATGTTTTTCGCATACACGATCATTCCCAGCAAACACTTTCATGCTGATTATGCGCTGAAAAATATCGTGGTTCAATTTTTAATCAGCAATTTGACTGAAAAAAGAACTCAAAAACTCACTAATTCACTGGTCTTTAGCCTTAAATCATCTTCATTTGGAGAAGTTTTTCAGCAAACGTCGATAAGCGATAATTGGCGGATCAACAAAAAAACAAAAAAATATGACCAATGCCTGTCCGATGTCTGGCATCCACTTTTCCTCCTCTTTGTTTTATTTTCGTTTCAACTGCCCCGAACTTTAAACCTTCAGCTTGTTGGTCGAATGCCACAGTATGCACAATCAACTATGATCAGAATCAACTATGCAACGCGATGATAAATTGTCGTTCTTAGGCGACAAAAATGGCTTTCAATCGAAGATTTTTTTATAGAAACGAGTCGACTCTTCAACTTCTCTAATTGGCTGCACTAAGACTTTTTTAAACGCTGAAATTTACAGTTTGTCTTTATTCAGCCAGTAAGCTGAAGTAGCAATTACGCTTTAGCTTAGCTTTTGTTCAGCAAATTGCCGTTCTTAATCACCCAAAACAATTAATGGGTTTCCCTTAGCAGGTGCATATTCCCCCTGAAAAATCCTATAAAATTTTGATTCGTAGCTCCTCTTGCTTGGACGCCATTTGACAACAAAAGATCTAGTGTCAACATTCAAAATGAAGCATTCTTCTACAAATACACACCTTCAAACTGAGGGGTGTTCAGTTTTTTATTTAAATAATTAGGAATTGGGGGGCGAATTAAAGTTGACCAATTTTTAATCCGAAAACACTTTATTAAGGACAAAAAAACATGAAAACATAAGCTACATTATTTCAACATTTGCACAATAACAATTTGAACTTAAGTCAAGGGAATTTTCGTAATAGTTCAATATTTTAGAAAGACATCTTACGATTTTAAATATAAATTTATCATGAGAAGCCTGATCTGAGTGAATGTTTGTAGTTGCGAAATTTTGTTTAAAAAAATTTCTCTTGTTTTTCATATGTATCTTGAAAAACTGGGTTAAATTACGAATTCTATTTTAGAAGAAAATGAACGTGCACTTTGGAAAGAAAAAGAAAAACAATATTGAAAACTTTTCGATTTAAGATCTCGGCAATGTGATAATATTTTTTATGTAATATGGGCTTTTGATTTGGAAGCATTTTTGAAAAACACGGGAACTTTACTTTTGTCACCCTATATCGAACACACACATATAGGATCTCAGTGAAACTTCATGTTTCTTTTGAGAGATCTAATTTACTTAACTCTAAAGCGTACATCTTTAAACGATGTTATATCTTGACTGGAATGCTATCCTCTAGACCACGGCCGGCGGCATATCCTTCCGGAATAAGAAGCAAATGTTTGAGCTGACATTTCAGGTTCTCAGACAGGTTTTTGGTCAATCAGCATTGCCAAACTATTATTATTTTCTGTTTGTGATCTTTGTCAATTTCATACTTTGAAGATACCGTAATCCGGGGTTATATTGATCACTTTTTTTTCAATATATTTCGATTGTTTTTTCTGTTAAGGGGAATGTGGCATATTATTGTTTTTAACTAGTACTGGACTCCAATGAACGTAAAACATGGATGCATAAATTCAATAGACCTCTTAAAATTTGATTTTAAAATCGTTTTCGTCTCTGTTGAGAATTTGATGCTTTTGGGTGACATTGATCAGACTCTATTCTGACGGTTTTAACGAGTTTTCATGATCATAAAGGATACAAAACACCTTCATAATATTTACAAATGCTAGTTTATCAATTTAACCTTGACTTTTAACGTTTTATTTTAAAAACATTTAAAATCGAAAAAGACAACTATGATGTTGTCTACATTTACAAATAGTTTGAGCTTGAAAAAACAAATGAAATTTTATCTTCACACTTTCTCCTTGGCCCTCCCACTATTTCCATTTTCATTTTTTCTTCAAAGTTAACGATTTGATAGGGTTCCTCTCCATTTTTTCAATACGGGCTAACTCTTGGAAAAATAGCACTATAACTGTTCATATACAAAGAAAACAAGTTGTTCACATAAAATATCAAAATTAAGGCGTTTTCGAGATTTCCACGATGTAAGAGAATAATAAAAGGAATATTTTGCACAGTTTTCTTCAAAGTTCGATTGCTGGCAAAACCGTTGATTATTAAAAAAAAAATACTGTACGTGAGTGGTAGAAAAGTATGAAAACACTCAAAACTGTCCACAAAATTCAAATCATGCGTTGGAGTAAAGTACATGATCGGCAACTACGGTTAAGGGTCATCAGGGAGGTAAAAACTCATACGGCATACCACAATTTTTAATTTTTAATAAGCAAAAAACTAAGTGTAGATCGCTGAAATAACCCGCAAATTTTTCTCCGTTGAGCTAAAAGTGTTTCTATGTTGCTATGTAGTAATGCGTCGTTAAAACCTAACCTGAAACAACAATTTTTTAATTTCCAGAGCTTGTAAGCCAATTTATGGTGGATGACAAAACTTATGAAAAACCCTATTTAAAACATATTCCAGCGCTTGAATCCTATAACATTTCGGATTGTGGTAAAGTCCCTTTCAGATTTCAGTATGTAGATGAAACACAATTTTCAAAACAAAAATTTTGGTTTTCGCTGTTTTTAAAAGTACTCTTGTATTTCGCAACCGATACGATAACGATAATACTTAAAGTTAAATCCCATGATTGTTCTGCTTCGTTATTGTCAGATTTTGTCAGCAGACATTCCAGTAAAACGCTTTTTTTATGGCATAAAAATATTCAAGTTTTGTTAATTTCGAAACACCAGATTCCACCAAATTTCTCTCAGTTTACAAAGATTTGACGAAGCATAAGAGGGAATACCAGATCAATAACATGACTGGAAAACGTGTGTGCTGGCCGATGAGAAATACCAAAATATTGTAGAAACATTTCTTACAAAAAATGATGATTTTTTTTTTAAATTTTTATGAATTATTTTAAGATTTCCTTTATTTCCTCTATAGAATGTATTTCGATTAAACAAATGGTTTTTTAAATGTACGCTTTCGTAACTGTCCCATTTTTAAATGTACTAACCTTTACATTCTATGCAATCTTTCAAAAATATTTGAATCAGTTTCAACTGAGATTCCATTCAACTAATATTCCTCAGAAATCTTTTTTTTTTAAACGATAGAAAATTTATTTTATTTTCTATCAAGTCCAAATAGCGCAATTTATGGATGACTCCTCCGGATGAAAATAAAAACCGTACATAGGTTAAAATAAAAACAAAAAGTGCATGTGTCCTAACCGTTCGATCGGGGTCGTTGGTGCATCTCGATGCCGAAAGGGTGTCCTAACTTTTGCATCAGTACACAATGCTGCTAGTACAGCTAGTCTTCGTAGATTCTAAGGTTTATTAAGGTACCTTTGAGGGTGGTTGGGCGAACGAAATTGAGAGAAAGAGACAGAATGGGACGTTTCCATTGCCAGGGATATGCAACAGAAATATTGAAAAAAAGTGAGGAAAAACCATGGCAGAAATATCACATTCGTCGTGACTGCAAACCTTGTTTATTACGTAGAGCAGACCCTATAAACTGTAAATCGTAGAAACAATCGACTGTCGTAAATTTGCCATCCAGGTAAGGTCAATATTTAAAAACAAACAAGTTCGATGCTTGCTCCAGACAAACAAATGCTAGATTTATGTTTGACGATAAAGCATTTTTTTGTAGATGCATTTATTGTTTTTTTTCCTTTCGATCTGAGTCTCAAATTTTGTCTTGAACTTAAATGTCACAGTAAAGTAGTTTGAATTCTTGAAAACCTACTGACACTATCATTTTTAAAGTTAAAATTTTATTTTTCGAGCTTATACATTTATACACTGATAGAGTTTGGAGAAGTTGCCGAAGCCAAATTTACGATAGTCGACATAAATCTACATCAATCCCTTATAAAAAAAATGATTCACAAAAAAACAACCCTAAACAGTATAGATGTGTCGAAATAATCCGATATTTTGCGAAAATGGAACCCAAAAATGGAAAATTGTCTCTGCAAAAGAGATTGTAACTAATCACCCTAATACGGATTACTGATGGAAGGTATGCAAGTTAGTTTTTGTCGGGCATTTGAAAGCAAGTGATGCGTTGAAGGTTGTACTCTCTGGAGCCAACAGTGAGTCGCGGTAGATAATTTGAAACAAATTCTAGAGATTTAAGTCAATCCGTTATGAATAAAAAGTAAAATGAGTATAGTAGAAAAATTGCCGAATCACAAGAAAAGAAAGGCGATAGCATAAATTTCATATAGTATCTGTGTACATTTTAAAATATAAACGAAACTCATATTTACTCCATGAAAAAAAAACCTGAAGTGAAACGGCAAATGAGCAAAAGCGATGAAACGGTGTCGATAATTTGTCATAAAATTGTTTTTTAGTCGAAAATAAAATGTTTTCATAAGCAAAGAACGAAGTTTATTTATTGTATTTTGTAGGAGTAAATCACACACTGTAAAAACACACACACCCGAAAATAATGAAAAAGTAAGCTAAACATTTATAATGATAGTTAAGTTTTCATAACCCTAGTCTAATTCAACGAAATAGATAACTAAACGATCCACTCAATGATATCAGACAAGGTGGAAAATGCAATTTGAAACGAATCGTTTAGATTCGATTTCCGATCAAAAGATTGTCTAAAACTAAATGGGACTTGTGTTAAAAAGTTGAAGAAAGACTGGTTCAGTTCATGTTTGTCAAGAGAACAAAATCAACTGGAAGAAGTAACAAAGGACATGTAACAATTCAATGGAAACCAAGTTTTCGAAGTATTAAAACAAGTTGAGGGAATGATTGAGAAAATTGAAAGCAAGCATACTTCAGCAATCATTTGACATTAAATGTCACGATGTTCAAAACGACTTTAAAGGAAAAAATAAGGAAAAAAACATTAAACAAATAATAACGAGAAACAGTGAAAGTTATTCATAAATTGAATAAGCATATAACCGTAATCTCACATGTACTTGTATATAGTTAAAACTTGTTCTATCGGATCGGCCAAGTGATTGATCATTTATTAAAAGAGCAAAGAGAACAAACAAGAGAAAAAAACCCTGTAAATAAACTCATGTAATAAATTGAATCAGAACATACTGTAAGTATATATAGAATTTCAGTTGAATATAATAAAGACAAAAAGTGGTAATAGTGGTTAATTTATTTTTTTCACAATCCGAAATCTCCCTAACTTTACTCAATTGAAGGTGGGCCGATTTAAAGTCTGTTAAGTACAGTAAAAAAATAAGTTTCCATATCCAAGATCTTAATACGCCTCACAGATAAAAGTATCAACAAGTTTGAAAACCACTTCCATCTGTACCGTTGAGCCGTCAACACGTACGCCGGAGCATCGTATCGTTGCTGTGTACCTGCAGGAACATTTTATATTATTTATTTTATTCTTACCTGTTTTTCAATCAGCACTTTCCAGAGCTAAAATTATTTTCATTTTCTTTTATTCATATTTTTCTCTTTTCTTTCCAGCATGGGGAAGTCATCGGCCGGCTCAAGAGCCGGAAGAAAACGGATTGCCGAACCTAATTCAGGTCCATCGCCCAAAAAAGTTGAAATTTCCAATTCATTCGATGTCCTTCATAACATTGGTGATGAGGAAATATTCATATTTAATTCAGATAAGAGTACTAAGAAACCTTCTTCTTCTTATACTCTTAAAAACGAAAAGGTTCCACCAATTACGGTCACGATTCCTGACTTCTATGCCTTCGGAAAGAAATCGTCACTTCCGTCAAGGATGTGAAGATTTCTTTTCAGATCGGTCGAAGGGGAACTGCTCGTATATTGGCGGAATCTTTCAATGATTTTCAAAAAAATTTAAATTATTTGAATAATAAAAAACATCAATTTTTAACGTACGACACTAAAAGTGATCATCCTTTCAAAGTTGTACTTCGTGGTCTCACCGGCGATCAGACACCTGATGAGATCACTGTAGTATCCTACTTTTTTATATAAAACGAATTATGCGAACTGAATTGTATCCGAAGATTATATACAATATTAGAGAGAGCGTTGATCGCTCTATCTATTCGAAAGAATAAATGGGTCATTCGATTCTTAGCCACTAGTGGAAGTGGAGGCATATTTTAGGTGTTTTATTACTTATCAACTTTAAGTTACTGGTGACTTCATTTAATTATTATTAAAAAAATATAAATTGAAAAGCAATCAATTTATTAAATATTTTAGTGGCGACGAGGAAAAGTAAGTGCTCAAACGGAAGGTTCGTTGAGATTCCAGCGTGGGCCTAAGTAGGTATTGTTGTAAGCAAAGAAGTGTGTTTTGGCAAACCTGTATCACAAGGGTTGGAAGCTGTTTAAGGTATTATTCGATTAATCTTGCGTTGCGAGATAGTTTTGATGGTTTCGGTTTCGAGGATATATTGAAATAATTGTGAACATATTGCCTCGTGGTTACCGACATTATTCTTTTACACACCATTTTCTTTTATTCCACAGCATTTCTAAAGGTTCTATTCGTTTGAATACGTTCCATTATTACTATAGAGACGCACACTGATCGGTGAGCTACTCATCGCTGTCGTTCGAAGTGAGCACATTTTTCCATCCGTTAGCGAGTAGTGAGGACAAGCATCGTTCGTTCCAAGTTTTGGCGAAAAGATCATCAACCAGTCAATTTTGTTGGCGCAGTTTGCAATTGGTTCAATTTGCATTTTAAAACGTTTGGCTGCAATATTAAGTTAGGACAAATATCATCAGATTGGGCAGAAATATTTCTGGAAGCAGATCCCGGTACTGGAGGTTGTTTTGCTGTGGCGCTGGAAAGTTGTGTTACTGCTGTTGCTGATTGATTCTTATGCTGGTTGCTCTTGCTGGTTGCTAGTTGCTGGTGCTGAGTGCTAGTTGCTACTGCTGGGTGCTGGTTGTTGATGCTGATTGCTGCTGTTGGTGGCTGACTGCTACTGATTCTTGCTGTTGCTGCTTGTTCTGCTGTGGGCGGATAGGTTTGTGCTGGTTAACAGTGAGTAGAATCTTTATTATTTTATTTTCCTTCTTTTGATTTTGTTTCATAGAAACTGACATTATAACCATGTCTGTACCAGGCATGATTGGGTCACTTGATCATTATCATCCCGGAAGACCATTTTCAAATTACGTTGAGCGATTCGAAATTTTGTGTAAGCTTAACAAAGTTTCTACTGAGACTAAGCAATCCTGGTTTATTTCGCTAAGTGGCGATGAAGTCTTTGACGAAATTAAGCTGCTCTTTCCGAAACAAGAAGTAGAAACTTTGGCTTATGATGAAATCATTAAGAAACTAAAAGCGCGTTTCGATAAGACAGAGCCTGCACTGATGAATAGGTACAAATTTAGTAAAAGAGATCAAGGAGTCGATGAGTTGGGAGAAAACTTTATTTTAGCAGTAAAGCTCTTGGCTGAAAATTGTAATTTCAAGGAATTTAAGGACGAAGCTATTCGCGACAGATTGGTTTTTGGTATGCGTGAAAAAGAACTGCAGTACAAAATATTGATGGAGGATGATATAAGCTTGGAAACAGTTGAACGTATGATTGTTAATAGCGAGCTTGCTGGTCAGCGAGCTAAATTAATAAGCGAGAATAGCGGTTTAGCATCTGCTAACATTCTGTCCATAAGGCATCGTTTGGGCCGGCGTGATGATTTTGATCGTCGTGTTGAGGGTCGTGAGCATAATTCCGGGTATCGTTCAAGGACTCGGAGCAGGAGTCGGGACCGTGACAATAACAGGGAACGGAATAATTATGATTTCAATCGCGATAAACCGGAATGGAATAACCATAACAATGCCAAATGCAACTATTGCAAGCGTAGAGGGCATATTAGAAAAAATTGTTATCTTTTAAATAAAACAAAATCGGTGAAATTCGTTGAGGAAGACAAAACGACGGATTCTGTGCCTTTCGACAAGTTCAACAGGATGAGGTTGGAACAGTCTTCTGATGAATCTGATATCGGTTGTATGATGATTTCGAGAAAAAATAATAATGCGCCTTGTATGGTTGAGGTGATCGTTGAAGGAAAAAAATTGTTGATGGAAGTGGATACAGGTTCGGCGGCTTCAGTTATAAGCATGGCTGTATATTTAAAAAAATTGAAATACTTGTCGGTTACTAAATCATTAAAGAAACTTGTAGTAGTCAACGGTGCTAAACTATCGATATTTGGCGAAATTTTTGTTGATGCTAGATTGAATAATTTAGTATACAAGTTAAAGCTTATAATTTTGGAAAGTGACATTGACTTTACTCCCTTACTTGGACGAGACTGGTTGGAGCTATTCTTTCCTGATTGGAGAGCTAATTTTATCCCTTGCAAAACGATCATGGCTTTGAAAGCGGACAGCAATTTGGAAAACACTATAAGTAATATAAAAACTAGATTTGCTGAAGTTTTTACGCAGAACTTTTCTGAACCTATTACAGGGTATAAAGCGGATCTTACATTTAAAAGTGACCATCCAATTTTCAAACGGGCGTATGAGGTTCCTTTCAAAATAAGAGACCAGTTCATAACCCATTTGGACATGTTGGAGAGCCAAGGCGTAATATCACCAGTTAAGGCAAGCGAGTGGGCCTCTCCGGTAATAGCGGTTCTCAAGAAGGACAATGATATAAGAATGGTAATAGACTGCAAGGTATCCTTGAACAAAATACTAATTCCTAATACCTATCCTCTTCCACTTGCTCAAGACATCTTTGCGTCTCTGGCTGGTTGTAAGGTTTTTTGTTGTTTGGATTTGGCAGGAGCTTACACGCAACTTGAACTTACTAATCGTTCAAAGAAATTTGTAGTTATAAATACTTTGAAAGGACTTTATACTTACAACCGGTTGCCACAGGGGGCTTCCAGTTCGGCAGCTTTATTCCAACAAACGATGGACCAAATTTTAAAAGGTCTTGATCATGTATGTTGCTATCTAGACGATCTGCTTATAGCAGGTGCAAATTTTGACGAATGCCGTAATAAACTTATTCAAGTTTTGGAAAGGCTCGAGAAAGTAAATGTACGGGTTAATTTTAAAAAATGTAAATTTTTTGTTTCTTCTTTACAGTATTTGGGTCATTTGATCACAAGTGAAGGTCTTTTACCATCCCCTGAGAAGCTTTCAACTATTGCAGAAGCAAAAATTCCTGAAAATGTTACAGAATTGAAGGCTTTTCTTGGGCTTATCAATTATTACAACAAGTTCGTTCCAAGGATGTCGGTTAACCTCAGACCTCTATACGAACTCTTAAAAAAAAATGTTCATTTCAAATGGTCCTCTGAATGTGATTCGGCCTTTAAACAAAGCAAAAACAATTTACTTAAAGCAAATATTTTAACTTACTATGACCCTAAGAAGCCTTTGGTTGTAGTTACAGATGCTTCATCATATGGACTTGGTGGTGTTCTGGTACAAATTGAGCAAGGTATCGAAAAACCAATTTGTTTCACATCCTTTTCTCTGAATGCCGCCCAAAAAAAATATCCCATACTGCATTTAGAGGCTTTAGCCCTGGTATGTACTATAAAAAAATTTCATAAGTTCCTGTTTGGACAAACTTTCAAAGTTTTTACAGATCACAAACCACTTTTAGGCATATTTGGGAAAGAAGGAAAAAATACCATTTGTGTGACAAGACTCCAGAGATATGTAATGGAGCTCTCTATTTATGATTTCGTTATTGAATACAGACCTGCCTCTAAAATGGCTAATGCGGATTTCTGTAGCCGTTTCCCTTTGCAGCAAACTGTTCCCAGCCATTTGGATGGTGATAAAATCAACAGCCTGAACTTTTCAAATGAATTTCCTCTGGATTTTACGACCATTTCGAAGGAAACGAAAATCGACCATTTCTTGGGAAAAGTTTGTCAATACGTAATCAATGGATGGCCGGGAAAGGTAGATTCAAGATTCAAAGATTTGTTTGCTCAAAAAGATAAATTGGAGATTATGGATGGTGTTCTATTATTGAACGAAAGAGTTTTGATTCCCGAATCTTCTCAAAAGCAAGTTATGAAAATGCTGCACATAAATCATTGCGGTATTGTAAGAATGAAGCAACTGGCTAGGAGAACTGTTTATTGGTCCAGGATGAGCTCTGACATTGAAGAATACGTAAAACGTTGTGAAATTTGTGCTAAAATGCAGATTGTGCCAAAACCTAAAGAAAAAAATGGTTGGGTGCCAACCACACGTCCTTTTAGCAGGGTACACGCGGACTTTTTCCACTTTAATAGCAGCATTTTTCTTATTATGGTTGATAGTCATACAAAATGGCTTGAGGTTGAGCTTATGCGTACCAGTACGACTGCTAAAAATGTTATAAAAAAATTTACCAGTATGTTTGCTCGTTTTGGGTTGCCTGATGTTATAGTTACGGATGGTGGGCCACCTTTCAACTCTCGGGAGTTTATTCAATTTCTTGAAAGGCAAGGAATAAAGGTCCTCAAAAGTCCACCTTATAACCCAAGTAGTAATGGTCAGGCAGAGCGTTTGGTTAGGGTTATTAAGGATGTTTTAAGAAAGTTTTTACTTGACAATGAAACAAAAGTTTTAGATATTGACGATCGTTTGAATTTATTTTTAATAAACTATAGAAATAGTTGTACGGGAACTGAAGGATTGTTTCCTTCAGATAAAGTTCTCTCTTTCAAACCGAAAATGCTTTTGGATTTGATTAATCCAACTAAAACTTACAAACAACATTTGAAGTATAGTTCTGAAAAATCTTATAACAACAATTATGAGAAGGTGGATTCCCCAGATCATTTTGACAAGCTAGTGGTAGGGGATAGACTTTTTTATAAAAATAATAACCAGCATGACATCCCTAAATGGCTTGATGCAAAATTTCTTAAAAGATTTTCGAAAAATGTCTTTCAGATATCCATTGGAAGTCACGTCCTCACGGCCCACAAACATCAACTCAAAATGGCGCATCTTCCTGTGGGTCGTTCCAAAGTGTTCGTGTCTCGGAATAGCACAAGCAAACGTAGGAGAGACTCTGTAGATAACGAGGAGGAGTTCCTTGGGTTTCCAGACGGATCAGTGGGACTCGATGCTGCGTCGTTGGATAAACAAATGATTAGCGGGAGAAGTCCGATTCTTACTCGATCTCGAAAACGTAGACTTTTGGACTAACATGTGGAAGCGCGTCGTGCTACCAAAAGGCATTTTATGCCCTCGAATGAAGTTTACAGTAATAGCATGTTTTACATTCACGATTAGATATTGTAACATCAATTCATGTACGAATTTTCTTAAAAGGTGAAGAACTGTAGTATCCTACTTTTTTATATAAAACGAATTATGCGAACTGAATTGTATCCGAAGATTATATACAATATTAGAGAGAGCGTTGATCGCTCTATCTATTCGAAAGAATAAATGGGTCATTCGATTCTTAGCCACTAGTGGAAGTGGAGGCATATTTTAGGTGTTTTATTACTTATCAACTTTAAGTTACTGGTGACTTCATTTAATTATTATTAAAAAAATATAAATTGAAAAGCAATCAATTTATTAAATATTTTAATCACAACTGAATTAAATTCTTTGTTAGGGTTTTCTCCGATTCAAGTAATTCAAATGAGGAAAAGAACCATCACGAATAATATCAGTAGTGTTGGTTTTGCTCCTGAGCATTATTTGATCCATTTTAAAAAGGATCAGGTGAATAATTTGCAAATTCTTGAAAACTCTTCTACCAATTTTCTACGGAATATTACACAATGTCGTCGTTGTCAAGCTTTTTGTCACGGCACTAAAAATTGTAGAAAGAATGTCAGATGCATGCTATGCGGCTCATTCAATCATGAAAAATCTTAATGCTTTTTTGGTGGTGATAAACCACATACATAATTTTCAAGTGTGCGAATTGCACAGGTAATCATTCCTCGAATTCTATTGACTGTCCCGTTAGGGCAAAAATCATTACTTCAAGGAAAACTCCCAAATTTTCCAGGAAAGTTTCTTTTCTTCCTTCTTTTTTTTCGTCTTCACACGTCAGACCGACAAACAATCTGCCTGTTCGCAGTCAACCTCGGCCTACATTGGAATCACGTCTGGGTAATGCTCGAAATGATTTTAATGTTACCTGTGCTGATTCTGCGCCACAGACTCGTTGTTTATCGTTCTCAGAGGTGGTTGAAAATGGGTTGCCCTCTTCAGGTTTAACTAATAAAAATGGGAAAACCAAGTATCAACGTTCATGCGAAGGCTTGGGAAAGTCCCCGAAATTCAAATTCAAATACCTGTTCTTCTCCTTCATTTTCTGATCCTAACAATTTTGTTGATTTGGGTGAGGTTACTGAGGAAAAATTAATATTTTTGCATCAAAATTTAATGGAAATGATGCAACTTATGTTGAAAGCAAATTCAATGTTTGAAGCCTTTCTTTAATTATGCTAACAAAATTGATCGACGCTATTGTCGTCAATAGTCGTCTTTAATTTAGATTTCTTCCTTCTTTCAATACAAAAGTCTAAGAAACAATTGGAATTGAATTAGAAACTTCTATAGAGAAAATTATATTTGTTGCCGCATACTTGCCTTTTCAATGTAGCGGTGAACATAATTTTTTTTTTGAATGGAGCTTTACAAATACTCATCAGAAATAATTCTATTTTTTTTTATTTTTGGTGACTTTAATGCAAAACACCAATCTTGGAATAATATTTCATCGAATTCTAATGGGAATATTTTATTTAATGACTTCTCTGAAGGTTATTATACTGTTGAATATCCTAATGGGCATACATGTTTTTCTTCAATTAGAAATCCCTCCACAATTGATTTGGTTCTAACGGATTTAGGCGAGCATTGTAGTCAATTAGTTACTCATGCGGACCTCGATTCAGACCACCTTCCAGTAACATTTTCTTTATCCCAAAGTCCCATTGAAAACCCTTTAAAATCAACTTTTAATTTTTGTAGATTTAAGTTTATCGGCCTAGTGGTGAAAAGAGATGTTCTTTTTAGTAGAAACATCTAAAGATTATGAATTTTTTTTTCTTCAAATATAAATTACGGTGATTAATTTTTCATAAAATCAACTTTTAACTTTCAAAAAACTGACCGGGAGCTATATAGGAATTTTATTGAACGTAATTAAGATGTAAACGTTCCACTGAATTCAATAGAAGATATTGATTTAGCTATAGAAAATTTGACAACTTCAATAGTCAATGCTAAAGCCGCTTCAAAACCTAAAGCTAAACATAAATTTAATCAACCTTTGATCGATGATGTTCTTCAGTTTTTGATACGACTGAAAAACATTCGTCGACGTCAATATCAACGTACTAGGGATCATTATTTGAAATTTATTTAATGCGATCTTCGAAAAGAGATCAAACGTCGTTTAAATTTCATTCGCAATGAAAATTTTGCAAAAGCAGTAGGGACATAAAACCCTACTCAAAGCCATTTTGGAAATTAACTAAAATTCTGAAAAAGCCCCAGAAGCCAATTCCTACTTTAAAAGATGGGGATAAACTTCTTTTAACTAACGCAGAAAAAGCTCAAAAATTAGCCCAACAATTTGAGCCTGCTCATGATTTTAATTTAAACGTTGTAAGTCCAATTGGTGCTCAAATTTCCCTTGATTTTGATGATATTTTTTCTAAGCAAAATGTATTTGAAAGATCTTATGAGACAAATATTGATGGACTTAAATTGATTTTCAAAAAATTTAAAAATATGAAAGCTCCGGGGGAAGATGGGATTTTCAATATTCTTATTAAAATGTAACCTGAAAGCACTTTAAATTTTAAAGTTAAAATCTTCAATAAATGTTTTCACTTGGCTTATTTTCCCAATAAATGGAAAAATGTCAAAGTATTGTTCCAAACAACTTCAAATCAATAAAAAATCAAAATCAACAACATTTCTTCTGCTTATTTAGATTGAAGATGGTACATAAGTTAATTGCGCGCCTTGAATAGATTGAATATTTTGTTACTGGATAATTACTCTGCGCATCATATGAATAATGAGCTCAAAAGCGACGATGACTTGCTTGAATACTGTTTTTATTTATGCCTCTAAATGTGACAGCTATTCAACCTATGGATCAGAACGTTAAACAGAACTGTAAACTAAAATATCGTCAAAATCTCTGGGCTGCATTTTATGACTCGTGAAACCGATATACAAGGTCAGAGCTTGAAGAACATTTCGTTGAAGGACGCGTGCTTTTGGATGCACGATGCTTGGGATGAAATGCAACGTTAGACTGAGTCGATTTGGGGTCATTTTTGAATTTCTCAAACCCTGGGGTCTTAAAAGCTTCGTTTTGGTCCAAAACTGATCCATGATTTTTTGCAGAATTTTTAAGTAACGTTTACATGAGTAAATTTGAACTTTTAGGTTTGTATGGGAAAATTGAAGATTTTGTACTGAAAAATCAACATCATTTTTGTTTCTTCTGTTGAACCGAGTATGCTAATGGTTTTTGTGCCAATTTATAAATTTCTTACAGGATATTTTCCGCTGAACAACTTTGTCGAATATCATAACTTCGTATCTTTTTAGACAAAAAAGTTATTAGCTCTTTAACAGGTGTATGTCTTTTTGGATTGATAAACCATGAATTCAATTGACATCACTGCTGAGTGCCTAGCGAAGAATTGCAAGACCACTTTTCATGCCATACTTCGTGGGGCACAAGCAGGGGTGTCAATTGAATTCATGGTTTATCTATCCAAAAATACATACACCTGTTAAACGGCTTATAACTTTTTTGTCTAAAAAGATACGAAGTTATGATATTCGACAAAGTTGTTCAGCGGAAAATTTCCTGTAAGAAATTTATAAATTGGCACAAAAACCATTAGCAGGCTTGGTTCCACAGAAGAAACAAAAATGATGTTGATTTTTCAGTACAAAATATTCAATTTTCCCATACAAATCTAAAAGTTCAAATTTACTCATGTAAACGTTACTTAAAAAATCTGCAAAAAATCATGGATGAGTTTTGGACCAAAACGAAGCTTTTAAGACCCCAGGGTTTGAGAAATTCAAAAATGACCCCAAATCGACTCAGTCTAGTGCAACGTACGGTAATTAAAATCGTGGAAAAAATTGGAGCAATTTTCGAAGAAAAACCTGTGCACGAAGACGACACAGTAAACGAAAATTACCGAGTTCGGTAATTTTTTTACCGAAATCCTAACATGTGTGAAACGTTAAACTGTTCGGTATTTTTTCGGTAAAAAATAAACGAATATTGGTGAATGAAGAATTTACCGATTTACCGGTGTTCGTTTATTTTTTACCGAAAAAATTACCGAACAGTTTAACGATTTACACATGTTAGGATTTCGGTAAAAAAATACCGAACTCGGGAATTTTAGTTTACTGTGTCAGTTCGCTTAGCTTATTGGTGAATGAAAAATGTAGCGATGATACAATTTTGCCACATGACATGGAGGAGAGATATGCTAGCAAAGCGTTAACGGATGAAGAAGTTTTGAGTATGACGTTGGATGATCAGTCAGGAATGGACGAGAACCTCGAAACATTGGAGTTATTGAACCTTTCGGAACTAATATTAGACTCAGAATCAGCAGCATCGACCCCAAATGATTCGTGAAATTCTCCAAAAATAATAAGTGACATTGAAGCTGTACGGATGCTGGACAACACAGTTGATTGGGCTGATGCTTCCGATCTCTCGATAATAACGTCATCCTCTTGCGGCGTATTAGGGAAATTGCTTTGAAGAAAGCTCAATGAACAAAAACACAAGCTTGTTAATCATATCAATGTGATTTATGGTAAGGTGCTGTGTACATTTAGGGGTGAAAAATACTATTAAAAAATTAAAAATAATATTCCAACATATGGAAACAAGATTTAAACTGTGAATCATTCATTTGCATGTTTATGCATTTTAGCCCAGACTAGTCATGGAATTAAAAATAGATATTTAAAAAAATTAAATGTTTGTCCGTAAAATTTATGGATAAACAACATTAAACAAATGTATCAACACAACAAATGAGTACAGGACTAGCACAACACAGTATAGAAACTGGTCACCTATTTAATTTTGAAAAAAAAAAGACAAATATATAAGAAAGAGTAGCAGGCTATAATGCTAGAATAACTGCTGAGGCTTTTTACATTAAAATTTATGGTGATGATACCCAAGTAACACAGATCAAGCCAATTGGCTTTTTTGAGTTTTAATATTGTTTTATGAAGATTTTTCGATGGCATCCCATTTTTAAAACGGTTTTATTGTAACATAGGAAATGCTTCATTTTTCGAGTGTTTTAAAAGAGCCCTGAAAGTTTTGCTAAAACTTGAATAAAACACTATCTTAAGAGTGTTGTAAAAAAGTTGCAAAAGAATTGCTAAAGATTCAATAAAACACATACTTTCCTGTTTTTATTAGAGCTTTGGTAAAGGTTTTAATAATGCGCTTAATGCGCTTTTAAAACTAGCGTTCAAGCCAAGTTGAAAAACTGATTTATTGGAACATTGGATGTAGGCATGATAAAACTAAGTGACAGATGATTTGACAATTGAGAAGAACGTATACACGCTTAAACTTTTTTACCTCTTTTTGAGATAGCATAACCTGTTTTGAAAGGATTATCACTCAAAATTGAGAAAAACGTGCTATCAAAATGATATAAATTAACACAGCTAAATTCATCTTAAAAATAAAAACAACTTTGTTGTATCCGCATTCAAATTTCAAAACAACCGCAAATCAGTTCACATCATTATTCGCTCAATTCTCAGGGTTCGAATAAAAGCCCACTGTGAATAAACGGTTTTTGTGATTCGATAAGAACAAATGTATTAGAAAATTCATTTACAAGTACGCCTATTAAACTACTTGTTTTATTTATCCATCTCTGTCTCTCAATGCGAAGTTGATCTTTATTTACGTCATCCAATCCAGAACTAACAAAATTATTTTCAGATAAACCGTCCTTTAAAATTTCTGGAAGACTGCAGAAACCGGCTTCAACTCAGCAAAGACGGAGAAATTGAGTTTCATCACAAGCGAAAATGCTCATTCTAAACAGCCTCAACAAGTTTCAGATGATGTATTCAGAATGAAGACCACTAGCATTGGCCGATCATTGAAAATAACGATTTAATTAAAGCGTAAGGCAGTTCTGGTAAAAGTAAGCAAAACATCCGAAGGACGTTTTAAAGAATCGTTTTATCGCTTCCAATTGTTTTCCCATACAACTGTTTTAACAGTTTTTAACTGTTTTACATAACCTAACTACAAATTCAAAATTCAATCATTTCGGAATTCACGATTCAGGCAATGTTTTTACAATTTCAATAATCGTTTGCTAAACGTTTTATTACGCTTCAAAAAATCATTTGGTTATAATCCTCATTTATGCGGGTTATTATTTAGCTTTAAGGCCAGGGTTTTGATGACAGAAAATGTTCTATTCCAAAATAGTTTGAGATTATTTGATAGCAATACCTATTTGTTATTTAAAGATGATTGACCATCCTCATAGTCAAAAGGAAACAAAACAAAAAGTTGCATGAATGCCTTTTGCCAAGCAACAAATCGAAATGTTTTCATTTATTGCGAAAAACTTCTCTTTCTCAAAAATGGATAAATCCATCATGAGCGTGTATTCCATTTAGAGAAATGTCAAACGAAGCTGTGATTCAAGGTCTCTTAAAACCATTTAAAAACTGTTTATTGAAATTGTTTAATTACCACATTTTTCTAACCGTCATAAAACCATCTTAACACTGTTTTACAACTGCCTTAAGATTTTCAATATTAATTTACTGAACGCCATGTTGATGAGAAATTGAATCGAAATTACTGACGCCATGTTGCTGTAAATAATACTTTAATACTAAAAACTAGACATTTTCATCAATTTGACAATGTTGACGGTACTATTTGTTGTATAGGTGATGAATTTCAATGTAAAACAAAAATGGCATCATTTGAGCCAATTTATATTTTCCTTTAATAATAATTTTTTTTATTTAAAAAATGCTTAAAATATGGTCAACCTTGATTTGCTTTGAGGCGCGCTTAAGTTTTGATGCTATTTCGTATATACTTCACCAGAAATCTGAGGTTGCAGGAAGTTTCTTGCTTAGATATATTGAAAATGAGAATGAGAATATTTTTAAAATATTTTAAATGGAATCTTTACCTATCATCAAATGCTTGGGAGAGTAAGTGATAAAACGAGAAAAAACGGAACAGAAAGCTCCCACAGTAAAATTTCTATTAGATTCCACAGCTGCCACAGTAAAATTCCTATCAGATTTCACAGATCCCACAGTAATATTCCTATCAGATTCCACGACGTAGTTTTAAAAGAGCTGTGGATAGTCTGAAGAGGGCTCTGAAAGGTTTCTTAAAGCTATGTCTATAAGGTCGAATAAAACTATTCTGTTGGATGTTTTATTATAGCGTATAGAATTAGCTTTAAAAACGTTAACAAAATGGTCCCTTTTGGCCATATGTTAACTTTAAAGTAGTTGTGCTAATAGCGTAGAATGCGCTTTGGCTTATGAAGTAGCTTTAGGAAATAGTCTCAAGCGAACTGTTAAGGTTGGAATAAAACTTAAATTGTTACTTGGGATAATGTAGTAAATAGACAAAGGGACTCGCGTAACTTTAAAACATCTTACGACCCTGTAATCTCGAAATTGAAACAGACACTTACAAACAAATGTAAACGCAACACAAAACAAACTGACCGAAAACAAATAAGAATAGACGGAGGCCAGTAAATTGTAAGATTTTTAAAATTGTTAGTTAAGTTAAAATTTATCGTTTAAAATATAATTTGAGTGTCCACTGAAGAGGAGCGAATCAGATCATCAGATTTTGTGTAAGGGGCCGGAATAAGGGGTCGTCCATATTAACTGTTTACTGTAACAGCGATATTGACATTATTATCTATACATTGGATTGAGTTGCAAATTGGAACATGGGAGATTTGAGGAACGGGCAATGGATTGAAGGTATTAAGTTTTGTGAAAAAGGCCGTCTAATGAGGTCGTCCATACAACACAAGTACGGTTTTAGTGATATTGACGATATTTTACACTGGATTGAGATTAAAATTTCAACATGAGTATATTGAGAGATAGACTTTTGACTTCAGGTATCAGATTTTTATAAGGGGTTGACAAAAGGGGTCGTCAATATTAATTGTTCACTGTTTTTGTGATATTTACGTTATTATACATTGCATTGACATGAAAATTGGCACACGGGAGTTATTAGAACGAGCAATTGATTCCAATCATATAATTTCAAGGCATGGAATCGTCCATATTACCTAATCACTGTTTTAGCTATATTGACGTTATTATACACTGGATTAAAGTGGAAATTGGTACACGAGAGTTTATAGGAACAAACAATTGATTCCAATTATGCAATTTCGGGTCATGGGTTGGAAAAAGGGGTCGTCCATATTACCTAATCACTGTATTTGCGATTTTGACGTTATAAGTCAATGTATATGGATGAAAATTGGCACAGGAAAGCTTTCAGGGACGGATAATCAATCTCAGGTATCAAATTTGGTGTAAAGGGTCTGCAAAAGGGGTCATCCTTATTACTTCATCATTTGTTCATTTTTTTTTTTCGATATATACCGGATTTAGATGAAGAATCGGCACACGGGAGTTTTTAGAAACGAACAATTGATTCCGATTATACAACTTCGGGGCAGGGGCGTCCATATTATCTGTTCACTATTTTTGCGATAATGACGTTATAATAAATTGGATTTAGATGAAAATTGGTACACGGAAGTTTTCAGGGACGGATAATCGAATTAAGTTATCAAATTTGCACATGAGCACGGAGAAAAAAGACGATAGTTGTTCCAATTATTTCAGCTTGTTATACCAATAATCGAAATACAGTTGATTTTTTCGCATTCAACTGCTTTTATAATATATTTAACTACAAACTTCTAATTGTCCTTACGCAATCAACTATCAATATAATGCATTCAACTGTATGATTTATTTTATGAATTCAACTATAAATACAATAGATTCAACTACAAACTGCTGATTGACCTTATGCAATCAACTATGAATTTAATAGATTCAATTGTAATGGTATAATTGATTCAACTGTAGATATGATAGGTTCAACTACAATTGTATGATTGATTTTAGGCATTCAACTATAAATATAATAGATTCAACGGTACACGGAAAATAAAACGTAAAATTAAAACAATTTTTTTTGGCAGGTCATTCCAATTATAAAAGTGTATTTAACTTAATTACAACTACGAAAAATCCAAATATTTATATGGTTGATTTTTTTCAAATTAGGTGGATTTTATCCTGCATTTAAGTTTTCTAACCTGAGAGTGTAGAAAATACTGGCACGCAGAAGAAGAAGAGTGTGCCCTCACAAAAAAAATCGCTGCAAATTTCTAAAAATCAATTTTGATCGTATATCGTGATACTAGCGTGCGGGAACAAGTTATCCGAGGCCGTCTCAACTGTGTCCATAAGCGAATCCGACCAGAGGAACGTTATCCCGGTGTGTGTTCCGCTCTCTAATGGAAAAGAAAACGTTGGTTCTACTCGGGGTAAGACTGCAGAGGTCACCTGCTTCCTTATCATTCCCAGCAAGAAAAGGCCTCATCGAGATTTTTTCTGTTACCTGGAGTAAACGAAATGCGGCTCGTCGAACATCGGAAAGTATTACTTGCCTACTCATCAAAAAAAGCGACGGGTAATCTTTGAAAATTTACAAATTTTGTTTGTTTTGTGCTGGTTAGGAGGAGGATTTAAAAAATGATGATCGAATCACTTTTTCTTTTTTTTTTAAATTTCAGATGCCGGAACACGAAATTTTGCCACTGGGATCGATTGACAGCAGACCACATCGGACGGCCTATACGGTCCCCCCGTGAAAAGAGCCGCTGTCCGTCGAACGGCAGGAAATGTAGGATGCCCGTTTGCCGCTTATGCCCAAAAAAAAAAATCGCAGGTAAAATTTACAAGTTTTGTGTTTTCTAAGTTATTGCAATTTACTTTTTTCCCTGGCAGCTTTCTTTCGTGGACTTTCCGGCTGGGCAGTGTTCAGCAGCAGCAGGATAAGTGGATCGAAGTGTAATTGTTTTCCTGTTCGGAGGCTGAACGAGCCAAAAATAAAATCAGAATTTAGTATACTTTTTGTAGTATATAAGAGCAAGTTCACTGGTTGAGATGGAGTTGGAAATTTCGAAGGTTTACAACACATCACAACACATTTGCCGTACACCGGTGTTGGGAAAATCTGATATTCGAACAGTTTCGCGCTGCAAAATTTGTATCGTATAACACTTTTTGGCTGAGGGTGATAGAAAAACACGATATTTTGCAACACCGAACCGAGTGATAGAGTCGGCGTTGCAATACAGTATTCGTGCATGAAACGCTTAGGTGCTGCCATCTATCTTAAGCTCAAAACCCCAGTTGAGGGGAAAATAAAGGAAATTGAGCAATTTCAGGATTTAAACATAAAGCGATATTTTCTTTTTTTTTTAATCTTTTATCACTTAAATTGATACGAATTGCAATGAAGTTAATCAACTCTTTAAAATTTACAGCCAATTTTTTTCATGCCCTTGCCAATCGAATACATTTTGAGGCGCAGAGATGCCCGATAGCTGGGTGAATAAATAAAATCTGTTTGTATGTTTTGTTTGAGCGGTTTTCGGGAGTAGGAAATTGTTTCGCTTTTTTATTTGAAAAAAATATTCCGTCGGAATGTCCGGTAACAAGTTCGGAACGCCGTCTTTAATGGATCCATCATCTTTAGAAAACGGAACCCTCGCTGTTGATTCGACAAGTGTCAATCATATCAAACGTAAGGCGTCGTATCGGGAGTAAAATTCAGCTTGTGTCTGAAATATCTATACTTTTTATTTGTCACTTACTTAATAATCACTTTGAAAATGAAAGTTTAAGAAAGAGTTCAAAAACTTTATCAACTCGTGTAATCAAATGCCCTCCAATACAAAACTCCTAATTCTGCAGAATACAGTTTAATATTGGGATGCATTATAACTTAAACAATACTTATTCATACATCTAAATTATAAAATTTTAATATTGGCACTACTGTTTCAAGTTAATGATCAAGTAAAATGAATTTGATTTCAAATTACAAACGGTGAATTCAAAATACAAAAAGTTAGTAAAATTACTGAAAAGCAAATTCTCTTGGCATCGCTGGTTGCTTTCAATTTTATACCTTCGTATTCTATCACACCGGTGGACGGCCAACCTTTTTGGTCTATATTTCACGATAGAAAAATTCCCGTCTGTGCTACAGACGTCAAAATTCCTACCACTTTTTCCCAACACCATTGGACTTGCTCTAAGTGTTAAATCAAATAAATACAAAAATGAAAAGTGAATGGAGTAAAAGCTAGAACCGACTAGAAAGCAACAATAAACATGATGACCTCTAAAATAAACATTTGTTGAATCTAAAGTATCTATAGTTGATCTCATAAATTCAATCATAGACATATAACTGAACCTATTATATTTACATTTAAATCAACTATACCAGTAAAGTTCAATTTATTGTATTTATTGTTGAATGCACAACAACAATCAAACAATAATAGTGGAATCTATTATATTTATAGTTGAGTGCATAAAATCAACCATAGGACTGAAGTTGAATCTATTATATGTATCGTTGAATGCACAATATCATACAATTGAAAGTTTAATATTTATAGTTAGCCGAGAATTAATCAGAAATATGATTAAATGTAAGTGGAAAATTGTTTAGAATACTATACTTTTTTCTCCGTGAGTGTTTTGGAGGATAGACATTTGATTCCAGGTATCAGATTTTGTGTAAGGGGTCGTCCATATTAAATGTTCAATGCATTTGCGATACTGACGTTACTGTTCATTGCATTGCCACCCTGGAAGTTTAAGCGATGTTGAATTGATTTAAGGTATCAAATTTGGTGTAAAGGGTCTGGGTTGTCCATATTTACTGTTTATGGTTTTAAGATATAGATGTTTTGAGGTAAGACGAATCGATCCGTATTGTGGAATTATGAGTTAGAAGTCAATGCAATGGGTAGGGTAGAGGACCCTAAGACAACGGCTTAAGGAAGCTTTTTTCATTATTTCAATAGAATTGCCTTCTACGTTGTTTTAAAACTGATGTTTAGTAATTGAACTATATTTCTAATATTGTTTTATGAAACTATGAAGGAAATTGATCAATCCATTACGTACTTTTTAGTCAATTTATGATTTATTTTCCTCATTCAAGTTCCTTCATTGTCGTACCAGGTTCCTAATTCCGTCGTACAAGGAGACCGAAGTTGTCTCAATTTATTCCACCCTCTTCAGAAATACATTTAAAATTTTGCGGTTGCGGTTCATGCATTTGGCATTAGCTTACATCGAACAGATCAACCGCACAGGATAACAGCAGTAGTTCTTTCAAGTAACCAGTCGCAATAAGCCATTAAACTAGGATAGCTTTATTGTAAACAGGTCTACCATTGCTTGGCTAATGCATCTGTAGGCAGCAAAATATTATACCTTCTATTCAATTATACTGAAATTGTCTCAAACTATTCCTCCCTCATGAGAAATAGATTTGAAATTTTGCGGTTGCGGTTCATGGAAATGCTATTATTTACTTCGCGCGGATCAACCGTGCAGGATAACGGCAAAGTTCGAATGAGCTCTAAGTCGCAATAAAATGGTCTTGCCAAGAAATCTCAAGGCAGCGTTATTGTAGCTAGGTACCATTGCTTGGCTAAGGCAATTGCAGACAGCACAATATTAGACCTTACAAATTGAATCCACCCTGCAAATGTATTTTCTACCAACACACTCTCCAACGGACAGGGCTGCCATGATCCAGGATTTGTCTGTAAGATAAAATTTCATAACATTTATACAGACATTTAACACAAATTACAATGCACAAATTTACACAAAAACTACCCATTTTTAAAGAACATCAACATTTTTAATAGAACTAAATGTTTTTCTACGTAATGAGACTGAATAGTAAGACATTTGAGGAGAGGCAGAATCACATTTGCGTTTTGTCAACATGTGTATTCTTATACATGTGGGAACCCTGGCGAAGGATATCGAAACAAAGAAACGCCACGTTGATGCGTGTAATGCGCATTAGACTGGTTCAGCTCATCTATTCGAGTTTTTTTTACGAGCGATAAAACTTTTCGACTTTTTCATTCAAACTGTAATATGTCAAAAATGACAAAACATCTTTTGTTGAAAATTCACTGAGAATTTATAAAATCTGAAGCAAACATGAGTCAAGATTTAAAACTTATATGGTAGGAATCAGCATAAAAAAGGGGTTCGATTTTGTTTTATTTTGAACGACTTTATGTACAAAAAATGTACAAACTTGTATTGCGATCCAAACCAGAGACTCGTGAACTCTTATTTCAAAGTTTAAATTATTCATTCATCTAAATTCTCTTGTCATTTTGAATTTCAACGGGAGTTTTTAGCATCAATTTTCCATGCATCGTCAAAATTCAATAGAAATCGAGGTTATCGGTCCAGGAATTGATTTTTTTCCTCAAGTAGTTATTGATTCCCATTTAGAGAATTTCTGAAAACTGGAGAAGTTTAAGTTTAAGTTTACAAGGATCTCTCAGTGAACATTCTGTAGAACAAAGCGTTTGGTCGTATGTAAGATATTGCTGTTTGAATGAAAGAAGTTGGAAAAGTCTAATTTTTATATAGTTGATGTATCTAATGTTTCAAATACTTAAGAGAGGTTTAGTGTCATCAGATAATCGAACCAAAAATAATCAAATCTTAAAATAAAAAATTATGAAGAAACAATGTCATTGGAGTTGAACGTTAGAAATGTGTAAAATTGGAGATATTCTTGCGTGCACTCAAACGTCTATTAAATTATGCACGGTACTGGTAGTAAATAATTTGTTAAACACCAACCACTTAGCTAAAAATGCCGTCAATTCTATGTTCATTTAAAACCATGCATTATAAGCAATGCTGAATACATTCAAGTAATTTATCAATATAAAAAGACTTTTTGCACTTATTTCCCAGCGCATCTAGTTCCTAGCTTCAAAATTACTTTATTGTGTTGTGATTACTTAGAAATGAATTATGTTCATTCTCTATTAGTCCGACTGTGGTCAGCAAAAAATAGTAAAAATGAACCGGTCTAATTCCAATTCTTGCAAAACGGTTTCCTATTCCTGTCGCAAAATTACGACGAATTATGGGTGCCGAGCAATTCGATTTCAATCAAAAATTGACAAATTTATATAGTTCAGATTGGTTTGAAATAATTTTTCTAATTTTATTTCAACACTTTTCTGTTGAATTTGATGATTTTGATTGTTATATGCATTAACAGGAAGCGTTAAAACAAAGAAACACGATGGGGGGATCACTAAGTTCGTCTTTCAATATGGCGGGGTGTGCCAATAATTATTTTCACTTCGAGATTTCAAAATCAAATATCTTAAAAAATAGTTTTAAAAGTGACAAATTTGTGATAGAAAATAAATTTCCAGGCGTAAGTTTATCATGTGAAGTAGTCTATTAAAGTGGAAAGTGATTTTTCGGGTCTAAAACATGCATTCATGAATTAAGACGAATAAGAGGAATACGACGGAGGAGGGTACACCTACCCTATATAATTTTGGATAGTCATGTAACGAAAAAGCGTTATTTTCATGAACCAGCATCAGTTTTCGTGACATTTTTGTGGAAAATCAATGGTAAACATACGAATTGAAGAACGGGTTTTGGAAAGAAACAGATACGTTGTGATTGTGATGGTTTTCAATCTTTTGAATAAGAATGCTCTTACTGAAAAGTTATTGTTTATTCAATGTAAGGAATATCATACTTTACTTTAAAACATAATCTTATTTTATCACATTTTCATAATTGCTTGCGAAACGAAGTTCGTACGGGGTCAGCTATAGTATTAAAATAAAAAGAATGAGTGTTGTGGTACACAAATGTTGCAATCTAACCATGGTGTTGTACTTATTTGTATCCATTACAATGAATTTTCTAAGGAAAAAGATAAAGTTCGAATTTTGATAAGCTCAACATTCACTATGTATGTTCCGGTATTGAAAAAAAAAGGTTCACCAATCTAGATAGCTTGTCAACGACAGCTTCAAGCTGCAATTTATTTTAAGGTTATTTTAAGTAAAGTAGGTTTAAGCAGAAAGTACTATTTAACACTTACAAATTTAGTGCGCTTATATCGCTTGTTCTTTTCAACTACCGAAACGGGTTTTCTCCTAACGGTTTTATCCGAACTTTCCAGTGGCTATAGATTAGAATTACGAATAAATCTCTACGTTTACATGTGGTAAGTATGAGTCAAACCTGGTATACTGCTCGCGGAATATTTGCTGGTTCAGTCCCGGATAAATAAGCTACGAGTAGCTATCTTAGCACAACAACTTGGAGGTAAGTATAACTAGGAGTAAGTATAACTTGAAGGTAAGTATAACTTGAAGGTAAGTATAACTTTGTGGAAGGATAATAATAATTTTAGGCTTTCTAATTTCAGGAACTCTAGCTTCTAATCTAGTTTACAACCGGATGTGAAATGTCTTGAAGAGACGTCAAAATCTCATATGTCGCGACGCTGAAGAATCCGCAACACCGATGAAGCGTCGCCGCCAAACTCCAGTGCAACCAGTTTCCAACAGCCTCCCCCCCGTAACACAGGTCAAGCAGATCCTGTGTTACTCTCTGGAGCCACATCTAGAATTGCCAACTTTGAGACTGATTGTTTAGAGATCCCTTTATGAGTATGAATCAAAGCCCTTCTAACTCGCCCGTCTTGCCCGGATATGACCTTTATGACTTTACCCCGTATCCAACCATTTCTTTTTCCATCGTCTACGATTATGACCAAATCTCCTTCAATAACTGGACGCGATTCTCCCAGCCATTTTGTTCGGCGAGTCAGTTCCGGAAGATATTCACGAGTCCAACGACGCCAGAAGATATCAGCTTGATGTTGAATTTGATACCAGGAGTTCTTGAGCGCCAATCTTTCATCCACCGGTTCTATTCCAGGTTGTTTTATGCCGCTAGAGCTACCAAGCAAAAGGTGATTTGGAGTAAGAGCTTCACTCTCTGGAGCCTCCAACGGAAGATACGTCAGTGGTCTTGAGTTTACTATGCTTTCGGCTTCAACCAGCAGGGTCAATAGAGCTTCGTCGGTCAACTTCCGTCCGGCTTCAATACTTGAGTACATCGCTGTTTTTACCGAGCGCACCATACGCTCCCAGGAGCCTCCCATGTGCGGGGTTCCAGGAGGAATAAAAATCCACTTCGTTACGGTATTTGTGAACGTTGACGCCAGTCCTTCTTGAATGTTACGTATCTGATTCTGTAGTATGTTATCTGCACCTCGAAAGTTTGTGCCGTTATCTGAATGAAATTCTAGCGGAGAGCCACGACGAGCGACAAACCGACGGATACTCATGATGCACGATTGAGTGTCCAGACCGTACACAACCTCCACATGTACTGCGCGTATGGTTAAGCACGTGAACAAGGCTACCCATCGCTTCACTGCGCTTCTACCAACTTTAACAGAAACCGGTCCGAAAAGATCTAGCCCAACATAGCTAAAGGGTCGGGTAAATGATGCTAATCTTGCTTCAGGAAGCGGTGCCATTCTGGGAACTTGAGGGCGTGCTTTGTACACTTTGCACCATTGACAATGTTTTACGATTTTCTTGGCTCGCGATCGTATTTGAGGGATGTAGAAAAATTGTCTTATTTCGTTCACTACAGTTTCAAAGTTTGCGTGATGATATTTACTATGATAGTAATCGATCAGGAGATCGGTAACCCGATGTTGCTTGCACAGGATTACTGGAAACTTGGTTCTCTCTTCAACGTTCCTAGCCGCTCCTATTCGACCGTCCACTCTGAGCACTCCGTGCTCATCTAAGTAAGGGGATAACTTGTACAAAGGACTGTTCTTTTCTACACCAACATTGGTAGTCGACAGCAGTACTGACATATCTTCTGGAAAAGCCTCCCATTGTGAAATGCGAAAAAGGTAATTTTCAGCCTCCTGCAATTCATCTTGAGTGAGATAAGAACTATTCAGCTTTGATCTTTTCTTTTGAACGTTGTTAAAGTACCGTAAAACGTACGCCGTCACTCTTACCATCCTAGTCCACCGTGAAAAACGTGAAGGGTCAATCACCGGTACCGGAACAGTAATACCATGATGTATTCCACAAAGTTTCATCTCTTCGTTGGTAGCTAAGATTGATTTTGGTCTAGGCCAATACTTTTCACCTAATTTCAAGAACTCGGGACCCTGAAACCATGAGCTGTTTGTATTCAGTTGGCCTCCTTGACCCCATTTTGTCGCTAGATCTGCTACGTTTAGTTTCGTCGATATCCACCGCCAGTCAGAGATCGTAGTTGTTGTTAAGACCTCAGAAACACGACAGGCAACAAACTGTTTATAACGCCGATGATCGGAGCGTATCCATGCCAAAACTGTGCTTGAATCTGACCAGAAGACTGTTTTGTGTATTGTCAAAGTATGCCCCTCTTTGATGAATGTTGCTAAACGTGTTGCGAGAACGGCCGCCTGCAGTTCTAAACGAGGGATGGAGCAGTGTTTCAGAGGGGCTACTTTTGTCTTAGCCGCAACCAAGGAGCACTGGAAAGATTCGTCGGAAACAGGAATACGGAAGAAGGCAACTGCAGCATAAGCGTCTTCGCTTGCATCAGCAAATACGTGGAGTTCTAAATACTTGTACTGTTGAGCTGTTGCACCGGGATAATAACACCTGGGGATTCTTAGGTCCGCTATCACTTTGAAGAGGTCAGTCCATCGTATCCACTTCGCATAACCTTGGTCGTCGATTTCTTCATCCCATTTGGTCCCAGCACGCCAGATGTCTTGCAACAACACTTTCCCTTGCACCACGAACGCTGCTAAAAGCCCCAGAGGATCAAACACACTCATCAGAAATTTGAGAACTTGACGCTTTGTAGGTCTATTTTTGCTAGTGATAAGCTTCTGCAAATCTTGTTGAAAAGAGGTGCTGTAGGCTAGGAGATCTTCTCCGGAGAACCATTGCATGCCTAACACCTTCTCGCTACTTGTCGAGTTGATCCCAATGCACGACGGATTGCTGATTGTTTGTTTCTCCAGTACATCGATAACTTCGGGGCAGTTTGACTTCCAGTCTCGTATTTTGAATCCACCATGAGCATGAACATCACGTATTTCAACAGCAACTTTTTTGGCTTCTTCTTTACTGGCGAAGCTTCCCATATAGTCATCTACATAGTGACCATCTATAATCTCTTCTGCAGCTCGGGGATATTTCTCAGAAAACTCCATGGCATTCCGGTTTTTGACGTATTGGGCGGATGCAGGAGAACAAGTGGATCCAAACGTCGCTACCTGCATAACGAAAACTTCTAGATTTTTGTTCGGGACTGATCGCCAAAGAAATCGTTGAGATTGTTGATCTTGGGGGCGGATAAGAATCTGGTGATACATTTCTGCTATATCGCCCGTTACTGCAATAGCGAACTGGCGAAATCGAAAAAGAACTCTTGGTAATGCAACGAGCTGATCAGGTCCCTTTAACAACATTGTATTTAACGACACTCCTTTTACCATGGCGGATGCATCCCAAACCATACGTACTTTTCCCGGTTTCTTGGGATTCACTACTACACCCAACGGTAAGTACCATACTTTCCGAGGATCGCTATTTTCAAGTTCATCTGTAGTAGCTCGACGAGCGTATCCTTTTGCTACATAATCTTTAATTTGTTGTTCAATTGTTTGTTTTATTTTCAGGTTTTTTTCCAGCTTTCTTTCGAGACATTCGAATCGTTTCATGGCCATAGGAAAACTGTCCGGAAACTCAATTAGGTCAGGATCGTATTTCCATAGTAGACCGGTCTGAAAACGTTGGCCAACGCGAATAGTTGATTCTTCCAGAATCTTATTTGCTCTGATATCATCTGCCGATTCTAACATTTTTGAAGCCGCAATACCAGTATCTTCTAATGCGAAGTAATCTTTTACCGTATCATGGAGTGTTCGATCGGTTATGCACACGCATGTATGAAGATTCACTGTTGATTTTTCTATTACATCGACTGTTCCCCCATAAACACACCAACCAAGGCGTGTCTTGGTAGCAACTGGTTCGTTGAGCTTGCCTTCTTTAACTCGAAGAGGAACTGTCAACCGGATATTATTAACTCCAATTAAAATTCGGGGCACTGCATGAGTATAGCTTGAGATTGGTAGACCTTGTAGATGGTGGAACATTGTTGACAGTGAATCAAATTGCAATGACTGTTGCGGAAGTGTCAAAGCTTTTACCGTTCTGGTATCTTGTAATTGATATTTAGCAAGATTAATTCCGGATATTTTTAATTCAATTTTTTGTGAACTGCGTTCGGTTCGGGTCACGTTTCCAGTCCATTTTAAGCAGAGAACTTGAGGATCACCTTGGATTCCAAGCTCATGAGCTAACGCCTCTTCCATGAGTGTAAGAGATGAGCCCCCATCCAAAAAGGCATAAGTATCTAGCTTTCGGTTTCCGCTTCCATACACCGTGATCGGCAAAATACGGAAAAGATGAGATGAAGTCGAACTCCGATGTGAGTGATTTTCAGCTGACGTAACGGTATGATGGTTTACAAAATTATTCGAAGCATCACTAGAAGGAGGAGGGGTTCGAGGGGAATGTAGAAGAGGATGATGTCGCTGCTGGCAACCGTTCACATCACATTGACCACGCACTCGACAGGAACGACGACCATGGAAATTAAGACAGTTCCTGCAAAGTCCTTCTTTGAGTACCAGCTGCCAACGGTTGTTTATGTTGAACGATGCAAATTCCGCACAATCCTTGAGACGATGATCCCCATCACATGCAACGCATGTCAGAACTCGGCTAGTTGTTTGACCGACGTCCACGTGCGCATGAAGCAAACCGCGCTTCGGTTTGCTACGATCTTCCGATCTACCGGTTGGTCCCGTGTACAAGGTAACACGACTGGCGGAGGTAATCAATTTATTCATAAATTCTCCAAAATCATGCAAATCAACATCACTTTTCACTACACTATAATCCGCCCACTGCATCTTGTAATTATCAGGTAAACGTTGTACTAATTCAGAAAGTAGTGACGGATTTGACAGGTGATTCTCTTGATTCGCAGCTTTGAGGTGATCACAAAAACCCTGGACGATAATGCCGAATTCAATTAACGATTCAAGTTTCTCATTTTTAGGTGGGGGAATAGAACGAATTTTGGCTAGCATATCGTTAATTAATAACTCAGGCCTTCCATAAAAGCTTCGGAGTGTATCAATAATACTCGGAACGGAATTCGGCATCATAAGGCGACTCCGGACCGAGTCAAGAGCTGCGCCTTTTAAGCATCGCTGAAGGCGTAAAAGATTTTCGGCTTTATTGAAACCACAGGCCAATGTTGTGGTTGTGAAAATGCTTATAAACATAGGCCATTCTGCCGGGTTCCCAGTGAAGGTAGGGAGGTCACGATTCATGGTCTGGCGAGCAGCAAGTTGAGAGGGAGTGGGTTTATAGTCAGTCATAAATTGGGCTATATTTGATTCACTTGGCGACATGTGTCCAAATTGGCTTATCAGGGACTCATAATGGTCTATATTTGTTATGGGAGACATTGGTTGGCAATTCAAATCAGTAGATGGAACGGGCTTACCTTGTTGGTGTTGGTTGGAGGTATACTTGGTCGGAGGGGAAGGCTGTTCGGTTTCTCCGTCTTCGATGATGACGTTGGGGACAAAATAATTTTCCTGTTGATCTGCTCTGAACTCCGGGAGAGGAAAGGCAGATGGTAACCCAGCGTTCGGATGCTGTTTTAAACCGGCGCGTTTTTTCTGCAGCTGCTCGATGTGTTGCACGTCAGCATTCGATGTTGATATCAATTTCCTCGAATGTCCTCCCCTTCCGCTTTTGTTGGTTGGATTTAGTTTGGGCGTGGTTCCGGAATGCATTCCTGCTGCTCGGACGGGTGGAAGAGTGGCAAAAGAATTTGGTGGATGTTGTGGAATCGTAGGACTGATTTCGGATTCGAGCCCAATGACATCGCACACGTCGTTCTCGGGCTCTGAGATTTGGTCGAGCCAATCATTGGTTCGTTGAAGACTGCTTCTTTTAGTTACCCGACTTCGATGGCTGCCGTTTTCTTCCGGATCTTCGACAGCTGCTTGGAGAAGTTTGTACTTCTCATCAACCATCTGCTGTTCGGCATGGATTGCATCCAGTTTAACCTTTAGAGCTTTTTGCTCTAGAGCGCGCTTTTCAGCCAGCTTCTCTAGTTTTAGTTGAATGCGTTTGTGTGAACTGGTTGTGGTGGTGCTACTCGCGATACTAGGAGCTGGAACACACTTACGGCAAGTCCACGGCTTGCTTTTGATGGACCCCGTGACACCAGCGCAAGATTGATGCCACCAATCGTCGCATTGGTCACACTGGACAAGGTTCCCAGCGCCGTCCGGCTTATCGCAAGCTACACAGCTAGATGTTCCTTCGGTATCTGTCGCAGGCGAAGGCGCGTTTTTGTCAACAGCTGCCATTCTCGCGGTGTCGAAAATAAATTTCTTGAAGAATGTTCCGGTATTGAAAAAAAAGGTTCACCAATCTAGATAGCTTGTCAACGACAGCTTCAAGCTGCAATTTATTTTAAGGTTATTTTAAGTAAAGTAGGTTTAAGCAGAAAGTACTATTTAACACTTACAAATTTAGTGCGCTTATATCGCTTGTTCTTTTCAACTACCGAAACGGGTTTTCTCCTAACGGTTTTATCCGAACTTTCCAGTGGCTATAGATTAGAATTACGAATAAATCTCTACGTTTACATGTGGTAAGTATGAGTCAAACCTGGTATACTGCTCGCGGAATATTTGCTGGTTCAGTCCCGGATAAATAAGCTACGAGTAGCTATCTTAGCACAACAACTTGGAGGTAAGTATAACTAGGAGTAAGTATAACTTGAAGGTAAGTATAACTTGAAGGTAAGTATAACTTTGTGGAAGGATAATAATAATTTTAGGCTTTCTAATTTCAGGAACTCTAGCTTCTAATCTAGTTTACAACCGGATGTGAAATGTCTTGAAGAGACGTCAAAATCTCATATGTCGCGACGCTGAAGAATCCGCAACACCGATGAAGCGTCGCCGCCAAACTCCAGTGCAACCAGTTTCCAACAATGTACTTTCTTCAAAACTAGCGTAAAGGAATATTGTGTAGGATTTTAATAGTCCTTATTTCTCTATTCATATTCCAAAAACGTTATAACAATTTATAAAATGGTTAGTTTTGAGATTTTTCTCATTAAAGTATTGAAAAAAACAAACCCATATGCAAAATCAGGAACAAATAGTGGAATATTGAGTACGCGGATACATGTTTCCTCATATGTTAACATTAGGAACACCCATATCTTAACATTAGGAACAATTAGTGCTAAGTTAAGAACATCGACACACTTAAAAAACATGATATTTTTCGTAAATTAAAGCTTGAAATGATTATTTCAAACCATAAAAGAGTTGAGAAAAAAATAGAATTTAGTTACCAAAAATTGTATATCTAAGAATTAAAGATTTGGCCTACAAATTTCAAATCTAAAAAGCTTCGACAAAATAGAACGAAATTAGGCTCACTTACCATACTATCATTAAATTTATTAAACAAATAATCGATTTACACGAAATTTTGTTCGACCCCTGTTTGAACCGAAACACCCTTTGTAACCACTAAAGGGCTTCGTGTTCGCACATTATCACAACATTAGCCAGCCATACTTTCAATTATCTTTGAAAATTTGATGATTTTCAAGCACGAAATGAACCAACAGAATCAGAACATTTGATTTGAAATGAGCTTTTATTTAGCCATCACAATGATTTAAGAGAAATTCAACAGGGAAATATTTCCTGACTAGGACTTTTGTTATTTCAATATTTTTATCACGTCACATAAGATGGTGGATCTTCAAACTCGATACAATATGGTAATTTTACTCGTACTACAAATCAGCAATGTTAGATACAGTTAAATCTAAATATTGTATTTATGCAAATAATTATTATATCTAATGCCCTCGGAGCCAATGGGGTATAAGTGGAAAAATGATCAATTTTGAGTTAATAATGGCAAACAATTCTCCATATTTCAAACCATATTTCAAGATTTATGAAAAAAATTTTAACATACTTTTACGTTAGAATGAAAAATACAAATTAGGTGGAATAAGACTATTACACGACAACTTTAAAACATGTTATTTTGGAATCAGATTTTAAGCACTTATACGTCTTTGACTTCAAGGACTTCATTTGAAAAACTGTCTAGTCCATTTCCTAATGAAAATTGGAGATAGAGAAGCAATCTTTACACTTTTTAAACATGTAAATTCAGACAGGAAGCCAATTTATGGCACCTCAGAAGGTCAACAGCCATTATTTTTCCGCACTAGTTTCCTCGCATTGTGGTTGCTGAATCATCAACCGGAAACCGGGCCCGGTTTTGACAAATGTAAAGTTCGTGGCATTTTTACGTGCCCCAGCATCGCTGGTTCTGATTTTCATTAGCACGCATTTTGTGACTCTTATGATAATTTCACGTGGCAGCGTGCATAATATTTCAACATTTGTGACCACTTCGCTGCACTGGAGTTGTACGAATAGGAAAAGTGGGTTTAAAACCTAACCAATTCCAAACCAAACCAAAATCCAAAAAAGCTCCAGCCAAAAGTTGCCGGAGGACTCGTGGCGTTGCGCACATTTTTCGATCGGAAATTTTTCCGTTTTTCACTGCCCAAACACAGGAGAAAAAAACAAGATTAAAACGCTCATATGCACCGGAACTGTGAGGCAAAATGCGAATGCCGAAATAAAAAACTAATTGTGAACCGCAACTACAACAGCAAAAAGAAAAAAAAACTTTCTGCTGCAGTATGAAAATCCCGGAAAATTGCATGCCAGTGAAATGGCTTGTGTTGCATGTGTGCTTGTGATGGCACCGGGAAAGTGGTTGATAATTCTCTGAAAAATGCAATGGTCGGCGGTTACCAAAATTAGTAAAAGAACAAACGAAATCCACCGCCACTTGTTCTGGACACTTATCCGTTCCCTGTTGCGCTTTTTTCGACTTTTTTTTTAATTCATAGAACTTCAAGCGCATACGAACAACTAGATGTAGGTATCGCATGTATGCACCTCACTTGATGGCAGCCGGTGATGTTTTGTGAATTTTGAGCTCTCTCATGTGTGCAAAACAGCAGAAGCTGCAAAATTGCATTCTAAAACTTTGACATGCAGCAAAATGGATGGAACTATCGTCCATGAATATTTTATTGATCCCCACCGAGAGCTGCGTTTGATGGCGTGTTGATCTATTCATAATGGATATTCTAGTTTTCGCAAGAGTTTGCTTTAACTGTAGTAACATTGTTGAAATGCTCGCTTTACCGTTTCGATGTTCATTGGAATAAGCTTGGGTACAACATGGCATGGTAACATTTGTAAAAATTATTTCAATTTAAGCTTCTCCCATCTTTTGCATGTATTAAAAATGTTTAGTTTAGAGTAAACGTTTTTTGACTTAAACTGTGTAAATTTAGATTGATTTTTTGCGTTTGTTTTATCGATCTTCTGTTGAACGCTGAATGGGTACTCTTTTTACCCGCGTTTGATAATCGTACGTTGTTTTCGCTTATGCTGAATGGTTATCTAGTGTCTCGCGTTAATACATCATTGATGCTGAATGGATGCTTGGTAGCTCGCATATAGTGTTTACATGTGGTCTGACGCTGAACGGGCTCTTCTAGCTCCGCGTAGATTCGTGCGATGATCGCTTCCTCACACGCATTGAAACACTCAAGTTGCCTTGTGTTTTAGAAGATTTTACTGATGCTTGTGCCCACCTAATTTTACTTTTCTTATTCCTTTTCTACACACAACTTTTTTCTTGAACGTTGCCTTTATTGAACAACAAAAAAGATACATTTTAATAATTATTCAGGTGTTTAATTCTCGTAACTGATTGTGAGCTTAAAAAATATTTGGTTTACTTCAGGGTTGGTCGGCTCTTCTCAAACAACAAAGAGCCGGGAGTAACCAACACTGTTTTCAGTTCGGCTTCCGAGTGTAATCCTCTTTCGCTGATCGTGCTCCACTCGTTACCCGAGTTTACACGAGCTGTAAGTGACTCGGACGGCAAGTGTGAGAGCATTTGCATCCGAGTGGGAGAAAGAGAATTCTTAACAAAGAGCGCCCTGTATTTCAGTCATACACCTCAGAGTAAAGAAGGAAAAAATTATTGAGACTCCCACCACACAACGTAGAAAAAATATAAACAATTTCTACTCCGCTACCATGCTTACTGCTGTTAGCTGTTTTGAATTTTTTTTTTTGCAAAAGGTAGCGTTCGAAGAAGAGGTGACAGGTGGTTTCATCAAAAAATTAGGACACCGCGAAGAACAAAAACCAGGATTTTTCAGGACCCCAGTAGATTGGTGGAAATGAAATGCAGCACTTCTTAGATAGCATAATTTAAGGCGAAATAGCGGTGCAGTATACGCCTTAATTTATACAACAGAAGAGATGATAAGTGAGGTGGCTTGTTGTTTATACCAAAAAACACCGTTCAAATATCATCTGAACCGAAGATTAACATTGGCTTAAGAGGTTAAACTGTTTTTATTACAAAATCAATTGCAACTATGATCAGGACGGCTTCTAGAAAATCAGGACACCTCTGGGACCTTGATTCGGGAAGCAGCATCTTTTCTCGTAAACGTACCAAGAATAAACTGAGTTAGCTCTGAGATTTCTCCTCAACACAATGCGCAACAAATTTTTCCGGAGAAGGGAATTCTCTTCATCAGCGGATATGAATACTCTCGCTCACTCTTATGTGTTGACAATCTCACTCTTCATTTCAGTGCGACTTATCTCTCCCCGCACCGATTGGGGGAGCAGACGAAAAAAATTGCACTCTCTTTCACTGGACAAACCGATCTGAGGAGTTTTGCCACCCATGGTTTACTTTTTTGCTTAGAGTTTTTGTTATCAGTTTGACTTGGAAATTGTTTAAAAATGAATCCGGACAAAGATGTTTTTATATGTATTGATTGTCAGGGGACCGAATCAAACCCCAACATTCTGTTAACATGCGCGTACTGCTTTTCAAACGTCCATCCGCGATGCAGAAATATTTTAGGAAGTTCAGCACGTAGAATGAAATCCCAAAATTTTTTTGTAAGCCTGGCTGTGCTGAAATTGATTCAAAAATAATAGGAATGCAAACTAATCAAATGAACATTGTAGACGCAATAAAAAATGATATTCAACTTGCTGTAAAAAATGCGGTAGCAAATGAGATGCAAACTTTAACATCAAAAGTTGAATCAGTATCTTCAGCAATTGAGGCTTCTCAGGATTTTCTATCTGCAAAATTTGATGAAATCCAATCAGATTTTAAGGACCTAAAATCGAAAATGAGACACTCAAAACTGAGGTTTCTGATATCAGACTTTCTCAATCAGTTTTGACAAATAAGGTTAACAAATTAGAAAGTCATTTGGTTAAAGTAAGCCGTGATTCAATTTCGAAAAATGCCATGATATTCGGACTTCCTGTCAATGCCAATGAAGATCCTTCAAACTTGACCTGTAAAGTTTGTCACACATTGGGATATGATTTAAAACCTGATCAAATAGAACAAGCTAAAAGATTGAACTTTGGAAAATCAAATTCGCTTCCACCATTGAAAATAACATTCAAAGACGAAGCAACTAAAGAAACAATTTTCTTCAAAAAACGTCAGTTTGGCAAACTAACTTCTGCACAGATCGATCCCTTGTTTTTAGTGAATGGAAATGCAAGCTACGTTACCATACGTGATGAATTGACACCATTTACTATGGAGCTTCTAAACGAAACGCGTGAGTCTCAAGAGCTCCTGGACATAAAATATATATGGCCCGGTAGAAGCGGTGCAATTTTAGTTAAAAAAAAAATGAAAAATCAAAACCCGAAATTATAAAAAATAGAAACGATATTACCCGTATTACGTCAAAATTTTTGATCTCAGCTGAAAATGCTTCCAAGATGACCACTCCTTCGCCAAAACGTAAGAGGCAATAAATATTTTATGTGTGTGGTTTTTTTATTTTCTGTTTTCTTATTATAAAAATGGATAATGTAATTAACAATTATAAAGATAATATTGATGATTTTAATGCTTGTATTGTAAACAAAAACGATTTTAGAAAACTAAGAATTTAACAGTGGAACATATGCGGAATGAATAAATTATCAAAATTTGATAATATTCTACAAACTATTGATCAGTCTTGTGTTGAGATCGATATAATAGTAATTAGTGAAACATGGTTAAAGAGGAAAATTGTTCTCTCTATAATATTCCTGGATATTCTTCATTTTTCTCTTGTAGGAATAATCGCATGGTGGTTTAGCAATGTACGTTAGGAATAACTTAAAATTTAGAATATTGAACAACGTTTTCAGAGAGGGTTTTCACAACATAAGTTAAGAACTTTCTATCAAGGGAGATTTTATTGAAGTACATGGCATTTATAGGCCTCCATCGCTTCCTTTTAATACTTTCTGTGATCATCTGGAATCTTTTTTGTCTTCCGTTCCTAACAATCACTCTTGTTTCATAGTTGGTGACTTTAATATTCCTATGAACTTGATAAATAATAACGCTGTAACAAAGTATAAAACAATTCTAGAATCTTTCAACTTTTTGTGCACCAATAGTTTTTCAACAAGACCAAAAAGTAATAATATTCTGAACCATGTGGTTAGTAAAATTGATGATATTGAGCGGATTAAAAACGATACTATATATAACGATGTAAGTGACCACTGTCAAATTATTACTACTTTCGACTTGATCTTCGAAAAGAAAAAAATTGAACTTGTTAAAACTATCATAGATCATACGAAGCTAAATGAAACCTTCAAGAACTATTTGAGGAATCTAACAATAGTTGAAGATGTTGATGCGTGCCTAAAAGATATAACTGCCACTTATAATTCGATTCATCGTCAAAAAAAATTACAAAATACGTCAAATTGAAAAATAATTGTTGCTCGTGGATGAATTTCGATTTATGGTTTCTCATAAGGTTGAAGAATAATTACATCAAAAGACTTAACGAAATCCTGAAAGTCAGGCAGAGCGAAAAACAAATCCGAGATCACCCTTGAAGTAAATAATGTCCCAATCAATAATAAGCACCAAGTTTGCCAGACTTTTAATGACTTTTTTACAAACATTGGCAAATCACTGGCTGATCAAATTACTGTTGATCCAATTCTTTGTTTTTACGTCCGACAATATCAAACGAAGTATCTACTATCATTCAATCTTTGAAAAATAAAAAAAAGTTGTGGACCAGATAATATTTCCACAGGCTTATTAAAAAAACATGTTGAATTTTTTGGACCAATTCTCTCACAATGTTTCAATCAAATTTTAGAAACGGGAATTTATCCTGAATGCCTGAAAACGGCAAAAGTATTACCTATTTTTAAATCTGGTGATCCTACAAATTTTAATAATTATCGTCCCGTTTCAACTTTGAGTGTTTTTAGTAAAGTGTTTGAAAAACTTTTAATCGAAAGAATCAACTCTTTTTTGAGTGCCAATAATGTTCTCTACAATCACCAGTATGGGTTCAAATCGGGTTCAAGTACTCTTACAGCTATTTGTGAACTTTTAGATTCAATAATTGATTACATTGACAAGAAAAATATTGTCGGTGGCCTTTTTTTAGATCTTAAAAAAGCTTTTGATACTTTAGACCATGAAATGCTTCTAAGAAAACTCGAATGTTATGGCCTCAGAGGTATCACAAACAACTTGATTCGCAGTTATCTATCAGAAAGAAAACAATTTGTCCGTATTGATGAAGTATCAAGTTCCTTAGGGAGTATTGAATTCGGCGTTCCGCAAGGTAGCAACATTGGACCAATCCTATTTCTTTTGTACATCAATGATATTAGTAACCTGCCATTGCATGGAGTACCAAGACTTTTTGCGGACGACACGGCACTTTTTTACCCAGGAAAATGTCCTAATGAAATTATTAAAAACATGGAAGATGATCTCAACATTCTGCATAAATATTTTAATTCCAATCTTCTCACTTTAAACTTTGCAAAAACAAAATACATGTTATTCCGGTCATCTAGAAACACAATCCAATCCCACAATAGTCCAAAAATAGTTCATAATATTTTGGAAAAAGTATATAATTTCAAGTATTTGAGAATAACACTAGATGACATTCTGTCGTGGAAATCGCACATCAACAACTTACACAAAAAGATATCATCGTTTAGTGGCGTTTTATAGAGAGTGAAACATTTTGTACCACGCCATGTAATGTTGCGTTTTTATTTTGCGTTTGTTCATTCACACTTGAATTATTTGATTGCGGCGTGGGGTAGAGCTTCCTTATCTCTCCTATCTCGTCTACACATTTTACAAAATCGTTGTCTGAAAACTATATTTAACCTACCCTTTCGTCATCCATCCAATCTGTTGTACTCTAACCGCTCTCACAATATTTTACCATTGGCTGAACTTTGTAATTTCCAAACTTGCACTTATGTCTTTGATAATTTGCATTCCTCTCATGTATCTCGAAATCTCAGGTTTACTTCAGGAATTCGTATTCATAACACAAGGCAGTCTCATCACCTTCTGAGAAGTAATTCGTCAACAAGCCTAGGCCAACATAGGATTTCTTTTGTCGGACCTACGAAGTACAATAATCTACCCGAAGAGTTAAAGATAATTAATAACAGGAATATTTTCAAGACCAAACTGATGCAACACTTTAAGAACTTATTAAACCAATAAACAACGAATCACCAAACTAGCTTTTTTTAATTTGTATAGAATAATTGATTTTAATTTGTTTGTCTGTAGTTTAGTTTAATGTCACCTAATTTTAACTTTTAGTTTAAATTATTTTAATTTATTTTAATATTTTTTTTTAACTTGTTAATACTCTTCAATTTCTTCCATCGAGAAGTGGATCTCTTAAAAGGAAAACTTTTTTCCACTGAGATTCACTGTATTTGCTTACTTTTTATTACATTCTTCCGCGCCTTAAAGTTAAAATATATTGTGTTCTCAGCATGCGTAAATTTTGTGTTTTTGCTCGCGTTTTTTTTAATTAAATTTATCCTGTTTGCTGCCAGGCATGCTGAGAACTGAAGTGTCCATTACCAGGGGGCTCTTTCGAGCTTTTTGGTGTGGGAGAGTGTGGCGGACTTTCCTTCTAATTTTTCCTTTTATCATAAAAAAAACGTTGAAGGATGGAATAGAAAATATGACGAAACAAGATGCTGATGCAGAACAAATTTTGATTCGATCCGGAACATGATTCGGACCCTGTCCGTAATTTCGGTCCGAATCATTATTCTGATCCAAATGTTGAACTTGGATTCTTACCTGATTCTGAATCTGGAACTTCGTCATGATCCTTGTTCACGAACCTGATCCTGATAACAAACCTTTTTTCTGGATTCTGATAATGATCCTGGTTCATAAATCTAATTTGGAATTCTCTTCATGATCCATCTGGACATTTCCAGATAAGAGACAAAAATAATGACCTAATCTCACAATAAAATCTCGATAACTGTATTTTTCTTAGAGAAACATAATGACAAAACTTAAAATGTAAAAAGGGTTCAGTAGCTATCTTTAAAAATTTGAATGAAAAAACAAAAAAAAATGAATTTCTGTCTGTCTGTCTGTCTGTCTGTTCCCTATAGACTCGGAAACTACTGAACCGATTTGCGTCAAACTTGGCAGGTGAGGGTATTGGAGGCAGGGAAAGGTTCCTATTATGGTTTGAGACCCCTCCCTCTCTCATGAAGGGAGGGAGGGGCCTCCCAAACAAAAGACAATTTTTTTGCATAACTCGAGAACCAATCAAGCAAATGGTATTATATTTGGCATGAGATGGTATTTGGGAAAGAAGAATATTTGTATGAAGATAAGGTACCCCTCCCTCCTCTAGGTGGTGTGATAGGAAGGGGGGAGGGGGGCTACCTTATAATTTTTCATATAACTCGAGAACTAATCAAGATATTGAATCCAAATTTGGCATGGGAAGGTATTTGGATTCGAAAAATATTTCAACGAATATTTGAGACCCCTCCCTCTTTTCAGTAGAAAGATGGGGGGGGGCCTCTTCAATATTTTTTCTACATAATTCTAAAACTAATAAAGCAAATGGAACCAAATTTGGCATGGTAGGGTATTTGAATACCAAAAATATTTCTATGATTATTTGAGACCCCTCCCTCTTTCCAGTAGGGAGATAGAAAGGGGGGAGGGGACCTCTCTTAAAATTTTTTACATAACTCAAAAACTAATTAAGCAAATGAAACCAAACTTGGCATGGGCGGATATTTGGGAACGTTACACGTTCTAATGATTGTTTGAGACCCCTTTCAACTTCCAGCGGGGAGAAAGGAAGAGGGAGGAAGTTTCATAAAATTTTTACTGTATAACTTAAGAACTACAACAGCAAATCGAACCAAATTTTTCACGAAACAATATTTGGGTACGAGAAATGCTTCTATGAATATTTGGTATCCCTCATGTGCAACTTATGCTTTGCACTACACTGGCTGAACGGGAGACGTGCACCTTGACTCGCCGAAGACCGTTAACGCACTGCGCATATCACAGGTGTGTGTTTCACTTCGGTAAGGCTGTGAGAGCCGACGATGTCGTTAGTTAGAAGTGGGCAATCGCACAAGCGATAATCGGCTACACATCTCGCTCTGAACAGTTTTTAGAACTAAATGAAAAGAAAGTTTACTTAAACCGACTGAACATCCAGCTTTAGACAGATTTTAGTTAGGTGATTTCTCGAACTTAACTTTATGTACAGAACAGCCCGGTAGTTCTGTAAACCGAGCTCTTCTACTGAACTGTTCAAACCGGTTATTTAAAAGCTCTTTAACCTCTTGATCCAACGAAAACTCATAAAGTGAACCTTCAGAACACTCTTCATGTTGGTCCTCCCGATCCAACGAAAACTCATAAAGTGAACCTTCAGAACATTCTTCATGCTGGTCCTCCCGATCCAACGAAAACTCATAAAGTGAACCTTCAGAACACTCTTCATGTTGGTCCTCCCGATCCAACGAAAACTCATAAAGTGAACCTTCAGAACACTCTTCATGTTGGTCCTCCCGATCCAAGGAAAACTCATAAAGTGAACCTTCAGAACACTCTTCATGTTGGTCCTCCCGATCCAGCGAAAACTCATAAAGTGAACCTTCAGAACACTCTTCATGTTGGTCCTCCCGATCCAACTTAGCTTGGCCAAATTAATGAGTACCCAATATTCGTTTCATCAAATTTAAGGGATGTCTTTAAATGAGAGTCATATAGTCGTGTGCCCAGTGCATAAATTGGTAGAACGAGAATCATAACTTATTTGGCGATCTGTAAAACTTTGCCTTGTAGCCAGCACAGTTCGATCCGACACAAGCGTGCTGCTTATGCGCCACCCTAGAATAGGGACAGCACACCAAGGTTGAATTGCCCGGCTGAGACTCCCTTCAAGGCGAGTCCATAAAGATTTTACCCGATCGGATAAAGGATCGAACTAGTGGCTTCACCGAATCCGCAATCGAAAAACTCGAGAATTTCTCGGTCACACTCCAAAAGATTACCAAAACCTAGAAGAATCATAAAAACTTCCCGGTACGAGATCGCTCATACCTGCATTTCGCATCACTGGACTACAATCATCCCGTCACCAGAGGGCGAAAGGTCGTGGAAGAGGCTAAAGGAAAATTCAAAATCCAAGACATTAAGCGTTGCGCGTGGCGATGGGAATCTCAAAATCTCCGATTAAAAATACCTTTGGTAGGATTCAAAAACATTATATTGTTCCGAGAGTGATTGTATTTACGGAATGATGTTTAGAGTAAGGGAAATAACTTCATATTTACAATGGTTGTTTCAGTATAATTTCGGGTTTTCATTCATCTTATGTTTTCTAATTGGATCCTATACTACTATGTACATTTCTTACTCTACTCTCCTACCGGTGCGTGCATTGGTACATCTATCTACCTATACTATTAACCGTGCAGTGCTAGGGCCATCGATCGCGTTCAGAGGCTATGCAATCGATGCGGTACCGCTAAAATTTCCAAGGGGTCGGACGGTGTTCGATAAAAAACGTCACGACGTCTACGAAATTATGTCGTATGTGCAAACATAAAGTTTCGTGAAATTCTCGTGATAGAATGCGATTAACGCATACTTAATTTTTCGAACAGATTCCAATTTCGGAAGAATCTGTCGTTAGTTGTGGACGACGCTCTTTGGTCGCGTTGTTCTCTGGCTCTGCTCAACCGTCTGCCGGGAGCTGATGACGTCGTTCGTCGCTGACGTGATACCACCGTCGGTGTTTACTGCTGCAGATGCTGGACTCCTGATCGACTCGGCTTGGTATAAGAACGATGGGGCGGCCGATCAAAAAGCAAGGAGGGTCCCAACGGATATCCGATCCTGGATGTTGTTGGCGGGCACGTGGTGAGGTGATCGACCGGTATGGGCAGGCTCTAGGTCCGGGCTCGATGTGACGGAACTAGCCCGGATATAACCATCGGCGTGGTTGATCTGGCGGGCAAGCTTTGTAGATGTTGGAATACGCTGTTGGGCGAAATCGGTGCCTGCTTTCTAGCTTTTTCTTGCACGCACAATTTCAGCCCTAGCTCGCGAGTGTAGCCTAAATGCGGGGCTTTTTACTAAAAAGGAAAAAAAACGATCGCGATCAAAAGCGCGCTTCCACTTGCTTTCACTAACCAGATAGAAATGATTGCAGTGTTACCCTCAGATCAGGGAAAGCAATCTCGGGCGTTGACCTTAGGCGGAAGTACGTTAATCCCGAGTAATCTTTACAAATTCTTCGGGATTCTGGCGATCTCAATTCGTCGCTCGTTTTTCAATCGTGATTCGGGCCTTTCTATTTCTTTCCCACCCCCTCGCAAAGCTTTATGGATTAGCCTTGAAAGAAAAAGCTCTGGAATTCAACCTTCGATGCAAGTCTCGATAAAGGCATCGGACCGATCCGTGCCTCTTGCATACAAATGGCAGAACCGATGCATTTTGCACGGTTCGACAAAATTAAAATTTAAAAAGGGGCGACCGCTACAGCCTTCAAAACTGAAATATTGTACGCAGGTGATATTGCAAAATTTACAAAATTGTATTTGCAATCCTTCTTTTCACTGCTGACATCCTGCTCCATCCAAGTGTGATAATACCTACTCACAAATAATCATTCCTATTTACAATGTTTTCTACCCCTCTACAGAATTTTAAGTCGAAAACTCAGCATCAAAACACGGGATCCTTTGACATTAGATCGACAAGTTCCGTTGCTTAAAAATGATTTTAATTATCTTCTCTTCTATGCCATACGCTTCACAACACATATAAAAGTTAGTGAACCTGTATATAAGAGAACACAAAACACAAAATTTCAATCGAGTAAAAGAACTGTCAAAATCTATTCCAATCGATCCAAGCATTTTGTCCCAGAGCTTTTACCTTTCTTATTGAAAACTCAACCAAGGAAGGTATTGTGATTGTTGTTATAGTTCAAACAGATAATTTTTTTAGCTGGTCATATGAATTTATGATTAGGTGCAATTTATTTCAATGCTTTGGTGAATTGTTTTTCTAGTTAGAAAACTAACTAATTATTAACGAAATTCAAGTCATTCATACCGTTTATCGCGATCCTTCGGGCATCGAGTTCAATGTTGTTTTGTTGGATTGAAGGAGCGTTCACTTTAGAGCTTGAACATTGAGCCAAAAAACAGTGCTGGGGATTTTTTTTTTGTCCAAGATTTCGGCGATATTTTAAGAGGGATCAGATGTCGCTTCTCTTATATGAAGGTTCACTAATAAAAGTGTATTCGCTCATTGTCCTGTTAGGCTTTGAGTAAACAATTTGTAGTTAAGCCAAGATGTATGCGTAACTTTTTCTTGTCTGCAAACACTTTCAATTTAGTAGGGCTATCAGCTCATCACTAGTTAAAACCCCATAAATAGCATGCGCAAAGGGAAAACCATGCCATACTCATACATTCTTGCATGCGAGCTCAACGTAAATGTTCAAAAAAACCTAAAGCTCAACTTTGGGACAAATCAGTGGCCATTGTTTCTAATGAATCTCTGGTTTGTGGTTCCCTTTCACAGCGCAGATATCGAAAACTCAGCGTCAGCGGAAACTAAATCAAATAAAGCCTAGTCCCCTTTTCAAGAAATTGTAATCATCAATCCTCTCTTACAAAAACAACACCACGCCCCAACAGAGCATCTTGTTTCTTCCAAATTCAAAATGAAAAAAGAATTCACTTACCGGGAATCTGCCGAATATTATATCACACACACAGTTTCACTATTACCTTGGCAAAACCGACCAAAAGTAGTGTCTCCCGTTCAGCCCTACCACAAAAAAATCTCCTGGCAAGGAAACGCCATTGTGCAACTTATGCTTTGCACTACACTGGCTGAACGGGAGACGTGCACCTTGACTCGCCGAAGACCGTTAACGCACTGCGCATATCACAGGTGTGTGTTTCACTTCGGTAAGGCTGTGAGAGCCGACGATGTCGTTAGTTAGGAGTGGGCAATCGCACAAGCGATAATCGGCTACACACCTCACTTCTTCAAAGAGGAGGCTGAATAGAAGGAGGAGAGGTCTCCCTTACAATTTTTAGTATAACTGGAGAGCTGATCGAAATTGAATCATATTCGGCATGTGAGGGTATTTGGATACGAGAAATGTTTCTATTATAAATTGAAGCCCCATCTTTTCAGCGGAAAGATATAAAGGGGGAAACGGGGGCTTTCATACATTTTTTTTTTTTGCATAACTCGAGAATTAATCGAGCAAATGCAACCGAATTTGGCATCAAAAAGTGTTTGAGTACGAAAAATACTTTTATGAATATTAAGTTTTCACCCCTCCATTCAATGGGGAGAACAGAAGGGGGGATGGTACTCCCTTTCAAGTTTATGCACAATTCAAGAATTTACTACGCAAATAAAACCAGATTCGGCATGAGATGATATTTCAACACGAGAAATTTTTCTATTTGAAACAATTCTTTTCTTGCAGTAAGATGATAGAATTGGAAATAAAGGAAGGGAAGAGGAAAGCTTACATTTAACTTTTTTTTACAAAATCCGAGAATTAGACAAAACTTAACATGGAAAATCAATTGGGTATGATTCTATGATTATTTGATACACCATCCTCCTTTCAGTGAGTAGGTACATGGGAGAAGGGGGGTAAGGCCAATACAATTTTGTTAGCATAAAATGTCAATTTATGCTATCGAAGCCAACAAATGGAAACAAATATGGCATGGAAAGGTACTTCGTTGCGAGATATGTTTCTACGATTGTTATAGACCCTAAGGCTTTACAGTGTAGAGAGGGGAAGAAAGGAAGGGGCTCCATATAAATTTTTTTGTAATGATTAAAAACTTTTCAACCAATGGAACTATATCTGATATAAGAGGATTTTTGGGAACGAAAAAAACTGGGTATGATTATTAAAGATCACGATCTCCATTCAGCAAGGGGTGAAGGGAAGGACAGGGGGGCTCTCTTATCAGTTTTTTAGCATAAATCCAGAACATACATATCAAGCAAAATTAACCATATTTTATAAGTTAGATTGTTTGCGAAAGATTAATTTGGGACCCTGCTTTTTTAGGGCAAAGCTTAAGGATACAGATGGAAATTATCAGATCCCTAACACAAATTTATTGATCAAGATTCAGAATATAAGTTTAAGTTATCTTTGTGTTGCAATTTCATACTTCTGCTGCAGCCTTCATTTTAAAAACCGTCATAATTTATGTTATAATTTGATTTAAAAATAATGCCAACAAATCAATAATAATTTGAATAATTTCTGAAAAGCAAAGCACACCGGGTCAGCTAGTATTGAATAAAAAAAGGTTTTAAATATGTCATGTTTGTTTGAAATGTACATAATTAATATTTTTAATCCATTCAAGTCTAAGTCATCAAAATTTTAAACATTTTGATATGGAAATTGTTTCCTGTGATTCAAGTCTCTCATATGACTAAAAAAATAAACGCTAACATGCATGAAGAGAACAATACTTTGATTGATTGACTCATCCATTTGAATTATGTCCACGGTTTGTCACATTTCAATCACCTCCATCAAATGCTTGTACAATTTTTATTTGACGGTGATTTAAATATATGATTTGAGCTAGATGTACACAATCGCAGGATGGATTATCAGTTTACATGCAAATAAACTACGAGTTTCGTATGAATTTTCATTTTTCTTATCCGACATGCAACGTGCACGCCACAGATCAAGATACTAACATATGGGCTACAACAAGTGATGATGAAAATTTAATACCTGTCAGATTTATGGCGAAGAAATACACAAGACATTCGTCCTCGTCGGGTGAATGTCGGTTACATGCGTGTCCGTTAGGGTGGTTCTGTAATAAGTAGAGTGACTTGGCAATTATTTCTTCCTAATTCTCAAAAACTTTTGAAGCATTTGAAATTACATTTTTATTTCTGTCATATGGAATTTGTTGCAATAAATACAGGGTTCTGGTTTTGATACAAGATTTCAAGGTTTGAAGTATCCTAAAGCGAAAACGGTAGCTCGCGTTAGGCAACACCATCATGCACTAGCATCATTTGCGTATACTGCTGGTATAACATGTGACATTCAGTAATCCTTCCGTCCAGAAAGCCTGTCAGTGGTCATGCATGATTGATCTGACGACAAATGAACAAACCTACATACACTGATGGACATAAGTAGTCGACACTTTCAGTGTTTAGTTGAACTTTTCGTTATTTTAACATATTCTCTCCTTATGGAAGAAAAGTTGAGTATTCTTTGTCCTTAGACAGAGAATGTTCTCCAAAATCTATTCACTTGAAAATATTTGTAATTTTCATATACTTGAAAGAGTAACTGTAAATTAAAAAATATGCGATTAGTTAGCAAGTTTTTTTTTATTTTATATTATTTCCATACTATACTATTTTATATTATTTTCATACTGCACTCATGACATAACTTGATGAACAACATTTCTCCAATTCACTCGGTCCATGGCAACCGTTCTCCAATTTCTGTGGCATCCCACATCCGCCAGAACACGCTCTACTTGTCTCATTCCTTCTGGATTGGCAGTGGACACCTGTTTTGCAGGACAGTCGTCCGGCATTCTCGCAACATTTCCTGCCCAACGTATCCGTCCAGCCTTTCGACCCTTCTGGATACTGGGTTCGCTGTTAAATCGCGCGAGCTCGTGGTTCATCCTTCGCATCAACACTCCGTTCTTCTGCACGCCGCCAAAGTAGGTTCTTAACACTCGTCGCTCGAAAACTCCGAGTGTTCGCAGGTCCTCCTCGAGCAATATCCATGTCTCGTGTTCTCACAGCACAACCGATCTAATGAGCGTCATTAATCCGAAAATCTGCACACAGCACTGCGTTCCATCTATCGTCACCTTGATCAGTTTGGCCAGTTTTCCGGAAAAGACGTTTTCTTCCATGATTTTTCATAGATTATCATGGTCAATAAGTTGAGGTTGCGTGGGGACTTGATGTTCACGGCATTTTTGGGGGATTTGGCGTAGTGTGAAGATCTGGTCCGTCGTAGACTGTCCCTTCACTTCTCACGAATCTGTTTGCATGTGACGTTAGGCGGCGAGTAGGATTTGGGACAGCACATTTTAGGCGGCATTTAGGACAATGGATCGCTCGGTAGTTCTCACAGTCCAATTTGTCACCCTGCTTTCAGATGGGGCATATTTCGTTTCGCTAAAGCATATTTGCAGTAAGCCGTCAGCTACACCAATTCCAACACTTACGTCTGACCGTCCTGATTATCGCCGAGCGCTGAAAAGATTGGGCGTGAAACAATCCTCTGCCGATGTTGTTTCGGTTCCCATGTGCAACAAGGAAAATGTCAATCTCTTTTGGCTGAACATCTCGTGCATCAAACCGGATGTAAACCAAGACAGCGTTTCAAAAATAGTTAAGGCAAACCTTCAAACGGATAACGCACAGGCTTGTACCCAAAAAAAACGATACGAGCACATTGCGTTTCGTGTCATTCAAAGTAGGCCTTGATCCTGAGCTCAAGGATAAGGCTTTGGACCCTGTATTTCTGCCAAAAGGGCTTAGTTTTCGAGAGTTCATAAACTACGACCGGAGCAATATGTTTCACGGTCGTATTTAAAAATGGAAATTTGCTGTTTGGACACCTGGGACGCACTAAAACTAGCATTATGGAGGCCCCCGAGCCTTTCGTCACAGTCGTGCAGTTTCCAGCCAGCGGCAATAGGGCCGGGACCAGTGTTCGAAGAAGGCAACGAGGCTCTCCAGCCTGTGTTATCAGATAAGTACCTATTTTTAAATTTTGATTCGTTAAATGATTGCCCCTGCAGAATCCGCCTTGATCAAGGAAACTTTGCTGACGGTGTACGCCTCTACTATCAGAACGTTTGTGGCTTAAAATCTAAAATCTCTGAATGTTTCGTCTCCACGTCAGAGTTCGGTTATTGTTCAGGATCGCCCCTGATGGCAGGATCGATAGCATCAGATATTTCGAGATTAAATTAAACCGCACTCATTCAAACAACATTACAAATAGTGGACTGTATTACTTCGATAACTTAGACTTAAACAATTTAGACATTCAAGAAGTACTTCTGACACAAACTGACTAGGTATTGGCCATTCTGGCCGCTGACTCTGGCCCCAAGGCCTCCGAAAATACCGTTCTTGCTCCGATGATGGTTGGATGGGAAAAGGGACCGATCCAAGTCCCGCCTTGTGCTCGACCCTACGAAAAACCCGAGGCCCGAGTAAAACCCGAATGTTATTGGCGCGTATTACATCCGTTAATGCGCGCAGCATCGCCATGTTGCTAAAGTCTGCTTCATTTAATATTGGAACAAATTCTTTTGCTCATTGTGGCGCTCCAAGTGGACGGATTTGAAAACTTTTTTCACCCACGTGTCGGGAAATTCATTACCTTTCACCATGTGTTTATGTCATAACACCAAACGATAGCATTTTGTAAACAACCGCCATGGAAGCCGAACGGAGAGATCAAATTGTGCACAGTTTTCTTGAAAATCTATTATTGTCGGCATCGAAGCTAGCTAAACAGCTTAAAATGCCCAGAAATACCGTATGGCGTGTTATCAAGCAGTACAAGGAAACATTGACGACGGCTCGGAAGCCGCATTCGAAGCGTCGGAGTGGAACTGTCGACCGGAAACTGCGTGGGAAAGTCATCAAGGCCGTCAAGACGAATCCCAATCTTTCAGACCGCGATTTGGCCAATAAGTTCCAGGCCGCTCACAGTACGGTGCGACGAATTCGTCTCCGGGAAGGAATAAGGTCATTCCGAGCCAGCAAACAGCCAAATCGGACGCTGAAGCAGAACAATGTGGCCAGGATCCGTGCTCGAAAGCTGTACGACCAAGTGCTGACCAAGTTCGACGGATGTATTCTGATGGACGATGAGACCTACGTGAAGGCGGACTTTGGGCAAATCCCAGGTCAAAAATTTTATTTGGCGACGGCTCGGGGGGAAGTACCTGCAAAATTTAAGTTCGTGTTTGCGGATAAATTTGCCCGCAAGTACATGATTTGGCAGGGGATATGCAGTTGGGGACAGAAAACCAAAGTCTTTCTCACTGACAAGACAATGACATCAGAGGTCTACAAAAAAGAGTGCCTACAGAAACGGATTCTGCCGTTTATTCGTGCCCACGACCGTCCAGTAATGTTTTGGCCGGACCTCGCAAGCTGCTATTACAGCAAAACGGTTATGGAATGGTACGCAACGAACGGGGTCAGCGTAATACCGAAGGACCTCAACCCCCCAAACTGCCCCCCGTTCCGGCCGATAGAGAAATACTGGGCAATCACGAAGCGGAGGCTTAAGGCAAAGGGAAAACTTGTTAGGAACATGACTCAAATGAAGAACTGGTGGAATCAAATCGCCAAAACGGTGGACGAAAAGGGTGTGCGCCGCCTAATGTGCCGTATTACGGGAAAAGTACGAGAATTTCTTCGAAACAGCAATGAATAATTTTTTTAATTTTTTTTTTGAAAGAGTAAAGAAAATGCTACATTTGTATGAAAAACAAATTATGAATTCATTAATAAATGACTGAACTACACGCAATTGTTTGTGTTCCAATATTAAATGAAGCAGACTTTACTGAGCCTTTTTCGCATGTTAGGGTGATTCAAAGTGGCTCGCTCGTTCCAGAACAGTTATGACATCTACGCTATCACCGAAACCTGGCTTGACGCAACATTACCATACAGTCAACTTTTCTGCCCGGATTACACTTTTGAAATGGCTTTTGCTCTAGTAGCTGACGTAGTCGGGGCGGTGAAGTGCTTATAGCCGTATCAAGTAAGTCCATAGTCACTTTTTGTAATAGCAGTAGTAGAGAAAATTTATGGGTAAAATTGTCCTATGAACAAAGCTCACCTGAAAAAAGTCAGGATAGCTCAGTGTTAAATTTGCATGTTGAGGCTTTATTAGAAGCTAGATTGAAACAGTAATCAAGCGGAATTATTTTCCTAGGTGATTTTAATCAACCGCAATTATTGTGGGTTCCTAGTCATCATGATGCACGAGCTTGTGCAAAAGCTTCTAGTAAGTTAACGTCTTGACTGGTCTTTGCACATGAGAGTAATGGAAAAAGTGGATTTAGAAGTTTTTTGCGACTACATCTTGGTACTTGTTTCAGCGGAAGCACTTTAAAAATAATCATTGTTTTAGATAGATTGAATTTTGAATCTGAAAATCTTTTAAGTTTGGAAAATATAAAGTTAAATTTAGCTTAAGATGCGTTTTGGATGCCGAGCGGACATTCTGTCCATTCTATTAACAGCCATGCGCAATAAGTGTTTCAATATTTACAGTCATTATTATGTAAATTTCTTTCAGAAATTCTTGGAAAATAAAAAAACAGAAGACACCGGCACAGATATCCAGCTTTACACTGAAATTATTTAAATCGTATCGATATGTTCTGTGTTAATAATATTCAAATTCAAAATATCTGTTAAGATTTCATTATTTTTATCAGTTTTCCGTTTAGAAAAACCAAAATTGATTTTTCAGATAAGAGGGCTATTGGATCATTTTTCATTTCATGGATTGACATAATATTTCAATTAGTATTTTACTATGTTTGAACTTAATGAAAAAACAGATAAACTATTTTGATCTCATTGGAAAATACTTTTTCACTTTTCTCTAAATAAGAGTCATGAAATAAATTTATAAATAAGTATTTCAAACTGTCTATAAACGTTTTTTTTGATATTTCACAGGCCTTTTGGTTTAAATTCTCTACTTTTTCTAATACCCATAATTAAAATATTCATGTTTTCAGCTTCAGGTTACTCATGTTCAATATCACCTTTATTTAATTAATCTAACTGATGTTAGACTTATGTTCAGGAAATTACAAAACTTTTTCCAGATGTTCTCAAATTAGGATTTATTTTTTATATTGTATTATAACATTTTATTATGATAAATCTTTATACCGGTTGATTCCCGCTATCGACTTGGACATCGCCTGAAATATTCACCTCAGCACCGGATTCTTTTATTTTCAGATATTCATGGAATTTACAGTTTCAGTTATTAGTATACTTAAAAATTGTGCAGATTCTCTCTCCTCGAATCTCACTGTTTACTATTTATTTATATCGCATTCCAATTCCATGTAATTTAATTGTTTATTTCCTATAGCATTCGCCAACATAATGTAAACATTTATTATAACAATTTTTTTATAAATTTATTTTAACAATTCAATTTCCTTGAATTATTATTAGTAGGACGTGGTCATGTTTACTGTTCTTGGTTTTTTGTACTCAAAATGAATCTATCATTTTAGATATTTTGTTTCAAATATTTTGCTTCGCAATTTTTTAATACTTCAAAATTTGTTTATTTTAGATCAGATGGAAATAAATATGGCTATGATACTGATTAAGGTCGGTTACAGACAAAGGGAAGCTTAGTGTGTCTTGAGGTAAGTTGAGTATAAAGGTGAGATTATTCTGTTGTATCACTATTTCATTTATTGATTATATGATATAAGAACGTTCAATCAGTTGCCAGCTGGGCAGGTATCTACACGCATGCGGAATACCTGTCGAAGATTCATAACACTGAGAAGGTTATGAATTTTATACGGTTGCGAAACTGTTTGCTCGTTCTACAAATAAGACATACACATACACGAAATTCATACATTACATGACAGTTCACACGAAGCCATGGTGTCGGGTATGTGCTAATTTACATTGAAGATTGGCCGAACTTATAATCTAAAGAATGCAATTTAGCGCATACGTTGGCGAAACTGCGGTGAATCCGTGAACCCATGGTGGATTATCTACATACATACATACATACATACATCTTGGTACTTGTTTCAGCTGCCAACAATGTTACGTTAACGTATGAAGCTCCATCGAAACCAATCGAAACCGAAAGATCAACGAAACGGGAAAAGACTCACTCATGTTCAACTGCAGGAGGCACGTTGTGATCGTTTCACCGTGTTTGTCTGCCGTAGTACTACGCATCGAATTCGAGACTGCCCGGACTATAAATCGTTAACACTCCCCGATCGTTGGAGTCTAGTGTCTGAACACAAGTTGTGTCACAAGTGCCTGATTCCGCAAGGGAAGTGGATTTGCACATCGAAATGCAGGTGTGACATCGTTGGTTGCAATCTGGAACATCATAGCCTACTACATCCAGGCCAACCGATGGAGAGCTCTTCAGTGACGGTTGCATTTCATCGGCAGATGAAATCACCTAGGTACATTATTTCGAATTGTGCCAGTAATTTTGTACAACGGAGCAGCCAAACTGCATACATTTGCCTTCTTCGACGATGGCTCGTCGACGACGCTCTTGGAACAATCCGTGGCGGATCAGCTGAGTATTGAAGGTGTTTATCTTCCGCTCTGTATGATCTGGATAGCGAACGTGGCTGGGAGTGAAAACAGATCAAGAAAAGTGAATCTGGAAATTTCTGGATTGTGCAGTGACAAGCGTGTACCACTTCAAGGCGTACGCACGGTTGAAAAACTCGATCTGCCAGTGCAATCGCTTGTTATGATTATTTGGTACGACGATATCCTTACTTGGAAAAACTGCTAGTGGATAGCTACCAGGAAGCAACCCCGAAAATATTGATGGGACTGGACAACTTTAAGGCAGCAGTTCCAGTACACAGACGTGAAGGTCAGGCACACGAGCCAGTTGTATTGAAATCCAGAATAGGATGGACGATTTGTGTCAACGTTTTTCCGTCCCAGCACATCTCTGAGTGTCCAGAGGATAAAAATGAGCACAATTTGCACGATCTCGAGAAAGAATTTTTCGCTGTTGAACGCCTGGGCATCTCGTCGACCCCAGTCGCGCAATCAGGAAACGATCGGCGGGCGATAGATATTTTGAACAGAATCACTCGTCTACGTGAAGACGGACACTACGAGACAGGTCTACTTTGGCGCTACGAAAAGTTTAGCTTTCCTCCGAGCCGTGGTATGGTTGAAAGGCGGAATCAATGTCTGCAGCGAAAACAGAGTAAGGATCTGAGTTACGTGTGAAGGTGAATAAGCAGATACAAGACTAACTGGCCAAAGGGAGCTCATAAAGCTAGCCAAAGGGAGCTAAATGAGTCAGACCCCTACAGAACATGGTATCTTCCAATGAGCGTGGTCACCAACTCAAAGAAGCCTGGGAAACTACGCATGGTCTGGGATGCGGCAGCGAAATCCGGAAACGTTTGTTTGAATGATATCCCGAGCAGACTTTGATGCCAGAATCGATAGCAAACTGTAACCAAAGTCAGCTATCAATGCCAAAATGATAGCATTATTTGGTGTGGTATTTTTCCCGATGGCAAAATAAGGTTTCATTTAAGCATCGATATGTTGAAATATGATGGCAAACCAAGGACAATGCAAGGCATCGATAGCAAAATGACACCACTATAAGGTATTTATTTGTCCGTGACGGCTAAATAAGGCATCATTAAGGTTTCATTTTTTTTTAAAGAGCAGAAATGTGAAATCAAAATAATAGCATGAATTGGTATGCAATTTCCTGCTGAGAAAAACTATATTTTCAACTAAAAAAAAACAAACTTAGTCGTTACCAGCATAGTACGTATAATCTTGTGTTGATAGAAATCAAAATCTGGCATCGTTAAGGTATCCTTATTTTATCTTATTAATTTCCATTTCTGCCTATATTAAAAATGAACAGTTGAAAAAGATTTATATTTTCAGAGTTTTGAATACAACAATTTTGTAGCGCTGAAAGTAATTCCTTAAAAATTAAATATATTTTGGATTGTGAAATTAAAAAATCACTATGAATTTAGTCAATATTTTAAACTTTCTCCAACAAATCCACTATCATTATTTTGAAATTCTTTTTAGTATAAAAGTTCAAACCATATTTTTTTTTAATATAAAAGTTCAAACCATATATTCTGCTATCTGGAGAAGATATAATCTTGAAAGGAGCATATCTAAAACTGATATATTTTAGCTATGCTTGTATGAACTTTTTGTTATAATTTGAGATATTTTAACATCCTACGAGTACTAAATTATATCTCATTTTTATAGGAAAAAATTGACTATCAAAATATCTCATCTTGATATAATTTTGTTATTCTCTTCTGATAGGGAACTTTAGTGATTCTATGTATATCCTTCACAAATTCAATCATCAATGTTAAACGGATAGTCCTTGGTCCTATTTGACACTTGTATTGTCGTGTTTGGGAACATTAACCTCAAAAACGACCGTGCTCATTGGCCGGCTGCTTGATTTTTGCATTAAAATTTTTGAAGGTACATTTTCCCATTCTCGTTCGTACACGCCAGTGGGACGCCAGTTCTTGTGCGTGAGAAGTATCAAAAACAACTATAAATTATTTATTTGACAGTTGCGTTTTAACCGTCATTTATTCTATATTTTCCAATTCATCGAAAAATGTCATTTCGAAAGCTAGCCCAGCTGAATGTGAGAAAAAAAACTTGTATACTTTTCTAGTCAGTTTATGAACCAAGCTTTTGAACTCATTGAGTTATAAATTAAGCTTTTTATTAACATTTATTGAATTTTGGTTTTATTTCACATCATACTGCACCATGCTTGAAAAAAAATCGATGCCTTTTTCGGAACTTAAAAGGAATCCCAAGCCATACATCTGATGTCGCTGATCCAACCGGAGTCCAATGTTTACCAACAACGAAATACAAAAGTGGACAAAATTTTACATCAGCAGTAGATTACGACAAAAACTATCGGTAAAATTCGTTTAATTGCCGTTCCGCATCGTGGGATAAGGAACATATTCAGTCTTTTATTATCGTAGGTTTGGTAAGTAAATCTAGTTCACTATTATTGAAAAAGTAAATTGTGTTATTGAAGCGGATCTATCGTTTAGTTTTTAGTTCTTGCAGCAGATGGAAGTCTTAAAAATCGAGCTCCGCAGCTTTGTTAACACTAAACGATTGGCCTACAAGAGCTCCAAATTCTGTCGTATGGTTTCCAAACTGCCAGGAATTTGCTTCACAAAAATTGACGGAGCTAGAGTTCAATTTGGCTGAGGACTGCAAAGAAACCGTGTTTTTGAAAATGCTGAGAAATAATGTCTAACTTACAACCACGAGCTTGTTGGAATTCACCCTGAAAAAGCCACGAGCAGTTACTTCTTGCTGCGAAAACAGGTGAGTTCATATTCGCACTTGTAATTAGCTTTAAAGGTTATTTTGTTTACACCTGATAATTCCAACAATTTGCAGCAGCTGATGAGCAATGTTTACACAAGGTACTTGTTTACTAGGCTTTAAAGTTAGAACATTTAAACAGGACGCGCACTTTTTTGGCTTGAAAATTTCGCCAAAAATCTGCATCCTATACATCGTTGAATACAGTATTTTTCTCCTTTTCTAATATACTACAACTCACATTATTGAATTTTTTTAAATCGTATACTACTATATACTATTACTATATATGCTACTGTCATTTAAAGTTTGCAGCCTCTAAAACGTTATGTTACAAGGGTTTTTGATACTGTGCATGCAGGATTAATTTTGACAGCGTAATGACAATATAGTGTTATAACTATATATGTACATAAGTAGGTATTTTCTTCTTTGATTTAGGGAGCAGTAATTTCAACTCCACTGTCTATTAAAATGTTTTATGTTCAGATTTAACAATGAATTATGATAATCACTATGCCGTATCCTGGGTTCCCATGGGTCACGGCGGCGGTGTGCATGCTTGTGATAATGTGCACAACAAATATACATATGTACTTGAAATCTACCTCGATACAAATTTTAAGGGGGGGGTAGGGTCTAACGGGTATAAAAAAAACTCCATTTTCACGATTTTTTTTCTAGAGCTATCGTTCAAACAAATGTATTCAAATTTTTTGCATTATACAAAGCATTGTTAAAAGAACATTTAGTAATTTTTTCGTATAAAAATATTGAAAAATGAGCCGGTGACGGAGCACTTTCGAGGATGCTTTTTAGAAAACAGGATTTGCCGTGGACACTGTATCTCAGCACAGAATCATCTGAAGTCAAAAAATCAGAGCAAAATATTTTTAATAGATGTTTTTCTGGACCCCAACGTTTTTATTTAACTTAAAAATATTTTTATGAAATTTTTGTGTTTGTTTGAAGTAAAAACTACGATTTTTCACTTAAAAATCCGCCATTTTTCACCTGTAAAATCTCCCCAAAGTAAAAAAATCAAAAAAGAAAAACGTTGGGGTCTGGTATTTTATATGTAGAAAGTATGATCCAAATTTGAAAAGAATCGGATAAGTAGTTTTCAAATGACGCTGTCCACGGACTTTAAAAATGTGCTTTCGAGAAAAAAGCGTTTGAAATTTCTGCTCTTGCTTTCTTGCAGTATTAGATAGGAGGAGATAAAGGCCTATAACTTTTACAGTTTTGCTTCAATCGACTTGAAAATTTGACACAACATTCTTGAAATGTTTTTCAATTAGAAAATAAAAAAATAAAAAAATCGATTTTTTTAAAGTGTTAGACCCTACCCCCCCCCCTTAAACGCCTTTGGATAGGCAAGGAAATCATTTTAGGATAACAAATTATGTTTTTATGCATTAAGAATGCGTAGTCTGTATAAAGGCGCTTTTCTTTCTACGATTTTGAACTAAAGGCAAAATTTTACACTGAAAGAAAAATTATTATAAATATTATAAAATAAATTTAAAATGTACAATTTTTTACCATTTACAATTTATGTAAATAAAAACAAGGTTTTGGTTATCTTATCAATCGTTTGGTTCATTGTCAAAATGGTAAATTTAAAAATAAGAGGTTCAGTGATAAGCTAAATAATAGAAAAAATTGGGTTATTTATTTTGCGTTAAAACTTTTTGGTTAATTTTACCATATGAGTTTTTAAAATGATTTTAATTGGTTGTGTAGTCTTTAAATAATCATCCATCTGGTTTTCTCCATGTAATGGCAAGTTGGGAATAAAATTGTCCAAGGAAAATTTAGAGTTCAAAAGTGAGAATGTGCCATTAAATGCAAGCATACGTATTACATTAGTAAATTCTTTCCATTTTTTAACCTAAAACTTTTCCGTATTGGTGGCTCTTTTTCAGGGATGAATCATTCGCGAGGATGCAAATCCCGGAAAAAAGAAAACAGTATTGGTGGCTTGACTTTTTTTTCAAAATTTGAATAAAAATAGATTTCATACATAGTCTTTTAAATAATTTGATTTTAAGTCTGGTGGTTTCTTTTGAAACTGTCTTCAGAATATTTGATAAATTTGGTCTTTTTTCGGAAGCTAAAGGATTTGATTACTTTTCTATTATATTTGTACTTATAAAAGGGAAATAATAAATAGTCCAATTCTTTTTGCAATTATTTGCTATTTGATACGCTGCATAACTGAAGGCGTTTTTTGTAAGGCGAGCAAATATTTGTTTAACAGAACATAATATATTATATTATTAGGGTAAGGCATTCGCGAAAAAAGTGACCGATTCACTTCTTTATTTGTTGCATAATTAAAAGCGATTTTCATCATATCCCCCCGAGTACACTTTGAAGAAACATAATGCTTAATTTTGCTATCATGTCCTGAATGTCAAATTTAATTTCATTTTGTCGAAAAAAGGTGTTAAAATTTTTTCCGACTGGAAGATAGCACAGTGATGACAAATTTTGCCTTTAATAAAAGTTTGTTAATACCTCGTTTAGGCATCCTTTTCATGAATTTTTTGAAACCACAACGATGCCAAATTTTGGCAATAAATTATACCTCAAAGTGGCATCATTTTGCCCTCAAAACTCGTTTAGAAACGTTGGCTAAACAAGGCATCATTAAGGTTTCAGTGAAACCTACACTTGGCATAATCGAGGTATCCATATATGAAAAGTGAGACCCAAATTTTGGCATTGTACCAGCTTTATTCGGGCAAAATGATACCTAAATTTACTTTCAAGGCATGATAGCAAAATTAGGTATAATTTTGCAATAAAAGTCTGGTCGGGATGCTCCTGAAAGGTCCGGACATGTTAACTGCGTTACCGACAGTTTTGTACCGTTTCCTGCAAAGACAATTGCGTGTTACTGTGGACATTCGAGAAATGTACCACCAGGTGAAAATTCTACGGGAGCAAGCGCAAAGATATTTGTGGTCCGAGGAACCGAATTCGCAACCGGAAGTGTACGTGATGAGCGTGGCCACGTTCGGTGCTACGTGCTGACTCTGCTCGGCACAGCACGTAAAGCTGAAATGCTAATCGATGGGAGAAGCAGTATCCAGATGCAGTCGAGGCCATAATCGAGGGCCACTATGTGGACGACTATGAGGATAGTAGGGACACCCTGGAAGAAGTCGTTGAACTTACCCAAACGATTCGTATGATACACTCGTCAGCTGGTATGGAGTTAAAAAAAATTCTATTGAATTCGAGTCAAGTTCTCTTCCAACTTGGACAAGAATGTGTTACTGAACCGAAGCAATTTAGCAACGGTATAGTGTACCAAAGTGAACGCATACTTGGCATAACTTGGTACCCAGACAGCGATCAGTTCGGCTATAGAGTTCTGCTACGGGATGATTTGCAACAATTGATTGTTGGAAAAGTAGTTCTCTCGAAAAGAATGATATTGAAATTCGTAATGAGTCTGTTTGACCCATTGCGCATTTGTTGATACAGGCCAAGGTGTTGATCCAAGCGTTATGGAGGAACTCTGTGGGCTGAGATTTAATCACTATGGACAAGATGGTTGGATGTGTTCCGAGAGATGAATGTAGTTAGAATCCCACGTTGCTACTTCCCTAATTATGCGAAAGATAGTTCTCAAATGTTGCAGATGCACATATTTGTCGATGCAGGAGAGAACGCGTATTCGGCTGTGGCATACTTCCGGATAGTTGACTGTGAACAGCCTCCTCATCCAAGACAAGAGTGGCTCCATTGAAGCCGTTATCAATGCCCCGCTTATAGCTAGAAGCAGCAGTGATCGGTAGCCGAATGTCTAAATCAAATGTCCAATGACCCTCCATTGCAATCAAGAAAAAGTTCTTTTGGAGCGATTCCTGCACAGTTTTGTCATGGGTCAAGTCGGATGCCATGAAATACCGGCACGAATTTTGTAAGCGCGAGTCGCGAGCTTCGGAACGAAATAAAGATGCTCAATGAAGGGTTAGCTTCGACATTCACGAACGCGGAAACAAATTGCAATAAATCGATTCTGTTTCATTACTTAATATAGGTAGTGCTACCTTTTTGGACGGTCCTATATTGAACGGACTTCCTCAACGGACAGTGGTGTACAAAACTTTCAAAATCTGACGTTGGATTTGGTTTTCACGGACGACAGATTTAACAGCTCAGTTATTGGAGCAAGTGATGCCGTTCTACCAATTGACGTATACCATCCTCCGCTTGAGTTCATCATTTTATTCCCGAATCCGGTCGCTTTTGTAGAGGCTTTTGACCCATCTGCACGTGACTTCCGTAGGGTTGAATTCAATCTCATGAATCTAGTTCTATCTGAAGTGGACTGGACAAATCTCCAAAGATGTACTAGTCCGTGATTTCATTCTGCGTAATTATGGACGATTTTTTTGATAAATCTGTGCCCATGGCTCGACCTCCACTAAGACCTCCTTGGACTGACTAATACACGTTTAAAACGATTAAAACAACTGTGCTCGAAATTGCTACAAACATTTACTAATTCTAGATACCCATTCATTAAAATGAAACTTAGTGATGCTACCAGACAATATCGAATCCACAATCGATTATGCTATCGCCGTTATGAGAATCGTATTCAAAGAGGACTTCGTCGGGAACCGAAAAAGTTTTGGAATTTCGTGAATAATAAACAGACGGAATCCGGTTTACCTGCGGAGGTACATTTAGATTAGAGAATTTCTAAATCACCTGCTGTTGTGTTCTGGGTTCTTTTTGCAAAGCATTTCTCCAGTGTATTTTGAATTAAATCACCAACTGTAGATCAAATAAGCGCAACTGTCACACGATTGCCCACCGATGTGATAAATCTCGACGTGTTTGTTGTAAGCGAGGAAATGATTTTCGAGGCTATACAAAATTTAAAGTACTCTATCTCAGCTGGACCTGCGTGTGTGTTAAAAAAGTGTTGCACTTTACTTGTAAAACCATTAACTTGTATTTTCTATAAGTGCTTACATTATCTTGAAGAGATCTTTCATGGCCCCAATCTTAAAAAAGGGTTATAAGCAAGAGGTGTGCCATTTTCGAGGTGTCGCATCGCTAGCTGCCTGCTCGAAGGACTTAGAGAGAATTGTCTACGATGGTATATTTTCAGCCTGCCGGAACTTAATTTCGGACAATCAACACGGTTTTTTTCCGAAACATTCGTTTACGTCAAACCTGGCAGTGTTCACATCATTATGGATATCTAATATGCATTGTGGCAAACAAGTTGACGCAATTTTTACGGACATCAATGCGGCATTTTGACCCGAATGACAATTGTTAAAGGGTCTCAAATAAATATTAATAATAATAATAATGCGGCATTTGACACAGTGAATCAATTAATTTTACTTTTAAAGTTAAAACGCTTGGAATGATCTGAGAGATTATGCGCCTGCATCAGAAGCTACTTAACTAATCGTCGTCTTGCTATTAAAATCGGATCCTCTGAATCTCCAGATTTCATTCCGACTTCAGGGGTACCACAAGGAAGTAATTTGGGCCCTTTAGTGTTCACCCTGTTCTGTAATGGTGTTAACATGCTGCTTTTTGGATGCGGAGTACTCATGTACGCGGACGATTCGAATTTTTTTTTTATCGTTAACAACTTGGCAGCTTGGCAGATATTACAGCAATTCCTCGATACAATTGTAAAATGATGTTCTATCAACCTACTGGTCTTAAGCGTCTCTAAGTGCTATGTCAGAACATTTGGACGCAAGAAACTTCCATTTTTGTACGACAACAATATTCAGGGCAAATTTCTACATCGTGTTGATCAAATAAAGGACCTTGGCGTTGTTTTGGATAGTCTTATGACATTTGAGCGTCATTACTGTGCTACACTTGAAAAGGCTAACCGAATACTGGAATTTGTCATCTACCATTTGCTAGCCAAGTAGGCATTTTTTTGTCCGTCAGTGTACCTGGATACATGTGCGTGCATTTATTCATATTTCAACGTTTCCAACCGAATGGTAAGCATTTTATGGTTTGAGTAATAAAGCTTCTTGTTCTTCATTTCGAGCTAAATGATTTACTAAGGAATATAATACTTACTACACACTGGATGTAAGATAGTACGCATGTTCTTGAACTGTAGCCTAAATTTCATGTTTACATGTTGTTTCATGTTGTTGAAACAGTTAAAAAAAATTTACTAGTCATTAAAAATATTAATATGGAAAAAGAAACCAATTAGTACCCGACAACCATTTTCCAATTTGCCACCGACTTAGTTTAATCAGTAATCCCACACATCAAGCCTTATGTAAGTAGCGCCAAAATCCAGCCATGATGCCCTAATCTAAACCGCCGTTTCATTAGTGGTTCTGACTTGGTTTACATCATTTGATATTTGCAAATAAACTAATCTTCCCACATGCTGCTGCTGCTGTTGCTAACGCGGATGCCCTTTAACAATCTCCGGAGCGGGTCTCCCGGAATCTATGACCAGAGGTCATGCCAACCGCTGCCTGCCATGTATATGTAGCTTCTTATGTGGAGTCCATTAATCTTCAAACTGCTGCGCTTTCGTTCGGGTGAATGCAGAAAACCTAGCACTCCAATCATGAGCATCTTCGTATCAACCGAGAAAATCACGTCTAATGGAAGTGTGGGAAGCCGCACCCGGGCCAGGCTAGATAGAGAGAGAGAGAAACGTCAGTGAACAACGCTGCATCACATTACTAGTTCAGTACCTCACTACCTACATCCGAACGTACATTACTCCAAAGCGCCTCCGAGCAAGGGCAAGCCGCCTCAAGCTTTAACCTCATCCGAAACCCGAAAACCGCCACTTCCGGCTAGCAGCCATCCATCCAACAAAGCGAGACAGAGATAGAGTGAGGATGTACAAAGATTTGGCCCGTTCCGATTTTATGCCTTTGAAATGCGCTTTGTGAAAATATTATTCCGTCGGAATCGCCATACCCCGGCGAGATGCAACGGCAAGGCAGCAGCAGCAGCAGACAAACATTTGGATAATTGGCGGGGTTACCAAATCAGAAAAATTGGAAGTGATATTGTACACAAAATTTGGAAGGTATTGATTGAATCAAGGAAAGGCGATTGGGAAAAAGTTGATGCACAACCTAAGCGACAATTTAAAATTAAAACTTTAAAAAAGTTTGAAGTTCAATATTTAAAACTTATTTTACTCCAAATGTCCATTATTGAAACTCAATAGAACACAAACTTAGAAATTTGTTCTTAGCTTCTCATGCATGCTTTATGAAAACACGCAGTGCAATTTTTTGTTTTGTTTCGGATATAGTCGTATTACCATCTTTATGGCATTCGCGACTTTATCGACGTTACAGTTGGCGGATCGTTATTGAAAAACTTATCCGGTACAACTGTGTTGTATGTATGTATGTTGGTAATCCACCATGGGTGCACGGATTCACCTCAGTTTCACTCCTTAGATTATTTGGTTCGACAAATCTCCAATGCAGCGCGTCACCATACCCGGACCCCATGATTTCGTATGAACTGTTATGTGGTGAATGTATTGCGTGTGTTGATGTAAGGGTAAGTGTACCTAAGACAACGGCTTAAGGAAGCTTTTTTCATTAATTCAATAGAATTGCCTTGCATGTTGATTTGAAACTGATATTTATTCATTAAACTTTATTTCGAATACTGTTTTATGAAACTATGTAGGAAATAGATCAATCCATTACGTACTTTTGAGTCAATTTATGATTTATTTTTCTCATTCAAGTTCCTCCATTGTCGTACCAGGTTCCTAATTCCGTCGTTCAAGGAGACCGGAATTGTCTCAATTTATTCCACCCTCTTCAGAAATACATTTAAAATTTTGCGGTTGCGGTTCATGCAACTAGCATCAGCTTACATCGAACGGATCAACCGCGCAGGATAACAGCAGAAGTTCTCTCGAGTAACCAGTCGCAATAAGCTATGAAACTAGGATAGCTTTATTCTAAACAGGTCTACCATTGCTTGGCTAATGCATCTGCAGGCAGCAAAGTATTATACCTTCTATTCAATTCTACCGAAATTGTCTCGAACTATTCCTCCCTCATGAGGGATAGATTTGAAATTTTGCGGTTGCGGTTCATACAAATGCGATTATTTACTTCGCACGGATCAACCGCACAGGATACCTGCAAAGTTCGAATGAGATCTGAGTCGCAATAAAATGGACTTGCCAAGAAATCCCAAGGTAGCGTTTTTGTAGCTAGGTACCATTGCTTGGCTAAGGCAATTGCAGGCAGCACAATATTAGACCTTGAAAATTGAATCCACCCTGCAAATGTATTTTGTACCAACACACTCTCCAACGGACTGGGCTGCCATGATCCAGGAATTGTCCGTAAAATAAGATTTTATAACATTCAAACAGACATTTTTCACAAATTACATGGCACAAATTTACAAAGTAATTGCATATATTTATAGATTATCAACATTTTTAATAGTACTATATGTTTTTCTACGCAATGAGACTGAATAGTAAGAACATTTGAGGAGAGGCAGAATCACACTTGCGTTTTGTCAACATGTGTATTCTTATGCATGTGGGAACCCTGGCGAAGGATATCGACACAAAGCAAAGCCACGTTGATGCGTGTAATGCGCATTAGACTGGTTCAGCTCATCTATTCGAGTTTTTTTTTGCGAGCGATAAAAGTTTTTGCAAAAATGTTTTTTTTCGGAAATTGACGCTTCGTTATTCTAACATTTCGTTGTTTGGGTTCAAATTTTTGGGAAATGACGTAGAATAATCCAACTGAAATTAAACTTTTCGACTTTTTTCATTCAAATTGTAATATGTCAAAAACGACATAACATCTTTTGTTGAAAATTCACTGAGAATTTATAAAAATGCAGCAAACATGAGTCAAGTATTAAAACTTTTATGGTAGATATCAGAATATAAGCGGGTTTGATTTTGTTGAATTTGAACGACTCTATGTACAAAAAATCATATCTACCGATTTTTTATCCAAACTTGTATTGAGATCCAAACCAGAGACTCATGAATTCTTATTTCAAAGTTTAAATGGTTCATTAATCTAAATTCTCTTGTCATTTTGACCTTCAACGGGATTTTTTTTCATCGTTTTTCCATGCATCGTAAAGATTCAATAAACATCGAGGTTTTCGGTCCAGGAATTGAAATTTTTTTCCTCGAGTTGATCTCCATTTAGAGAATTTCTGAAAACTGGAGAAGTTTTAGTTTTAGTTTTCAAGGATCTCTCAGTGACCATTCTGTAGAGCAAAGCGTTTGGTCGTATGTGCGATATTGCAGTTCGAATGCAAGAAGCTTAAAAAGTCTAATTTTCAAATAATTGATGTATCTCAAGTTTCAAACACTTGAGAAAGGTTTAGTGTCATCTGATAATAGAAACAAAAATAATCAAATATTAAAATATGAAATAATTTTGAAGAAACAATTTCATTGGAGTTGAACGTTAGAAATATGTAAAGTTGGAGATATTCTTGCGTGCACTCAAACGTTTATTAAATTATGCACGATACTGTAAGTAAATAATTTGTAAAACACCAACCACTAAGCTAAAAAATCCATCAATTCTTTGTTCATTTGAAACCATGCATTATAAGCAATGCTGAATACATTCAAGTAATTTATCAATATAAATAGACTTTTTGCACTTATCTCCCAGCGCATCAAGTTCCTAGCTTCAAAATAAACAAAATTACTGTAGCGTGTTGTGATTACTTGGAAATCCATTATGTTCATTCTCTATGAGTCCGACTGTGTTCAGCAAAAAATAGTAAAAATGAACCGGTCTAATTCCAATTCTTGCAAAACGGTTTCCTATTCCTGTCGCAAAATTACGACGAATTATGGGGCCCGAGCGATTCGATTTCAATCGAATATTGACAAATTTATATAGTTCAGATTAGTTTGAAATCATTTTTCTAATTTTATTTCAACACTTTTCTGTCGAATTTTATGATTTTGATCGTTATATGCATTGACAGGAAGCGATAAAACAAAGAAACACGTTGTGGGGATCACTAAGTTCGTTTTACAATATGGCGGAGTGCGTCAATAATTCAATTCACTTCGCGATTTCAATATCAAATAAATTAAGAAATAGTTTTAAAAGTGACAAATTTGTGATAGAAAATAAATTCACAAGCTTAAGTTTATCATGTGAAATAGCCAATTAAAGTGGAAAGTGATTTTTCGGCTCTTAAACATGCATTCTTGAATTGCGACGAATCAGAGGGATACGACGGAGGAGGGTACACCTACCCTAGGTATATTTTGGAAGAACGAATCAATCAGGTGGGCTAGTTTACTTACAGGTATTCCGGCATCCGTGTATATACCTGGCAAGCTGGCAACTGATTGAACATTCCAATAATATAGTCAGTTATATAATGAAACACATCTTACCTGTCGGCCCGCTTATGGGATTCGAAGCCAAAAGTTTTTCTTGCCGATACCGGGAATCGAACCCAGTACGCCTGGCGTACCAATACCAGACTCACGCCAGCCTATCCACTAGACCACATCGGCGCTCAACTTATCCGATACAACTGTGTTCGATGTTTACTCTTGGACTCGAACTCAGGAGACAACAGACTTGCCAACTGAGCTGTATCACAAGCCCCCGACGCAGTGCATGATTTTTACAACCTTCAAAAAATTAGAGGCAGTTTTCGATCAAGATGTCAAAACAGGACACGTTCAAGTTAAATTTCACACAAGGGAAAGTTCAGCTAATATGCGCTACTCGTGTTATGAAGAATCTGTAACATTTTAAGCCTGCAAAGTAATACCAATTTGTTTTAAATGCTGTGATTGGCCATGGAAAGTATGAATTTTTCCTTTGAATATCCCTGTGTCGTAAAAATTTCTCAATTTAGGTTTTTCTTCAATTCGATCTTAATTTTAAAACACTTTCAATAATGAATTATAATTTTATGCTAAAAAATCATACTGAACTCGCTCAGATATGCTTTATATGAATATGTTTTATCACAGCCCATGCGCTCGTTATAACGCGTCACTCCCAGTAGCATTTATAATTCAAAAAGTTAAAAAATCGTTTTTTAGAGTTAGTTCACCCCAAAAGAATCTAATTTCGTTTAGTCAATTTTTATTTTCTTTCCAGTCAAAGTGTGTTTTCGGTCTTCGGCTGCTTTAGGGTGTGTTCGGCTGCCTGGCGCGATGGCATTTAATGCTTCTGCAGAAACAAATGCAATAGCGCAACTCACAAACGCAATAACCGAATTGCGTTCAGACATCAAGCAGCTTGCTCCGAAACCGATCCGTACCCCTCTGTGGAATAAGTCTACGCCCACGTCCACGCCCATTGAGCTAAGGCGTCCAATGAAGCGAATTCGGGTCCCTGATGCTGTTTCGACTGAGCCGTGTCAACTTGGATCCAAAAATGCTTCAAATGATGTAGTATCCGTTCCACTGTGTGATGACGAAAACCCCAAGTTGCTCTGGATTTACTTGTCACGCATCAAACCTGACGTCACTGAAGATGCTGTTAAAGCAATGGTCCATGCGAACCTTGGTGTGGAGGATGCGAATGTGGTTAAACTGGTTCCGAAAGGAAATGATATTAGCACCTACCATTTTATATCATTTAAAGTCGGCCTATCACCGGACCTGAAATCAAAAGCATTAAATCCAGATTCTTGGCCAAAAGGATTGTGTTTCCGGGCTAAATGCGCCTATTTATGTTTTGTTCAGAATTTCTGTTTTTTTTTTGGCAATCTTTCCGTAGAATTTCATTGGAAATGCTAGAAAATGATAACTTTCATACGACAAAGCTGTAGTTTTATAAAAATCTATTTCTTTTATTATTTTATAGAATAAAACAAAAGTTAACAAACAAATTTTACCTACCTGATATGGGCATTCACAAACTGTCTCTTATTCCAATATCTTTGCTAAAAGCTTCAATTTGTTGAATTTCTTATTTTCAGATGAATAAGAAAGAAAAACCATTACCATTTTAGTTTAGTGTTTCTGTACGCACGAGTATTAAAGTTCAATATATTTTAACAGAATTTTTTTACTTTAATCTACAATTAAATACTTTCATGTCATGGATCAAAAGCGGATTTCCCTCGAACTGCACTGCAAGTTTTATACAAGGGCCAAAAAAATGGGGCTTGGTGATTAGCAGTTCATTCACAATGCACAATACGCATGTTCTCCCTTTGAAAATGATGAATAACGGCGCCGGCCACGTCCCAGTAGTCAATGAGGAATGGAGAAAGGATTGTTAGTAGGATGCTTCATAGGATCAATTAAGGACCATTTGTCCCTTTATATTCCAAAGATTAATTTTGAAAAAATCAGAAACAAAGGTAAGTTAATATTACCTACTATAGAAACCGTATATACGTCTGCAAATGTTTATTTAAATATCCTATTTTTTTTTCTTTATTATAGAGACTTTCAGCCTCGGGCCGGTTCCTAGGAAAAGGTTATGTTAGTAAGAGAAAGGTTTTAGATTGGAGTCCATTTTGGTGAATGGTGCAATCGAATTTTTCTACACCTCCAATGCTCCTTAACTTTTCTTCAGGAAACGATGTGTTTAGTTTGTTTTTAAACTTGTTTTCCTCATGCTTATTTTTGACTAATTTGTTTTCAAAAACCTTGTAAAGATACTTCTATCAAATTTCGCAGAAGGCCTCAGCCCTAACCTCAAACCATGGGAGAACAGAATGGATTTTTGAGAAGGGCGCACGATAAACGCGATTTCCCGGTACTAATATTGAAAAATTCACCCTATGGAAAAGCGATACACAGATATTCGTGTATTGATTTTTTGGGTGTTCAGGGGTGCCAAGTGTACTGATATTTGTAAAATTATTATATTTTTTAATTGCATTATTATTGAAAAACCTTTTCATGAGTACTGAGAATTTTCAACTTTCCCGTAGATTTCTATTCGAATGTAAAATTAAATGCATCATATCTGAACGAAATAACAACTTACTGAATCGGACACTTAAACGGTGAAGCGAATTATGTGGGTATGTTAAAAATAATCAGAACATTAAGGCGATTTTTTCCAAGTCAAAATAGGCGGGGCTTTCATTAATCTTCATGTTTGTAATAGTTTTTAACAGTGAATGATTTTGCATTCGTTTAGATGTTAGAAACAACTTTTTTTTAATGTACTAAGCAGTACATGAAAATATTTCAGATGTTTTGAAATCACCTTGAAAGTTCATTAGCAACAGATGGCTAATAGACCGCTGCAGGCTTTGTATGGGAAATCTGAAATTTATAAGTCATTACAACTCCCATACCATTTTTTGATGGCATTTTCACACACAAAAATCTCCGTAAAGTTTGGAGGCGATACATTGAGTCCTGATTTAGCGCAACGAGTTTTAATTTTGTATGGAGAATTACATGGGGAATCAATTTTTTTTATTCAAAAATCGCTACAGATTTACAGAAACTTCGGAAAAATAAAAAAAAAGGCTGAATACTCTTCCTCGAATTAATCTCTACAAATGATGTGAAGGTACTATGATGCTTAGTTGTAACACAACAAAGATATTTGGAGTTTAGAAAAGATTTATTAAAAACTCAAACGAGTTTACTTCACTCATGGCATCGCTGGCTGAAAACTTGCATGCAAGTTATTCCTTCCCAGATCGAAGAAACGGTCCCGAATCGGCCCGAAATCGGTCAGAAATTAGTCCAAAGTCAGTCCGTTTAACATGTGAAGATTTATAATGTTGAATTATTCATAAACTAGTTTAAAAACTTTACTTTACACTATGGTGGAATTATTTAGAGAAAAAGCACCATAATTACAGTAAAAAAACATAACTTATATAATTTTCATTCGATTTCGGTAAAAAACCTCTTGAATCATTTGTTTTCACTGATTCACAGAATCCACAGGAAATGAAATTTTTTCAAATGTTAAAATCAGGTCCAAAACCATAACTAAAGTTAATTTTTTCGAAAAAATAGGCTTCGGGAAAAGGCTATAAATCAGTTATTGAGTACTCAAAAAAAAAATTCACTAAGTGCCTGAGAACGCTGAAGTTAGATGCTATATGTTACACATATGGAAATATTTTTTTGAAAATTTCTTAAGAACATGGCCACTAAAAATGTAAAAAAATTGGTGTAAAAATCGTAATTTTTATTAAATCAACCGACAAAGCTGTTCCCGTTACAGTAGAAAATTCTTGTAAAGTGAAATGGAAATTTGACGTTATTGACATTTTGGCATCTTTAGATTTCTAAAACACGAAACACAGATTTTTTGACGACTTTTCAAAGGTAGCTGTTTCTATTTTTGCTTTTTATGAATCTGCCTTTTCTGAGACTATTCTAGCACCTAGATTTGGCTTTGCACTGGAGCGCAGCGTTCTCAGGCATTAAGTGAAATTCTTTCCTAGTACTTAATAACTGATTTATAGCCTTTTTCCGAAACCTGTTTTTCGAATTTTTTTCTTTGACTTTGAATAACTTTGAGAAAAATAATTGTAGCTAAATTTTGTCTGAAAATCGTATTTGAGTCACATTACGAGCTATCCAAAACTATAAACTTTGTAGAAAATCGGTTTAAGGTTTTGTAGAAGAGAGTTTTAGGGGAAAGTGTTTGCCGTTATTTGACCGCTCGCGGTATGCAAAGGTATACCACATGCGTAACTTAATCTTATTTTTCAACTTGGTTGTGAATTTCGGGATCGTTTCACCACATCTATCACCGTGTATCTCCAATAATCTCAAAAAGTTTGTATCTTACTTTCTACATAGTGCTGTAGTTTTTTTCTATCTGCGTTACCCGATTTAAAACGCCTATGTATGCCACGCAGTAGCTTGTATTCAAGAATTCAGATAGGAATATTGCATGCAAGTTCAGGATTCCAGTGCTGCTGACAGTTTTGACTGTTGATCTACTAAGAATGATTTTTTTTTACAGATTGCTTTAACTTTTTTCTGGTAGCATCTAGCTGAAAGTAACCTTAGTAAAAATTGAAGTTTAAGAATGCAGTAACCCATTGAAAAAGTTATTTTTTGCATAAATCCCAAAATCGCTTCCCTAGCGATTTTAATCTGAAAAAAAAACTTTCCCCATACTAATTTCCATACAAATTTAAAACCCGTTGCGCTAATTCAGGGATGAACCAAATCATCTGATATTTAACACAGATGATTGGAGAGCAAAAAGGAATCGGAAAAACACATGGGAGCAAAAAGTCAGTTTTTGCAGCGGTCTAATGGCTAATCTTCATCTATTTAGGGATGCCCCGTAATGAATTCATACGTTTAGCTGTTGATAGTTAAATAAATTAATCAATTCAGAAATATTAGCAAGCAACTAATTGAGTTCTGAATCAGCGCAACGTGTTTGAAATGTACGGGAAATGAAAAGTTTCACTCAAAAATCAACAGAGATTACCTGAAAGTTTAAAAAACTTTTTTTTTACTTTTGAAATGTTTTTTAGTTTTTGCAATACATTTCATGTGAAAAAAATCAAACCTAACTTGTACCCCAGAAATGATATTAGATGTTATGCAAAAAAAATTAAATTATAGTGTTTTTGATTGCCAATTTGAAACCTGTTTATCAGTGTTCGGCATCGCTAACTGAAAAATTAGCGCCGTTAGTTAAATCGCTAACTCATTTAAAGTTAGCGATCGCTAATTCAATACGCTAAAAGTGCCGAAAAAGTTATCGCTTTAAGCTTAAAGCGCTAATCGCTAATTGTTGAACAACATTTATGCCGGAACAAATATAAAATTTTTCTGTTGTTACGCCCTTTTCCCCTCCGATTTTTTCAACTACCCAAGCGGGAGTAAATAAAGTTTCAAGAATTTCATTTGGATAAATTCGATAAATTGATCGATTCTTTTTACAAGCAGCAAAACATAACCGTCTAAGAGGGGAATTGTATCATCTCTGTGTTCTACAGATAAAAAATTATTGAGAATGTGGAAGATGGGAGCTATGTTTTTTTTAAATTTTGGTTAAAAATTTAATCGATTTATAGGTTTTGTGCAAAGTAGATGGTATGCAATTTTGTTGCAAACAATCTTTTGTGCAATTCATTCTCTTTTTTGCATTATTATTACATTATCCTCATTTAAAATCTTTAATCTGTTTTCCCCTTTTTTAAAATAGCAATGAACTAGTAACAACTTAACAAAGTCAATTTATGCTATGGTGGTTTTATCTTATTTTTATATGAACTGATCTGTATAATCTCTTAAAAACTGTATTGTGAATAGTAAATATCTCCACCACTATAAAATAAACGCTGATTAAGGGACGTTAAACATAGTTTTATATTGTTCAACACCTTTTATTGTTATCTTCTTCTGTGAATGATGCGTGCTAAAAGAGGGAAAAATGAAACTTAATTCATCTTTCCTCTAATTTCAGTACGCATTCCTCCAGTGAATCCAAAGAATGATGTCCAATGTCACCTCAACTTGATTAATGACAAAAAGTTCTTTCTATCACTAATAATTCGAGAGATTGATACAAATATATTTGGAGTTAGCGGTCTTCAATTAGCGGAACAAAAAAGTAGCGGAACTTTTTAATTCGCTAGATTAATCAAAACTTAGCGGCAAAATTAAACCGCTAACAAAAAGTTAGCGGACTAATTAGCGATTAGCGGATTAGCGCTTTTGCGCCGAACACTGCTGTTTATATGTTGGATGAAAATAAAAAAATCGCAATTAACAGCTTTGCATAGCCGATGAGTTTATTTTTTTAACCTTCACATAAAAAATGTCATGAACTAATTGAATGCTCCAGCAAGCAAAGCCTGCAATTTACAATACTTTCAATGGATTCCGATTTTTTATTTTGAAATGGTTATACCCTTTTTAGTGAAATACTATTCTTCTTCTCATGTTGGCAAAAGAAAGGTTGAGAATAGGTGAAAAAAATATCTCAACAAAGACAAACTTCATTCCAAGCTTATTTGAATTTCTTGGAGCCATACAAATTTCCATACAAAATTGAACACTAGACTGAGTCGATTTGGGGTTATTTTTTCATTCCTCAAACCCTGGGGTCTTGGTCCAAAACTCATCCATGATTTTTTGCAGAATTTTTAAGTAACCTTTACATGAGTGAATTTGCTTTAGGAAATTTAAAATTGGCACAAAAACCATCAGCTGGCTCGGCTTCACAGAAGAAACAAATATGATGTTGATTTTTCAGTACAAAATATCCAATTTTCCCATACAAACCTAAAAGTTCAAATTTACTCATGTAAACGTTACTTAAAAATTCTGCAAAAAATCATGGATGAGTTTTGGACCATGACAAAGCTTTTAAGACCCCAGGGTTTGAGGAATTCAAAAATGACCCCAAATCGACTCAGTCTATTGTACACGTTCATTGATTACATGCAACTGAAAAAAAACTCGGGTTGTTTTTGAATATGACATGTTTTTTCTGCTAAATAAGTGGATATTTACGTTTAACTATTAATTTTAATAATTTCTGTGCTCTTATAAACTGTTTTCCAAAATTTTCATATTGAAGCATTCTATGCTGATTTTCAATAATTCAACCTTTCTTCAAAGACAGTTCTTATTTCCATAAATATATTTTTTCTGTCTTCAAGTATTAAAATTGAAGTTTTGAGATTATTAAACTCTTTGAAAAACATATCTACGTGTTAAGAAGTCATGCAACTTGCAATGTCTAAAAAGTGTCAAAGTCACTTAAAATGCTTTGGCTTTAAGGGACTATTTCTTTATCAGATTTATTTTGAACTCCTTTATACCGACCATTCACTCATCATTCTATCCAAAGAATCTTAAGATTGTTCTGAAAACCCCCCTGTTTCTCAAATTTCGGAACGACAAATCTTAAAGAACTGTATTTCATGTCAACATCGAACTTCTTGCTTTTGATAAAAATATTGTCAAAATATCAAACAATAGGAAAACTTCAACCCTCAATCCCAAAAAAAAAACTTGAAGTCAAAGGTTAATCTGCCATCAAGCTTGGCCGGAGACATTTATGTGTAACGAAATCACAAATATATCAAAAACTATAGCTTTTCAAACTTTTTCATTGGATTTTTCATTAAAAACAAAAATTGTTGCAATTAACTCCATTTTCTTAGTAGTAGCATGAAAATCGTATAGTTTTGTAATTTAAAAAAAAAAAGTAGTGAAATCAATTATTTTTCTGATAACGTTAATTTGATGTCTCATTAACCTTAAAACTTTCGATGTACAAGCGGTATGATTATCTGTGGACATTAGATTTTCAGAAGCCATTGAAATTGAAAAGTGATGCATTATGCGCCATGTGACGGTGTACAACGTTTTTATTTAGATTTTTTTTTAATTTTTAATTTTTTTTTATCAGTTCGTTGAAAATTAAGTAATGACAGAATCTGATTAAACAACTTTACTTCAATATGTTTGAAGTAAAGTTCATTTCAAATACTTTCTATAACTTTGATATACAGTACCGTTCATAATTGTATAGAAATTGGAAGCACGCACACTGTCACTTCGACTTTGAACTTCCATAACTTTTGACTCTGATGATATTTTTTGATCAAATTTTCTGCGTTAGATAGATTAACTACCACACTACTATATCACAAAATTTGAGCTTTCTGGAGTTTGTGTGGTCTGAGATACAGTCATTCTACGAAAATCGGACTTTTTGGACTTTTCTCATTTAAACAGTAATATCTCAGAAACTACGCTACATTTTTTGTTGAAATTTTGCAGAGTGATTGTTGAAATGTAAAGCTATCATGTCTGAAGTTTTGAAAAGTTTTATTGACGGGAACAAAAGTTACACGAGGTACAATTTTTCAGGCATGAACCTAAAAATGCGATTTCTATAGAATTATGGACGATTGTTTTCATAGGAAACTCCTATTTTATGTTTAACAACCAGTAAATCTATTTCAACCAAAAAATCAAAACATTATTGCGAGATTCTGATTTCAAAACACAAATAGTTATTTAATTCCATTTTTTCATTTCATCATTGCTTTTGCCAGACATTTTTTTGACTGATTTGTGGATGGAAACGATTATGTTCTCATGAATCGTCCAAAATTCTATAGAAATCGCATTTTAAGGTTCATGCTTTAAAAATTGTACCACCCGTAACTTTTGATCCCATCAATAAAACTTTCCAAAAACTTCAGACATGCTTACTTTATATTTCAACAATCACTTTGCAAAATTTTAACAAAAAATGTAGTTTAGTTCCCGAGATATTGCAGTATGAATGAGAAAAGTCCAAAAAGTCCGATTTTCGTAGAATTGCTTTATCTCAGGCCACACAAACTCCAGAAAGCTCAAATTTTGTGGTATAATAGTGTGATAGTTGATCTATCTAACGCAGAAAATTTGATCAAAAAATATCATCAGAGTCAAAAGTTATGGAAGTTCAAAGTCGAAGTGACAGTGTGCGTGCTTCCAATTTCTATACAATTATGAACGGTACTGTAGTTCGGGAAACTTTGACAATGTTATAATTAAGAAGTTTCTAATTGTGGACATAAGCTTTTTTAAGTTTTTACACGAAAAAAACATGGTTCTGACATACTAATTACTAAAATCATGATGAGAAACAATTCAACGCAAAATTTCAAAAAATCCGTTGACAAATTGAGCTTTTGTCTTCCATTTTTAAAAAGGTGTTTTTTTTTTAAATATTGTTAGTATATTTTCCATTTAATTTAGACATACTTTGAAACAATCCGGATTTAACGAAAAATCCTATGAGTTAGAAAACTAATTTGTTTGTAAAATGAAAGTTCACATTATCCGTTACATTATCATTTTTTTTATAATTGTGAAAAGTGGTAAATAACGTCAAAAACAGTCAAAATCGAACGGTATGTTTATACTAAGGAATTTCACTGATCCAATTTTTCTTGTGTTTTTTTTTTTGTTTTGGGTCCGAATTAACCCATTACGCATATAAACCATAAAATATGGAAGAAAAACGGGACCGTCTCAAAATTGGATTACATTTGAACAAGAAATTCTCATAATAAGTTTCCGTAACGAATATCAGCCTCTTTGACCACATGGTGGCTGAGCCTTAAGAAGGTTTTTAAAATGAGCTATCATTGGAAAAATCGGGCAACATTAGGCACGACATAAAATTTAGCTGGGCTGGGCAACTATTGGGCACAGACAAGCTGTTTCAAATGTTTTTTTTTTTTTTTTTTTTAATTTTAATGTCACTTTTTTCGAACACTTGAACTTTTGAATCTTGTTGACCAATCCTGTATGAGTGCAATCGACAAAAAAAATCAAATGAATTCGATTGAAATGACTAAAATACAGCATAAAAACCAAAATCATGTGCAACGAATGGCTAATCATCGTATTTCTTATTCGATGAATAATTTAATTTGTATCATTCTAGAGGTCTGTCAATCAATTTTTTTTCATTAAGTATTTCTGAATGTACTCACAACTTTTTATGAATGTTTCTTATGAGATTGAAACATAACATTAAAGAAAAATCCAACTCAATCAATGAAGTAAATTACTTCGCCAATTCAGAACCAACAATTAATTTATTCCAACTTGTTAATGGATGCATATTCAAAACGCAAAAAGGAAATAAATCCAATACTTACTTCGATCTCTGAATGGGAACATGTCTTTTGGCATTGAAAAACAATAAATTCAATTGATATCACTGCTGGGTGCCTACACGGAAAAAAATTGAGTGGTTATCTCAAAGCCGCTGTCATGATAATTTTACCATTTCAGTGCTATAGTATTTTCAACCACGAAAAGTTTAACATCGATTTTGTAAAAGTGCGCATGAAACAATATTGAAATTACTATGTACCTGGTAATTTTCGATAACTCTCAATGTTTGTTGTCGAAAATACTATGGTCATGATAATTTCACCATAATTTCTATTACAACTAGCGTCCGCATAGTAATTTAGACATTGTGGCACCAATTCATATCAACAAAATACTACGCACATGGTACTTTTGAGAACAAAACATTATTGACTCAAAAACATCAGTGCGTATGATAATTTTACCATGCAAAACATTCTTGTTGTTTACACTAATTCAGGATCATTAATCATCAAACCCGTGAGAAAAAAAACTAATTTTCAGCTGCTTTAATGTTTCACAACTTTGAAAATCATTCCAGAGCATCGGGAGAACACACTAACATCGACCGACGTGTGTCGGAAGTGTGAATTTTAATGTTTCAAATAATGTCATAATGCATGCATGCAAATAAACAAACAAACATACATAGTAATTTTACTATTTAAATCAAGCTCCTCGCTCCTCCTAATATTTATCATAACACATACTAGTTTCATCATGAAACATATTAATTTTACTATGGACGAAGTAAAACAATGCATCATTTCATTGACAATTTTACTAAAACGCAGTCGAATTTACTATGCGCAGCCAAATTGAGCACATAGTAAAATAGCTATGCTTAAGGTATTATAAACAACAAAACATATTTGACTCAAAAATATGGTTGCCTGTTGTTCATTTAAACCACGGATTTAGTAATTTTACTATGCTTTTTTTTTGTGTGTACACACAAAAAAAAATCATAGTAAAATTACTATATCCGTGGTTTAAATGAACAACACGCAACCATATTTTTGAGTCAATAATGTTTTGTTCTTGAAATTACTTCGCGCATTGTAATTTTACTATGTGTTGATTTTTACTGCGCATAGTAATTTCGACTGCATTCGTAGTAAAAAGTTAATGATAGAATGAGTTATTTTTCTTCGTGCATTGTAAAAGTGCAATTTTCCATTATTAAAATAACACATTAAAAAGAGTATCGTATCATGGTATATATCACAAAATTACCATGCAGCAAGATATAAAGGCTTGTAAATAAAATTCATTTGTTACCAATTTAAAATTTTATTTTTTTCAACTCATTGTAAGTTTTTACGACCATCCACGGTTGGTAAACTGGGGTTGCATCGAAGCGTACAGCTTTACGTCTGAAATGAAAATTAGAAAACAAAAAAACAATTAATTATAGGAAATAGAAAAACTGTTCAGTTTGCTTATCCAAAAAGCAGTAGAAAAATTAGTTTAAATAACACAATTTCACTCACCTGAAAGACTGCATTCATCGGCCCGGCAGATGTGCTGAAACTGCGTCCCGCTTACAGTGCGCCAGTTCACCGGTTACCATCCTTCGTTCTATTGTCCTCCGTCGTTGGCCAATTGCTGAAATTTACACTTGTTACACCACCGAGGGAGGTTCCCACGGTTGGGGAACTCGAAAACAGCATTCGCTTAGCTAAAACAAATTGAAAAGAAAAAACTGTCAATCTTTTTTGCCTACATAGGATTGGAATAAAATGTAAAAGAAAAAGAATACAATCTCACTAACCTGAAAACAACATTTTCCAACCAGACTGATATGTTGTTCGGCTCTGGGTGCGTCGGATTGAAGGCTCGTTGGACTGTTTCGTCAACAGCAACAGATTCTTATTGGTTTGCCTCCTCCGCCGGAGCATTGTCATCAGCCGACTGGTCACATCAGTTTTGTGAGTCTTGCCCCAGGTCAGTGATGGTAAATTTCGCCCGTCACGCTTGACCCGACTAGTTTTGTTTCATCAAACGACTGGCACTGTTCTCAATTGACGGAGCCTCACTACTCGCATGACGGATAAAGCACGACAACATTTCTCCATCATCGACTGGCGAAGCTCCTACACATGGTCAAAATTTCTCCTGAGAGTGACTGGCAAATCTCTTCACACTTCGATCGGCTGCTGACGGCAGGTACCTACAACTAATTGAACGACTTGCTGGCAGAGAGCAACAATAGCAATAAAAAACTGAACTGCTGGCAGGAGCAACAATAATAATAAATGCGTTTCTTTTTCGTCATCGGTCGTTTGAATGCGATTGCTTGACTAGGTTATTATTTTAGCTTCAAATGAATGGGGAATGAATGACTGGCAAACGAAGTGACTGGTCGTTAAGAAACAGTCAATTGAGTTTGACGGACCAAGAGGCTTCACAGTCACAGCTTCACGCCTCATGACGATGACTTTAGCCTGCCCCAGGTGCACATCACAAATCGACCGAAACACTTAGGTATTCACGCCGGAGATTCAAAATTGACGTACCCACGGGGCAACTTTATTTTTTCTGGTTCGAAATTGTAACCGACTGGACGATGTGTCAAAAGTATAATGCGCATAGTAATTACAAGAACACGAATCGTGCAAAATCTAAATATCATGGGCATGGTAATTTAGACACGAAGAAATTACTATGAGCTGTCAAAGTTCGCATAGTAAAAATACTATGTCGTAGTATTATCGCCCAGATTTTTGGTAGAAAATACTAAATCATGGTTGAAAATACTAAATGATGGATATAGTAAAATTATCATGACTATGTTTTTGAAAAGCCCATGCAATTTTTTTCCGTGTAGCGAGGAATTGCATGATTTCCTTTTATGCATAACTTCGCGAGGCAGAAGCAGTGAAGTCAATTAAATTTATTATTCTTCAAGGTCAAAAAACATACCCTGTTAAATAGCTTATATCTTTTTTGCCTAGTAAGAAACGAAGTTATGGTCCTCGTCTAAGTTGTTCAGCGGAAAATTTCCTTAGCAGAATTTATAAGTTGGCCCAAAAATCATTATCAGGCTCGGTTCTACAGAAGAAACCAAAATGATGTTGATTTTTCAGTTGAAAATATTCAATATTAGCTTAGCTTAGCTTAGCTTGATTGACTACTCACATCCACCTGGATCATTGAACCCGAAATGCACCATTAACAAATTTTACAAAATTATGTTTCTTCTAATAATCAGTTGATGAAAGCGTTATTTTAGTTATTATACATGCATTTCGAAAACCATGATCGCAAGCGTAGCTCTGTAGAAATAATTCCACATCGCCAATGGTTGCTACTCCGTGATTGACCGAGGCCATCAATTTTGTACAAAGGTCAAAAGAATGGTACTTGGGATTAGTGACTCATTCTCATTGTACAAAACTGATGCTCTCTCTTTGAACATCAATAACGGCGCCGGCCACGTCCTAGTAGTCAATAGATAGTTTGGAAAAATAGAGAAAGGGATGAAAGATATCAATTTACGCTTTAGGACCGAGGTCACCTCTGCATCCTAGCAAACAATTTTGTTTTGGAGTGTGGGTGGAAGGATATGACCAGGAAACACTTTTGACCAGTGCGATCTATTTTTCAATCCTAATCTCGAAATTTTTGTTTGAAGAACATTCCTAACCTGCTAAATCCTGAATAATTACCCGATCTCTTTTCATTTTTGTTAACACTCTCTAACATAGCTTTATCACAAATTTAAATTTTAAAAATCTTTTATGTGGCTAAGATTTACTACAATTTGAGAACCTCTCATTTCTCATCCTCCCAAGGAAAAATGAATTTTTTGATAAACTCATTCTATTATTTTTTTTAGGAATCCTGCTCAAAAACAAAATTTATAGAACTTGTCATCTACCTAAATAAGGTTTTTTCAATGTGTAGTATAAAAAATAAAATTATCTGTTTCTTAGTTTCGCTTATCATTGCATGAACGTTGAAGTGTGATATGAAAAAAAAAATCAAAATTTGAAGATGAATTCATAAAATAAACTTTTTCGCAAATAAATTTCATATTTTGTACCTAATTATTTTTATTTAAAACATTAATAAAGCAATGTGTGTTATTCTTGACATTCTAATTGAAAAGAATTTTATTAAACTGTACGAATAATTTACTCAATCTTTTCTGTCAAAAATGCTTATTTTGCAGCTACTAAAAAAAAAAAAAAAAAAGAATTTCCATACTTATAACGAACGATTTGATTCTAGTATAACTAACTTAGATTTCATTTAAAAAAAAGTTTTTTATAGTTTTTTCCTGAACTCCTTAAAATTATTCAAAACAATTGAGCTTTAATAAAGTTATTGTTTTTCAAAACTTCTTAAAAATTATTTGTTAATATTAACACTTCACATGCTTTCAGTAATTAGAAGTTCTTCTTAAACCCTTAGTGTAAATATTCAGCTAGGTTAAATTGATGAAAATAAATGTTTTTTAAGAATTCTAAGATGATTTCATTATTCAATTTCAAATAAATTAAAATTTCCCTTATAAAGCCTTGAAAAAATTTATACTCCTCAATTAGCGGATCAAGATTTGCCTAAAAAAGTCAAATGAAAATATTTAACCGAAAAACTCAAGGTATTTTTCCATAGAAAATATCAAATGTTCTACCGTTTATGAGTGTCTAAGGTATAAAAGATTTTACTTTCCATAAGGAAGTTGGTATAAACAGCTTAAACAGGCAATTGGCACTATTTTTAAAATTCTCGCATGAGCAGAATATGTAGTTTCACCGATATATCCTGTTAATTATAATATTTTTTTTTTCTATTTTGTATTTCTGGCGAATGTATTATGTATGTATTATGTTTATTATTAGATTGAAGTTTTTATTTTGAATTATGAAATAAATGGTTTATTTTCAAAATCTTTACAAATTTAAACTTTACAAAACACATGTAAAGAAATATTTTTCGAAGAATGGCAATCATTTTCGTTCAATACTAGCACCTGAACACTATTTTGTTTTCTACTAGCATTCATTTATCATCCATACCACAATATGCACATCCAAATTTTACATCAATTTCATATTCAAGCCTCAGCCGAAAAATAAATTCTCTTATCATGTGTAACCACCTAAATCGTCCTCCTTATCATCATGTTTAAATGTATGTCTGTAATAATACTTGTTATGTAATGTAGCTAATCAATTTAATAGAACCATCTAATGAAAATTTTTGCTATATGTTTTTAGAAAAGATGGAGACGTGTTTTATCGATTTTTCGAAGATCTGTTTCAACATTTTTTAACCTTATTGATTATTTCAATCCTTCAGTCTATACCACAAACCAATTTGCATTAAATAATAAAATAAAGTAGTATAAAATAATGAAAAATTTCAAACGAAAATGTAAATCGATATTCACTTACGCACAACCGTCCACTTAAAAAAATTGAAGCCTTCAAATCCGGAATATCATTCTGAATCATTCACTAGATGGCGATATGAGAAACCAAATTTTACCACAAGATGTCGGTAATGTGCGTTATGACTTTTAATAAAGTTGTTATCAGAGATTAGAGCCATCTACATTTATTTTTTTATTTCGTGAACTGACACGACCATCAACAAACGAAACAAACGCTATGTAATCACAACACCAAAATTATAACAAGAAAATCATAAATAAATCGATGAAACCTTTTACTACACCTCTCTGATAAAAAAAAACTCATTAAGAAAACGCGAACAGCTCCAACCAGTTTCCAGTTCAGAACTGTTACCTAAATTTGGAATACAGGAGAGGTCTAATCACATAGAAAATCTTTTAAAACAATCAAGTACTATACAATGCAATCTTCTACTTAATTAAGAAATAGAATATTTTGGAACCAAAACAAATTACTTGAATGAAATAAATTTAAAAAAAAATATGTGCCTCGAATGCCGATACTTATCTTTTTCGATGATGCAAGTTATCCCTCATGTCCCATGTTGAAACGCTAAGTTAAGCAACCGTTTGCTTTAGCTAGGACCTAAACCTTATTTTCGTGGTTTATTCGTGTTGAGCCGGTTGAGCGATATTTTCTCGAAGCGTTGAAGCGTTTGTCAACAAAACGTCATCCAATGACCAAATTGAAGACTTTTAAATCACTCTTTTTTAGAAACTAGCAAAAATGTTTCATAAAACTTCACTATAAACAAACTCGCGGACACTTTATTGATAGATTGCTCTTATAAAATTCTAATTTTGAATAGTTAAAACGCGTAAAAATTCACTAAAATTTTCTGCAATAAAACTCGTGTTTGCAAGCGAGCAGTGCTTCCAGACCTCCCCTTTTCAGTTGAAAATATTCAATATTCTCGTAAAACTTAAAAGTTTAAATTTACTCATGTAAATGTAACATAAAAATTCTGCAAAAATCATGGATGAGATTTAAACCAAAACGAAGCTTTTCAGGCCCCAGGGTTCGTGAAATTCAAAATTAACCCCAAATCGACTCAGTCTTATGGGGTAATATCAACCTAAAAAATGTTTTTTTAAGGCATTTTATCTCTTAAACTAAAGTGAATCCTAGTTGGATGTAAATATTTGATTGAATTGAAGATTTTGTTTTTGTTATTAACTAGAGTAATTATTATGATTGATTTAACTGAAAACTAATTTATTTTATTTCAAAACATCCGTACGACGTTTCACCAAGACTAAAGGCGAAATAAAGTGATACGGGATTGAAATTCAGTACTCCAAAATCTTTCGAAATCAGTGCTTAAAACATGAGCACCAGAAATGCAGTTCCCCTGTGCTACCATTCTGGATCTGCAACCCTAATCCTGGCATGCGTATCAGCGCATCTGATGGATTTACAATGTTTATGCCAGAATAATGCATCCCGTGTAGGAATTTGGCTGCATCACGTCGTCGTGGTGCGATGATAAATGGTGCTTCCGAGATTCTGTCCGGAAGATATTCGTTGTATGCAGGATAGGGATGCTTCGCTCGTTGTTTTTTTTTGAAACACCAAACAACAACCGACCTACCAGTTGACTAGGGATGGGAGCGAAGTGGAAAGCTACCGGAGGACTCGCGAAAGGGAAACGGTTTTATTGTGCGTGTGTACACGTGCTCATGATTGTTACATCTCAAATTCTTTCCGAGACGTTGTTATCAGAGTTGATTCAAGAGAGCACAGGTAGGTTGTAGGTTAAATAAATCTCGTTGTACATAGTACGTTTTCATTCACAAATTGTAGCTTCGAATTAAAACGAAATAGAAACTGATATCTTTCATACATTGATTTTTTCCACTTGTTTTCAGAATAAGCGACCCTAATATTTTCGTATGTTGCAGTTGTTGTTATTTAAGTAAAACAAAACCAATGTTCCAAAAGGTGTAAAAATAATTTTACTTCTCATGATTTGAGTACAACAAAATAGAATTTAATAACATCAACTAAGCTCGACACAAGATGACGTCCCTGGTTGGTCGAGGGATCGTTGTCTCTGCATGCCCGAACGATAAATATCAAATAGCCCCCGGCTCTAGGATTTTTCTTAAGCTTCTAACGCGTTTTCATATTTCATTTCCGTTTCAACGCTTTTACAGCATCCCTTCTCCATATTCACCATCAACGAAGGTTTCCGGCAAGCGTCCTCCTACCTACATTGTGTCGTCATCCTTGCAGATGAGAAAGAAAAATTTCCCATCCATGGATGGAAAACGTTCGCAAAACACTTTCAGAAACTGCATTGCCACAATGACCGGAGATGACCACAAAAATGGATGCCATTAGCAAGTGTTTTTTTCTGCTTTGCGCTTTATTTGGGAAACTATGCTTAAGTATTATAATGATGCCGCGGGATTGAACTTATAATTTAAAATAAATCCAGTTTAATTTTTGGTATATGTTTCAATACAAAGCGAACTTTTCTTTCCTTTGCCATTTAATTCGATTGGTGTTTAGAGATCTTTAGTTCAAAAATGAAATGCTTTTAATATTGCTCATATTTCACCCAATTTGAAGTAAAAAAACTGTTTTGTTCATGCTGTCATGAAACAAAAAAATTACATTACATTAAATTATAAATTGATGAAGTGCTGTGGTATGAAAATGTTACATTTATTCCGCGCTGTTTCAGGATACTCCGTTTGACGGTATACGGTTTAAATCTGTATCGAAAAATCAAGAAAAATTGCTTCTTTGAATGTACAGAAAAAATGAAGTTGATATTCTTTCTTTTAGAATATTAATTTCACCGATATGCCGAAAACAAAATTACAAAGAAGGAAGATTTACAAAAACTCACCAGAAATAAATCTATTTTTTTAATTATTGGTGACTTTAATGCAAAACACCGATCTTGGAATAATATTTCATCAAATTCAAATGGGAATATTTTATTTAATGACTGCTCTGCAGGTTATTACACTGTTGAATATCCTAATGGGCATATTTTTTTCTCTTCTTTTAGAAATCCCTCCACAATTAATTTCGTTCTAACGGATTTCGGCGAGCATTGTAGCCAATTCGTTACTCGTGCGGACCTCGATTTAGACCGCCTTCCAGTGACTTTTCTTTATCCGAAAGTCCCATTGAAAACCCTTTAAAATCAACTTTTAACTTTCAAAAAGCTGACTAGGAGTGATATAGGAATTTTATTGAACGTAATTTAGATGTAAACGTTCCACTGAATTCAATAGAAGATATTAATTTGGCTGTATAAAATTTGACAACTTCAATAGTCAATGCTGAAGCCGCTTCAATACCTAAAGTTTAACATTAATTTAATCAACCTTTGATTGATGATGATCTTCAGTTTTTGATACGACTGAAAAATATTCGTTGCCCTTCACAGCAATGAAGTAGGGATTTCGACCTTCAAAAAGAGTTTAAACGTCGTTTAAGTTTTATTCGTAATGAAAATTTTGCAAAAGCAGTAGATGACATAAAACCCTACTCAAAGCTATTTTGGAAATTGACTAAAATTCTGAAAAAGCCCCAAAAGCCAATTCCTACTTTGAAAGATGGGGATAAACTTCTTTCAACTAATGCAGAAAAAGCTAAAAAATTAGCCCAACAATTTGAATCTGCTTATGATTTTAATTTAACGTTGTAAGTCCAATTGATGCTCAAATTTTGCTAGAATTTTATGAAATTCTTTCTAAACAAAATGTATTTGAAAGTTCTTGTGAGACAAACATTGATGAACTTAAATTGATTTTCAAAAAATTCAAAAACATTAAAGCTCCAGGGGAAGATAAGATTTTCTATATTCTTACTAAAAAGTTGCCTGAAAGCAGTTTAAATTTTTTAGTTAAAATCTTCAATAAATGTTTTCACTTGGCTTATTTTCCCAATAAATGGAAAAATGCCAAAGTAACTCCAATTTTGAAACCGGGAAAAAGTGCTTCAGAGTCTTCAAGTTTTCGACCAATTAGTTTGCTTACTTCTTTAAGTAAACTATTTGAGAGAATTATTTTGAATAGAATGATGATTCACATTAATCAGAATTCTATTTTCCCTGATGAACAATTTGGTTTTCGTCATGGACATTCTACTACACATCAACTTTTGAGTGTAACTAATATGATTAACGCTAGCAAATCTGAAGGTTATTCAATTGGTGTTGCTCTTCTTGATATTGAGAAAGCTTTTGACAGTGTTTGGCACAAAGGCTTAGTAGCTAAATTAGCTCGATTTGATTTTCCTGTATATCTCACCAAAATTATTCAAAATTATTTGACTAGCCGAACCTTACAAGTAAGCTATCAAAATTCATGCTCTGAAAGAAAACGCATTAGAGCTAGTGTCCCTCAGGGTAGTATACTTAGGCCCATTTTATACAATATTTTTACTTCTGATCTCCCTGATGTACCCGAAGGAAAAGGTAGAAGATTTTTTGCTGATGATATTTTGCTTTCAGTGAATTACTTGAAAATGTGGGAAATTTCTCCTAACGCTTCTAAAACTTATTTTATTTCCCCATAAGCCAAGAGCAAATTTTTTAAAACCTAATAAAAATCATTAAATAGCTTTCAATGGGGTTTCATTAGAATGGTCTGACCACGTGAAGTACTTAGGACTTACACTTGATCGGAATCTTACTTTTAAAAATCACATTGAAGATATTCAATCAAAATCAAAGGTTTTCAAAGTGGTCCCTACCGCCCCCTTGGGGGCGTTGAGAGCCTCCAGGGGGGCGATGACTCAGTGTTGAAATTTGGGGGCGTTGGAAGGGCTCAGGAGGGCGGTGGGGTCGTAATTCACATTTGCACAAATTACAGAACAATGTATATTTGATTTAACGACGAGTAAGTTTGAAGCAAAAAATTAAATTACGGTACAAAACTAGACATCAGGTTGAAGACCTAAATACCTATTATTTCAAAGAGCTGCAAGCACATTTATGTTCCAGTATCCCATTAACTATTTTTTAATGTAACTAACATATTTTTTTTAATTGTCACTGATTATGTTTAAGCTCATCATGTTAAAACAAGAATAATTTTAGACGGCAATGCATGATAATCTTTAAACTGTATTGTCTCAAAAAAATTGCTAAACAGAAAATAATTTCGAAAAAATCTGTTTAAAAGGGCGTCATCTGTGATTCAGTGATAGATTTTTTTTAAAGAAAATATGTAAGAATTATTTGAGATTACAGAATTTTTATTTTAAGTTCTTATTTGTTCATATCTGTTTTAATCGATTCAAAAAATCAATTGTGCCATTTGCCATGGATAAACTTTTAATCTGTTCGGTTATCATTGGCATTGCCTGGATTTAGTTATAAGAATATAATTGAAGCTTGAAGACCCGTGGATGCTGCATAACTAAGAACAGGATCCAAATTCAGATTAAGATCGAGAAGTAATAGGACTATTCTTGCGTTAATTTGCCAGGTTGTCAGTATTTAATTTGTATTCAATAATGCAATTTAGTCTTCAGCACTAATGCAAATTAATGGTGAATAGAATTTCTTTTTACTAAAATTTAAGATAGTTATATGATTTGATATCAAAACAAACTAAGTTTAAGTAAGTGTCCTGGAATCTTCACATAGAATTAATTGTTTACTGGAGGTTTGAAGCAATATGAGGCTTTTAGAGCCAAAAGGGTGCATAAAAGCTAATTTCGAAAAAACTCGAACCTTACAACAACATCAAGCCAAAAGCTTACGATCCAGATTTTCATTTTTTTTAATAGATTTACTGAAAATTTGCCCAGGGGGGCGTTGAGCTCGAAAATTTTGCAAAAGGGGGCGGTGAGTGAAAAAAGTTTGAAAACCACTGATCTAAATGTTATAAATACACTAAATCTCTTTATTCTCTCATCAACAGGAATTCCCGACTGTTCCTGAAGAATAAGATGTTTATCTAAAAACAGCTGTTCCGACCAGCGATAATGTATGCAGTTCCGTTTTGGTCTAGCTGCTGCGCGACGAGGAAGAAAGCCATCCAGAGAATTCAGAACAAGGTTCTGAAAATGATTTGGCGGCTTCCACCTTGGCACAGCACCGAAGATCTTCATCGGATTGCGGGCATTGAATCGATCGAAGAGATGGCCAACAAAATCATCTCTCACTTCAGAGGAAAATCGATGCAGTCTTCCATCGCAGAGATTCGTCCCCTTATAATTAGTTTAATTTTAGGATAGTTTTTAGTTTTCAATTTAAAATATTTTTGCCATTACAGGATGTTCTCCTACATTAAATACTTAATTGTGCTCAGCAAATTTAAGTCTTATAAATAAATTTTTATTATCTTGTAAATTATAGGGCTCTGAACAGTTCATTATTGAGCTGAACACCTAATTTAATGTATTAATGTAATATAAATGTAATGATGAATTGATACAAATAAAGACAAATTTTAAAAAAATAGTAATTGATAAAATATACAAAAGTAATGTTGAAAAAGCGACACAATCATCAAAACTTACGGTTTCATTTAAACATCTGAGGTACATCCGTGTACCTTTCACTGTAGATCGTACAGGAGAAGGTTGACAAGTGTCGCTCTATACTTTTTTGGCCGTTTATTCCAGAATTTCTTGAAATATCCAGGCTTGCCCATAAATACAATAAAAAGTTCGAGATAAGTCAAATCTGGCTGGGATCCCGACTTTATTCAGATTATTTGCTAAATCAAATAAAACAATTGATATCAAATAAGCAATTTCAAATTGCTTGGCACTTGTTTCGATGTGTTTTGTTCCAGTTTTCACGGGAACCCACTCTGTTTGGTGAAAAAGGCCCTAGAGGCGACTAGTCAACTGATGTCCTTTCTGTTATTGTAGACATTTTTTCAAATCAGAGAGATCCCTACTTGAAAAGGATCTTGTAATACATCATCTGATTATATAATCTGGTTGAAATAAAAATAAAAATTAAAATAATAGCTTTTGTGTTTTTATTTTCTTTTCGGTTCGCCTAATACCATTATTCGGTATTTATGTACATCTCTAATTGCAAGAATCATTTTACTTTAGCACTCACACGGGGAACAAAAGTATGGGAGAGTGGGGAATCATGAGCCACTTTTTTTCGTTGTTCCATAACTTCTTTATTATAAACGATAAAATGAAAATAAAAAATGGTATGGTTTTCTACATTTTCAAGATATCATAAGATTTTTTTTTAGTTTTTAATAAGTATTTTCCCCAAATTCTGACTGTTTGAAAAAAAAGCAATAGTTTTTGGATTTTGAAAAATGGTGGGGAATCGTGGGCCACCAAATCCAAATTGACCAAATAACAACTAAAGTTTATGAATTGATCCAAAACTGTGATTTCCTAATTCATTTCGCTATTTTAAAGCAATTTCAGATGATGAAATAAAAAAGAGAGCTGTGTATGATCGCATAGACTGGCTTGCGAACGTTTTGGAAAAATATCTTATATAGGATGGACAAAATATTTTTCATAACTCTTCATTTGGCATAAGAAAACATTACAGATAGGAAAAACGTATTTTAAGTTCTGAATGTGTATAAAAACATAAAAATATAGGTGATTCAAGATGTGTGGCCCACGTATGAACATATTTTTGTTATGCACTTTATGTTCCCCATCGATGAAATTAGCTGGTGTTTTTTTAATTATGTAAGTAAATTTTTCTAACTTTTTTTAGCTTGATAAATAAAAGAAGCAGATGATGCGTATTTCAGTCAACAACATATAGAAATATCCCAAGTAACACAGATTAAGCCAACTAGCATTAGGAAGTTTTAAAATGGTTTAATTATGGCATTTTTTGTGCAGCTCGTTTTATGACGGTTTTATTATGGTCATGCAGAATGCTTACATTTTTTTTCGACCATATGGTTTCAGATGGTTTTGAAAACGCTAAGAAGTTTGCTCCAAGCTTTCTTTTGCATGTTCTATAATAGCACTCAGTGCATGATTATTAAACCGCCATAAAACTTAGTGACAGTTCTCGATCAAGATGTCAAAATAGGACACGCTCAGGTTAGATAGCACATATTTGAATTGGAACTCCCATTTTTACACATTTTTGGTAAGTTATGCGTGTTGGATTTGAGTTAAAATAAAAAAAAAATACATCTTTGAAAACTTGAAATCACCGAAAGTGGTATGAATATCTTTACAATATGAGTATTGAGTGAAAGGGCACAAATAGAAGGAAAAAATTGTTGCTTGACGCCATCTTTAATTCAAGATGGCGGCTTCCGTTTTTATTTTCAAAGCTGTAAATTACTGAAAATATCGTGAAACCTTCAAAATATGGTTATTAGGTGAAAGTGATTAACGAGTAGAAGTCAAATTTCGTTACCCGTCGCCATCTTAAATCCAAGATGGCGGCTACCACTCAACTTGAAAATACTGTAAATGACTGAAAATCGCATAAAACCCATATTATAGGGGTAAAAGTTGAAAGAGATCAACCGGTAGAAGTTGAATTTCGCTATCTGACGCCATCTTTAAATCCAAGATGGCGGCTTCCGCTAAACTTTAAAATGTAATAAATTACTTAAAATGACATGAAACCCATAATGGTATTGGGTGAAAGGGCTTAACGAATAGAAGTCGAATATTGCTATCTTACGCCATCTTGAAATCCTCGTTGATCGCTTTGAAGTAATACCCATATTGTGGGGGTTTTAAGCGATTATCAGTCATTTTAAAGTTGAGCGGCAGCCGCCATCTTGGCTTTCATGATGGCGTCGGACAACGATTTTCGACTTTTATTTGTATAGCCCTTTCACCCAATACCCAGTATTGTGGATGTATCGTGAGATTTTCAGTTATTTACAGCTTTAAAAAGAATAGCAAAAGCCACCATCTTGGATTGATGGGAGCGTCAGATAGCGAAATTCGACTGCTTCTAGTTGAGTCGTGGACCGATAATGTGGTGATTTCATGCGGTTTTCAGTGATTTAAATCATTTTTAGGTTCAAGGGAAGTCGCCATATTGGATTTCAAGATGGCGTTTGATAGTAAATTTCGACTTCTACTCGTTTGGTCCTTTTACCCAATACCCATATTGTGGTAGTTTCATGCGATTTTTATTGATTAACGGCATTTTAAAGTTCAGTGGAAGCTGTCATCTTGGATTCCAAGATGGCGTCGGAAAGAAAAAAATCAACATCTTCTAGTTTAGCCTTTTCATTCAATACCCGTATAGTGGTGGTTTAATGCGACTTTTTGTCAGCATTAACGCATCAAAAGTTGAGCGGATGCCGCCATCTTGGATTTCAAGATGGCATCTGATAGCGAAATTTGATTTCCACTCGTTTAGCCCTTTCACTCGATACCCATTTTGTTGGGGTTTCATGCGATTTCAAGTCATTTACAACTTTTAAAGTTCAGCGGAAGCCGCCATCTTGGATTTCAAGATGGCGTCAGACAACGAAATATGACTTCAACTCATGATGTATTCCACGGGTCATTCACAACCAATCCCTTTTCATTCAAAAAGTCTGTCCTCAATTACTGTACTAATGATTAACAACTCAGAAATGAGGAACTCATCCTAAGCGTGTAATTGGTTGGCTTGCGAGAGAAACGTCAAATCGTAGCTTTTTTCGGGGTTATTATTAAACCATAATAAAACAATGAATCGACTCACGCCATATTAGTTGCAAAATCGAAGGGCACAAAATGACGCCATGTTGATGGATTCACAATGCAAGCATTGGAAAATATTTTTTCAGGCCTTTTTTCCATCAATTCCATCTAGATTGACCATCAGGTTTGACGAGGCGCATTTATTTTAAGATACAATTTCATACACATTTTACCTCAAATCTTGACTGGCAGTAGAAAAGACGCTCATTATATGATTAAAACATTGGTTTTTTAGCTATTAATTTTACCAGAACATATCTGAATAATGCAATCATCATTCATCAACCATTATGGTTGCTGGAAAAAATTAAAAAAAAACTCCGAGAACGCACAGAATCGAAAAAAGAAATTCTAACATGTTTAATAATAGCTTTTTAAAAGCTTTGGTTACCAACATTGATAACCAACAATAATATATCTTGATGGCGTTTCTAGGGTAGGGCCAAATAGCCTGATTTTGGCTTTATTAGAGTCCAGGTGATGTTATAGAAAGCGCTTTAGCTTTTTACGAAGATTAATGCTATAGTCCCAACGAAATTTTGCTAACCATAATAAAGCTAAAATTGTTACTTGGGATATGCTCACGCAAAGCGACGACGATGACAGTTGGATTGAGGTTTTTATCTAAACACACATCTAAGATATTAAAAGTGGCCCACGTTTCCCCATGGCCCACGATACCCCACTCTCCCCTACCAATTTTGAAGTAAAAAATCTGACAGCCGGCAATCGTCCCGTTCGTTAGAATGGCGACGTTTCGACCAGAATCCCAATGGAACGCCACCGAATGTCTCCTCACGCTGAATCCAAAACATTTGTAACCGACAGGATGTAATTCTAGCTTTGCGAGACAGCTCCAAATGCTTTAAATCAATTTGTCAATCATCTTCAGCACCGGAACAAGTACAATTCCACACGTCTTTCGGAAGTGATTCTCTCCCAGAGGCACATTTGCAGCATCAAAATCACATTAGCTCTCAATCTCGAAGCTTTGGCTAGATGGACGATTGAGACAGGAGAGGGAGGAGCCGGTGAACCGGAAATGGCTGGCTGGGGGTGGGAGGAAGTCACGTGTCAACTTGAAAACATTCATCATCAATTTCACAGCCTCACACGCACTCGAGAGAAGCTCCAAGGTTCAGATCCCTATAGCAAAGCAAGAGAGCGCAAAATGAAGTGGAAAAGTGAAAAATAGGCATCTCCATCAGCTTCTCGCCTGGGCCAATTCCAGACTGCCAGCAGAGCCAACCCAAAAAACCACCCACCCATCACCCACACACCGATCGCAAATAATGGTCTTATCTTGACCTGGTGATCAAATTTATGGAACCGAGCGATGTTCCAGGAGGGGGAAAGCCGCAGAGAAAATCAGCATTTTCACACTCTTGCTGCCTGCCATTCTGTCGGATGTGGTGCGTACATTTGTACACAACAATCGACTTTTTCCCTTATTCGATTTTTTTTTTTGCTTTGCTCTTTCTGTTGATAGCATGAGTGTTTCATCTTATCGTTTTTCGTTTGCGGTTTTTATTATTGTCGCGCGTTAGCAAGACCGATAAAGCGCGATGAAAAATGATGACGACTGTTCCGTGTTCGGGAACTGTTTTTTTTTCTCTTCTCCGTGTTCTCATGAAATTGAAAAAAAAAACTCTCGAGCATGTGAAAGTCGAATCGTGTTACCGTCAGTTTTGGCTGATTGCATTACGGATTTTCTTTAATTTCCTTTTTGTATCTACTTTTTTTTATTCCGTCCTGTTAGAATATTATTTTTTAAATAAGTATGCCTTCCATCTGCTTTACGTTTCAAACTTTCCTCCAAATTTGTTTTAAAGTGTTGTTTCATCAAGCTAAAATTATTCAATACAAAAAGTATGGTTAATTTTTACTTCTTTTTAAGTTTTCCGTCCTAAAAATCCAACTAAGACCCTCACTCACGATCGTTACTTAAAATCATACTAATCAGCTCATAGTTGAAAAATAAGAATATTTTATGAATGACTTTTAAAAACAAGTTCACTCGTGTTGGACGAAAGTGGTAGAAATTTTGACACTTGTACCCAGAGCCGTAGGAAGAACCGACTCATGGGGGAGGGGGGGGGGGGGGTTATGGTGACTGATTTTTACCTAAGATTTTTTGCCCAACAATGCGCGAATACAAAAAGAAAATTAAAACAAATTATGTTTTTAACTGTATGATTATTCATTTTAAAGTACTTTGACATTACAAGTATACATTTACTTGATGCAAACTTGAACCATATTAATGATTTTAGTTTGAAATATGGCTTTCAAAAAACTTCAATACCAAGAAATTGCGGATCAAATTTGAAATATCTCGTTTTTTCGCTTGCCGCTAGCATGCTCCATCAAACAGCATATTTCAAACGTTTTGAATCTAGTAATGAAGCCTTATTCTACAAAATTCAATACAAAACTTCCCGTTAATAAAATTTCTTTAGAAAACTATGTTGAATTTTGTTCATTAGTTTCTGAAACATAAAATGCCTAATTTTGGTGTCATTGATGTTATAATAATGTTAAACAATACACTGGGAAAACATAGAATTTTGTGCAGTTTTTTAGGGTGAAGATGTTTCATTAATTGCAAATATTTTTCATAAGGAATCAATTTCATCATGAAAATCCTGGGGATGATTTTTTAAATAAAATTAGGGTTTTTTCGGATAAAACAAAAAAATCCAATTCTACCTTTTATTTGTGTTTTCAGCTGAATTTTGTTTACAAACTTATTTTGTTTAAAAAACTGAAATTAGAAACTGAATTGCAAGCAATCTTAACAGACTAAGGACCGCGGAAAAATCTATGACGAGTAACACCAAAATACACCTCAGACACTACTGGACTAAATTTTACAAATTAAGCATTTTTAAGTTACGGCAAATGTTGTGTTTAATTTTGTCGAACAAATTTTAACACTTAAATTCAGTCCATTCGAGTTATACTTCGAAGTGTAGCACACTGTTGGCAAGCGAAAAAACGAGATATCTCGTATTTGGTCCGCAATGTGTTAAGCTCATGATTTCTTGTATTCCTCAACAGTCAACAATATATGTTGATCGTAAAATTTATTTAAATGCTAAACATTTTTCTGAATTTTGAATCTGCATTCTCTTTTTGGGGCGACTGTTTAGTTTACTTTTAATGGGTTGATTCTCGGCTTTCAGTCTCAAGTTTTTTAGTAAAAACGACTTTATTTTTACATATCCAACGTTTCGATCCTTATAGGATCTTCATCAGGGACGAAAAACGACAACTTTTTCGTCCCTGATGAAGATCCTATGAGGATCGAAACGTTGGATATGTAAAAATAAAGTCGTTTTTACTAAAAAACTTGAGACTGAAAGCCGAGAATCAACCCATTAAAAGAATCTGCATCCTGAATTCTGAACTAAAAATGCGCTTTGAATGGTACAAAAAATACGATTTGCGAATCTTATTTCAGGTCAGAATTTTATGGGCCAAATTTTAGAGCTCTCATTCATGAATCTATTATTTAAACTCTGTAGTTCAGGTTTAATATAAATTCACTATTTAAATTTTTTATTTGTACTCTGTATTGTGAATCAAAATTTTAATATGAATTTACAAAGATCTGATTCTAACTGTTCAATTTTGGATGGCCATTTCAAAGCTTTAAACTTTGGAATTTTGTGTAAGAATTAAGTTTAAGAATTTCGAATTTGAATATAAAACTAAATTTCTCATTTTTCATATATGGAAACTATTACCAAAATATTGAAAATGTATATGATCTCGAAAACAAAATTAAAATTTGATATGAAATGCAAAACTGACTTTTCAAAGCAACTTTTCATTTCTAATTTCTTATGATTATTCGAACTGAAAACCAAGAATCCTGAACTGAATACAGAATCAGAAATACGAAAAAAGGTATTAAAATTTGGTAAAAGGATTTATGGGATTAGAACCTCTGAAATGGGTTTAATTTAATTCAAAATTTAATATTTAGACCTGAACTGCTATAAACAAGTGAGAAAATTTTGAAAACAGTGTAGCAGAAATATGGACTTGTAATAGGTTTTTGATGTTTTGGCATTAGTTATTAGTCTAGATTGCTGCTCTTGATTAACTTTACTATACTATCATTTTCTCCAGGGAGACCCATAATCAAACCACACCAACATCACCGTTGGTTTTTCTATTTTTAACCAGTGAATCCACCCCAAGATTGGACTTGTCCACCTAAAAGCATCCTTTATCAACATTCCCACAGGTTTATTTTGTGTATTTTTATCTTAAATTCATCACAAACACTCAATTTTCTGTAAATTTTGACGGACGAGATAAAAAAAAAGAAAAAAAAAACAATCCAATTGCATTGCGAAGACAACATGTAATAAAAATGAAATTTAAAGCGAATCGTAAAGACAGCTTGATCATGTTCACAATTTCTAGCGGGTTGAGCTTGAAATTGGAAAGCTAGTTGAGAGGACAGCCTGAAAGTATCGAAGGAAATTTCAAGCAAATTGACAGGACAACCTGAACGTATCGATACAAATTTCAAGCAAGTTGAGAGGACATTTCAAGCTTTAAAGGCGAATAGAGAGGACAGCCTATGCTTACGAGTTGAGAGGACCGCAAGGTAAGAACAGCGTGTTTAGAGGACAGCTGTATTGAAATAAAGGCAAGTTGAGAGGACAGTCTGTGAATTGCGAGTTGAGGAGACCGCAAAATAAAAACAGCATGTTGTAAGTACAGCCTGTATTTTATTACAAGGCGAGTTGAGAGGACAGCCTTTGAATAGCGAGTTAAGAGGACCGCAAAATAAAAAAGCTTGTTAATAAGGACAGCTGTATTGAAAAAAGGCGAGCTGAGACAACAGCCGATGCACGCGAGTTAGAAGGACCGCAAAATAAAGAGTGTGTTGAGAAGACAGCTACATCGAAGAAGGCGAGATAAAAGGGCTGTATATTAATGTCAATATTACATTCTACATTACGGATGATGAGAATAACGGAAGATGATAGAGTTGTGAGGCGATTGAAAGATAAGAAACTAGGAAGATGAAACAAGGAGAAGACGCTTTGGTGAAAAGATGGCAAGATGAATACAATGGAAAGAAGAAATTGTGTGGGAGATATGGGTAAATGAGATGATTGCAAGATATAAAAAATAATATGATGAGAAAATAAGTTGATAAGTAGATTGAAATCCAGAAAATGAGTGATGAATATTAGAACGCAACAAGTTTCGAAAATGAAATAACTACTAATAGAAAAGATGGAAAACTTCAATATCAGATGAAAGGAAGCTGAACATAAAATTATAAAAACGATGAAGAGGATAGTAAAACGAAAAAAGACAAAACGAGGAGAAGATGATAAGATGGAAAGATAACAAAATGGAAAAATAAGAAAAGTACAAGGTAAGCTGGCGAGAAGAGGCCAAGAATTAAGTTAAGCAAAGGACGAGAAGAAGCTTAGAGTAAAAATAAATATGAGAGTAGGGGAAGTGCACCCACCTTCGTCGTATCCCTCTTATTCGTCTAAAACTCATGAATGCGTATTTTAGAGCCGAAAAATCAATGTCCACTTTAATTGGCTCCTTCACATGATAAACTTACACCTATAAATTTATTTTCTATCACAAATTTCTCACTTTTTGAAATATTTGATTTGAAATCACGAAGTGAAATAAGTTATTGGCGCAATTTGCCATATTGATAGACGAATTTAGTGATGAACCCAACGTTTTTCTTTGTTTTAATGCTTCCTACTTGTAACTATCAAAATGATATAATTCAAAAGAAAAATCTATTATATAAAATTCTCTTGTAACGGTGTTTGTAGTACTACTCCTCTGGAATGGCCAAAAAGATTCAAATGAAATTATTTTTAGAATATTCTGTAGCCATGCGAATCGGTTTATATCGAATAAAAATAACAAAAAGTCGCCTAAATTGTCCGTAATAATTAAATTTGTAGTATTTTGAATCAAATTAAAGTCATGGCATCCATTTTTTCGAGAATTACTTTCCTTTTGGGTGGTTTGTTTTTCGTCTCCAAGGTCCAGGCGTCGCGAGCCAACGTCGCTAGAGGGTAGTAACCATAGCATAGCATACTGATCAGTGAGAATATTTTGGCGCGTATTTCTCAACCAAGCATATTTTCAATGCAAGGAGGGGCGATATGAAGCCTTGATGTGATTTTTTTCTAATTGATTCCTAGCTCATTTGTACAGCAGATGGTTATGAATGACGCCTCGATGTGACTCAGATTGACATTTTGCCGATCAAATAAAACAAATAAATTTTGTTTTATCAAAATCTGAAATTGAAAAGTCAGGCATCCATTTTTAGAAACTTCTTTTCTTCGAGGGGTTTGTTTTTCGTTTCCATGGGCGAGGCGTCGCGAGCAAACGTCATTGCAAGATAATAGTAACCAAAGCATACTTTTCATTGATCGTTGGAAAAATTTAAAAATTAGGCGCCTGTTTCTTAACCAAGTACCTATATCTCTTATGCACGTGGGGCCGATTTGCAACCTAGATGAGTTTTTTCCTTGCTTATTTGTACACAGAACATGGTAATAAATGACGCCTAAATGTAACACGGACCACACGGATTGATATTTTATCGATCGAATCAAAACCATATAAACGATTTTAAATATTAAAACCATTTTTAATTCGTGTTAATTTAAGTAGTAGATTGTTTTCCAAAAAATATAAATTTGGTAATGATGCCTATGAAATAATCTTATAACACTTTGCGGACGTTTGAAAAAAAGAAATTGGGAAGCTTTACAATCAATTTCGTATAATCCAATACGCCTAGAACGCTAGACACATTAACTGAACAAGAGTCTTTCCTTTGAAATAGATTAGATAGGATTGAAGTTTTTAAAGGCCGAATGAACTTTTTGAGTTTTTGCAAACGTTAGTTGAAGTTATCAATAAAATATTCAATTTTTTATAACACAAATCCGGAAAAATTTTCAATTAAGAAAGTAGACTACACACAACGAAAAAAATCTGTAAAATCACATCACATGTGATGTAAATAAAAAGAAGCATCATATATGACGGAATTTTCAGTGCTAGTTGGAAATTACACGCCAGTGAAATTTTGCAACGTGTAAAATAGAAATGATGTAAAATTTTGCAACGTGTAAAATAAAAATGATGTAAATTATAATCTCACTGAATATTGGAAGAAAAACTTTCCAATTGGAATTTGTTTTGTTTTATTTTTGTTTATATGATTCAATAATAAAATTTTCTCATCTCTTCATAAAAATTAAACCTTTTTATAACTAATTTAATTTATTTTATTTAGCGACAAAAATTGGTTAAGCATTAGCACGCAATTTTTTTTTTATTAGGATTCACTTCACCCTTTCATTTTGTTCCCCGGATCCTAAGTTCAGTAACGTGGAGCCGCTTATGGAACCGCATCCCTGCTTCACGAAGATCTCCGGGAACCTCACTCGCGGGAAAACTGCTTAAAACAAATACTTTGGTGCACAACTTGACTTGACACTTTGTTTACTTTTGCCTATAGTCCTGTTCATGACAGTTTATAATTTTACATGACATTATCATGTACAGGATATGTAATATTGATTAAACACAAATTCAATGTCGTTATCACATTCCATGACGTGTAATTTTAATAAACTTCTTATTCAGTGTTGTTAAGAATTGTGTGCGACCAAAAACATTTGTAAAATTACATCACATATGATGTAACGAAAAAGAAGTAACACATATTATGGAATTTTCAGAGCGAGTTGAATATCACACGTCTATGAATTTCAAAAGACGTGTAAAATTTAAAAGACATGTAAATATTTAAGACGTGTAATATTTAATTCGCACTGAAAATTCCGTCATATGTGATGCTTCTTTTTATTTACATCATATGTGATGTAAATTTACATCAAATAATCGAGTTCCGTGTGAAGTAAAATTAATGTCTTTCGAATTCAGAGCTATTATGATTTCAACTTTTTTCAATCTATAAATTCACATCAATAAATTGCGTTCAACGTCATGTAATATTAAAGGTTTTTCAATTTCAGTGTTGTTAAGGATTCAAATTTTTTTTCTGTGTAGAGCAAGTGCAAACATTCAATTTTTACAAAAAATGTGTGCATTATTTCTTCATCTAACAACTATTGGGCCCAAAAATACAATCTGATTAAATGAACTCAACCCTTTTTTTTAAATCATTCACCAAAAAACTGTTTACACGTTAACTGTTTGTTCAAGTACGAACTTAACATGAAAAGTATGTTTTGTTTTACATATTTTGGCTACATAGAAGAGACTTTTGATTCACTTTTTTGTTGAAAAGTTTTTTTTTTGTGATTGATATTCCAGTGGCAGCAGATTTTTATGATGAACTTTAAATATGACCTGAAAGTGTTAAAAATAATATTAAGTCCTGTAATTTCTTAGGTGGAATAAGTGAAAAAGCGCCATTTAGCAATGAAACATCTACCATATAAGAATTGTATCTCAAAAATGGCCAGAAAGGATATCCAGAGTGTTGAATCTGAAGCGGATATTCAAAATTATTATAAAGGTCTTTGTAAATCAAGGTCTTTTGGTTGAACAGCATTCAGTGAAATTTAAGTACCAAGCATTAATTTATTCCGGAGAAAAACTTAGGATATATCAATGAAAGTTGATAAAACAGACAAACAAGAACAAGTATTAAATTCATTTTAAAGTCTTTTCACTGACGCATCAGAAAAAGAACTATGTGTTTTCACTTGCCTCAAGAAATGGGACAAATGCATACTTCAATATTTTTTTTGGTCAACAAAACTAATATTTTTTTGAAAATATTATTTTTTTCAGAGAATATGAAAGTTTAACGTTGGTGATATTTGTTTGCATTTGCCTCGGTGTTTCATTTTTGAAAGTTAAGATTTACATTAAAAATGACACCTGATTTTTTTAAAGGTTTTGATTATATTATAGTTCCCAGAAAACAAAATGAACTCATGAAACCATCGAAGCCTGAACAGATTTTTTTTCTTCGATCTATTAAATTTAAAAAAAATCTACTTTTCAATTAAATGTTATTAAATCTTAAAAATATTACATAATCCTCAATGAAATCGCATATCACCACCAACAATGTTCATGGAATTTGAAATCCGAACATCCCAATGCTTCAATTAGAATCTTTAAAATAATGGGTGAACATATCTAAACACATTTTTTCCTCTTTTCAAAACCAATCGTTATTTTTGATTCATTGAGTTAAAGTTCGAAGGAATTAATTTGCATTTTTTGCTTGAACAAATAAAAAAAAAGGAATTTGCAGTATACAAAATCGCCAAATTCAATGCGAACATGAATGCGAATGCGATAATTAACATGATTTTGATGAAAATATAAATTTGAATTCAAACTGCTTCGAAGGATGGGGATGGTGAAAAAAAATCTGTTTGAAAATGGTTAGTAAAAAATCTTTTCTTATGTTTTTATTTCTTCAGCTCTAAAAAATACACCATCCAAAGCTAATTGGGAGCTGAAAGCACTGCGTTGGGAAAAATATTCGTCAAATACTCCGAAAATTGTCCTGATATTCAAATTCTATTCCAATAAATGAGAAACTTTTTATTTCTTAATGTGAACTCGAACAAAACGGGATAAATTTACTAAATAGAATACATCAAATGAAACATATATATTTTACAACATACAGTTATTTATGGTAAAGTTACAAAAAGTGGATTTTAAAACACCCGTACTGCCGTAATATGCCGAAGTGACGTATATGCCATTTCCAGATCTCGTCATTAAGAGTGTCTTTCTCCCTTCCCCCACTTTCCACTTCTCCACGACTTATCATGAAATGTGATACTGCATACAGATCACAATTTATGAGGGGTCCCGGAAAAATGGAATGTGGGGGAAGGGAGAAAGACACTCTTGATGACGAGATCTTGAAATGGCATATACGTCACTTCGGCATATCACGGCAGCGTAGAATTGAGTTGAAATTTTTAGGTTTTAATTTGATACAATTAAACGGGACGATTCGAAAGGAGGAAAGGAGGAAAAAGTAAAAAAAAAACTAGGAAAAATGGAAAATGGACGCCACGTTGAACATGGTAAGACGAAGTTTACCGGGTCTGCTAGTGTTGATATAAAATTCGAAAAATCTAACCTGATCCATATAAATTAGTCAATTTTCAATTGAAATCGAATCGCTCGGTCCCCATAATTCGTAGTAATTTTGCGACAGCGAAAAAGAAACCGTTTTGCAAGAATTGGGATTACACCGGACTATTTTTACTAATTTTTACTGACCACGGTCGAACTCATAGAGATTGAACATAATTTATTTCCAAATAATTTTGTTTGTTTTGACCTCATTTAAGCTAGGAACATGCTGCGCTAGTATATAAGTTCAAAAATTCTATTTCTATTAATAAATTATTTGAATGTATTCAGCATTGCTTATAATGCAAGGTTTCAATTAAACAAAGAACTGATAACTTTTTAAGCTAAGTGTTGATGTTTCATTAAGTGGATTGTTTTCCAGGTAATTACTAACTTGTACGAATTATTTACTAACAGTACCGTGCATAATTCAACAGACGTTGAGGTATACGCAATAATATCTCCAACTTTACACATTTTTAACCTTTTACTCCTATGACATTGTTACTTCAAAAAACTTTTCATCACATTTCATCGTTTTGTTCCTCACGGGCCTACTATCCTGCAGTGGTTGATAACGGATAAAATTGAATCCATCACCACACATTAGTAGGCCTAGCGTGGTTCGTCCCACAAGCGTCCCATTGTTTCATCAAAATTTTAAATTTTAGGATTTAACTTTAAATTCCTACTTTGAATTGTATTTCTAAAGCAGAATTCTGCCAGTTCGAACTCAGACTGAAATGTTTTTGTAAGGCTGAATGTTTAATCAGGATTGATTTCTCTGAATAAGAAGAGTGTCCATTTTGCGGCCATAATAACGTTTCCGGAAATCGAGAAATCTGAAGTTCCTTTCGCGAGAAAAAAAAAGATTTCAACACCTGACTGCCTTTATCTTTTTTACCAAAAATCATAAATTTTGAAGTCTCGGAAATCAAAGTTTCATATAGTTTTGCGTTCTCAAATAAATTTATAAATATTTAGCCTTGAATGTTAACAAGATTCTGGATTGATTTTTCGAAAAAAATATCGAGATTTAAAAACAAATAAAATAAATCAATAAAAATAGATTACAAAAAGGAAATTTTTTAAAAAATTAAACAAGACATTCATAAAAAAATGAGAAAAAAAAGAAAAAAAAGAAATATTTAAGAAGAGATTTATCTCCGTAATTCATATTTGTTAAATAATTTATCGGCCTTATCGGTGAAAAGTCATGTTGTTTCTAGTAAGAACAGCCTGAGATTTTAGAAATTTTATACATGTATAGGAAGTTAGAAGAAATGAAGATCTGTCTAAAAAATTTTAAAGATTCTAAAGATGTTTGTTGAGCGTGTAATAAATGCGCAACTCGGCATCCCTGTCGGAAAGGGAGAACTGCACCGAAAAAATTCTTCACATGAACGCTACGTGAAAATGTACATGGATTTTTGCCACCATGAAAATCACGTGGAACCTACGTGAATTTCAGGTAGCAAACAGAGCTCGCACAGCAAGCAGAATTCACGTAATTTTCATATGAGTTGTATGTGAAATCAACGTTGATTCAATGTGTATAGGGATGCGTTCTGCTACATGCAATTCACGTAGATTTCATTGTAATATTTTAAGGTAGGTTTTTTCGAATATTTTAACATAAAATATTTTGATTTTCAAAGTAAACTTTATTATTCGACAAAACTACATAACGCATACTGTCCACTTTGAACCTAGCAATTTTTAGAATTCACTTCACTTAATAAATCACACATAATTTCGAAAAATGGCAGTTTAGTCCTTTAGCGTTTGCTTGGCCGTCTAAGCTGCCTCAATTTCAAATCCTGTTGAAAAAAAAACAAAGATGTAAATAGCAACCACACAATAAAATTTTATTACTTACGAAATAAACATCAGCTTCTATATCACTCAGTTTTTTTTGTCTTTATATGCACCAACTGTCGGATCCGCGCCATATTGAGAACTGATATTCTTTCACACAGATTATACGTGAATGAGCCATTCAGGTTTACGTGAACATCACATAGAACGCACCAAATCTCACTGTACTTGGCGGATCACTGGATTTTCACGTAAATCGAATGTGTCTTTGTTTTGACAGAATTCAACTATGTGAATTTCACGTAAGGATGATGTGATTTTTTATTAACTGCTAAGTGCTTCACGTAAACCAAGCAAAAATTCACGTAACGAGTGGCTACGTGAAAATCCAGGTAAATTTAACGTTCTTTTTTCGGCTGAGTGTGGAGTTCTGTCGTCGTACACGCAGAACATAAATAACCCAAAATTGAGAACGCCACCACACCAAAACAAAGTTCAGTCGGCTTTCTTGATTTTGGGGTGCCCAAAATAAAGTTCATAGCTTGAACTTGATGCCCCAAAAAACGTAATTTTTGTTTGTAGGTAATTTTATATGGTGTTGTTGTTTGCGACTGAAAACGGTGAGAAAATTTTAATTCATAACATCAATTAATTAATCAAGTTAATTTATTTCAGTATTATCTTTTTGTTTCACAGCTGTGATGCTGATGCTACTTTTGCCATAACTGAAGAAACCGGTTACTGATCCAAAAAAAAATGTTGAAATAAAAACCGTGCCAAAAAATTGTGTTTGATAAATAAATATGGTTTTTCGTTGAACAAAAGTTGTTTGTAATTACCAACATCTATTAATTTTACAGTGAAATAAAAAGGTTGCAGAGGGTTAAACGTCTATTGTTACAATATATAGTTCATGACATAGAAATCATGTGTTGAATGAATTTCGGTGAAATTATCCGACAAATTAATTAAGTCCCTTTGGAAAATGTCTCTCGAACAAATAAAAATGTATTCAAACAACATTCTAGACTTATTGATAAATCTTGATATTTCATCCGAGAAATGTGGGATTCTGTAATTGTTTTCGGAAAACTTCCTCTATCTGATGCAAATGTATTCATCCAGCAATCAAAACGACCAACATACTCGCCATAAATCGTACTCACCGTTTCGTTTTAATGAGAGATCTGACAGTAGCAAATGATCCTTTATCGAACTTTGAGAGAATAAAAAAAAAATAATAAACTTCAAAGTAAACAACTTCCACAAAATATTGGGTGAACAGTTTTATAGGAATTTCATGCTCAATTAAACGGACTACATCAAAAGTGAATAAAAAAAATACAAACTACATCAACATATATGCGAACATCACAACCAAGGGGAAGCACACTAATTGGACATGTCTAAATTCGAATATTTGCAAAAGCCATCAATCGAACAAATCAAGTTGGAGCGCTGGTCAATTTTCCACCAATAAATAAATGTTTAATTGGCTCGAATGAAAAATTCCCGAGAGAAAGTCCTTCATCAGCTAGACAGATAAACAAACAAACGACGACGATGACTGGTCGAAAAATACGATTTTATGGAAATATAAAACAGTGAAAAATGGAACACTTATTGGAAATTTAACTAACCGAATGACGACTTTCGACAAACAGCATATGTGCAATATACATATCGGTGGAATTCGGTTGGCATCCGGTCGATATTTTTTCTTCTCAAATTATTTTCGGGACAAACTTTCCCTCGGTCCCAGTTGATCAATGATTAATGATTGAGAAAAAAAAAACACGACGCTGCATGAGTGATTGTGTTAATTTATGAAATGTATGGTGCTTCGAGGGCTTCCCGCTTTGCCGTTAAATTAATTTTTGCTATTGTTTTCATTGCTTTATCGGAATATTGGCCCTCCACTGCGCAAAGTCAATTAGTGAAAATTGTTTTTTTCAACATTTTAAACCCATGCAATGAGAACGCCGAAGAAATGCTAGGGAGTTTCTAAAAACTTGATTTTTTTCAATGAGATCTCAAAAAAAACATATGGTCATAAAAACTACTGCAGTGACTTGTTAATTAAAGAGCCATCAAAGAAAATAATTAAAGCTTTTACAGTTCAATAAAGGGTGGGGGTAGACTCAATAGCGGCTCATTATTCAAACATACGGAGAAATTTTGCCAGTTTTTTTCACGCAATTGTTTTGTGCGGTTTTTCACAATTGACGCAGTAACAGAAAGAAATTGTACATTTTCAATAGAAACAAATTGGTGTTGGCAATAAATGACCGGTGACATGAAACCCTTACAATAGGGATGTTGGGTAAAAGGGCTCTGAAAAGAAGTCAAATTTCAAGAAGCCAAAATATGAAAAAAAAAAAAACTAGATAAAACAAGTGAAATCAGGATAGAACAAGATAAAACAAAGTAAAACAGAATAGACGTATATGGAAGGAGCTAATTTATGATAAAACTAGATGAAAAAAAAACAGAATAAAAAATAGATCAACAATGAAAGTGTAAATCAAAACAAAACAAAACTAAATTAAATAAGATGAAACACGGTAAAAGAAGACCAAACTATATAAAACTAAATAGAACTGGCTGACCCGATAGACTTCGTTTTACCTTTTACTTAATAAATCGCTGAAAAATTGATAACATCTACACGTCTTTAGCTTCTTAGAGCTCGATTTTTTTTTTGAAAATAGTCATAAAATTGTTTGAGTAGTGTCTCATTTCAAGTTGATTTTGCATCAGATTCCCTGATCCTTCAAAAGTGAGATTATCGAGACTATTATACAAAGCATCTCTGACCCAAAAAACCCTCGGATACCAAATTTAATTTCATTTCGTTTATACGTGACGGTGTTACAAGAAAATGCCTCAATTTTTATATATAAGATATACCGTCAACTGGGACATCATGCAAAACTTTTCAACTTCAATGGCTTCTTAAAACTTAATGTCCACAGATCATCATACCACTTGTGCATCAAAAGGTTATAAGTTAAAAGTTTAAATGTAGTCAGAAAAATGATTGGTCTCACCAGTTATTTTTTAAATTACAAAAACATGTGATTTTCACCCCACTAAGAAAAATGGGTAAGATGCAACAAACTTTGTTTTTGTTTTGTCATAACGCATGAAGCAACAATTGCAGCTATTGTTTAAATTGAATTTAACAAATTATCTGTAAAAAAATGTTTTTAAAGAAAAAAAAAACAAAAGGGTGTTGCAAACATTAAGAAGTCAAAATTTTCAAAAATAATGTTTAGATGGATGAAATTTTGGAATTAACAAACGCGTGATGCAAAATAGCATATCCCAGCATTTGGAAAGGACCCAGCAAACATGAAATCGTAACAGAAATAATAACTTAAGTCGTTTACAATGGTGTTGCGAATCGCACATTGCGATTCGCAATTCCAACTTTATAGTGAAAAGATCGTATAAAATGTCATCTGAAGTCACATTAAATCGGACAAGATAGAAAGTCCGTCATGTTTGTAAATTTTGAAATGATTTTGCTCTAGCGCGGGCTTCAAATGAGAAAATCTTCGTAATGTTCTCTCTGCAACCAGTGAACCCAGATGACTAAAATTCAGATGGGAATCGATTAATATTGACCAATGAGAGAACTGGAAAATATTGTTGCTGGCAACGATTTGAAGGTTATGCGAGCAAAATCTTACGCTCTCTTGCATTCTTCCGATAGGTACGAATAAGGTGTCGGATATCACCCAATTGGTGTAGTTTTGTCGTTTTATAAGAAATGAAATTTATGAATGTATATTGCCTCCATTTTGGTAGGTAAATGCTGTTTTTTCAACATTCATACGATCCTTCTATAATGTATATTGATATACGTTATCAAAACAGCATAAAAATATAGCTACAAAAATGTTAGCTGGGGAGATTTAAAATAGTGAATCTTTGATTTACATTTTGATGCATTTAAGCCTAAAATGGTAACTGTAATATAAATATATTTATTTAAAAAATATCGGTGATTGTACGAAAAACATTTTTACACCACCAGTGTTGGTAAAAGATAATAAAAGCCAAAGAAAGTTTGTAAGTGATATCATTAAGCCAATCCGTCATACTGGATGAAGCTTTTTTACGGCATCTAAAAATACAAAAAATTGTACATCTACGTCATTAACATCTTGTTATCATTGAATGATAACTTTATTACATGAAATGACGGAAAAGACGGAAATTTTGATCGTTCAAATTTTTGTAAATCAACTGATTATGACAAAACCTATATTTAAAAATTTCATTGGAACTTGCAGGCAAGATCAATAACTTTCAATAGATTTTGTGAAAAATACTAAACTCCCTTTGGTCTATCAGAAAAAAACGTGTATTTAAAAGAAACATCGCTTAAAGGGTCCAAAGTAGGGCAACTAACTCTAGAAGCTTTTAAAACATACGTCTTTTCTGCTGCAATTTTCACCAATCTATGCTGACTTTGAACGTTAGTTTATGTAACCGTGAACCGTTATGAACTGATTCTTATTGACTAAACAGGTAGAAAAGCTCATAAAAAGTATTATTCGGGTTTTTTTCAACACGTTTTCCATCAAAATACTGAAATGATATATAGTAATTTTATTTTGGCTTTTTCGGTTTTGGATGGTTTTTTAAATACCCGAGTTTTGAACAGTTTTGTTGGTCTTTTTAAAGGGAACTAAAAGTTTTATGACGAAATATGTTCTTGAAAAGAACTATCTTGGATCTTGCACAACAAGCTTTTAAAATAAATCGCTAGGTGCGCTGCCTTATGTCTGATGTCTCACGCGCAATTTTTACCCCTGAATGTATGCAACACCTTTGTGTTTGTCTTATTTTATTAGCTTTAGGGACAGAAAAGATGTAACACTTAGTTCGAATAGAACCAAAAACTACTCTTATTGGTGTCACAGCGTACCAAACGAGGCACACAAAAAGTTTAATTTTTTGGGGTACAAGAAATTTTGTTGATTCTTTCTTCCAAAGGGAAGACGGGAAGAAGGACATATTTTTTGGCACAATTCGGGATTTTGTGAAGCCTATTGGCAGTAAAGTCATAATTTCAAAATCAAAATCAATCTTCATTGCCATTACAACTCGAAATTTAACAAGCAGCTTTCATTTAAAGAAGTTGTTCTTGATGTTAAAATTCCAATTCTAACGGTATACTAATGAACAAAAATTCAAATTATTTTTAACACACATTTCTTCAATTTTACAAAGTGTAACAAAGCGCACCAGGTCAGCTTTTAATATTATACATAAAGATTCAATTGGTGGCCTGGTATTGAAAACCTATCCGATTTCCTTGTGTTTGATGTTTACATTTGAACTCGAACTCATGGAAATCGGTTTAGGAAATTATTGTTTTATCAATTGAGCTAAGTACTTATTGTTTACATAATTTATTTATATTAATAAATTTCATCGTGATAAGAAACTGGAATGTATAATTCTGGTTTATCGTATGAACCAGTTGTTTAGAGCAAGGTTGCCGCAAACACAGAAAAACCTATAATTTCACAGAAGCAAATTTTTATCACAGAATCTGTTTCGCAGAACACAGAATTTTGGAAAAAATACAGATTTCACAGATTTTTTGAATTTTGAATGGATTTCCAAAATTAAACTGATTTTTGCCAACTAAAATATAAAAAAGACCCAATTTAAATGTTCAATTAAACTGAAGAAATAAGCATCACAGATATCCATCATAGAATTTTTGGATAGAATCCAAAAAAAAATTGATTTTTTTTCTTTCTAAAACACCTTGATTTAAAGCAATGTACAATTTATTATTTGCAAAATCTGTTGTTTAAGGGACTTTGTCGTTACCTTGAAATTTTGTTTGTATCAATCGAATGAATTTCATTTTTGAGATATAAAAAAAAACTAAAATTTGAGTTTAAAGAATCGAATCTTTCAAATTAAGATACAGTGAATCAGAGTGAATATTGCATATCTTTTTTGAAGTTATAAAAAAATTGAACGAATATTTTTAAACAATGCTGGAAAGCTAAGTTCTAAATTATTGTAAAAACTATATTCACGTAAAAACATTAATTTTTGAACTTTTAAATCTTAATTAAAGTTTTCACAGTTACTCAAAGATTAGGAATGAGAGCTATTGAAGATGTTTACAGTACAAAATGGTTCCGCTCAAGATCATATTTTAGTTCCGCCCAAGATCAGAATTCTTTCTTCAGTAAATCAGCTCTGAAGTAATTAGGATTTACTCTAAAATATTCTACAAATCATCATTAGAAAGCTGAAACCAAGATGTTTTTCAAAGAAAAAATAAGAAATGTTCGGTACAGTCCTGTTGCCCGGATATCAAGGAAATAGGCCCGGGGTTTTCCCGGATAATTTACATCGAATTTACATAATTATTTCGAAATACTAAATTTTCTAAACCAAACACTTGTTTAAGCGAAATAAATTTGCATGCATTTTTGGATTATGGAATAAGATTCGAGATGTGCCTTGGTAAAAATTCAATTTTCGAGAGTTAATTTTTCAATTTTTCTATCACCTTTTTATTTGGATAATACTTTCATTTAGGCTGGATTTTTCCGGATATAACCCGGATTTAAGTTTAAAATATAGAAACCCAATGCCCGGATTTGCCCGGCTTGGATACGTACAGAAAAAAAAATTATTCAAGCTTACTCAATAAATAATGGGTTAATAGGAGAATAGATACAGAAATTCAAATATAAAATTCAAAGACTGAGAATTGAGAATTACAAAAAAAAAAAGGTTGACAGTTCGAATCAGCATTGAGAATAAATCAATATTTCAATTCTGAAAATCTCTTTTGAAATTTATTCACAGGCTAAATATTTGTCATCAAAAACTAAATTTACCTTTACACCCTGATGTAATTTTTTTTTTATAATTAAATTATTTAAAAAAAATAATCCTTTGAGTCTTTGAACACACTTGACATTTCAAGTTTGATGCCTTCAGTCAAATTACCAAAAACTCACAAGTTTTGAACAAAGTTTCAGTAAAGGACATATTTTTTATATTATTTTTAATTAAAAGTTAATTACCGTGTTTTTTATTTTTATTATTTTTGTTTCGAATTCAAAACTGTTCTTCAACTGATTTTGCCAGTTAAAATAAACTATTTCTTTATTAATTATCACGAAATTTTAATGGAGGCTACCAAATCACATTAATAACCACAGATTTTTTCCAGTTATCTAAGCTTTAGCAAGCATTGGTGAATAATTTGCAATATTTGCAATTTCCTTCTTCATTCAGTAAGACACAAAATTCTGAATAATATGTGCAATAAATTGATTTTTTTTTAAATTTTTCAGAAACATTAAATTCTGCAGACACGTTCGCTTGATGTCATGGGTTTTGAAAATTCTACCGGTAGTCTGGAGCACGTTTTTTGAAGATTACAATTCTGAGCTTCATAATTATCAGTTGAATTTAACCTCATTCTTCTGAATTTTGGAAAAGGAAGGATGTCATATAAAGCTTGATAATTTAAAAAAAATATTTCCTTATACTTTGTTATTTTATAAGCTTTTCTTTCCCAAAGAAATAAGAAATATTCTGTTTATGTTAATATGTTCAAATCTTTCACTTTAATATCATTCAAAGTTTTCATTCAAGCTTGATATGCATTTTTATTTTCTTTACTCGATATTTGCAAACGCATAAAAAATTATGTAAAATTTCTAACCAAATCATGTTAGAGAAGTTGATCCAGAAGAGAATCCATGTAATCCATGGTAATCAGAAATAGATTAAAAAAAAATATCCAAAACTTAGAAGCAAACTCTAATGGTTAATTTCGTAAAACTAATTTTCATTGAGCATTCATATATTTGTTTTTTTTATTCATAGCAATAAATCTTTTATTGGCTCTTTCAAACTCTGAAATTTTGAAAATTTTAAAATTACGGCTTTTCCAATTCAAAAGGTTGCCATCCAATGGTGTAGGATAATAAAAGCAAAATAAAGTTTGTAGCTGATATCTTTAATCCAATCCGTCATACTGTGTGAAGTTTTTTACGGCATCGGAAAATGTAAAAAATTGTACATCTATTACTCGATTTTTTGATTTTTTAAGGCTCTACATTTTTCTCCGGAATCCTAGCATTCTCCCTTGAATTTAAAACTTTATGAAAAAGTCTAATTCCGGATAAAATAGAACACTACCGAGCGAAAATAACTATTTTCTTTAAAACATTGAATGGATAGACGAGTTAAATTAAATAAACTTAGTGGATTACTCTGAACCAAGGCCGTGCGAACGGGGGAGGGGGGTTGGGGATTAAACTCCCCCCCCCCATGGAGATTTTTTCCAAGTTAAATTTTCAGATAAAAAAAAATTTACTATAGTATCCGGAAATGTTTTGATCCTAAAAGGTGTTCAAAAATAGGTTTGAACAAACATGTCAGACAATTGGCTCGCCTCCGGCGGAAGTTTTTCTTCGATCACTCTAGGCTAAGGTTGCCCGGATATTCAATACTAAATTCAAGAACAGTCCGGCACGGCCCGGTTGCCCGAATTTCATTGAAAAATGCCCAGATTTTGCTCGGATTTATTTACTTTATTTGGCAAATCAAACAAAAAAAACAACAAACACCTCCAAATAATTTTTGGAAGCCTAAAATACGGTTCAAAATCTATCGATGAGTATTGATGAGAAAAAATAAAATTTGTTTCTTTTTCTTGATTTTTGATGAGAAATTTCTGAATTTTGACAAAACTTTCCCGAATATTGCCGGAATTTATGATCGTCAATTTGAAATCGAATTCCCGGATTTTGCCAGGTTTATACGTGCTGAAAGAATTCTGGCAACCTTACTCTAGGCCAAAGACATTTCATTTTTTGACATTATTGTGAATTTTAATAAAAATTTTAGAAACTTCGCAAGTGAACTGGCAACACAACACAGACTTCCGACAATCTAGTACTTACTTTCCTTTGTCGGAAGTCTTTCGGAAGTCGGAAGTCCGGACATCCGAAGTAAAATTTAGTGCTGGCGCTATTAAATATGACCTTCACGAACTGGAACTTGTTTTTTTATTGTTTTAGAGTGGCAATTCAATAAAACTCTTGTATTGAAACTCAAATCTTGACTCACAAAAACCCTATCTTAAGTATGGATTTTTATTAAGAAGTGAAACAAAATAAGTTCAAAGTTTGAAACCAACCATTTTTAATTCCAAATTCATGCATCGAATTATTATTTTACAAACCAACAAGTTATAAGCCATGTAGAATAAGAAAAAAATCTAAAACCTACATTACTTTATTACTAATCTCTTTGACTGTTGAAAACTCGTTTATGTCATAACGAATTTTATGCTGAAATGATATATTATTCAAGAAACCAATTTCAGGTTCTAGTAAGTTTTTCGTTTCTGTTCTTTTCATTTTTTCAATTCTTCTCAAACTTCATATTCAAAAGTGTTTTGATAAATTATACAAGACCACAAAATTCATATTTTCCAAGGTGCAAAGAATTTAAGAACTTATTTATCTGGGTGCCTTGAATTCAAATATTCAACTGGTTTTTTATCAGCTTCTATTTCTGAAAAAAACTTTTAAAAGAGATAAAAATGATTTAAGCAATTTCTTCATTTTTGTCAAAACCTTGAAAATTTTAAATATAGCTTTTAAACTTATTATCAACTTTTCTCAAGATCGCTAGAATTTTTTTTCTGCGAAAAAAGTAATAGAACAATTCTATTTGTTTCCTTCACCCCATTTTGAAATACACGGGAGTTTTAACGACTTTTAAAAAAAGTGTTTAATATAATTGAATTTTAGATATCTATTAAAGCAAACATCAAACCGATTTGCAGGATTAAACTTTTTTTTTAACTTTTTTCAGTTATGTCAATTATGCTAAATATGATAGTTATCTTTTCAATTTACATATGTTGTTTTTAGTTTCCAAATAGATTAACTGAAGATTATAGAATCGGTTTTTAGTTTTACGGATATTCTTAATTTTTTTTGTAATATTTTTGATGAGTTTCTCTTTGTTGTTAAATCCTGAATTTTTGTATTTTGAAAAAATAATCTTCTTGGAATTTTTGATAAGAAAAACATTATTTCTACATTTTGTCCTAGAACACAATATTTTAGAAGACGATGACAAAATACACAGAGATTAAAATTTAAAACTAAAAAACTCACTCAAAAAAAATTATTTTTCCGGGATTTGAGCCCGATGAGTTAATTCATCTCAACTAAAAAAAATAATAATATTTCACTGTTTTTATTATTATAAAGCATCTTTCTTGAATCAATTAGGTATAGTTTTTTAAAACAATTTTTACAAAGTTTGAAAAATTATTTGAAATAGCAGCTGTAAAGCTTAGTTTTAATTGGCAATGAAACAAATTAGTAGGTATATGCTTCGTGCTTTCACTATGAAGCGACTGTTCAGGTTATTTTTTTTAAGAATTTTAACCGCTTTCAGACTCGATTTTTCAATTTAAATCGACTGTTTTTTACTACAGTCGTTTTTACTTAAAAAATCTGAGAATGATAGTTGTTAAAAGTTCTTAGAAAAAAATGGTTATAAAAATCAAATTGCTTGTTTATTGTGCATTTTTGGTATTGTTAATATTTCGAGGTGACTTTCAATTTTGAAATTTTTTTTCTGGAAACCATAAAATAATCATAACGGATTAAGCTCATGGTTAGAATGACTATACTATACCACACAAATCAGTCCATCAACAAGAACCTGTTTACCGAATGGAACCGCAATCGATCTCCGACAGATCGGGCCAGTAAAGTCAAGACGAGCTAGAAAGTTTCTTTTTGAATGCGAAGCATTTCGAAATAAATGTAGGTAGGTACTTGACGAGTCATGGATGGCATCAGCAGCACCGATTAATATGCACAGGATGCACAACACCGCCACCGTTCAACTTTTAAGAGCGCATTTTTCTTTTGCATCAAACCAATCGAGATCAAAAATCGATTCCAACTAAACTCATCCCACCTCCAGCAAAAAAAGCACCTGCTTTTCTCTTTTTTTTTCTCAAAAGGAATAAACTGGACTAGCCTGAGTGGGGAAATGAATAATGGAACATCAATTTCTATCAGATCGAGCTTGAATGAGGTTGGATTGGAGAAGGAAAACTAGCTTCGGTTTTTTCCTCCTTCGCTTGTTTCCCCATTGAAAGAAAATAAAGCAGCAGAAATCGTGCAGCCGGTAGACAAGAGTTGAAAATTGATGAAAGACGCATTTCTTTCGTAGCCAAGATCGACGGGCGCTTACGATTGATTGGCAGGTTCGAAGATGATTGCCGTTCGGAAAACGATTGGTGGTTCCCAAGAGCTCGTGGCATTGATAGATTTATTCATCTCTGTAGGAGGAAATGCAAGGGTATTCAAAGAGAGAAAAATATATAGACTGTTTATCAATTTATGTTTTGCCGTAGATTCCGGTTTGAACCTCTCTGAGGAGAAACATCTATTCACATCAAAAGATATGTATATCAATGCGAGCGCAGTGATGTTTTTAAAACTCCCACGAGGACTTTGTGCGTGTTGAATGTATGTAGCACAATATATTTTACCTACATGCACCACGTATTTCAACAGAATCTGCAGGAAAGCTTCCAGTCTCCAACTGAAGCACATATCGACTGCAGCCATCTTTTGTTATTCTAAATGCAATCAGTCTCAATCATAGTGATGTTCTTTGATGCGTTTTGTATCGATTTGCTTGAGCTGTTGATGCTAGCAGGTCGTTCGTTCTACACTTTGAAAAAAAAAACTAGAACGAGCGATACAAATCAAGTATGTTTTTCTGTTTTCAGTTCGAAGCCGTTGATGGCATGGCTTTCGAAAAGTTCTTGAATTATGATTAGTTGTGTTGCGCTTTTGAAATCCATTCAGGTTATTTTATTTTATTACTGAAATCTTTCGAAAAACATAAAATTGTTTTATGAAAACTGATTTGGATGTTTAAAATGGAGTACTTCCATGTTCATAAAATAACCGAAAAACTTCCTTGAAATTAAAGTGTCCCGTGCAGTTTCACGTTTCCGGAAATAGGGAAATTCGATGATCTGTTACTCGGAAACTCCCGGGTTCCCGGAAAAAATTTAAAAAAAATATTTTCACCCTACTACATACAAAATCAAATATTTTCATATGGTTTTTTTTACGTTTCATAGCCTTATTTAGAGTCGTGAAACATTTAACACTATTAAAACAATCAGAATTATTGAAAGAAAAGTACAGACATAAATTCTTGAAATAATAAAAGGAACATTGGTTATTGGCTTAGTTTTATACAAGTGCGAAGTTTGAGGCAAAATTTATTGATTATGCGGTAGTGAAAAAAATCAAACCCGTTCTTTCAAGCATGTTTTGAACAGGTTTGCTTCTTTAACACAAGCTTTCTATGCGAGATGCGTGTGCAAATTGGTTGCCTTGGTAACCTACGGCATGGTCATGGATTTTTCGGAGTTTCGAAATAAAATCGGCGCTTGCTTCGACGGCTTTGTCGTTGAAATGCGTAGAATTGTAAGAGGCGTATTGTTGGCAGCGGTGTCATGTTTATGAATTTTTCAGTATTCCAGATACAGATTATTCAACGTCAATACAGATAGGATACAGATACATATTTTTAAACAATAAGATTATTATTTTTAACACGTTCATCGCCATGGCACCCATATTCGGGTGACGGGTGTATTTCCTTGGGAAGGGGGGGTCGGTCCGTCACATCCAAAAGCGGGTGACGCTCTCTTACTCAAGTTAGCCACTCAGTTAAGCCACACGTTGCAAATCTGAGAATTCTCCCTCTTTTCTTTCTCGCTCCCAGAATTTTTTTGGGACCGGCTAGTAAAACTACCAAAATGAGCATAGCGACGAACGTGTTAAACAGTTTTCAAAAGAAAAAAAATGAGAATCATATAGAAAATTCTTATTTTAGATTAAATAAGGTTTAAGTCTCACTGTGGGGCATAACCTAAAAAAGTTGTAACAAAATCTTATTTTTCATTTGAAGAATAAAAATTTTAATACTTATATTTTTGGAAACCCTAACTCAAATCTATCAATGATTTCATAAAAAAAATAATTTTTTGAGCAACTTACTTAGTAGGGGAAGTAAGAAAAAGTAGTTTTTGAAAAAATGAGGAATTAATAAGAGAGATCTTTATCACTCTGTAGAAAATAATCTTTTCAAAATAAATGGATAAACGTTAACCAAATACTTGTTTTTTTTTAAAAAATTTTATCAACCCAAGCCCTTCAATAAATCTTAAAGTATAGTTTTAAAGTAAAATTCCACGTCAACTTACGAATTAAAATAAAGAACTAAGTTTTACCTTTTTTAAAAAACTAAAAGTAGTTGCTAATATGAACTAATAAAGAAGTTATTCAACTTTTTGTGAGGCGTATTTTTTGTGTTTATCATGAAGTTTAACATTTTTTCTCAGTTACTTGTTCTTGGAATATATGCCTACTGTTAAATGTGGGTTGATTTTTTTTAACAATTATTTAAAATAAAACCTTTTTTTTTATTTAATATCTCAAAAAATCAATTTTCTTCTAAAACTGAATTATTTTCATGCGTAAATATGGAATATTATTGTTGTACTAATGTGATCATTTTAATTTTTTATCCAAACTTTTCCAGGGCAACATACAATAACATATGTACATTGAATTGCAAACAGTTTTATGAACAGCTTTATGATTCATCAGTATCCTTATTTACTTCTTATTTTTTTAATTTGTACTTTTTGCAGAAATCAAGATAAACTTTAAATAATGCTCAGTTATTGGGAGAATAAGCCATTTACATATATCCATGGCATGGAAGATACCAGCAGAAGTTCAGGTAAAGCTCAAGCAATAACTACTCATGGATCGATTTTATTGGTCATTCAGACTTATTACGGATTTCCTTAAATCTTCCTGAAGATGAAGAAGCACTACCGTAAACGTCAAACATTGTATCTGAACTTTGAAACTGAAATATATCTTTAGAACACTTTCATGGGTTTTTTACTCAGACAAACATCATGTTTCAGAATCAATCATGATATTTCAGCATCATTTTAACACATTTAAAATTAAAAATTATACTGCGTATAGTTTCAATTTTTTTTCAACGAGCGCTTTGATGGAACATTCCCAAACAACCAAAAGTCCCACAAAACAGGTACAAAAACGCTTACTCAGTCCCATCATTCATATAAAGTACGTTCTATGCAGCTCAAAATTTAAGTTCTTATTGATACTCTCAAGTTCCAAAACAAGTCTTAATGATCTTCTATTCAACTTCCAGCGGCCTTTTATTTCAGCTTCCAAAAAATCGTAAAATGAGCAAAAAATCTCTCTCTATCTCAACTGCACACTTGGCATCAGTTCATATCACCTTCTCTTGATTATTTACTATGTTCTGTACATGGTGCCGTCATGATGTCATGCGCCAGATTCCAAACTCGACAAATTGCTCAATGCTTCTTTCCTACATTTCCTACATATATCGCATCAGAATTGTTACCCAATTACCAAAATAGGGTAGGTGTTCCTAATTTGGCATGTGTACCTAATGTTAACATACCGTTCGATTTTGACTGTTTTTGACGTTATATTTCACTTATCACAATTATTTTAAAAAAAATGATAATGTAACGGATCATGTGAACTTTCATTTTACAAACAAATTAGTTTTTTAACTTACAGAATCATTCATAAAAACCGAATTGTTTCAAAGTATGTCCAAATTGAATGGAATTATAAGCAAATTTCTTAAAAAACACCTGCTTAGAAATGGAAGATTAAAGCTGAATTTGTCAATCGATTTTTTTGAAATTTTTCGTCGGATTGTTTTTTATCATGATTTAAGTAAAAAGTATGTTAGAACCATGTTTTTTTTCGTGTAAAAACTGAAAAAAGCATATGTCCACAAGTAGGAACACTATTTTCAATGTTTTCCTAATTATGGAAATAGTCAAAGTTTTCTAAACTATATCAAAGTCACAGAATGTATTTGAAATAAATTTGATTGATTGAATTGTGTTTTAACTTAATTTCCAACGATCTGATAAAATGAAATGTTTTGAGCTAATAAAACATGATTTTTTTTACTTCAGTGTATCTCAAAGCTAAAAATGTTGAAAAAATATTTTCGCCAGGTTGTGAAGAACGCGCCTTTCGCGAAAGAGAAGGAAACCACCAAGTAACAGAGAGCTTCTCATCGAGAACAGTATCGCAAGGAAAAATTAAAAAAAAACTCAATGAAAAACGTTGTATACCGTAACCTGGGGCATCATGCAATACTTTTCAACTTCAATGGCTTCTAAAAACCAAATGTTCACAGATAACCATGCCGCTTGTATGTCGAAAGTTTCAAGGTAGATGAGACATAAATTAACGAAGTCAGAAAAATAATTGGTTTCACCAGTTATTTTTAAATTTACAAAACATGCGATTTTCACCCAACCAAGAAAAAGGGGTAAGTTGCAAAAACCTTTCTTTTGATGAAAAATCAAAAAAAAAGTTTGAATAGTTATAGTATTTGACATATTTGTGATGTCGTTACGCATAAAGCACGAGCTGTAGTTATTTTTGATTTTGTTAGAATTGAAATTTATATTTTTTCAGTCAAAGATTTTTTTAAAAAAAGAAAGCATAAGGGTGCTGTATATATTTAGGGATAAAAAATACTACAAAAAATTTTACATCATATTCTAGATATAGATACAAGATTTCAACTGTGAATCATTGATTTGCATGTCGATGCATTTCAGCCCAGACTGGTAACGGAATTTTAAAAATATTTATTCTAAAAAATTAAATGATCGTCCGAAAAATATGCAAACATCAACAGTGTTGATATAGGATGATAAAATCAATATAAAGTTTGCAGTAATATCATTAAGCCAATCCGTCACATTGTGTAAAGTTTTTTACGGCATCAAAAAATGTAAAAATTTCGATTTTTCAAGTTTTCTATGAGAATCAAAAGTACTCATTTGTATTCATTACAATGAATTTTCTACTTTTTGAATTAAAATAAATGCATTCATTGGAAAAGTAAAAGTTTGAATTTTAATAAGCTCAACTTCCACTATTTTTTTCAAAACTAGCGTAAAGGAATATTGTGAAGGATTTAAATAGTCCTTACCCAAGTAACACCGATAGTTTGGACTCCACAAGCTCCTAATAAAACCAAAACTTAACCTAGTAGCCTGCTATAAAACTTTACATGTTACTTGGGTTATATCTCTATTCATATTCCAAAAACGTTATAAAATTTATAAAAAGGTGAGTTTTGAGATTTCGCTCATTAAAGTATTAAATAAACAGACCCATATGCAAAATCGAGATCAAATAGTGTAATATTGGGTACGCTGATACATTTTTTCCTCATATGTTAACATTAGGAACAATTAGTGCCAAATTAGGAACATCGACCCACTTTATAAAACATGATATTTTTCGTAAATTAAGGCTTGAAACGATTATTTCAAACCAAAACAGAGTTCAGAAAAAAAATTGGAACTTGATTACCAAAAAATTGTATATCTAAGTATTAAAGATTCGGCGTGATAATATCAAATCGAAAAACCTTTGACAAAATATAGCGAAATTAGGCTCACTTACCCTATTTATTGAGAAAAACTTACCCGACTAGGGGATCGACTAGAGAATCGAACACGCTACCACTAGACCACGCCTAGATGTTGTTCTAATTGAAATTTAAACTCGAAGTGGTGATTTGATTTTGAAAACACCTCAATGCACTTTTTGTGACTTACCAAATCCCGTTTTCAGCACTTTTGTGCCTTTTATGTGAATTAAGTTCCGTACAACGTACGTATATATCAAATTTGTAACTTTCAAGTACATTAATGAGTACATATAGTTCACTTATGGGAATTGGGCAAAATAAGTAACATACAACGTACATATAAATCACTTTTGCAACTTTCAAGTTCATATATGAGTAGATACATATAGTTCGCTAAAGGGAATTTGACAGTTGATTCTTTTTGTCAGCCAAAATGTAACTATCAATACCTTCATTCAAGTAAGAATATGTGACTTTTGGTTGCTTGGGTTGTTTAAGTAAAGCATTTTGTTAACTTGATTTTAAAAAAAGACAGGATGAAAATCCCGAAAAAAAACGACTAGAAAAAGCATGCCTGCACACAAACAATAAGCATCCCATAGTATTTGTACATGTTTTTTTTATGATTCAAATATCGCATTATGAAATAAAATCTTTCAAGTTAGAAGTTGAAATTAAGACTTTCGAGGAGTGATTAGCGTCATATAAATATTGAATAGAAACTCAACTTGATATCATAAATTCAAACAATCAACTTTGTGACATTTACATTAAAGAAATGTTTCAAACTAGTCATAGATGTTTTAAAGTAACTTTGATTAATTATAATTTACAAAGTTTGCTGAAACGTCTTTTCATTCATTCAAATAAAAATTTACATGCATTACATCTTAAAAACGATAGACATTTCACATGATGATTTGCTTCAGTGTTGCTCGGCTACACTGACGAAAATGCAACATATTAGTGTGCTACACATCATCGGCTCTTCAGTGATATCAAAACGCAGGTAAGTTAGGAATTTTATTTTCCTGATTATTTAAAAAATATGTATGTTGCTTTCAGATCTAAATCATCAAACTTCTGGCTCGGATTTGGAGGAGCTTGAAACAGATAGCTCGGACGATGGAACACCGATAAAAGACAGCAGCATTAAGATGTGAACTTTGGTGTAAAGTATAGTAACTTTTTAAATATTTGTTGTAATAAAGTTAGCAACATAAATATCCTCAAATTGTAAACAAAAACATCACAAGTGACTGAATCCTTAAACGCCGAAAAGAAGATTATAAATAAATCAAGAAATTAAAAATAGCTACCTATTTTGAGGCGTACATTAACATCAATGTATGTGTAAAATTTCATAATGTTCATATGCCACATATAAGACTGGAATATTTCCTAAAACGTGTGTGTGGCACATATTTTCTAATTGGGAGACCAATTGCCAAAATCTATATAGGCTAACACATAGCCCCAATGTGTCGATTTCATTGAGTGATAATGAAAATAGTACCGATAGCAAGAATTTACTTATATTTACTTATATAAACTTGAATTATGTTCTTCTATTTTTAAAGCCTAGTTTTTCTTTGACACTGAGTAGCAAGATAACAAAGAAATAAATGTATTTGAGTTAAGTAAATTAATATTAATATATTGGTAAACACGGTTGAATAATCTTTCAAAACAGATATATAAAAAACAGAATATTTGTTCAATGATATTCATATTTTATTACCGATTTATGATATTGAAGATGATACATTAAGTTTAAAAAAAGCTTAGAAACTATCATCACTGATATCAACACTGCTTCTTATTTCAGATTCAAACATACGTAGAAAGCACATCTTCATCACAAATACTTTTTGTTCATAGTGTTGTCGAAAATATGTATTGTTACTACGATTAGTTATTGATTCAATTTAAATGTTTTATTTTAATCCCATATTTATTCCGAATTATCAAATATTCCCCGATGATCGTTAAATCTCTTTTGCATTTGGTTTTGTTGAGTTTGGAAGAAATTTTCAACATTTATTGTTGACAAAATAATATATATTAAATGTTTTTTTTTTGTTCGAATTAAGACGTAAAGTTGAATGTAGAAACGTGTTTTTCCCACAAAACTCAAAAATAAAAATTGTTGGAGCCAGCCGATGGATTAATCTAGCGAATATTGCGTTGAATAGGGTGTTTTTTAAATTTCAATTAGGAAAATTTTCAATTATATGTTTTTTTTTCGTTTTGGAATTGAACTTATCATAATTTTACCGACATATATTTCCCATTGTGTGCCTTTCAAAATTGAATTCAAATATTGAGCTAGAATGTCATCAATCAAACGCTTTTATTATCGTGTAAACATCAAACCTCTATGAGCTGTAAAAGTATTAGAACAGCCAATTAACTTGCTAACCGGACAGGTATTCAAACGTGTGCGTAATACCTGTCATAAATTTGTAACATTAAAAATGTTATTAATAACAGTTCAAACGAAGCCATGGTGTCGGGTATGTGGTGATTTGCATTAAAGATTTGCCGAACTAATAATGTATAGGATGCAAGTTAGCGCATGCGTTGGCGAAACTGCGGTGAATCCGTGCACCCATGGTGGATTACTGACATACTACATGCATACATATATTCTTAAAATAAAAAAGTCGAAATCATATGAGGCCACTTATGTATAAGCAAATTCACATCAAGCTCATAATTCAATAAAAGAAAACACTAAACTTACCAGTGTACTATGAATAATATGAATTTAAAAATTAAATATATAAGAACTTTGACCGACAAAATTATTCTTTGTTCTACAAAATATTGAGAAATTTTAATTTAATTTTTCTTATGAAGGTTGTGTTAATGTTTAGAACATATAGCTTTACTTATTCGATTCAGATGTACCCGGGACTTTTCAATCGTTTCCCGGAATTCGGGAATTCCGGAATTATCTTGAAATCAGCCAAGATACATGATAAGGCTTGTAGCACGTAGAATCGAACCACAGACAATTTTCAATTTCTCCTTGAGAAAATAAAGTACAAAATTGGTAAAAATAAGAGTTATTCACAACAACAAAGTGCTGCATTTTTTTCGAATACTGCGTAGCCAGTCCTGTTGTCGATCCTAGAACCATAATTAAAGAACATTTTTATAGGATCAATTTCACGTATCTTCTTTCTATTCAAAAGTTGGAGGAATAATATAAGCTCGGACGTGAACTCGAATTCTACGGAACAGCACTACTATTTTTTTTTCTTACTGGGAACCAAAATTTAAAGATTTTTGATCTGTTGAGGTGTTATGCAACTTGCACCACACTACCCTTCTCTTGATCGATGATCGATATTTCACGAGAACAAAACAATCATCAAGTATGAAACACTCAGTTGCTTCCGATGGCTTCTTTTTGGATCTTTTTTGAGCATTCTTATCAATCAACGCCGATTCGGGTCACACGTTTTGACACATAATCTGTTTTTGGCCAGTGGCCACAAAATTCTTCAGCCTAGCTGAGAAGATCGAAATGTAAGCGAGAACGAGAACTCGTAGCAAGGTTAGTTTCGATCGGTTCGCCGGGTTGTCACGACGGTCCTTTTTTTTTGTACACTTTTGGTTTCGAGTTCACACGTTTTTGTTTTAATTTTTGTTCGGTGATCGCGAGTGTTGTTGTTTGGCTACAATGTTTGTGTGATTTGTGACGATAACGACGATTTAATTTATAACTCAAACAAAAAAGTTGATTAAACGAAGCAATGTTCTGCCGATAGTGATAATTATAATTGCAGGTGTTCTTGATTATTTAGCAATACAAATATTGAAGGTAGGTTAATGAAATTGATTTAAATGCCGCTTTATTTTTAAATAAGTCGCTAGTCTCTTACGTGCCTCAAAATAATTTTGCAAAAAAATCATCAGCCATCCTACAAAATAACGATCAATCATACAATATTCCGATTCTTATAGTTTCAAAACTGATTTATTCTATTTAAGTATTCTGTACTGTCTACGTACTAGCTCAACTAATAAGTAATACAGTAATACAGGGCCGTGGGAAGAACCGCCTCAGGGGGGAGTTTGTTGACAAAATTATTCACTATGATATTTTTACTGGAAAAATATATGCATTATACAAATAAAAAGATTTTCATTATTCTGTTTTATGCTCTTTAAAATTAACAGTTTTTTGTATTGAAAAGAAACTTTTTAAAATGCATACTTATATGTTTGAAATGGTAAAATTCATATAAGGATTCCTTCAGAAACGAAATAGAAAACTTGAAATCTTTTGATTGACTCAAAAATCTGGTAAGTTTAGTTAAACATTATTTTTTTAAAGAAATCCTTCAAAATTAACTTTTACTTTAAGTTTTTTTTCCTTTATTAGCTGAAAATACAATATAAAGGGTTATAGGTATTAACCATTACGAAGCCGGGAATCTGGGTAAAAGTAAAAGTTATAAGGGAGGAGCGGGCTATATGCGCCTATTAAGCAGAACACTGATTTAATCAAATATCACATCGAATATGTGTACAAAAACTATATACACGTGTGCAGGCATCTGTTTTCTATACATTGGAGTAATTTTTATGTTAAAATTTTCTTCTGTTTCCAAGAAAATGATTTTATCATAACTGTAAAATGCCGAACCTCAAACCGTGCGGGCTTAATGCGCCTATTTATGTTTTGAACAAAATTTCTATTTCTTGGGCAATATTTCCGTATATTTTCATTGAAACTGCTAGAAAGTAATAATTTCCGTACGACTAAACTGAAGTTTTATAAAAATCTATGTTTATTATAATTTTATGGAATAAAACAAAAGTTATGGTTGCCATACTATGGAGGCAGTTCATCCATGAAAAAAACTTTATCAAATCTGTTTTTAGATCTTCAATTCTCTCTTAAGATAATATTCATAGCTTAGATTTGAAGGTCCAATGATTGATGGAGGCATTTTACAAACAGGATGGGGGCATACAAAAACACTCTCTTATTCCACTATATAGTCATTATTAAACCTCCACAAAATAAAATTAAAATTTTTGCATCAAAATTTAATGGAAATGATGCAACTTATGTTGAAAGCAAATTCAATGTTTGAAGCTTTTCAAACTTCTTTTAATTATGCTAACAAAATTATTATGACAATACGATTCCCTCATGGATCCAAATAGATGTTTAAATATTATGAATTGGAACGCTAGATCTTTGCTGGCTAACCAAGATGAATTCTTTTTATTTTTGAAAACTCAAAACATACATATTGCTGCCATCACTGAAACTTTTTTAAAGCCAGACAATAACTTGAAAAGCAATGCTTTCTTTAAAATTTTACGGAATGATCGACTTGATCGACAAGGTGGGGGTGTAGCTATTGTCATCAATAGTCGTCTCAAATTTAGACTTCTTCCTTCTTTCAATACAAAAGTCTTAGAAACAATTGGTATTGAATTAGAAACTTCTATGGGGAAAATTATAATTGTTGCCGCATACTTGCCTTTTCAATGCAGCGGTGAACAGAAAAATTTTTTGAAGGGAGATTTACAAAAACTCACCAGGAATAAATCTAAATTTTTTATTATTGGTGACTTTAATGCAAAACACCGATCTTGGAATAATATTTCATCAAATTCTAATGGGAATATTTTGTTTAATGATTGCTCTGCAGGTTATTACACTGTTGAATATCCTAATGGGCATACTTGTCTCTCTTCGATTAGAAATCCTTCCACAATTGATTTGGTTCTAACGGATTTAGGCGAGCATTGTAGTCAATTAGTTACTCATGCGGACCTCGATTCAGACCACCTTCCAGTAACTTTCTCTTTATCCCAAAGTCCCATTGAAAACCCTTTAAAATCAACTTTTAATTTTCTAAAGGCTAACTGGGAGCGATATATGAATTTTATTGAACGTAATTTAGATGTAAACGTTCCACTGAATTCAATAGAAGATATTGATTTGGCTATAGAAAATTTGACAACTTCAATAGTCAATGCTAAAGCCGCTTCAATACCTAAAGTTAAACATAAATTTAATCAACCTTTAATTGATGATGATCTTCAGTTTTTGATACGACTGAAAAACATTCGTCGACGCCAATATCAACGTACTAGGGATCCTTATTTAAAATTTATTTATTGCGACCTTCAAAAAGAGATCAAACGTCGTTTAAATTTCATTCGTAATGAAAATTTTGCTAAAGCAGTAGAGGACATAAAACCCTACTCAAAGCCATTTTGGAAATTAACTAAAATTCTGAAAAAGCCCCAGAAGCCAATTCCTACTTTGAAAGATGGGGATAAACTTCTTTTAACTAATTCAGAAAAAGCTCAAAAATAAGCCCAACAATTTGAGTCTGCTCATGATTTTAATTTAAACGTTGTTAGTCCTATTGACGCTCAAATTTCCCTAGAATTTGATGACATTCTTTCAAAACAAAATGTGTTTGAAAGTTCTTGTGAGACAAATATTGATGAACTTAAATTGATTTTCAAAAAATTTAAAAATATGAAAGCTCCGGGGGAAGATGGGATTTTCTATATTCTTATTAAAAAGTTGCCTGAAAGCACTTTAAATTTTTTAGTTAAAATCTTCAACAAATGTTTTCACTTGGCTTATTTTCCCAATAAATGGAAAAATGCCAAAGTAACTCCAATTTTGAAACCTGGAAAAAGTGCTTCAGAGCCTTCAAGTTATCGACCAATTAGTTTGCTTCCTTCTTTAAGTAAACTATTTGAGAGAGTTATTTTGAATAGAATGATGATTCACATTAATCAGAATTCTATTTTCCTTGATGAACAATTTGGTTTTCGTCATGGACATTCTACTACACATCAACTTTTGAGTGTAACTAATATGATTAACGCTAGCAAATCTGAGGGTTATTCAACTGGTGTTGCTCTTCTTGATATTGAAAAAGCTTTTGACAGTGTTTGACACAAAGGTTTAGTAGCTAAATTAGCTCGATTTGATTTTCCTGTATATCTCACCAAAATTATTCAAAATTATTTGACTAGCCGAACCTTACAAGTAAGCTATCAAAATTCATGCTCTGAAAGGACTCCCATTAGAGCTGGGGTCCCTCAGGGCAGTATACTTGGGCCAATTTTATACAATATTTTTACTTCTGATCTTCCTGATGTACCAGAAGGAAAAGGTAGAAGATTATTTGCTGATGATACTTTGCTTTCAGCCAAAGGTCGAAATTTACGGGTGGTACGCAGTAGATTGCAACAAAATTTAAATTCCTTTTTGAATTACTTGAAAATGTGGAAAATTTCTCCTAACGCTTCCAAAACTCAACTTATTTTATTTCCCCATAAGCCAAGAGCAAATTTTTTAAAACCTAATGAAAATCATTCCATAACTTTTAATGGGGTTTCATTAGAATGGTCTGATCACGTGAAGTACTTGGGACTCACACTTGATCGGAATCTTACTTTTAAAAATCACATTGAAGATATTCAATCTAAATGTAATAAATACACTAAATCTCTTTATTCTCTCATCAACAGGAAATCCAGGTTGTGTGCAATAATGTATGCAGTTCCGATTTGGTCTAGCTGCTGCGCGACGAGGAAGAAAGCCATCCAGAGGATTCAGAACAAGGTTCTGAAAATGATTTTGCGGCTTCCACCTTGGCACAGCACCGAAGATCTTCATCGGATTGCAGGCATAGAATCGATCGGAGAGATGGCCAACAAAATCATCTCCAACTTCAGAGGCAAATCGATGCAGTCTTCCATCGCAGAGATTCGTTCTCTTTACAATTAAGTTAGTTTTTAGGATTTAGGATTAAGTTTATACATCTTTTTTTTTCGCTTAACAGGATATTCTCCTATAAATCAAATTATTTATTACTAAAGCAAATTTAAATCAAATGAACAATGTTTAATATTAACTGTATCAAAGAGTTGAACTGATCATAATTGATCTGAACACTTTAATTTAACTTTAATAATGTAACTTAAATGTAATGATTAAAAGACTAATAAAGACATAAAAAAAAAACCTCCACAAAAGCTGAAATATGTTTAATTTCTTAAGTTCATTTGAGTAAGAAACAAAAACCATCCTAGTTTTTTTTTAAGCTTCTTTGAGTATAATTTTTAAAAGTCGAAATATTACATCAAAATGTATCAAAACCTTGTATGATTTTTTAAATTTTTTTTAGTTAGTAAATTCATAAAATTATTTCTATTTACCCTCAAAATGCATTGGTCGGATAAGCTGTCTAGTCAGCTACTTCTTCAAACAGCCGTAGGGTCATTTAACCCGATAGGCCCATTTAGGAAACCTTTCCCCTAAATTAAAATTTATGGCTCAAATCTGAATCTGGCTAACTCATTTTTAAATTAAAGTCTTGAATTCGGCTTTCGGAAAAACGGAAATAATAACAATGTAAACAAGACACCTAAAAATGAAATTTTCTGCAGTTTTTTTGAAGATTAACACTAGAAAGACCGCAAATTGAATATACCTATTCGGACCGAGACCAGTCAAAATGACTGGTAAAGGGAAAATTTTTTATAACATAATTTTTTTTAACTTTTTTCTTTTGATATTATTTTGTTACTCATTCGATAATATTTTTGTTATAAATTGGTAATATTTTTTCCACCATGGGTGCACGGAATCACCCAATTTTGGTAAAGTTGATGATTGCGTGTATATCATAAATTGGATATTTAAAATGATTATCAAAAAATTTAACTGCATTACCAATCCTTTTAGAAATAAATATTAAATGGTTATGGGTTTTAACCATGGGTGCACGGTTTCACTTCAATTTTGGCGTAGTAGATATTTTCTAGCACCCACGTTCTGAAGTTTTTCAACATGTTGCTTGTAAATCATACCAGAAAAAATATGCTTTAAAACCTACAAAAGCATATTTTTTCTGTAAGTAGAGCAATACCATAAGTGCACGGATTCACTGCCATTCTTCCAAAATCAGCTTTTTTGCATACTAGAGGTAAATAATAACGGCATTCATGGATTCGAAAGAAAAATTGTGTTACATACATGGTTCTTCACTATAGGTGCACAGATTCACCGCATTTTTATCAAATATTCCATTTTCCAAAAGTATTTCGACAAATTTTAACTATACCAAACTGAAATGCGGTAAATCAGCGCGCTCATAGTGAAAAGCCATGTATAAAACACAAATTTTCTTTCTAATCCATAAATGCCGTTTTTCCTTACCTTTAGAATGCAAAAAAGGTGATTTTGGATGAATGGCAGTGGAACACCAGGGCCGTATGAAGATTTTCAAGATATTTTCGTTCAAACAATGCATTAACCAAACATATAAAGAAATTGTTTTATACCTTTTGATTATTTATTTTTGACTTCTTTTGTATTAACAGATTTCTCGTATTAGGCAGAAACTAATGAAAAACCATCCTCAAATCTTTGAAATGATTGAAATTTGAAATTTGCCTATATATATATAATAGTATTTAAATAGGAAACATGAAATCTTTAATTTTATTCAAAAGCTTGATGAGTTGAGCATATTTGATTTGAACATAGAATTTTTTGTCTATAGAAGCCTTCAACCATGAACCACTCTTTCAAAAGAAAAAGTAATAGAAGTAAAATTTTGTGATTCTGATTCTTGCAAACTCATTCCACATTTTAGTTTTTTTTTTAAATTAAGCTTTCAAAAAACTGCAAAATGATCTGTGTTAAGGGGGGGGGGGGGGTCTAACGGGTAAAAAAAACACCATTTTCACGATTTTTTTCTAGACCTATCTTTTAAACAAATGTATTCAAATTTTTTGCATTATACAAAGCATTGTTAAAAGAACATTTAGTAATTTTTTCGTAGAAAAATATTGGAAAATGAGCCGGTGACGGAGCACTTTCGAGGATGCCTTTTAGAAAACAGGATTTGCGGTGGACACAGTATCTCAGCACAGAATCATCTGAAGTCAAAAAATCAGAGCAAAATATTTTTAATAGATGTTTTTCTGGACCCCAACGTTTTTATAAAACTTAAAATAATTTTTATAAAATTTTTGTGGCTGTTTGAAGTAAAAACTACGATTTTTTACGAAAAAATCCGCCATTTTTTATCTGTAAAACCTCCCCAAAGTAAGAAAAAGAAAAAAAGAAAAACGTTGGGGTCTGGTATTTTATATGTCGAAAACATATTCCAAATTTGAAAAGAATCGGATAAGTAGTTTTCAAATGACGATGTCCACGGACTTTAAAAATGTGCTTTCTAGAAAAACGCGTTTGATGTTTCTGCTCTTGCTTTCTTGCAGTATTAGATAGGAGGAGATAAAGGCCTATAGTTTCTACAGTTTTGCTTCAATTGACTTGAAAATTTGACACAACATTCTTGGAATGTTTTACAATAAGAAAATAAAAAAATAAAAATAAATTAATTTTTTGAAAGTGTTAGACCCTACCCCCCCCCCCCCCCCCTTAAACAATACATCAAAATACATGGAATTCCAATCTTTTACATAAAAAGATTACAAAAAATATGTTGCTTTAAAAATCAATTCCACAATCAAAGCCTGAGGATTTTTTTTTTTTCAAATAAAAACTAGGATATTTCATAAACTAAAATGGCCAAAAAACTCAAATTCTACTTTAAACTTGAAATTTTCAGATAAATAATGTATTAAAAACGATTTGGCGAAGAATTAGAAATTTTGAAATTAAACTAAAAATGAAAATTATAAGTATGCGAACTTGTGCAATTTAAACCCCCAACGAAAGAGTCATTTTGATAATTTTATCTACATTGTGAAACTCTTTTGTGAGCTAAATCTGAATCTCATGAATTATGATAAATTCTAGATTGAAATTCACCACTTCAACTGAGAATTTAAATTTTGGGTCTGTTTCAGAATTTCAAAATGATTTCTTAAATATACAAAAAAAAAAACAAAATATAGAATCCAAATCAGCATTTTCATTACGAGCCAAGAATTGAAATTTGTTTCAGGCTCTCAACGATGAATCTCTTATCTTGGTTTTAACGTTTTCGGTTTCAATCTGAAATTATTATTTTTATTATTACATACTTTCAATCCGACTTGCAAATTTCAATTGAATGTGAATAAAATTTAAAAAAAATTATGAATTTGATTCTGGGTTTTCAGTTCTGTATCGCCATTTGGAAGCTTTATAATGTTTGAACTCTGAATAAGAACTTAATTCTAACTTTTTTAAATCAGATTTTGAAAAGTTGAATTTAAGAACTTCGCATGAATATCTAACAAAATTTCAGGATGGTTGCTACTTATTTTTTTACCTATTTGGAAAATTATCATCTTAATGTTGCAAATGCATATGAGTTTTGAAATGCAAACCCAAATTTGAACGATTTAAAAACAGCTTTTCATCTCAATTTTAAGATAATGATTCGAACCGAAAGTCAAGAATCCCAAACTGGATAAAGAATTCGAAACATGAAAACAAAAATACAATTGAGGTTTTGATAATATGTAACCAGAATGAGTTTAAACTCATTCAAATATTAATGTTAAGAAACAAGTTTCCATCAACAAGCAAGAGAATTTAGAGAAAAAATACTGTAGCAGAATTCTGATCGTGGGACTAGTTTCCGCGGTTTTGACATTATCTCTGAGTTCAGGTTGTAACTCTTGAATAACCTTACTCAATCATCAAAATTTCACATTTTGATCGTAGAGTAGAATACCTCCCTTACTTTTCTGGACCTTCATAAAGGGGGGGGGGGGGGGTTAACCCCCAAACATTGTTAAATTCATATGTTGATTTGTTTCTCCTCAAAAGTTGGTCAATTGGTTCATATTGTATTTCAAATTCCTATCATAGATATGTATCTGATTTGTAAGCAAATCAGATTTAGGACTGTACGAGAACCCCTGGTCACAATCATTCACCACAAAGTATATAAACAAAATTTTCCTTCAGCATTCAAAAAAATAATTTTTAAGTTTTATTTTGGTACTGTGTATACCGAGTGACATTGAAACTGATTTGAATATTCACGTTTCCCAACATCTCACTCAAAAATATTTTGTATTCTAAAACAAGTTAAGAACTATTTCACTCTTTAAAATTTACTACGGCGAATTCGCAGCCATTCCGTGCACCCATGTTGAAATATCATTTAAATTATTCAGCTTCATAACTTATGTCTTCAAATATGAATAAATGAATTCACAATTCTCAACTATTTTATACATACTAGTTTAGTATAAAATATATTTTAACCTAAAATTACTCAAATTATACGAAGGGCATGAATCAAATCTATCAATCTAACGCCGACCGTGGCCTAGAGGATAGCTTTTAAGTCTTCTAAGCCAGAGGTCATGAGATCGAGTCTTGGTCACGGCATACATAGTACTCTTTCTGTGGGCTGGTGGTGTTAGCATTAGTAAGATGCTAGCCATTATATCCTTAAAAAATGTACGCTTTAGTCTTAAGTAGAATTTAGATATCTTCAAAGAAACATGAAGTTTCCCTGATATCTTATATGTGTGGGTTCGTTTTTAACATAACTTTCGCAAAAATCGAAAAAAATCGCCAAATTTTGACAAAAAATTGATTAGAGTTGGGCAACCAAACAGACCAATAAAATTGGGAGTGAAGTGCTTGAAGCGCCATACAGGCGGTCAATCCGAGAACTTTTTCCACAAATCTTCATGACTTCGCTTCGAAAATCAATAATTTTATAACGATTGACCAATTTCTGCCCACCAGAAATCAGCTAGGGATCTTTTTTTTTTAATGAAGACTGCGAATAAAGCTTAATGAAAGTGAAAAAATTATATCTTGTTTGAGTCATGGCCGTAGGAACGGAGGGTGAGGGGGGGGGGGGTTGGGGGTTAACCCCCCCTCCCCTCCCATGAAGGTCCAAAAATGCCAAGTGATTTTTTTATACACATAAAATTTGAATTTTCTAATCAAATTTCGATGAACAACTAAAATGATTCTTGAGTAACAATCTCGACTCCAAAACCTCAAAATTTCATTCCAGGACCACAATTCTACAACTGTTTTTAAAAAAATTTTCACTTTTTGATAGCAGTATAGTCCCAAATATTGAGTACCTATAAAGTTAGACTTAGCTTATCAGATTTTCCGGATTTTTATCAGATTTTCTCACTCTATTTGCAAAATCTAACGAAAATTTCGATTGATTCATTAGAATTATGTATCTTGCGTTCAAATCATTTTTTAACAAATTTTGTCAAAAAAAAACATAAACGATTTTTTTGGAAACCTTTCATTTCATTTTTTCATTTGTTTTCATAACTCATGTAACTTAAGATACAATTCTTTTAAATTGTTACACGTTCCTTCGATTTTTGTAGGTACTTGCTTTAATACTATTTGTGCAGAATAACTTGTGGGATATGAGCTAGTGGGTGTTCCTCCTTCACATACTCAATAAGCGTTAGTCAATTTCGAACGTACAATAGTGTGTGTCCACTTGCGCCACCTTAGTAAAAGTGTACCTCATTGGATAAGGATTCCTCGGCAAGACGTCAGGCGCTTGCTTCGGTTGCATCAGTTTTCCCCGTCAGTGATCGTCTGGGCAGACGGCAGCTCGCTCGAGAAAGCAGTACAGGTAAATAACCGGACCACAGGAGATTTCCCCATCGATACGGAACCGCGAAGTTTTACATTGGCGATCCTACCAGGTTTTTCAAATAGAATTGTGTAGTGGTAGATATAGGGAAATCTTCTGGTGGTTTAATTTGTGTTGCAAAAAAAAATGGTGGCCATAGTTGGATTCGGTAGTGCAAAAAAATGGTGGCCATAGTTGACAGTGAAGCTGGCAGTCAGATAGCCGACACATGGTAAGTTTACATTAACCAAAAAAACCGAATGTAGCAATACCATTTCTCCCCGGCGAGTACGCCAGTTCACCCGGCAGAAATGCCAACACCCTCAGGCGAGTACGCCAGTTTACAAGGCAGAAATGCCAGCTCCATTCAGGTGAGTACGCCAGTTCATACGGTAGAAATGCCAGCACCCTCAGGCGAGTACGCCAGTTTCCCCAGGCGAGTACGCCAGTTTCCCCATGCGAGTACGCCAGTTTCCCCAGACGAGTACGCCAGTTCACCCGGCAGAAATGCCAGCACCCCCAAGCGAGTACGCCAGTTTACCAGACAGAAAGGCCAGCCCCCTCCTCCCCCAGGCGAGTACGCCAGCTCACCCGGCAAACATGCCTGCACCCCAGGAGAGTACGTCACCACTAAGAACAGGCGGAAATGCCAGCACTCAGGCCTAAACTCTAGCTTCAACAAAGTCGAATTGTCAGCTTTACCTTAAGAGAAAACGCCAGCAGAAAGTTCAAACAAGGTATGACTACGCCAGGTAAGAAGACTGACCAGACTTCGTATTCCATCCCGGTCGCCAGATGGTATGAGTCAGCCCCCATAGGACTCACAATGTGCTGTTACAAAACTATCAGAATGGTAGAAATGACAGAAATGATAATCTTCTGTACCAATTATTCTATTAAAAAAATATAGTGGAAAAAGTGGTTTCAAGTCTTAGAGGATCACGTTAAGGATTTACGTTGCTTTCGTTCAGTTCAGCGATTCAATCGGCCACGCCCAACCTTGGTAATCGAACTAAGCTGACCCCTTTTTCGACAACGAATATAATCTCACTTGGTAGCCATTATGCTGTTCCTAAGGGAGAGTCCTTTTCATACGAGTTACAAACTGGAGGACATACTTTTGACTTTTGCTTTTAGAATGGTTCGAGGATTGCAAGTGTGGGATTCGTGTACAAGACTTTACTTAAGTAAACCAGGAGTAAGAATGTACGTACGGTAGAATGCAAACAGCTTTCGAAAAAATTTGTTTTACGATTGCTTTGTAGTCTAATGAAAAAGGTATGCAAACAGCCCTTGTGGGATACAAAAACGACGTTGTGAATTGAAAAACAACTAATTTATAGTTGTACAATAGAGACCGATATATATATTTTTCAAACGGCACATGTGACTTAATACCCTGGGTTGATTTTTATCGTGTATGAATGCTAAGTTTGATAGACTGGGCTCGGCTGAGTTTTAGTTGCCTCAATAATTTAATTTCCGCACAGCCTAGTTCTAATTTGTGAACCTCGCCAGCAAAAGACTCTTAAAACTTGATCTCGTATTGGCAGATTTAACATGATATGAAAGATTGTTCCATTTTCTAATTAAGGTATTATGATTGTGAATCGGCTCATGCCTTTCGATTGAAAAGTCTTCACGTGTTTTTATTTAATTTTTTTGGAATAATTCTGAAACTTGCCTGCATATTTAGATCTCTGGGAAAATTTGAAACAAAATGCCTTAATTTCGCAAGGTTTTAGGATAAAATTGCCTGGATTTGCCCAGCCCGGATATTTGCTAATAAATATCTAGTTTGTGTTCAGTCTATTGTTCTTGATTTTCAATTTGGATAATCTTTGGTATAGAATCCTGCTTCGAACCTTGGTGCTGCATTTCAATCTAAAAACACTCTTTCACGTAAATTTCTTGGTTGACAGTCCCGGAAGCTATGAAAATGCTGCTTTTCAAGCCACAGGTACAGATGGCTCGCCAAACCAGATATTTCTTCGCGAACTTTGACAGTTTCATGTTCTTGAAATCTGCTACCTTTCACCTTCCTTTTGCCGTATAAAACTCCTGTCCCGGAAGCTGCTTGTAGTCGGCTCTGACGTAGGTTTCTTCGTCCATTACCACGCAGTCAAACTTCGTCAGCATCGTCGTGTACAGCCTCCGGAATCGCGCTTTGGCCGTCGTATTTTGTTTATCATCGCGATTTGGAGTCACTACCTTCTTGTAAGTCGATAGTCCGACTCGTTTTATGGCTCGATGCACGGTTGTAGATGATACACCCAGCTTATTTGCGGCATCTCGGAGAGAGAGGTTTGGGTTTCGCTTGAAACTATCGGCAACTCTTTTTGTCGTCTCAGCGGCTTCCGGTTTTCGATTTCCCCCCGATCCAGACTTCCTGGCTATCGATAAACATTCCCCAAACACTTTAATTACATTTGCAACGGTTGATTTGGCAACTTTTAGCGATTTTGCCAGCTTTGCGTGCTAGAAGCTCGGATTTTCGCGATGCGCGAGCAAAATTTTGATACGCTGCTCTTCTTCCTTGGACGGCATTTTGACAAGTGAAGAGTGTATTCCAAAATCAAAATAGGAGCAACATTCTACACACACACACCTTCAAAATGAGGGGTGTTCGGGATTTTTAAATGCAAAATTTAAAGAAATACGCCAAGTTGATATTGACCAAATTTTGACCGTATCACCCTTTAGAGCAAAATTTAAAAAAATCATGCTAATTTTATGTTGCACATTTCGATATATTTTAAAGAAAATAAAAAAGTGACAAGAAAACGTTGTTTTCAGATTTTGCAAAAATCGAACGGGGGCTGTATTCATTTCATATTTAATTTATAAATTTAGATATCAAATGAGTAATACAATTTAATCTTACCACTTGGACGCTAACCGAGATTTCATTCTAAGTCTTGTGACATTCCCAAGTTTTTAATATGGAGATTTCACATTTCTATGTAGGAACTCAGTTGGAACTTGCTTTTCGTGTGTTTGTTTCCGAATGGAATTTCACAATTGCTTAACAATCAGCACTGAAAATTTTCACTTATGGATTAAAAACGTATCAGTTGATGTTATCCGGTTATCTTGAAATACAGTCTGGGAATACAAAAAACTGATTATCTCGCACGAAAACAGTCCCCTTCCAATTAGTCTAATTTAAGCTTAATTGAATCAAACCACTAGGAGGATCGCAAACAAAAACATTGCCCCGGTACCACATTCATTTTACCCATACATACACACACATTAATCCTATTTCTTCTTGAAACTTAAGACTCAAGCCATTAGCGTAAATCAAAAAGTTTATTTTTCCACCCGGTGGCCGCCGGTATTGATTTTTTTTTCAGCTGGCTTACCCAAATTCTCTTAAAAATAAATGTGTGTATGTGTGTTTATGTGAAGATCTAGCGGGATATGGAACAGTGGTCGCATCAAATGACCGTTGACCAGGTCAAATTTATGGTCAAACTTGCTAGGACCCTAAACCTATAACTAAGTTGGGATTAACAACCCTAGAAAAAGTGAGTTTTATGTGGCAGAAAAGAGGTATTAAATTATTATGCTTTTTTTGCAACTCTTTCTCTAAATCTTGTTCGAATCAAGGTCACTTTTTAAGCGTTTTTTTGTTTTGTTTTTGTGTTACTCCAGCGTCAAAAAGTCAAACAGTTTATTCAAGCACTTTACAGTTCATCGCTCCGGAAAACACTCAGCTTTTCTTGGTCCTCCGCCATTGCATTGTCTGCTGCAACCCACGACTGCAATCAGAAAACAATTGCAAGGAAAACTATCTTTCCGCACTTGGCAACTTTCTACTTTTGTTCGCCAGTCTGTTATTGAGTTACAGTTGTATAATATCATTTCAATGATTCGTCTACAATTTAAGGGGTGGAATTTTTTATTTCGAAACAATAAACTGTTCGTTTATTAAACCTTTTAGTCTTTTTATCTCTCTTGTATTTACGATTTTCATATGTTTTAAACAATTAAAATCGTCCGAAAAAGCATTCTTGTAGTGTGCATTATTTACCCACGTCTTCGTCCTCGTACAATTGTTTCGGTTCGGAAAATTACAGCTGGCATCTTGGAGCATTTCCGCCTGAACGGGTAAGAGCTCTAGAAATTCCCACAGCAACGACTTGCTTACCTAGCAGAAGAAAACCCAGAAGTTGGTATACCTATTCGTAAATTTCTCCACTCGAAAAGACAACAGCGCAGCGAACGTCTCGAATTTACTAGCACGTTTTGTTTCTTCATTTTTTGTTAGTTTGTTTCCATCCATGTTTGCACACACGTTCCCGGTACCTATAACGAGCGGAAATTTAAAGCTCGCAGTTGTCGACGCCATTGCAGAGCTTTGTGACAACTTTTTGCTTCGATTATTGCATCCCTGTGGGGGAAAGATCCGATATTTTACGGTAGATTCAAGACACATGATCAAATTTGTGCAGATTTCTCTATGTTTGACAGTTTGGTATCTTTAGAGATTTTGACAGTTATGAAGATTTTGCAGTATAACAAGTTTGACAAGTGGCGTATCAATTTCAAGAAACAGATATTTTCAAACCATTATTTAAAAAAGGGACCTGCTTATTTTTCTAATAAACTTATTTTGTCAAAGGTAGTAATCATCAGCCTTATACCACTGAGTCAGTGGCACTGACCATATTGATGGGACACTCGATTTCGTATGTTGGATAATTTTTCCCGCAGTACGCAATATCGATTCCAGAGTGCGCATCGATCGCATTTGATGAAATGCTATTCCAGTTGGAAAGTGCCTCCCAATTTTCAAGGAAAAATAGTCAATATCGATGATACAATCGGGCTAAATAGGTAAACTATTCCTACAGGAAATTTTTTGTCAAATTTTGCGAATTTCGCAAAACCGACTATAGGGGACAAAATTAGACAGAAAATGGTCGAATTTTTGTTCTAAGTATCATGTCAATGTGAACAGTGCTTATACACTCTAAACCAGGAATGAGCAACTTGCGGCCCTTGGGCATGTTAGTGAGGCCCGCGAATCTAATTTCTTCGTAGATTGTAAGTTTTAATGAAATACTTGTCAATTCTTAAATGGAAATAATGAATATGTGGCTTGTTCGAAAGCTGACTTCACGTATTTGCATTTATCACACAATCATTCAGATTGGTGTCATGTATGTATGTATTGTATTGTATTGTATGTATGTATTGTATTGTATTGTATGTATTTTTTTTACAATCGGTGGTGACGCTACCACGGGCAAGAAGTTTGTTTGGCCATTCCGGCAGTTGTTGATCAAAGAAAGTGAGTCAAATGGTGTTTTTACTGTTCGGTAATCGAATTTGTTGGGCCGAAAAGAAGTATAAATGTACGAGATTTGGCTGGATGATTCAAAATACCCGGGAAAGTGCATTTCGGACAAAATAAAAGCGACGCCATCTTTGATCAAAAAGTGTAGAGAGGCAAGATAGAATGAATTCGTAATTGTTGATGGTGGTAGTGTTGTGATGGTGGGTTTAGAAAAAGGAAGGAGAATAGCAACAAAAGAAAAAATGTGCTCGGTTATCGAAAATGAATTTGAGTGAATAAAGTGGGATAGAAAAGTAGAAAGCTGGTTCAAACATGTACCGACAAGCTGTGATGAACAATTGGTGAATGACGGATGTGTGGTGAATAAGAATGGGGAAGAATAGGCCTGCATTATTTAGCCGTTTTCGTTTTTCGATGGCTGATAACGCATACGATAGACAGCGATTCCGAAGCTAAGTATTTTTCACTTTTTCCCCTTTGAGCTAGAACATAATTAGGGTGACCAATTTGGTTGAGATTGAACTTTTTTTTTTAATTAACTTTTAATTCAATTAACTCTTTGTTTAACTTTGAAATTAATAATTAGGAAATATATGGAATATTTGAAAATTTACATTTCTTGTTGCATCATTATATCATTTTGAATAATTCTATAAAATTCTTTAATATTGGTAGGCAGCCTGCATGATCCAGCATGCTAAGGTATTTTTCATGAATGAAAATAATTCAACGGTATTTTCTTCATTAACCGATATTATTCTTATAGGTAAATTTGAATTCGGTTCTAGTTTTCCAATACGTTTTTTTTAAGTATTTTGATCGAAAGGAAGCATAAAGATAATTTGCATTTGATTGAAAATGAATTAAATGTATAGCATTTTAGTTAAAATTTTAGGCTATTGACACTTCCGATTCCAAACTTATTTAGGTAGTTTCTTTCCTGTAGTAGTGTAATATTATTTCCAAATTAAATCAATTATCTAATTTTTGGTACAAATATTAATTCCAAATATTGGTGCCAAAAACTTTTTATTCAAATTCTATTCATGTGAATAATTATTTTTCTTTTAACAGGTCAACTCAAAATATTATGATCTATGTACTAATAGTAATCTCCTACAGCTTTTCCTTCGGTTTTTTTTTTGTTTGTAACTTATTTGCTTTTAACAGTAGTAAGTGCTCCACAAATTTTAAACAATTGCACCTTTCCAGCAAAAGAGAATCCTAGAGGGGTAGTAAAATACGCAGGAGTCGTGTTGAATTTTATGAAATACTCAATTTTTTATTAGATTTTTGTGGTTTGTTGTAACTTTTGTAGCTTGATAAATTTTCAGGTGCCGTAAATTCTTCGTCATATATTATTTACAGAATATTTCAGTAAATCCATTTTTATGTCATTTCACTATTTTTCTTAAAAAATTATTAAAATACATAACATAACTAATATGACAATTGATTGCTATACATTTAATTGAAATCCTGATATTTTGTTCCATTAAATTTATTCAACATTGATTCGGACATGATTTTCAGGTTTCGGAGATCACAGATGGAGGAGCCATTACATATATACATGCATGCAAACATGACGTGATTAAAAATATCATTACCATGTGAATTAATTACATTTCAGTCGTTTAAGCAGTGCGTAATAAATCTAAATGTTATTTCAATTTTCTTCATTGAAATGTGTGCTTTAATTTTTTTTAAACTTTTTCAGATAATACGCATTCTAAACATGGCCCAATAAATTTAACATCTTAACACAAATATTGGAGGATTAAATAATTAACCCTTTACCCTATTGTTTTGTTTTAATTTATTTAAGGTTCAGTTTTCAGAAGATATTTAGGAGAACGTCATGTATTGGAGAAAAAAAAAGAATTAAAAAAAAACGACGGTTTACATTATTTGTCTGCATCTGGTTATTATCAAGAATTTAAATATTCCATCGAAGAATTGTTCTTATGCAGTTGAGTTGTCCAAAGCGTAGGTAGATTCAAAAATTGTAGATTAAAAGTTCTATAAAGAATTCTGGATTATAACTATTCTATTCCTAAAATTTTTGATTCTCAGAAAAAACATATTACTTTTCAAATTTTCAACCATATGAAACTCATAACGTTTTAATTTAATTTTAATTTTAATTTAAGATTACGTTTTAATTTTTTTTTCAGATTAACTGTTTTGGAACAAATTGTGATAGAACGGATAACTCAACAACAATCTTTTTGAAATAATATTCACATTAAGTAAATATCATCATGGAATTATGTATCCTTATATTTTTATATTTTTTTTTGTATTTAAAGCAACATATCGTATAACATATTTTCAGCCGTATATTTTTAGAAATTCATATTTGGTCGGGATTCGATCAAATCGAACTGAAAGCCATTAGCTTTTTTTTAACTAGCTAGCTTTGTTAAAGCTAATATTTTCATCTAAAGACAAAATATTTGATTTTTATCAATCAGAGTCGATAGTCTCGTCTATCTACAATATGAATGACAAGAGATTCAATTTCAGTTGTTTACAAATTTTCTCATGGCGCTCAGTTCGGTCTGGTCGAAGCCCGGCCATTTACAGTAGATGACTTTTTGATATTGTATGTAATACTACGCATATGCTATAACATTATATTCATATTATATTTGATTATATGATTTATTTATTGTATTTTAATTATATCAAGGGTAGGGGCATCTGGGTATCCTCGTTTTACAAAAAGAGCGGGTTACCGTGTATGCTAGTACCGTTTCGAATACTGGACGTCCCTCAATTTATGTCAAGGGAATTTGGCATGGTTGAGAAAAATAAAGTATTTGATTACTTTTTGTAAAATAAGGACGCACTCTCTTTTCGGAAGCCTTGGCGGCGGGATTATAGTTTGCATGCTATCTTGGTTAGTCAACAACATGGTTGTAGCTTCTCGAGACTTTTTCCCTATTTAACCCTGGATACCGTAAGTGCCTCTGCTGACGATTCCATTCCCTTAGAAGTCTCATTGAGTGGTTATGATTGTGTTGCGTGGTAGCTAAGATAGACGTGTGGGTTATTTTTTTTGCCACAACCGCGGCGCTGCCGTAAACCCAAGGTGGATTCAATACATACATACATACATACATACAATCATTCAGATTGGTGTCATTTTTATAGAAATTTAACATTCATTGTGATCTTTTTAAGGCATTTGTGCAATACTTTAGTCAAAAATGTATTTTTGGAGTTATTCTTTCATTCATTTTTTTCAATTTTTCTAAAAGGCTTCCAATTTCATTAAAACTTATTGAAATTACATAAGATTTTCAAAAAATTGACTTTAGAAATATTATCCCAGTATATTGTTTTGCCTGCATGAACAAAAAATACTTAAGGCTCTTAATATTTAATTAATTTGAACAGATCACTTTTCTAACATAATAAAAAATAATTTTCTGCTGTTTATGTTTTCAATCGGTTTAAAAATTTCTGGATTTTTTCGTTCAGTTTTTCAATCTTACAGTTCTTTGGTCTTGGATTTTGTATTTCTCAGTCCAATTTCCAATCGGTTTCGGTTGATCCTTAGATGTATCTCGGCCGGATATTCAGAGTTGAAAGTCAACATTTTTATGAATTCAAATATGAGTATCAATGACACCATATCCTGCTGAAACAAAATATCACGTAGTGGTATCCCTTTGCCTTTCCTAGAGGTATCAAAATTTGATGAAAAAAATCTTTCTAAATCTGTTAATAAATAAACAATCAAGAATATAAACTCTAAACTAGGTTTTTTGATAAAATTTGCTTATGAATCAGTAAAACTATATATTTTTTCTAATTTTGGTAGCTTCGCTCAACATCTTATACGGAACTTCATGATAAAAAATGTATTTATCCCCATTTATCAAAAACCAGGACTTTGAGGGCAAACATTAACTGTGGAAAAACTTCTTATAAATACACAAAAATGATATTTTGATTAATGAATTTCAACAACAATTCAACGTTCAACGTTAAAAAGACAGACCACAGAATCTGACATTGATTTAGTGATGAACCTTATTAGATAAACGATGCTGAAGGCTTTTTTAAATGTTTCTTTTTTTAATTTTTTTCGCGATAAAATTGCAGTTATGGAAAATTTACTCTCTGATGTTCTCAAGATCAGAATATTATTAAAGAGCATTATTTCATGCAATTTTGAATTGGAATTCAAATTAGCCCGTGGGTTCAAAAGGTTGCTCAGCCCTGCTCTAAACGTTCTCTTAAATATTTTAAAATGTAAATACACATTGATTAATTTTTTAAAGCGCTTTTTTACATGAAGTGCTAAAAAAGCCACCAAAGTGAAAGGAAAAGCAGTAGCTAAACTTTTTATTTGTAGGTAAAAAGTTTCATCAATTGAAGCCGTCTTGAAAACCTGCGGTTGTATCTTTTTTCAACTTTCTACAGTTTTTTAGAAATATAAGCTTTTTTTGTATGGGATTTTCATCCTCTGGAATGACTCATCTCTAAGAAATCATAGCTCGAAAATAAATATAAAAAATATTATTTTTTCCATCTCATCGGTAGGTCATTTTTTTTGTCTTTATTTGAGAGGTTTTAAACTGACCAAACAACTCAGCCAGAGGACATAATATTATTCAAAAAGAAAGTCCTGCCGGAAGGGGCATTGGCCCGTTTTCGGCTTCATGGACCGGTTCGCGATTCAACATCAAACATTTAAGCAATCATTTCTCCCGAGAAAATCCAAAAGATGTATGCATTACACTATGAAAATTCCATAAAATTGCCTTTAAAAATTGTATTGACTTAAGCTTTTCCCCGAATTGTTCCCATTTTCCCAGCCCGCTCTAATAATTAACTTTCCTTAATTCTCTGTGAGTGCTCGCGCGTTGCGAAAATCCGAGCTACTCGCACGCAAAGCTGGCAAAATCGCTAAAAGTTGCCAAATCAACCGTTACAAATGTAATTAAAGTTTTTGGGGAACGTTTGTCGACAGCCAAGAAGTCTGGATCAGGGGGAAATCGAAAACCGGAAGCCGCTGAGACGACAAAGAGAGTTGCCGGTAGTTTCAAGCGAAACCCTAACCTCTCTCTCCGAGATGCTGCAAATAAGCTGGGTGTATCGTCTACAACCGTGCATCAAGCCGAAAAACGAGTCGGACTATCGACTTACAAGAAGCTAGTGACTCCAAATCGTGATGAAAAACAAAATACGACGACCAAAGCGCGATCCCGGAGGCTGTACACAACGATGCTGACGAAGTTTGACTGCGTGGTAATGGACGAAGAAACCTACGTCAGAGCCGACTACAAGCAGCTTCCGGGACAGGAGTTTTATACGGCAAATGGAAGGGAGAAGGTAGCAGATATTTTCAAGCACATGAAACTGTCAAAGTTCGCGAAGAAATATCTGGTTTGGCAAGCCATCTGTACCTGTGGCTTGAAAAGCAGCATTTTCATAGCTTCCGGGACTGTCAACCAAGAAATTTACGTGAAAGAGTGTTTTAATAAACGTCTGCTGCATTTCCTGAAGAAATACGGTTGTTCCGTACTGTTTTGGCCGGATTTGGCATCTTGCCATTACAGTGAAAAGGCCATGGAGCAGTACGCCGCCAACAACGCGCAGGTGGTTCCCAAGGACAAGAACCCTCCCAAGGACAACAACACGCCAGAGCTCCTCCTAATTGAGAAATACTGGGCTATTGTCAAGCGGAACCTAAAAAGGACCAAAAAAATTGCTAAGGACGAGCAGCAGTTCAAGGCAAACTGGCTTTCTGCGGCGAAGAAGGTGGACAAAGTTGCTGTACAAAATCTGATGGCAGGGGTTAAGCGAAAGGCCCGGCAATTCGGATTTGGAAAAGCGGAAGCTTAACTGAATATTTTTCCTGAATTTTATACTAATTAAACTTGAAAAAGAAATTAAATTTGATTTGAAATAAACGATTTTACCGATTTAAACGCGTTTTCTCTTGACCAAATTTTGACCGTATCACCCTTTACTTGTGAATCCCTCGGCGAATGGCTGGAAGTCCTGCATCCGGATGCATTCCACGACATTTTCACCAGCCTCGACTGGTTTCAGTTCATTTGTTTCGGTCATCAAACGAATAGTCAACGTAGGCAGGACCTGGCTCAAGTCCCTAGGGGCGAGTTGCAAATGGTTTCCTTGATGCTGAACCTTCAACTGGTAACGTTTCGCTCAGTGTTCTTCTGTTTAGTTGGGTTAGTCACAGTCATCTCCACTCTCCGATGCTGTATTCTTGAGATCTCCGATCGGTAGAAGAGAGAGCAGCGATCACGGGTAATCGTTCCAGGGTGTGATCTGCGTGTCTAGTGTTACTTCTTTTCCCTTCTGTAGAACAGATTTGATCATGCTGTCAGGTAAGGTTGGCTTGGATGTGAGCCTGAACCAGAAAAGTAGCTCCCTGTTGACCACAATTTAACTCGTTGCTCGTGTTCTATTGTGTATGTTGTTTAGTATTCTGTTGTACAATTATCGATCTATTTATCAACCTATAACCTATCTTATACTACTGTACCATTCTATCCAATTTTGGGGGATAATACCCATTCCAATGCTGCGTAACAAAATCCTGTATGCTGCTTTTGGAGCAGGTGAAAAGGTTTTCAGCCACAGACTGGTTCGCCTCTATAAGGTAGGTGATGTATAGATCAATTTTTCACCACTTTCTCGTTATACAAGGTCCTTGAGAATTCCTCAAAGTTCGGATGTAGCAAAAGAAGAACAGTTTCTAGCATATTTTGATCAATACTATATTCATTTTATTTACAAGGTTTTCCGTCTCAAGACATTGCCTGATGAACAATATTCCTCCAATTCACTCGGTCCATGGCAACCGTTCTCCAATTTCTCGAACATCTCACATTCGCCATATCACGGTCCACTTGGTCTAACCACCTCGCTCATTGCGCTCGTCTCGTTCCTACTGGATTCGTAGCGAACACCTGTTTTGCAAGATAGTCATCCGATATTCTCGCAACATTTCCAGCCCAGCGTATCCGTCCAGTCTTCGCCACCTTCTGGATACTGGATTCGCCGTAGAGTTGTGCGAGGTCGTGGTTCATCCTTCGGCTCCACACTCCTTTCTTCTGCACGCCGCCAAAATGGTTGTTAACCAGAGGACTGAAACAGCTGTCAAATCGCTAGCAAACGCACCGTACCGAATTTTGGTACCAGAACGTCAGTGTGGTTCCCGAAATTCAACACTTTACCCAACATAGGGTGATTGTCAAACGTATCTTTTGTTGTCATGCTGCAGATTAAGGATCAATTTTACAAGGATTTTGCTGAAAACTTTGCATCTTATATCAAATCATAATTTATTAGTGCTACCAATACATCCATTAATTGACATTCCCGAGCCGGAGAACCTGTTTTAAGGATTACCAAAAATTTCATCCGGTTGGAATTGTTGCAATGATGACGCTATGTTGTCCCTATGCGTTTTTCTCTCATTGCATTCATCTTCTTTCTGCAGGGTTCTTGGTATGGAAATGTGTGTGTTCTTCAGCTGCTTGTTCTTAATACTCGTTCCCGGTGAGTTCTTAACAAGAAAAAGTCGGGTGAGAGAAGATCATATACAAAAGAAACGAAATAAATAAGACAAACTCATATTAAAAAAAATCAATATAAAGAGGGTTAAAGAAAACAAAACTTAATAAAATACAGTTAATAAAGACTAACCAGCATAAATCAAGGAAAAAAATGCTAAAACAAGGTAAATTAAGACAAAACCTGATAAAACTAAACGAAACACATTGGAAAAAGATAGAACAATTGTAAATGATATTAAATAGAATAATCATGCCAGAGAAACGTGATCTAAGATAAAACAGGATTTTACATGTAGAAACAAGATGAAACAGGATTAAACATACTAAAGAAAAAAAAGAAACAATACTAAATAAGATAAAACTAGATATAACAAATTGAGGAAATCATAAGACAAGAACGACATAATAAGTTAAAAGAACTTAAAAATTGATACAGAAAAGTTTTCACAAGATAAAATTTGAGGTCACTCCAAGATGGAGGCTTCCGTTCCCCAGTAACATCGATAGTTTTATTATTTAATCTTCAAGCCCCTTATAAAACCAACCCTTTATCTACAAAGTCTGCTATAAAACTTCGAATATTACTTGGGGTTTATGGCTATATGCTAATGTGTTTTCAATGACATATTCATAGTCTTTTATTATTAATGTCTATTTGGTTGTGTTATGTCTTGATATGACGACTAACTATACTATTGAATTTACTTTTTTTAATGTTTCATCTTGTTTCATTTTGTGACGTCATGTGCTGTTTCAGCATGGTTTACCTTGTTTAATCTTTTTTTTGTTTTGTCGTATTTCGATAAACTTTTATCTTGTTCAGTCTTGGTTTCTCTCGCTTTGTCTTCTCCATCAAGGGTTTTCTGCCTTAACCATGTTTCATCTTGTTCAATATAGTGTTGTCTTGTTTTGACTAGTGTTTTCTTTCAGTTTGATCTTGTTTTATCCCGTTTTATGTTTGTTCATCAAGTATTGTCATTTTTTTTATCATGTTTAATATTGTTTTGCCTTATCTTCGATTTTCTTGTCATATACTATATATCAACTTTTATATCATAGTATCTGATTTTATAATATTATGTCTAGCTGTGCTTAGTTTCATTTTATATTTTGTATTTGACGGATTTCACTTCTAATCGATACGCAATTGGCATGACCCTCTTAGAATTCAATGAAACTATTTCCCAAGAAACACGAAAGTTCTATCAGAAACTCAACGCATCCCGCAAAAGCTTCGTGCCGCAAGCCGAAATGTGCCAGGATAAGGACGGGGGTATCCTGACGGACAATCGTGAGGTGATCAAAAGGTGGAAGCAGCACGTCGATGAACACCTGAACGGCGCACATGCAGGAGATCAAGACGGTGGGGGAATGTACATCGCCGGCGTAGCCAACGACGAAGACGAGCCACTCCCAACGATGAGTGAAGTTAAGGAAGCCATTCGCCAGCTGAATAGAAACAAGTCGGCTGGGAAGGATGGCATCGCAGCTGAACTCATCAAAATGGGCCCGGACAGGTTGGCCGATTGCCTACACCGGTTGATAATCCGGATCTGGGACATAGAACAGCTACCGGAGGAGTGGAAGGAGGGGGTAATATGCCCCATCTACAAGAAGGGCGACATATTGGACTGTGAGAACTACCGAGCGATCACTGTCCTCAATGCTGCCTACAAAGTGCTGTCCCGAATCCTACTCCGCCGCCTAACGCCACAAGCAAACAGATTCGTGGGAAGTCATCAGGCCGGCTTCATGGAGGGACGGTCAACGACGGACCAGATATTCACATTACGGCAAATCCTCCAAAAATGCCGGGAACACCAAGTCGCTACGCACCATCTATTCATCGACTTCAAAGCCGCATACGACACGATCGACCGTAACGAGCTATGGAAAATTATGGACGAGAACGGCTTCTCCGGGAAGCTGATCAGACTTATCAAGGCGACGATGGATGGAACGCAGTGCTGTGTGCGGATCTCGGGTGAATTGTCGAGTTCATTCGAATCGCGCAGGGGGCTTCGACAAGGTGATGGTCTATCCTAAGCTTGCCAGATTGCCCGGTTTTATCCGGGTTTGCCCGGATATTTGATGCAAAATTTTGAGAAAGTCCGGTCCGGCCCGGTTGCCCGGATATCGTGAAAAAAGTCCGGATATTGCCCGGATTTTTTCACAATTTTCACAAAGAAACCAAAAAAAATCATAGTTTTTGAGTAAGTTTCAGCGAAATCGATTAACGGTATGGACATTTTCAACGGTTGTTTCAAATAATTTCGCTGATTTACTTTTATAAACCTTTAAATATTTAAGTGTTCCAAAAAGTTTTTGGAAGTCTGCAATTACATTAATAAAATATTAATTTCATTTTTTTTGCTTTTATATTTTTTTTAAATTTTGCTTTTTGCCCGGTTATTGCCCGGTTTTTGGATTTTGCCCGGATTTTGCCAGGTTTTTTTGAAAAAATGCCCGGAATTGCTAGACCCGGATGGGAGTGGAAATAATTCTGGCAACCTTAGTCTATCCTGCATGATTTTCAACGTGGCGCTAGAAGGTGTTATTCGACGAGCGGTGGGCGAAATGCGGGGCACGATTTTCAACAGATCCAGTCAACTTATCTGCTTTGCCGATGACATTGATATAGTCGGCAGATCATCTGCGGCGGTGGAAGACATCTACCGCAAACTGAAACGCGAAGCAGGAAGGATTGGGTTGATGATTAATACGTCCAAGACGAAGTATATGCTGGCCTGCGGATCCGAGACCGACCGAACCCGCCTGTCCAGTAATAACAAGGTCACGATCGACGGCGACGAGCTGGAGATAGTCGAAGACTTTGTCTATCTCGGCTCACTGGTGACCGCAGATAATGACACCAGCCGTGAGATCCGGCGGCGAATTATCAGCGGAAGTCGTGCGTACTATGGACTCCACAAGCAACTGCGGTCGAGAAGACTTATCCCTCGCACGAAGTGTAACCTGTATATGACGCTTATTAGACCGGTTGTTCTCTACGGGCACGAGACATGGATATTGCTCGAGGAGGACCTGCGTACACTCGGAGTATTCGAGCGACGAGTGTTAAGAACCATCTTTGGCGGCGTACAGGAGAACGGAGTGTGGAGGCGAAGGATGAACCACGAGCTCGCGCGCCTCTACGGCGAACCCAGTATCCAGAAGGTGGTGAAGGCTGGCCGGATACGCTGGGCGGGACATGTTGCGAGAATGCCGGACGACTGTCCTGCAAAACAGGTGTTCGCTACGAATCCGGTAGGAACAAGACGAGCGGGGGCGCAACGAGCAAGGTGGTTAGACTAAGGTTGCCAGAATTTTTTCCACTCCCTTCCGGGCCTAGCAATTCCGGGCATTTTTTCAAAAAAACCTGGCAAAATCCGGGCATGGATTTCAATTTGTCAAATCCAAAAACCGGGCAAAAACCGGGCAAAATTTAGGTGTAAATATACATAAAAGCAATGAAAAAATGCAAAAAAAAAATGAAATTAATATTTTATTAATGTAATTGCAGACTTCCAAAAACTTTTTGGAACACTTAAATATTGAAAGGTTTATAAAAGCAAACCGTTGAAAATTTCCAACCCGTTAATCGATTTTGCTGAAACTTACTCAAAAACTTTGATTTTTTTTTTGTTTCTTTGTGAAAATTGTGAAAAAATCCGGGCAATATCCGGACTTTTTTCACGATATCCGGGCAACCGGGCCGGACCGGACTTTATCGAAATTTTTCATCAAATATCCGGGCAAACCCGGATAAAACCGGGCAATCTGGCAAGCTTAGGTTAGACCAATAGAGTGTGATCTGGCGAACGTGGGGTGCCCGAGAAATTGGAGAACGGCTGCTATGAACCGAGTGAATTTTAGGAATTATGTTCGTCAAGTTATGTTGTAAGACGGAATACTATGTAAATAAAAAAAAAATAAAATAAATAACACCTGGCTTACTAAAACCAGAATCGCGCCAGCCTCTACTAGACCACATCGGCGCTTAGAAATTTTATAAACATTTTAAACTCGAAAATTATATTTCCTACACAAATCGTGTTCATGAGAAAGTTTTGGAAGAATGATTGAATTACAAAAAATGAATTTTCATTGAAATTCCACACTGAGAAAATGCATTTTAAAACTTAAACTCAATTTCCCAAAAAAATGTCAGCTCAGATTTTCGTTGGTGATGAAAAGAATTAGAGAAACATGAGCTATCAAAGAACGAAAGAACATAAGCCCTAAATATCGAAAATGTGATTATTTTCAGGTACAAAGATGTACCAAGCGATTTCATAACTTCAATATTGATGTCATCTAAGAATTTTATGTAGTTTTTTTGAAGCCGGGTAGTTAAAAGTCGTCCACACATTGCAACTAGTGCATATTTAAGGGAAAAATGTTTTTGTATCAAAAACTTTTTCATTTTTTTTTTAAATCATGTAATTTATTTTTTATTGTAGATTTTCAACCCCTAATTAAAAAACTGCTTCGATTAATTGATTTTGGAGAAATAATAGCATCAATTGTAGTGGTTGATGGTAAAAGTAAGTGGAAACCCTACTCTGAAAAAAAATGCAAACTGAAAACTTAAAGTTTATTTAAAAAATATGGCCATCTCAGAATTCGATGATTTTTTTTGTGGTGGGAAATAATGTGGTCTTCAACTCTTCATCGCAACATCGCAAAGTGAGCTCTGTTAAGAGAAAAAAAGTTTTCTAACAAAAACTTTTAATGTTTTTTTTAACGAAAAACAAATTGTTTGGGTACATTATGATAAAACTAAATAAAGCAGATCATTATAGTATTCCATGGACTCCGAGCATATTAAAAATGAAAAAACTCACATAAAACATATATTTGAAATAATTATAAATGGGAGGCTCCGTTTGATCGACCTATATGGAGCGTTAGTCTAAGTTTCAATAAAAACGACAAGAATAGAATAATAATAAATTTAATAATAATAATATTTGTAATCTTAGCATGCTTATACTTTATTTTGTTGCCTTTGTATCATCTTCAAAATTAAAGTACTTTTAGCAGCAAATTAAATTTTGTTATAGGTACAAACGAATGAAACTTTTGTGTTCCGGCATCACTGACTCCGGATTTTGTTCCTGAAACCCGACCTCGGGTATTGGGTCCAGATTTCGAATTGTTTGAACTGTTTGAATTACTGGCTTTTCTCATGACTGCAGTCTAACATAAGATTTCAATTTTTTTTAAGTATGTATGCATCTATTTTTTTTATCACTCCTGCCTGGTAGTCGTTACAAACTTGTTTATTTTTCCTTCTTTATTCACAGAGCCATGGAAGCGACTGCAATGAGCTCCAGCAACTTGCTCATTCATGCTATTTCTGATGACAGTGAGCTCGACGGATACCAAGGACACGTTATAGTAAGTATCGATACTTTATAACCATCTGGAATGAGCTGAGCATTCTTCCGCAAAAATGCAGATAATGCTAATGAAGCCAAATTAAATTCTTCCCACATCATCTTACATGCATATATCGATTCGCAAAATTTTCTTCCTTTATTGGTCAACCCATAATCTATTCTTGGCTTGTTTCCAAATGCAGGGTTGTAGAGTTTCCAAAAAGCCAACAAAAGGCACCGTCACCCTGCAACTTTTTTTCCCAATGAAAAGTTTAAACAACTTTGGAAAGTTGCTCGTCGAACCGCATTCGATGCTATTTTGTATGCATTTCTCCGGTTCTGGGCCCCGTTTGCCCCAAGAGGCTCAACTGTTGAGAATAAGGCAAACTGCCTGCTTGCCGGCCAAAAGCAGCAGCCGCCGCCAGTGGCTTTGGAATCTTAATTGAATTCCACGAAGTTACTTTTGCAACTACGGAACGCCGCCGCCAGTAGTGGTTCCGGTGCTGTTGAAAGAATATGCCAGAACTATGCCTGTAAAGTTTTCAACCGCCCAACAATAATGCTCAATGCACTGGAGAGAAAACGAAAAACTGAATACTTTATCAGTAAATTTTTCTGAAAACGTCCAGCCAAACTTACTAAACAAACCTCTAAATTGTTGGAGTTTAATAATAACATTTTTAAATTTTCTCATAATTTCCACACAAAAATACTTCAGAAACCTTGCAATTCTTATTAAAATATTCCTAAAGCGCGAATATTGAAACATTTGACAATTTTTAACATTTCCACAAATTTGTCCAGAGTGGTGTTTTCCAATTCTGGGGTCCTCCACTTTAAGCTTCCTATGCCTACTAGAAGGCCCCAGAATATGGGTTGCGTGTATTTTACAGCACCGGAGCTTTTTTTAACACGTTTGAAGAGCGGCGCCATTTTTTATGCTTGTCTCTCAATGCGATAGAGAAAATGGCAGAAACAGACATTCACCCTCACCATGTCGTGACTCGCAAGAAAGAGGCCCATCGAGATTGGGATGATGATGATGGTGGCAAAAATATGGCGCGAAAACATGGAAGTAACAGTTTCGAAGCCAATTAGGGAGTCTTTGTTACTGACAACGTCGGCGATGTCGGGCGTTTCATGTATTTTCATTAACTTTTTTTTTTCGCCACATTTTTGTCCTCCACCGTTGTCGAGCGATGGTCTCGTTCTGCTGTTATGGTAGTAGCTAGCTAGAGTCAGAACGAAAAGTTTACCCGGAGAAGTGCCTTTCGATAAAGGATGATGAAAAGTAGAATGAATGTTATTGTTATTTCTGTCGTGGTGTATATTTCTTGCCATTAAACTGAAGTAGAGAACCCAATCCCAAGTCGTATGTTTGATAGACCCGATTTTTTTGCCAGAAAATAACATCAGAGCGTGTTTTTATATAGGAATACTCAACCACAGTGAGTTGTTATGGTTTTTGGAAAACATATAAAATAACAATTTGTAATAAACCGTCAGTTTTCTATCAGAACACAAAAATTAAATTGAAAAAACTCGCCATTTGTCACGGCACAGAATTCAGAAAAAAGACCACAAAATCAAATTTATCGAAAGGTTAAAATTTTCAAAATTATCAAAATGGTCAAAATGTTAAAATTGTCAAAATCGTCAAAATTGTCAAAATTGTCAAAATTTTCAAAATTGTCAAAATTGTCAAAATTTTCAAAATTGTCAAAATTGTCAAAATTGTCAAAATTGTCAAAATTGTCAAAATTGTCAAAATTGTCAAAATTGTCAAAATTGTCAAAATTGTCAAAATTGTCAAAATTGTCAAAATTGTCAAAATTGTCAAAATTGTCAAAATTGTCAAAATTGTCAAAATTGTCAAAATTGTCAAAATTGTCAAAATTGTCAAAATTGTCAAAATTGTCAAAATTGTCAAAATTGTCAAAATTGTCAAAATTGTCAAAATTGTCAAAATTGTCAAAATTGTCAAAATTGTCAAAATTGTCAAAATTGTCAAAATTGTCAAAATTGTCAAAATTGTCAAAATTGTCAAAATTGTCAAAATTGTCAAAATTTTCAAAATTGTCAAAATTGTCAAAATTGTCAAAATTGTCAAAATTGTTAAAATTGTCAAAATTTTCCAAATTATCAAAATTGTCAAAATTGTCAAAATTGTCAAAATTGTCAAAATTGTCAAAATTGCCAAAATTGTCAAAATTTTCAAAATTGTCAAAATTGCCAAAATTGTCAAAATTGTCAAAATTGTCAAAATTGTCAAAATTGTCAAAATTGTCAAAATTGTCAAAAATGTCAAAATTGTCAAAATTGTCAAAATTGTCAAAATTGTCAAAATTGTCAAATTGTCAAAATTGTCAAAATTGTCAAAATTGTCAAAATTGTCAAAATTGTCAAAATTGTCAAAATTGTCAAAATTGTCAAAATTGTCAAAATTGTCAAAATTGTCAAAATTGTCAAAAAAATTGTCAAAATTGTCAAAATTGTCAAAATTGTCAAAATTGTCAAAATTGTCAAAATTGTCTAAATAGTCTAAATTGTCTAAATTGTCTAAATTGCCAAAATTGTCAAAATTGTCAAAATTGTCAAAATTGTCAAAATTGTCAAAATTGTCAAAACTGTCAAAATTGTCAAAGGTGTAAAAATTTTCAAAATTGTCAAAAGTGTCAAAATTGTCAAAATTGTCAAAATTGTCAAAATTGTCAAAATTGTCAAAATTGTCAAAATTGTCAAAATTGTCAAAATTGTCAAAATTGTCAAAATTGTCAAAGTTGCCAAAATTGTCAAAATTGTCAAAATTGTCAGAATTGTCAAAATTGTCAAAATTGTCAAAATTGTCAAAATTGTCAAAATTGTCAAAATTGTCAAAATTGTCAAAATTGTCAAAATTGTCAAAATTGTCAAAATTGTCAAAATTGTCAAAATTGTCAAAATTGTCAAAATTGTCAAAATTGTCAAAATTGTCAAAATTGTCAAAATTGTCAAAATTGTCAAAATTGTCAAAATTGTCAAAATTGTCAAAATTGTCAAAATTGTCAAAATTGTCAAAATTGTCAAAATTGTCAAAATTGTCAAAATTGTCGAAATTGTCAAAATTGTCAAAATTGTCAAAATTGTCAAAATTGTCAAAATTGTCAAAATTGTCAAAATTGTCAAAATTGTCAAAATTGTCAAAATTGTCAAAATTGTCAAAATTGTCAAAATTGTCAAAATTGTCAAAATTGTCAAAATTGTCAAAATTGTCAAAATTGTCAAAATTGTCAAAATTGTCAAAATTGTCAAAATTGTCAAAATTGTCAAAATTGTCAAAATTGTCAAAATTGTCAAAATTGTCAAAATTGTCGAAATTGTCAAAATTGTCAAAATTGTCAAAATTGTCAAAATTGTCAAAATTGTCAAAATTGTCCAAATTGTCAAAATTGTCAAAATTGTCAAAATTGTCAAAATTGTCAAAATTGTCAAAATTGTCAAAATTGTCAAAATTGTCAAAATTGTCAAAATTGTCAAAATTGTCAAAATTGTCAAAATTGTCAAAATTGTCAAAATTGTCAAAATTGTCAAAATTGTCAAAATTGTCAAAATTGTCAAAATTGTCAAAATTGTCAAAATTGTCAAAATTGTCAAAATTGTCAAAATTGTCAAAATTGTCAAAATTGTCAAAATTGTCAAAATTGTCAAAATTGTCAAAAATGTCAAAATTGTCAAAATTGTCAAAATTGTCAAAATTGTCAAAATTGTCAAAATTGTCAAAATTGTCAAAATTGTCAAAATTGTCAAAATTGTCAAGATTGTCAAAATTGTCAGAATTGTCAAAATTGTCAAAATTGTCAAAATTGTCAAAAATGTCAAAATTGTCAAAATTGTCAAAATTGTCAAAATTGTCAAAATTGTCAAAATTGTCAAAATTGTCAAAATTGTCAAAATTGTCAAAATTGTCAAAATTGTCAAAATTGTCAAAATTGTCAAAATTGTAAAAATTGTCAAAATTGTCAAAATTGTCAAAATTGTCAAAATTGTCAAAATTGTCAAAATTGTCAAAATTGTCAAAATTGTCAAAATTGTCAAAATTGTCAAAATTGTCAAAATTGTCAAAATTGTCAAAATTGTCAAAATTGTCAAAATTGTCAAAATTGTCAAAATTGTCAAAATTGTCAAAATTGTCAAAATTGTAAAAATTGTCAAAATTGTCAAAATTGTCAAAATTGTCAAAATTGTCAAAATTGTCAAAATGGTCAAACTAGTAAAAATTGTCAAAATTGTCAAAATTGTAAAAATTGCCAAATTGCCAAAATTGTCAAAATTGTCGAAATTGTCAAAATTGTCAAAATTGTCAAAATTGTCAAAATTGTCAAAATTGTCAAAATTGTCAAGATTGTCAAAATTGTCAAAATTGTCAAAATTGTCAAAATTGTCAAAATTGCCAAAATTGTCAAAATTGTCAAAATTGTCAATATTGTCAAAAATGTCAAAATTGTCAAAATTGTCAAAATTGTCAAAATTGTTAAAATTGTCAAAATTGTCAAAATTGTCAAGATTGTCAAAATTGTCAGAATTGTCAAAATTGTCAAAATTGTCAAAATTGTCAAAAATGTCAAAATTGTCAAAATTGTCAAAATTGTCAAAATTGTCAAAATTGTCAAAATTGTCAAAATTGTCAAAATTGTCAAAATTGTCAAAATTGTCAAAATTGTCAAAATTGTCAAAATTGTCAAAATTGTCAAAATTGTCAAAATTGTCAAAATTGTCAAAATTGTCAAAATTGTCAAAATTGTCAAAATTGTCAAAATTGTCAAAATTGTCAAAATTGTCAAAATTGTCAAAATTGTAAAAATTGTCAAAATTGTAAAAATTGTCAAAATTGTCAAAATTGTCAAAATTGTCAAAATTGTCAAAATGGTCAAACTAGTAAAAATTGTCAAAATTGTAAAAATTGCCAAATTGTCAAAATTGTCAAAATTGTCGAAATTGTCAAAATATTCAAAATTGTCAAAATTGTCAAAATTGTCAAAATTGTCAAAATTGTCAAAATTGTCAAAATTGTCAAAATTGTCAAAATTGTCAAAATTGTCAAAATTGTCAAAATTGTCAAAATTGTCAAAATTGTCAAAATTGTCAAAATTGTCAAAATTGTCAAAATTGTTAAAATTGTCAAAATTATCAAAATTATCACAATTGTCAAACTAATGAAAATTGTCAAAATTGTCAAACTAGTGAAAATTGTCAAAATTTTCAAAATTGACGACATTGCCAAAATTGTCGATATTGTCATAATCCGAATTGTACCGAAAAATTGTGAAGTGTTAAGTTCATACCAAATTTGTTCAAACTGTTTAGCGAAATGGGAGATAGAAGTGTCCAATTTCATTTAAAAATTGCCAAATGTCATAAAATCTATGGTATCATATATCAAAATTGTGTTCATTTTTTTAGTAACCAAAATAAGGTGGATACATTTAAATTTGTGACAGGTTTACCATCTCATTTACTAATATTGTTCCTTATTCTATCATTGGTGAAACTTATAGAAAAATAAAAAAACGTCCGAAACAGCATCACATTTTTCCAACTGTAGATATTCATTCCGGCTTCGATGCACACCTCACGGGCCATCGCAGTTATCAGCTTAGCTCTCTTAGCAGCTCGGAATTGCCAGGGCACGCAAACTTCTATCCTCATTTCGGAGCAAACAATACGGAATGATGATAATGAGATTTCTTCGTGTCTTCCCTTGCCCTGCTGCTGCTGCTACAAGTGCATATCTTTGGCATTCCTCAGTCTGGCAGCCCTCTGCAGGTATTCTACCAAACTTTGCACGGCAAAGTCTCAGCTGTCAGCTTCTATTCTGCATCAACTTAAAGCAATCCGAGAACATTCTTCCGTTATCATTTTGGCATGCAGAACAAAACAGACGACTTCCTTCCCTAGTCGGTTGCAGAAGAAAAATAAAACTGAAAGACCAAAGCTGCATTAAAGCAGCACAGAGGCTGTGCCCAAACTAAGCTAGAACCTTCATCTGCAACAGCACCTCATCACCTGGACGAAACGAAGAGAAGAAGCAAGGGGCGAGTTCTTTTGTCAACCCGAAAGCCAGTCTTTTGCTCTTGTCTCTACCAAAATCTCCTACCACAGAAAATGATTCATTCTGATGACACAACGAATGAATGAAAGGCTACAGAATAGAAGCACACAGCAACAATCTATCCGACTCTCTGGAGCCACCTGTTTTTCATATCATCATCATCATCGGGTGTCAGCTGAAGGAACTGTTGCTCGTCCAAATTCTTCTACTGTTTATATTCTTTGAGATATCTACATTTTCAAAGGTTGCCAAATGCCATATTTGATTGACTGTCACAAAACACTGGTGAAATTTTTTCGATGAACTGCGATTATTTAGTAAAAAAAAGTGTTCTGTTAATTAAACGATATAGATGTTTTTATTGTAAGATTTTTGAAAATATCGTCGGAACCATTCTTGAAAAATTATGCGGTAAAATGGCTTTCACATGGCATTCATATCTAATAAGCTAACCCGACAAACCTTGGGCATAGACTTTTAATTTGTACGTATGATGGCCCACCATGGGTGAACGGATTCACTGCAGTTTTATCACAGTAAGTTCTTCCATGCATTCTTTAGCGTAATGGCTCGACAAATCTTTAATGAAGTATGGTTTCGTATGAACTGATATGAAATATATGTTTTTCATATCCCTGTTTGTGTTTTTTCTAAAAAAATATTTCCATCATCCTCAAAACAAGTTGTAAATCTATTAAATTATAAATTTCTTCTATTCACAACAGGTATTCCATGTAGCAACAATCTTGACTCTTGATTATTTCATCAGCAAATTCATTTCTCTGTTGGCATTAAGCAAAATGTCGATTTTGTAAATGTTTAGAACGAATATTGAAATACCTCCACTATGCCTTGAAAGAGAAAAACAATGTATTGTACACCCATAGAAGAGGTTGCAAAAATCCAATGCCTTTTTAGCAAATCTCTGTGCCGATAATGCGCTGAAATGTGCACTACATTCAAGCGAAACAAGAAAAACATTTTATGGGATTTCCTTCCTATTGGATAATTCATCCCAGAAACAAGAAAATAAAAATTAAAACCACAGCGCTGTAGTGAGAATCGAACTCGAATCACCAATTGTATCGTCTTGCCAGTCCGACATTCTAACCAGTGTACTGTTCGAGCTTCATGCAGGAGGAGGTATATTTGTCATAGGCTTTCTGTTACCGATCAATCACAAAAAAAAACGTACAACGGCGGCTTCCCGGCGTTTGGCCTCCTTTCAATGCATTCCTTTGTCTTAAGATGGAAACGGGAAAGGGAACGGGAGTGAAGGAACGGGAAACCCATTGAATGAGAACTGTGCCTTGCTTACTGCCTGCTATTACATACACACGCTACATATACACAGCTGCTAAAGCCGGGCAGCTTGGCCGGTGTTGTTTGCCGGTGAATTGAAGGAATGTTTTTGTTGTTGCTTTTGCTACATACACACGCACAGCTTAGCCGTGTTTGCCGGTGGATTGAATTAGAAGGATGTTTTTGTTGTTGCTTTTGCTACATTCACACGCACAGTGCTCGGTTCGCTGGCTGCCTGGTGTTGGCCGGTATTTATTTCCATCCTTCTTCGGCTTGTGATGCGATGGGGAGGGACGCCAAAACGTTTTTATTTTGTTTCATTCAGACATACGCAATTCGGTTGCGCTGGGAGGTTAATGCCGGTGGGCGCAAATCGAATCAGTGCCGGTCGCGTTATCTTCTTGTACCAATGATGCTATGAAATTGACTACACGCCATTGGCACAGAGGCTGAATTTTGGGTGTAGTGTAGCCTATTATGTTCAAAGAATTCAAATTTAAGTCTTCAGTCAAATGGGTTTCGACAAAAACTACAACCGTCGTCTTTAATTCCTTGATCACTATGCAAATTTATAAAATGTCAGATTTGGATTGCTATTTACCATAGTCTATGAATGTTTTAGCTTTGGAAACTTTTCGTTTGTAAATTTCACAATCATAGCTCCAAGCTAGGTTACAAGTGTTCAGATGATTCTCTAAATCAGGTGGATTATGATTCCACTTTTTATTGTTTTCAATTTTAACCACAGTAATTTCTGACTCGGACAAATTATTCTGTTTTTGCAATAATTTTACAAACTCCTGTTCATCAAAGTTTTCGTCATGTTCAAATCCTACTATCTTGAGCTTAAGTTCAGCTGGTTTTTTAACCTCAACTATGTACTTTTTCCCGAAAACCTTTTGGGCATGAGCCACGAACTTCCACGCCACGAACTTCCACGCCCAACGATACTGGGTCTAAAAATGACTTTAACTATTTACGAGTAATTTCAATTTTTTGTTCAATAAAGGCTTTTAACCCTCATCCGCATTAGAGTGTCATTTTGACACTATTTCAAGTTTGAATGCTTGTAACTTTTTTCAGAAGTATCAAAAAACAAAAATTTCTTCGGGGACCCTAAATGAATTCAAAAGTTCTTTAAATTTGCATCTTTACTTTATTTATGGACGAACCCTGGAAGCCTGGACAAAAAAACTCCCTTTTCCGACTTAGAGTGTCATTTTGACACTCCAAAAGTAAAATCCATTTAAGTCGTTTGAATTGTAATGAACTTCATATAAAACTTATATCAATAGTAACCTTGTAATGTCAGTAAAATATGTTTAGAACATTATATATAGCTAAAGCTTCTAGTTTTCTCGTTATTCAGCATGAAAGAAAAACAAATCCGAAAAAACATGCCTCACGAAAACTGCTTTAGTTCATATGTTACACTTCCAAAAAAATATTTGCCTTACGCATATGAAAGCTGAAGTTAATGTCTACATTATGGTACAAAGAAATAATTTTTTAAATTTTTTTTAAGGAAATGGTCACAAAAAGTTCAAAAAAGTGGTTTGAAAACCCTACTTTTCATTCAATTGCTAGTAAATACTGTTTGAGCGATGGTAGAGTGTTTTGAAAAATATGACTACAAACTTTATTGAAATTCTAACATTTTGCTGTCTTTAGATTTTCGATGCAACAAAAATTGAATTTACTCGAATTTTTTAAAGTTGGCTACTTTGCGCGATTTTTTCACTATTTGAAATTTCATCTGTTTTTGTGGTCTTCCGTCAGGTTGTTCCCGGATTTTCAGTGCTTTCTCGCCGTTTAAAGCAATTAAAACTATATCCATTGAAAAGGGAATTTAATCTACATTCTAGTGAGGTGCAACAATTTACGCTGTGAGATTTCACAAAAATATGAAAATTATAAACGTAAAATCATTCCTGAATTTCTAGAACTACAAGCAGCGGTCCAGCAAAACGTATTTGATTGCTCTCCGAGTAGGTACGGTGGGTGGTTATTCGGACCGAGAGCGAAGCCGACAGACGAAATAACGATGCGTGTCGTGCATTTCTTGGTCTGTCGGCTTCGCTCTCTGCCCGAATAACCACCCACCGTACCTACTCGGAGAGCAAACAAACACGTTTTGCTGGACCGCTGCTTGTAGTTCTAGAAATTCAGGAATGATTTTACGTTTATAATTTTCATATTTTTGTGAAATCTTACAGCGTGAATTGTTGCACCTCACTAGAATGTAGATTAGATGTGCTTTCCAATGAATATACTTTTGATTGGTCCGAACAAAGTAAAAGCACTGCAAATCTGGGTACAACCTGACGGAGGACCACAAAAACAGATGAAATTTCAAATAGTGAAAAATCGCGCAAAGTAGCCAACTTCGAAAAATTCCAGTAAATTCAATTTTTGTTGCATCGAAAATCTAAAGACAGCAAAATGTTAGAATTTCAATAAAGTTTGTAGTCATATTTTTTAAAACACTCTACCATAGCTCAAACAGTATTTACTAGCAATCGAATGAAAAGTAGGTTTTTCAGACCACTTTTTTGAACTTTTTGTGTACATTTCATTAAAAAAATTTAAAAAAATATTTCTTTGTTCCATGATGTAGACATTAACTTCAGCTTTCATATGTATAAGGCAAATATTTTTTTGGACGTGTAACATATGAACAACAGCAGTTTTCCTGAGGCATGTTTTTTCGGATTTTTTTCTTTCATGCTGAATAACGAGAAAACTAGAAGCTTTAGCTATATATAATGTTCTAGACATATTTTACTGACGTTACAAGGTTTCTAGTGATATAAGTTTCATTGTAATCGGTTAGATATAAAGAGAGTTATAACGCTTTTGGCTTGGAGTGTCAAAATGACACTCCTAGTGCTGATTAGGGTAATGAAATCTAATGCGGATGAGGGATAAACGAACTGTTTCTTCTAACTTTATAAGCGAATGATTTGTGCTTTTATTTACTTTTGTATCAGGTTCTAATCCAGTCTTATCTACTTGATTTTCATTAGTTACTCTAGTATCTATTGAATTCTGAACGCCAGTTGATTTCACTGCGTTCGAATAGGATATCGTTGAGATTTTGTCATTAGCATTCAGTTAACGTTTTTTCAAATTCGAACGCAAATGATATCGAACAACTTCTTTACTAGGATTTAGCCATCTTTCAAAAACCACCCAGTAAACATGAATCGGCAGAGAGGTAACTCAAATCGACAGAGGGTTCGTATTGATCTCTCTAGCGATTTTGCATCATCTAATCGGCAGAGAGGAACACACCATACGCGTGCCTTGGGTGAGTGACACGAAATAATCTAAGACACGCCCTCCAGAGAAACACACGAAAACAACCCGAGTCGTGTTTGTATTTTTCTCTTCGAGACGCGTGTGTGGATCTTTTTGTGTCCTTCATAGTGATAATTGTGAACATTGTCATTCGGAGTCAGTGAAAAGTGGTTCCTGCGGAAAACGGCCCCCAACTGCTTGGAAAAAGATGAGCTGGATCGCTGGACCGAGTGAGGTGACCGAGAAACTGGTACGAATTTTCTTTCGCGCACTACAAACTATTCTTCGCAAAAGATGCCTAAAGAATGACCGTTATTTTTCGCATTTGGTTGAGTCACCTTTTGCACTCACACACTCTTAGAACTACAAGAATCGCATTAGCACAATTCAATATTTCGCACTGTATCTGATGAATGTGTTCATTAATACCCCAGTTCATTGACGTAATTTCCGTGATGCCAGAACATTAATTTTTTATTATTAACTCTTTTTTCAAGAATAATATGTTCATACAAAGAATCCTAACACACACTTTTTTTAATTATATTTCCCAATCTATATCCACCACAGTCAGGACTCCATTACCGTGGCTAAGTATTTTTACATTTCGTTTTTGTTTTTTGTTACTATCACCATCGATCGTTGCTATTGTATTGGTAATAAGCGGCTTGCCTGCCTGCGAAGTCGACTGCTACGATTGAAAGCACGCTTATAAAAAACACGGAGATAAATGCGACTACACCGTACGAGAGTACGATTCAAACTGATTTCGCATGTACGCATTCGTATTCGTTGCCTCTATGTATCTCGGCATGACAAACCGAATGAGAATTCGCGTTCTTGGAGTGTCGCCGAAATTGAAACCGTTTTATTCTAAGTTCGGTGACTCAACTCTCAATTTTTTGCATGCTCTGTCGATTTTTGAGAGGACGCGCTTACTAGGCATAACAGAGAACTTCATCAGCTGTTGCCCATATTCTCATATTCTCCCCGAGCAACAAAGCACTCAGCTTACCACTCATTCTCTCGCGTTCATCCATCCAGGCACTCACTGAACGCATACACTCGCACACATATGGGAGCGGCTAAAGCCGCTTATTACCAATACAATAGCAACGATCGATGGTGATAGTAACAACAAACAAAAACGAAATGTAAAAATACTTAGCCACGGTAATGGAGTCCTGACTGTGGTGGATATAGATTGGGAAATATAAATAAAAAAAGTGTGTGTTCGGATTCTTTGTATGAACATATTATTCTTGAAAAAAGAGTTAATAATAAAAAATTAATGTTCTGGCATCACGGAAATTACGTCAATGAACTGGGGTATTAATGAACACATTCATCAGATACAGTGCGAAATATTGAATTGTGCTAATGCGATTCTTGTAGTTCTAAGAGTGTGTGAGTGCAAAAGGTGACTCAACCAAATGCGAAAAATAACGGTCATTCTTTAGGCATCTTTTGCGAAGAATAGTTTGTAGTGCGCGAAAGAAAATTCGTAACAGTTTCTTGGTCACCACACTCGGTCCAGCGATCCAGCTCAACTTTTTCCAAGCAGTTGGGGGCCGTTTTCCGCAGGAACCACTTTTCACTGACTCCGAATGACAATGTTCACAATTATCACAATGAAAGACACAAAAAGATCCACATTAAAACTGTTTTGCACTAGGAAAAAAAACTCGGCACTAAAAAACGGTAGGTACATCACATCAGCTCTGCTGTTTTGAGCTCTCTCCACATTAAATACCTTACTATTTTCTCAGAAGCCAAAAAAATTATTCGGGTATTCGGGAAACTTGACCTGTTGCGGTATAACCTCACAACAAGCTTCAATTCGGACGAAGTAAAAACACTCCTTTTTAGCAGATTCAATCAGCTTAAAAGCTATAAACAAAATTTATTTGAAGTGTTTTTAAAGGTTGTATAAAGGAAAATCTGTGAAAACTTACATTAAAGTGTCCTTATCAAATTCACTATCTTTAACAGTAAACTACTTTGCCGCCTTTTTTGAGTCCCGTTGGCCTGGGGGAGGAAGACATTTGCTTACATCCGTTCACCCAGCATGTCAGTTGTTCCAGGAAGGGTGGTTAAGTATTGCCAGTCCTTTTGGTCTACAGAGCCGTAACTCTTCGAAGGGTCGACGGATGTTTAGATGGCCTCAACATGACCTTTGAATTAATGGCTTTATTTTCGAAATCTTCGTAATGCGAACCGCGATCGGTTGGCAACTCTGATTGCTAATCACGCGTTCTTTCCTCGGTGCGTAAATTCGTTCGTTTTCAAGTTTTAAAGAAAAGCTAATTCCGTGTTTTATAACAAAATAACCGAGAAAATTCCAATTGGACATTCATTTCAATACCTGCAACTTGAACATTCTTCACCTAACTTCTATTGGAATTATATGTCAAGAAATGTACCAGAACCTTGTTATAGAATAGATGTTGCAATTCCGATTGACTACAGTCTCATAAAATGGAGAGTTGTTGCGTAGCGTCAACCGAAGTTTTAGGCGACTGCGAATGCGAATCATATTGCATATTATTATACTACTACATATATTATTTTATATTATATCAAATTCTTTAACATTGCATTATGAATATCATACTACAATATATTGTAATACCCACCTTTATTATTTTCAGACTGTTGGGTTGGATTCAAACTAACAAATTTATTATAACCTTTACAAGAATATGCATTTTTTTGCAGTTAATTTCTAACAGATCAATGGAAAATAGAAGTTTTTTTAAGTCTTTTCTTAAAATATGTTTTTATTTGCAGGTCATAAAAAAATTATATGATGACTAGCTGATCCCGTACGAACTTCGTTTCGCTTTAAATCATTTGTACGTCAAAATAAGTTTAGAAAATGAATTCGAAACATTCTTTCGACAATTTTGGGGAAAAAATTCAACAGTGTTTAAAGTCGCTACTATTACTATTGCTTGAAATTCAAATTAAACGGTTGATTGGCTTTTTATTAAAATTTATGTGAGAGTGTTTTCTTCTCGATCGGTTGCCAAATCTAGACATTATGACAGAAACATGTGCTATTTGATTATGTGCACGACTCTTTTGCTTGACCTTCACACTTAAATTGGTATCAATTAAAAAAATTATTGCACAAAACACTGAACTTTCAATGAAACCCTCTTTTTCTTTCCCATGGCCCGAACTTCGATAATTGAAACCAATTTTACGTTCCTCAAAACTCCCTTGTGCCATTTTTTCTTTTCAAATTATATGTAAAATAACGTCAGGAACTTGAAAACAGTGAACAGTGAATATAGACGCCCTTTTCGCCGACCCTTGACACGGAACATGCTACCTGGAGTCAATTGCTCATAGTTTATAACCCTCATCTGAACATTTTCATCTCAATCCGATGCATGATCACGACAATATCGCGAAAACAGTGAGAAATTAACATGGACGGCCTTTTTTTTACCACGATTCAAAACTTGACACCTGAAATCAATTATCTTTTTTGTTAAACTCCCATGTGTCAATTTTCATTACAATTCTATGCTCAATCAAGAAAATATCGTAAAAACAGTGAACAGATAATTACCCCTTTTGCTGACCCCTGAGTCAAGATTTGAAACCTAAAAGCAAAAGAGCGTCCCTCAAAACTCCTATGCGGAAATTTTCATCTCAATCCAATGTAGAATAACGTCAAAATCGCAAAAACATTAAAGTTGGGTATGGACGACTCCTTCAGCCGACTTCTGATCCGCAATTCGAAACTTGAAATCGATTGCTCGTCCCTCAAAACACTCATGTGCTAATTTTCATCACAAAACGATCTATAATAACGCCAATATCGCAAAAACATTAATCAGTGGATATGGACAACCCCTTTTGCCGACCCCTAACCCTAAATTTGATAACTGTAATCGATTGCTCGTCTCTCAAAACACTCATGTGCAAATTTTCATCACAATCCGATGTATAATAACGCCAATATCGCAAAAACATTAATCAATGAATATGGACGACCCCTTTGGCCGACCCTAAATTTGATAACTTTAATCGATTGCTCGTCTCTCAAAACACTCATGTGCAAATGTTCATCACAAATCAATGTAAAATAAAGCCAATATCGCAAAAACATTAATCAGTGGATATGGACGATCCCTTTTGACGACCCTTAACCCTGAGTTTGATAACTGTTATCGATTGTTCGTCTCTCAAAACACTCATGTGCAAATTTTCAACATAATCCGATGTAAAATAAAGCCAATATCCCAAAAACATTAATCAGTGATTATGGACGACCCCTTTGGCCGACCCCTGACCCTAAATTTGATAACTGTAATCGATTGTTCGTCTCTCAAAACACTCATGTGCAAATTTTCACCACAATCCGACGGAAAATAACGTCAATAATGCGAAAACAATATTTGTCTTGTATGGACGACCCCCTTCGGAAGGGGTCATCCAAAAATCTATAACATTTTTCATCATTCCTGGTCCTGATGAGCATTCATGCCAAATTTCAGATCTCTAGCTCTTAAGACGGCTGAGTCTATAGAGGACAAACAAACAAACAAACAAACAAACAAACAAACAAACATACAGATAATTGCTTTTTATATATATAGATTAAAGTAAAAATTAATTTTACATACCGGATCCATAAATATTTGAAGAATAAATTTCAGCATTGAATTAACCTCCAGCATCCAGTACAATTTGATCTAAATAAATGACAATTTTTTACCTTTATGCTCAGTGGTTTACATACGGAGATAGATTAGGTATATTTCAGCTTCCATTCCCTTCGACCAGCACTTCAGTATTTAATTATTTAAATTATTATTTACAGGAGAATAATGACAATGTAAATACTTAGGCTGGAAACAAATACATACTATCTTAAAATTTATTTATAATAATTCTTTTTTCAGGATTTTTGGTGAACTTGTTTTAATCTAGGGGAGAATGAGGATGCTTGATCCCTGGGGATACTTGATTCCTTAGCTATATCTCAAAACTGGAATGTCTTACAAAAATCAAATGTTCTAGAAAAATGTGCCAAATGGAACAAAATAGTAATGGTTGAAGCTCTAAAAATTTTAACAAAATAAGTTTTTGGGTTATTGAAATTTGTTTGAAAAATTTCACAAAATGTGATTTGAAGATCTTTTTTCCTCACTTTAAAATGTTCCTTACATGGGAAAATAATGAAAAAAATATTTGTTCCAATGTATCAATCGTCGAGCGTAAAATGAACTCTATAATGCCATATTTTCAAAGTAATGGAAAACTCTCAACTTTTTTTCATAAAAAGTTTTCTAAAAGGTATAATTGATCCCCTAGAGTTGGGTACAATTGATCCCCCTCCAAACGGCATATTATTCTTCTGAATTGACCGTTATGATTGCTGATTACGAAATTACTAATATTTATCCAAAAACTAATGGGGCTTATTCTGCGAGGCGAATGACGTGAAGTGACTCGGTTTTTCAGAGTCACCTTATTCTGGCAGGCGAATGCCTTGACTCGAAGCCACTTTAGGTGACTTGAATGAACATTCATGAACTCTCACCGTATTCTCAGAGGCGAATGGCGTGACTCAATTCGGTGGCAAGTGACTTTTGAAGTCGTAACCTATTTCGCAAGTGACTCGGTAGGAAATTAGGGGGAAAGCACCTGAATTCCATGAAAAAAACCAATAGTCGTTTTGAATGTCATAAAATAAAAGTGAAAAAGGACCAAATTTGAAAACAAATCATTGACGAAAACATTATTAGCAGTTTTTGACGAAACGGCCTTGTTTGTCCTTACCCCTCGTTAAAATTTGCCCCGGTGAACCTTATCGGAATCAGGAATTCAAAAAGTAAATTTCAATTTTATTCTATTATTCATTCAATTTTATTATTTTATTTCACCCCTAGTTTAATAATTCCCAGAACCGATATTGAAGGGAGCACGCAAACGTATAAAAAAAATAATTTCGGATTCAGTATTTAAAAATTTATTTTTTATATACTTTACAGTATAAAATTCACCAACTTACATTTGCTTGCTTGCTTCAAACAAGGCATCTCCTTGTTAGCTATTCCGCTGTATTTCCGGTACCATAATCATTCCCGAAATGATTTGAGTAGGAAGGGTCCTGCTGCCTGGAGTGCTCTATAGCATGATCCAAAAAGTACCTGTGCATGTTATTCCGGAGATCAGCACCGGAGCGCCGCTTGGTCTTAGCTTGCCTCTGGGGAAAGCCACACCGTTACACTGACCGAACGACCAAAGTGCGCTAAGCATTCCTGCTTGTTCAAACTCAATAACGCAGCACCTAAAAAATAGAATCAACTAAATTATAGTTCCGATAGGTCTTTTAAGAAAACTTACCTTTTAAACCTGTTAGGCCAGAAATTTTTTGTTTCCGACCTACCGGATTTGTTGGAGAGGAGCTAGCTCCGAAGGCAGGTGTTAAACTGTTGGCCATAGTCCCCATACGGTTTCAGTAACGCGAGACGAAACTCGAAAACGCAGAATTAAAAGCGTTTTTCTAAATTTTTTGGTTATTTTGTTTTCCCTCTTGTTTTTCTTGTGTATGATTCATTTGCAAATGAATACAGTGGCAAACACCAACGAAATGTAAAGGGAGGTGAAGCATTTTTTTACGTTCACATTTTTTTTTGAACCAAAACAGGCAAAAAATGTAATTTTTTGTTAAGAAGAGTGTTTAGGCTAAATGTGAACACTAAATAAAATACTTAGCAAAAACATCAAAATGTATTTAAACTTAAAATTTAACAACTAATGTGAAAAATTGTACTTGAAATTAATTTGATTTGCATTACCTGAGTATGTACGTACATTTAGAAAAGATCATTTCGGATGAACTTCAACGAACTGTCAATCCAAAAAAAAATTATTTTTAAGGTAAGATAATCTTGCTTTTGCTTATGTATTAGTAGGTTGGATAATTTGCAACTTAAAAAATCAGTTATGTTTATAAATATGGACATATATGCATATGTTCACTTTCTGTTTATTGAATTATTGACTTTTTAAGGTAATGACAATATAATCCGAATTTAATCAAGAAAAATATTCCATTACTCAATAAACTAGCCCAGTTGTTAATCAAACTCAATAAAACAGCATATTCAAATTTTTCACAATTTGATTTAAATTTGCATCAAAAGTGAATTTTCTTGCTATCAACAATCAAGTTACGCAATCATTAAAAAACAAATATCTAAAAACCAAAAATGTATATTTTTCGTAGATTTCCTGTTTTTAGAGAAATAAAAATTTAAAGATGTAAAATTACACAATTTTCAAAGATTGTTGGTGTTCTGATTCATTTGTAAATGTTCAAGGCTAGGAGGTTATTTTATTGAAAACTATTATATTAAGAAATAAATTTTTATTTTACCTACATATATGTTTGTTTGTTCAAGTTATTGAGACAGAACAATTGCATATGTTTATTTCTATATTAAGAAAAGGAATTTTTTTTAAGGATTCAGTTCGTTTAAAGACTGAATTTCATTTTTTATTTAATTGTTTGTTTGAAATTTAAACTTTTAATCTGAAATATGTTTTTATGAAGGTTTTTTGTATTAGGAATTAGTTCTCTGTGGAATTAGCATGACGTTTAATCGAAAAATTCAAATTAACCTGACAATCGATAATATAGAATAAAATTTTAGGTTCAATCTGAATTGGATCTTTGAATTTGGAATCCTCTATAGCTATTTTACTTTTTAATTCTTATTTTTTTAATCTAAATCTGAAAATTTATCACGCCCAAAAATGAAAATCTCAATTCTCATCATGGACTAGAGCGGAAGACAATTTTAATTCCGCTAAGGGATTTACGGGAATAATCGAAAAAGATTGGTTTGATTTTTTTCATGCATTTGTTATATTCAAATTCTTCATGAATGTGACGTCATCCAAGAAATTGAATATCACACTACCTGCTTTGAATGTTCCTTACATATTTGACAGTTCGCATGGTGAACCCGATGAAACTGGTTCATTGCCTTTGGAACGCCAAAATGAACATCAAGCCACCGAGGCAATGAACTAGTCACCGTGAGTGAGTCGCCTCTCGGAATACCCCGACTAGAGTCACGTGACTACGACTAATGTGACTACGAGTCACTTCATTCGCCTCGCAGAATAAGGCCCAATATTTATCAAACAATTGTCTGAAGAAGAGAGCAAAAATAATTAATTTTCTCTTAATTATAAAAAATAGCGCCTTTAAGTATGCAATGTTATTAGCGTTGAGACAAAGTTATAGAATTTTCTTCTTATGTCTGCTATAAATTGTGAAATGAGAACAAACATGACCAAAATAGTCAATTAACATTCTATCTTGGGGTTTTGTTTGATTTTTATACAAGGATTAGGGCTTCCTGAATAAAAGATCAAGCCTCCTTCAATAGGGGATCAAGTCTCCCATAACTTCAGAAAAATCGCAATTTTTTTACTCCCACGAAAATGCTTCTAGTTCATCAACAGGTTCAAGTATCGTTCTAATTTTTGGAGTATAGAAACTTGAAGTTACAAGCTGTCAGAAAATTTCAAAGACGGCGAGTTGCTAAATTTTTCCAAAAAGATATGGTGAAAATAAGAAAAGGGGATCAAGTATCCCCACTCTCCCCTATATATATGAAAAGCAATTTCTGTATGTTTGTTTGTTTGTTTGTCCTCTATAGACTCAGCCGTCTTAAGAGCTAGAGGTCTGAAATTTGGCATGGATGCTCACTAGGACCAGGAATGATGAAAAATGGTTTCAGACTTTCGGATGACCCCTTCTGAAGGGGGTCGTCCATACAAGACATATATTGTTTTCGCGATATTGACGTTAGTTTTCATCGGATCGTGTTGAAAATTTGCACTTGAATGTTTTGAAAGACGAGTAATTAATATCAGGTGTCAAATTTTGTGTATGGGGTCAGCCAAAGGAGTCGTCCATATTAGTTGTTCGCAATTATCGCGATATTGACGTTATTATGCATTGTATTCAGATGAAAAGTGGTACACGATAGTTTGGAGTGGCGTGCAATCGATTTGAGGTATCAAATTCAGTGTAAGGGGCCGGCAAAAGGGGTCGTCCATATTAACTTTTCAAGATCTTAGTGATAGTGACGTTTTTATACATCGGATTGCGATGAAAATTTGCACATATGAATTGATAGCGACAAACAATCGATACCACTTATCCAAATTAAGACAGGGGTCGGCCAAAGAGGTCGTCCATATTAAATATTCACTGTTGATGCAATATTGTCGCTATTATACATCGGATTCAGATCAAAATTGGAACACGAAAGTTTTGAGGGTATGAAATTTCAGGTATGAAATTCAGTGTATGGGGCCGGCAAAGGGGGTCGTCCATATTAACCTTTCAATATTTTTGCAATATCGTCGTTATTATACATCGGATTGGGATGAAAACTTGCACATGGTAGTTTTCAGGAACGGGCAATCGATTTCAGATGTCAAATGTTTTGCCAGGGGTCGACGAAAAGGGTAGTCCATATTAATTAAATTTTCACTGTTTTTAGCAATATTGACGTCATTATGCAATGGACTGCTTTAAAAATTTGCACACGGGAGTTTTGAGGGAAGAATAATCGATTTCAGATATCAAAGATTGTATAAGAGGCCACCGAAAGGGGTTTAATTTTTTGGCATTAATTGCGTTCTTTTGCAACGATCGTGTCGAAATTTATACACGGGGGTTTCTTGGCACGGTTTATTGATTCCTGATTTCAAATTTAGTAGCAGACAACAGAGAAAGTGATCGTCCAATATTTATGCAATTAATACTTAACAATGATTTCGGAAGTGCATCTGGAAAATGCTTGACAATTGACTTTCATACAAACTGTTCATGACATATTCCAAGTTGAAAGCGAAACGGAGTTCGTATGGGATCAGCTATCAGCAGTCTGTTAAATAAAATACGACTTCTGGTTGTCTGGGCTGCGGGTAAGGCATAAAGCAACGTACGTAGGGATTGTTTTGGAAAGCTAGAAGTTTTACTCAAAATATAAAACAATAGTTTATTTCAAGATCATATTTGAATCTTAATCAATACTCGATTAATCAACTTTTTGAGGGAAAACTCGCTACAAAATACCCGAATAATGGTTTTTGAAATTTTCAATACCATTTCAGCCATTAGTAAGATTTTAATATCCGTCGAGAAAAACGTAAATGAATGGTCAAAGCTAGCCAACATTCGTGAAAATTCCAGCAGAAAATAGCAATTTTCTAACATTTTGAGGAGATTTATTATTAATTCTTGCATGAAGCAATCTTAGATAAAGCAATTAATTCAACTCAAGATCAGTTTTCTGCTATCACCCTATAAATTCAGAATCCTGACCGAGAATCGGAGCTCGAAATGATAAAATTATGTAAATTATCTTTAAAAATTTCCAACCAAATATGAAATTTAAAGTTGCTAACTAGAAAAGAATAGCATCGAGAATCGAATTCCGACGAAAACAAAAATCAAAATTATCATTCATCTGAATTCCAATTGAAGATGATTAATCAAAACCCATCAATCATGACTTATTCAAAAATTTTCCATTTTAATTTCCATTCTAATTTTTATTGTGAACCAAACTTGAAGTTTTTAACCCTTTCCTTCCCACGAGGTTTTCCACGTTTTAAAAATAGGAATTTTGATAAACAACTAAAGTTCTAGAACAAAAGATGCATTATTTTAGTCTACTTTCATGATCCAGCTGATAAATTTGGGTTTTGAGGTGGATCATATACGCTCCATTGGGAAGATAACAACACAGAGGGTGCAAATGATAAATAAGAAATAACGGCAAAAATACATGGAATTTCATTACCTCATTGATCACAAACTAAAATGATCCTATTTTGTGAAATATTTCTTGGGTATATCCAGCCCTCAAAAGTCAAACTATTGAAATTTTTGGAATTTTCAGTTTTGCTTTGAACAGTGGCCGCCATGACACTTTTCGCTATAGAAACAAAACATGCCGTTTTTCGGAAAAAATCACTAGCCTTGCAAATATTTTGAGACATGTGGTCATTTCAGTAGATGAAATACCTATTCTGAAGGGAAAACACTTTTGAAGGAATGATTTTCATGAGTATTGATAAAAAAAAACTTAGCAAGATGAAAAGTACGATTTGTTCCCAGTGTATCACCTGTGATCCACTTTACTTATTCGAAAATTTATATGTTTTAGTGGAAATCTAAGCAAACCATCATTTGATTTTGCTTACACAAGCAATTTTCTGCACATCAGTATTTTTATTTGAAGATAATTATGAAAACTTGTGAAATAATTGAACATCAAATGACGACTTGATTTAAATTTCAAAAAAATCCAACTTTTGCGCAGCTTTTGATCTGCCGAGCAAAAACTAGTGAATCGATTTTCCTCAAATTTTGTGCAATGATTCTTCATTCATACTTGTACATTCGATGAGAAAATGGTGTTAATCCAAAGCGCCCAGTTCAAATGCCAGCTATGCGAAGTTGTGGATCACCTGTGCTACCATGGGAAGGAAAGGGTTAATTTTGGATTCAAGAGTCTGAAGCAAAATACAGTAAAATAGCAAAGTTTCAACTGTAATTTTGAAGTCAAAAATCTTTTTTTATTTTCTTCAGAGATTTAACTTTCTCTTGTTTTTCACGTTTTACATTCCAGTGGTAATCTATTTACTTTTTATGCCTAGCGATCGACGTTTTAATTTTCTTATAATTTTTTTTCTATATATTACAAAAGTCTAGCAATAAACTTTCTAATTCTTTTCATTGTAAAAAATTTCTTTAACACATTTTTCGTGAAAATTTTTATTTATTCATTAATTCCATTATTTTTGATAATATAAATTAATCTGATCTTGGTTCCTGAGACTGAGTATACTTTTAAATTATGAATTATGTTCCCAAATGAATTTCTGAAGCATGGAAGTCTCTGAAAACGAAAAGAAAAAGAGGAAGGACATCTTCCTGCTTTTTCGACTCTTCTTCCGTTGTTATGCGAGTATGGCATTTTTCTTGCATTATTTTCTTAATAAATTAGTAATTTTTATTTCTGATTGAGGTTTAAAGTCCGTAGTGTCTGAATAGTGCATTTTAATAGCTTCTTCAAAAATTGGGTTAAAATGCAACAAGATTGAGGAAATAGATTAACTTTTAGCTCGGGAAACCTCAAGCTTGTATGGAGTTTGGAATTTTCCAAATTATAGCAGTAAAAATAATTTATCTTGTTTTCCTTATTTTCTAGAAAAAAAAATTGCTACTTTCTCATACATAAACTTAAATTGATAATTGCATAATTGCAATCTCAAAAATATATTTTGATAACATATGACTTCAAATTAATATCCTCGAGTTTCCTGATTTTAGAAAGTTTTGTTTATAACAAAACTAAGCGTTAAATAGTTTATATCTAATTATGCTTCTAAACTTTTCACTAATTTGGTTTTCTCAAAAAGATATGATTTTATCCGAAATTTAAAAAAAATGGATTGCTTCTTAAAATATTTCATTAAAAGAAGTGACATTTGTGGCTCCATAGACTAAAATCTGGAAACAAGCACATTTCTTCACCCTTCCTTTGCTTAGTAATTGAAATAAAATGGCATTCTTTCCAAAGCCACCAGGTCTGATCAACAACATTTATCGTGTTTTCAAAATGTAATAATGTAATCGCCAAAGTGTTAGTTCTAATACAGCTCAAAATTGCGAATTGCTCCCCAACGTGTGTCGGTAAAAGCGCAATGTTGTAGCCATGATAGACATTTCCATAACACCATATCAAATTTCCATACACTGCGATGGGCTGAAGCGATTGGAGTACGTTTTCAAAAGGTCGTTATTATGGGCTCTATTTTGTTAACAGTTGGAATCACTGGCTTGGGGTCTAGAATTGTGAGGTGTTACTTTTTGATAAACTCAAACCTTTTGGAACATTTTGAGTTGATTCTTCCTGGAAGAAATGCAGATCCAGCCGTCAACCTCGACAGGTTTTTCGGTTCTTGTAACCAACTGTTCCTAAATGTAGACAAACAGCATAAGCAGCAGCAGCAGCAGCAACAACAAAAACAAAAAAAAACGAAAGAAGATGTAGCAAGAAAATGATATGCGCTGCCAGCATATAGAAATCACAAACAAAATGATTCTCTTCCATTTTGAGACTTCTTTTCAGAATAACAGCCCGACGAAAGTTGCTCAATCCTTGCAAGTGACGCTGTGGGATTTTTGCTCTGTCAGATAACTCTCGCTCACACATGAGTAATGTTTCAGCCATTCAAACGTCAGACCCTGATGCCGGTAACAGCTCTCTGTTGAACATAATTTGGTAATAATTTTTTGAAAACAACTTTTCCTTTCTTGGGAGTCAGAAGCTCGAGTTACAATAAAAGTTTTCCGGGGAAAAAAAGTAAAGAGTGTAGAGTGGGTAGCAGTACATTTTGGAATAATGATAAGATTTTACAATTTTCAAGGAATAAATGCCACATAAATGTTCGCATCATAACAAAAAAGATGAAGTCTCCTGTAGACTTTGAGAATTGATTTTCAACAAGTTATTTCGAAAAGCGTTAAACGAATTGTCTTACCCTACTAAACTCAAATTCCAAGCCGTCAACCATAAAATCGCTCATTGTTTGAAAATCAACATTAGGAATTTCTAAGTTTTCTACACTTATGAAGTACGACTAGTCCGACTAGTACGGTTGAAACTTTGTGGAAAGAATCTGGCAACGAGCTGAATATTAATCAAAGAAGTTCCGGATGCACCTTGGAAGGCTAGATAGTGCTCTGGTGCGATTATTGTTTTCTAATTCAATGCCCACCCTTAAACGAGAGATGCTCATGCTTAATTCAATCCAAGAAAAGAGTTTAATAAAAGTTTCATACAAAGTTTCAAGAAAGAATTTTTTTAAAAGAAACATTTCTCAAAGACCTAGAAAATAATTAAAACTGCCAAATTACCAAATTAAAGTTGAACCAGCTCAACTATCTCACGTTTCACAAAGTCGCATCTGCAAAAGTTCACCTTCTGAGCAAAATGTCATCAAGGGGATTATTATAACTGGAGCAGGAGGGATTTAGATCGGGGATGAAGGTAGCAAAAACCAACGGAAAAACGAACTATAGAGGGTAAAGTTTTCCGACTTTAGCAACTGCAGCAGGTAGACTAAGACTGCGAGAAGAAGCAATAAAAACAACAAAAAAAAGAGATAGTTGACAAAAAAACCTAGCCCAAAACGACGAGGCAAGTTTGTCATTAGCAAAATTTTGCAATGATGTTTCAGGTGGACGTCATTGCACTTCATTTTCTGTGTAGATTCAGAGAATATCAACGGTGTTGCTGTACATTGGGCACCAAAAATCATGTTCTTAGAAAAAGCAGGAATAATTCTCACTTTTCAAATACAAAATAAGAATTCGGTATTAAAAATATTTTGCCGAAATTTGGATTGATAAATCCACACAAATTCTTAATAAACTAATGAGTTTTGGGCAAAATAAAAGCTTACAAAGAGTTACACTCTTTGAAGTAATGTGATAATTTTTCAAAAATTTGTTTACGTTAATTTCTCTATTCTGCATTTAGAGTGTATTCGAAAAAAAACACAACACTGTGTTTTGTGGAAAACTTTCGACAGCGTAAATGGAATTGATTACCTTTTTCGTAAAGCTGCCTAGTGATGTTATTTTTTCATGAGCTAATTTTTGTGATGTCAAGCGATTTTCAAGATAGCTTCCAATGAAGAAGTTTACTAATTTTAATTTTTAAACAAGATGTGCGCCATCTTTAACGTGTACTATGAACCACCCTTTTTCAAATCAAGACTACGTTATGACCAATATAAACATCCAGGCAAGACCCGTCAAAGAAAGTTTTCTGGCTGGAAACCTGCCCACCGGTAAAATAAACAAAATACGGTGGTTAAAGCGTGCGCAAAATTACTTATAGACAGCACACATAATTTTGCACGCGATTTGATCACCGTATTTTGTTTATTTTACCGGTGGGCAGCTTTTTTCACGAAACAAATCCTGATCCTGATTAAGATCTCAATTCCGATTCCAGATCCTATATCTACTTTTGAGTCGTAACTAGATCAATATCCTCCCCGGAACGTGATCCTAATCTCAACTCTTATCGAGATTCCACTCCTAGAACCTGACTCTGATTCCGGATCTTTAATTTTTAAGCCGGATTCGGATCCTGGAACAAATTTGGTCGGGTTCTTCCCGGTCTTGAATTCCGTTTCTAAATTCTGATGCTGGATCCTGTTTGTAAATCCCGATTCTGGCTCTGATACTGAACTCTGACTTCGGATCCGCGATCCTGATATCGGTTTCTCAATCTGGAATATTGGGTTCTGTTCCTGAATCATACATTTTTATCTCATGATCTGATCCCGGATACCGATACAATTCTTAAGTTGAATACTCATTCTGTTCCTGTTCTGATCCTGAATGCTGCTCCCGATACCAGATTCTAAATATTTCATTCTGCCCTTTAATTTATGGTCTTCTTGATTTCAAAATCTGATGCTGAACCAAGATTTGACTATGATCCCGGTACCAGATGCTGGAACATTATTTTGAACTTTTTCTTAGTTTCTTCCTTTTTGTTCTTTGAGTATTCTTAGTTCTTTCTTATTCTGGATGACGATCTGAGTTTTAGAACAGGGCGTGCTATCTGGATGTATGCGATTTCAACGTCGAGTTACTCCGCCAGGTTTCAGCCGATTTTGACAGAAAAACACAATTTCGAAACGTCATTTAGTGCCATCGTATAAAGACCGTGCGAACGGAAGGAAGGGGAGTTTATGGTTTTAATTTTCCGAGATATGAATTTACCGTAGTAATGCGAAGTAACTTGATTACAAAAGTTGTTTAAAAATAAGTGTTGATAATCATATCAGAAATTTGGCTCCCCTCCGGCGGAATTTAATACTGAATCATTCAAAGGCTTGAACATATTTTGACGGATGTTGGACACTATATGACGTTTCCACTTTGATACTTACTTTCAATTATCCCAAGTAACACCGATACTTTTATTAGACTCCTCAAGTCCCTTATAAAACCAAAACTTTATCTAGTAGCCTGCTTTAAAACTTAAAATGTTACTTGGGATAAATTGTGGTTTGCAATTTGATAAAACTTTTGTATTGAAACTCAAATCTTGACACGTCTTTAGAATGGATGTTAAGAAGAGTAACCAAAAAGTTCAGAATTGCATTACAAATTTTCTTCAAGAAACCAATTCCAGCCTCAATTTTTTTGTGTTTTTTGTTCTTCTTAATGCATAACTCAACATTCATAATAATTTTGATAAATTACACAAGGCCCCAAAATTCACATTTTTCTGAGGTGTAAAGAATTTTAGAGCTTATTTTCCTGCCCTGTCCTGAATCCAAATATACAATTATGCAATTAGTTTTATTTTCTAACAGCTTTTATTTTTTAATAACCTAAAAAAATGTGAAAATCGTTTTAAAAAAATCTACACTATTTTTACAAAACTTTAAACAATTACAAATGGTTTTTAAAATAAACGTTTTCAAGTAATCAACTTTTCCTAAGACCACTAGTAATTTTGAAATCTGCGAAAAATGTGCGGGAAGTTTTCTATTTTGTTAACTTTTCCCCATTCTGTAAAATAAAAGATTTTCAACGATTTTTTTTAAGAAGTTCAAAGTTTTCAAATCTTTTATAATAAAAAAAATATATATTATTTTTCAATTATGAAACTAAATTTAAATTCAATTTTTCAAATCATTTATACTGAATAAATTAATGGAACTAATTTTTCAAATTTGAAACGGAAACAACCAAATGGCAAAAAGCAATTTTTGAAGCCAAATTTTACATTTTTATGCTTTTCACTGTTTTGAAGCATCAACATAGAGATAAAAATTTAATTGATCATTTACCGTAAATGCAAAAAAAAAATAACTTTTGTCTTCAAACGTGTGTGTAGTGTGTTGAGTTATAGGAAACAGAAAAAGCAAAGTTTATCATTTACAAACAAGTAGTTATTATATTCGTAGTAGTTCTCTAATAAAATTGATCAGTTGAAATTTCCAAAATCGTATTAAAAAATTAATCAACCATGTTGAAAAATATTCACAACTTTAACGCGTAGCAACATGAAAATATTGAGAAAAAAAACCTCAATCCTACCCTATTTATTTGAACTGAAAACTGGTATTTTAATGTATATGAATATTGATACATGATTAGCATTCCAGATTACTCGGTTTTAACCGGACTTATCCGGATTTTCAAAGAAAAAAATGGGAATTTTTTACGAAATTCCAAATTTTCAACTTGTTTTAGCGAAATAAATTTGCATGTTTTTTTTTTTTGAAATTGCGAAATAAGATTTGAGATGTTTCATTCATTTTTCGTGTGTTTATTTTTCAGCTTTTCTCTCACCTTTTGTGGAAAATACCTAGATTTTGGCTGGATCTGCTCGGATATAACCCGGTTTTGAGTTTAAAATTTAGAAATCCAATGCTCGGATTTTTTCCGGCCTGGATACGTATGGGAGAGTGGGGAATCATGGGCCACTTTCTTTCGTTGTTCCATAACTTCTTTGTTATAAAAGATAAAATAAAAAATAATATGGTTTCCTACATTTTCAAGGTATCATAAGGTTTTTTTTTATTTTTTAATAAGTTAGTTTCCCACAATTCTGACTGTTTTAAAAAGTAATATTTTTTGGAAAAATGGTGGAGAATCGTGGGCCACCAAATCCAAATTGACCAAATAACATGCAAAGTTTATGAGTTGACCCAAAACTGTGATTTCCTTATTCATTTCGTTATTTAAAAGCAATTTCAGATGATGAAATAAAAAAGAGAGCTGTGTATGATCGCATAGATTCCAAAACCTGGCTCACGAACGTTTTGGGAAAAATTCTTATATAGGATGGACAAAACATTTTTCATAACTCTTCATTTGACATAAGAAAACTTTACAGATAGAAAAAACGTATTTTAAGTTCTGAATGTGTATAAAAACATAAAAATAGAGGTGATTTAGGATGTGTGGCCCACGATTCCTCACAAGCTATGATTTGCAAATTGGATGCGTTTGTGTGACTTATTGATGTTTCATAAAAAATTCCTTTTCCACGTGAAAGATCATGACAAAACTAAGATCATGAGCGTATGAGCATATTTTTGTTATGCACTTTAGGTTCCCCATCGATGAAATTAGCGAGTGTTTTTTTAATTATGTAAGTAAATTTTTCTTACTTTTTTTTAGCTTGATAAATAAAAGAAGCATATGATGCGTATTTCAGTCAACAACATGTAGGAATATATGCTCACGCAAAGCGACGACGATGACAGTTGGTTTGAGATTTTTATCTCAAGACACATCTGAGATATTAAAAGTGGTCCACTCTCCCCTACAGAAAAAAATTAAAGATTACTCAATAAATAACGGGTTGTGAACGAATACATGAAATTCAAATACAAAATTCCAAAACTGAGAATTAAGAATTACAAATTAAAGTTTGACAGCTTTTAAACTCGAATCAGCTTTGAGAATGAATGATAATGTCAATTCTGAAAATCTATTTGAAAACTTTTTCACAGGCTAAATACTAAATTCACCTGTTTTACCCCAATGTAGTTTTTTTTTATAATGAAATTACAACTGTGATGCTTACAGCCCATACTTACCAAAAGCACACAAACTTTGAACAAAGTTTCAGTAACGGACATTTGATTTTTTTTTTCATTTTTGATAAAGAGTTAATCACCGTTTATTAATTTTTATTAAATTTTGTTCCGAAACTTTAAAACCATCCTTGAACTGATTTTGTCAGTTACAATGTACTGTTTATTTTTTATCTGTCACGAATTTATAAAGAAGGCTACAAAATCATATTATTACAGATTTATACTGGTCAAACCACAGGTTTTTTTTTCAGTAATCCAAGCTTTAGCGAGCATTGATGAATAATGTACAATGTTTTGAATTTTATGCTTCATTCAATTGGACGCACAATACTGAAGAATAACATGTTACAAAAATTAATCTTCCAGATGCATCAAATTCTGAAGACACGTTCGCTTGATGTCATGAGTTTTGAAAATTCAGGAGTTTTCAGAAGTTTTCAAGAGCATAATCAGTAGAATTTTACCTCATACCTCTGGACATTGGAAATGATTAGCTAAATCTGAGAATGTAATGAAAGTTTTGATATACTATATATAAGCTTTTCTTTGCCGAAGAAATTATAAATATTCTGTTCATGGTGATATGTGCAAACCTTTCACTTTAACATTATGCAAAGTATTCATTTAAGCTGGATATGGATTTTAATATTCTTGACTCGATATTTGCCAACGCATTAAAATTGATGTAAAATTTAACCATGTTAGAAGAATTGATGATCCAGAAGAGAATCTATGTACTCAGAAGCTAATAGGATAATCAGATTTAAAAGAAATATCCAAGATTTAGAAGGAAATTCTAATGGTTTAGAGTAAATTTGGTAAAACTAATGTTAAACTAATGTTAATTCATATATTCTGTTTTTTCTTTAAATTAAATAAATATAATTAATCTTTATGTGGCTCTTTCAACCTCTAAAATTTTGAAAATTTGATAATTTGACATTCTCATTGAAAGACATCTTACGGTATCATATAGTTTGTTACAAAATCCACCAGAATCTGTTAATTATTGTTCAAATAATTTTTTAATTTCTCAAACTTTGGGGTTCAAAAAGCTTCGCTTTGGTTCAAAACTCATCCATGATTTTTTGCTGAATTTTTAGTAACGTTTACATGAGTAAATTTGGACTTTTAGGTTTGTATGAGAAAATTGAATATTTTGTACTGAAAAATCAATATCATTTTTGTTTCTTCTGAGGAACCGAGCCCGCTAATGGTTTATGTGTTAATTTATAAATTCTCTAAAGGAAATTTTCCGCTTAACAACTTTGTCCAACACCGTAACTTCATATTTTATAAGGCAGAAAAGTTATTAGCTATTTAACAGAGGTATGTCTTTTGGCATTGATAAACAAAAAAACTCAATTGGCTTATTGGCAATAGGCGCAATGCTTAAGCTCCGCGAAGAAGGGTAACGGACTTATTTCGGACCAGGGGACCTATTTTGGACCACATTGTCTAGCTCTCTTATAAAGCAACTACCTAATAATGAAAAAATTAGTGCATTACATTACGTGCCCGGACTTCAACAATGCTTGCTAAAAAAATCATGACTATTTGTTTTATAAGAGAGCTAGACAAGGTGGTCCAAAATTGGTCCTCTGGTCCAAAATAAGTCCGTTACCCTATAGCGTGAAAACTAGTCATGCAGTACCTCGCTAGGCACCCAACAGTGGTGTCAATTGAATTTATTGTTTATCAATACCAAAAGACATACCTCTGATCAACAGCTAGTAACTTTTTTGTCCAATAAGATACGAAGTTACAGTCTTGAACAAAGTTGTTTGGCGAAAAATTTCCTTTAGAGAATTTATAAATTGGCACAAAAACCATCAGCTGGCTCGGATCCACAGAAGAAACAAAAATGATCTTTTCAGTACAAAATATTCAATTTTCCCATACAAACCTAAAAGTCCAAATTTACTCATGTAAACGTTACTTAAAAATTCTGCAAAAAATTATGAATAAGTTTTGTACCAATACGAAGCTTTTTAGACCTCAGGGTTTGAGAAAATCAAAAATTATCTAAACAAAATTCAACATAATCTAGTGGATTTTCTTACAGACTATGTGATACTGTAAGATGTCTTTCAATGAGGATGTCTTTTAAAGTTAGAATGTTCTTGAAAAATAAACAAATAGGGTTCAGAGATGTATTTGAAAAATGTTGCTTCTTATTACTGATTATGAAAAACTCTTCCAACAGTAAATTTATCGTATCAAACTCTACCATCAATAAATTTATAATTTTTATCGTCAAATGGTGTCAGTGTTTTGTCCTTATTTAAAATCTTTTTTTTTTTTCAACATCAACTGACACCTTAAATCAATCGCATTGCGACTTAGGCTGATGTCATGCTGAAGCAACTAGCAACGCAACGCAACGCAACGTTCCAATAAGATTGCGTTGCAACGCATTGGTATGTCATGCTGGCGCGACCTGTCACTTTGAAATTCCCTACAAATCATCACTTCTCTACATCTGATAATGCTTTGAATCGTCTCCTTTCTTTCCGGAGCCATCAAAAACTCATCAAATCACGACCCGGATTGCTAGAATGCCGAAATTTGAACCGACAAAATTCCTTGTTTTTTTTGCCGGAACTAAGAATTCATGAAAATTTTCTCGCCGATTAAGATAGTTTTTAGTTTATTATCACAAGTTCGGACAGATCTTCGTACTATTGTGCTTAAAACCCGGAATCACTGCTTCAAATCGAGAAAAAACAATGTTCCTATTGGATTTCCTACTAGTCGCGCTACTAAACACATTGGCATCAGATTGGTCGCGCTACACAAAGCGACCAGTATGACAGGTCTGCGCGATTTCCATGGAGATCAAATGAGAGCTGGTTAGTCGTGTGAACGTTGCGTTGTAGGTCGCGTTGCTAGTTGCTTCAGCATGACATCAGCCTTACACAGATGCACGCCTAGGTGCATCAACATAAATACAAGTCAAATTTATAGCTCCAACCAAATTCATCAATCTTTTGCTGGGTCCAATGTCCCAGGGACATGGAAATGGAATGCCTGTTTACCGGCTGAGGTGCTGCTGCTGCTGCTAGTAGGTCCTACTGTTACCTACTGTTGTTGTGGTGTGTTTGCTAGTCTAGTTGCTTGCTAGCTCCGAGAGGGGCATGATTTATGAGCTTTGTCGGAGCGCTCGGAATCCCCGTAAAACCGAATCAGGAACGGAAATGTCACTCTGTTACGGCTACTCCTCTATACCTCACCGATAGGAGTAGTTTGCAAGTTACACAAACCACCAACACCATCAACAATCAGCCGCAAATGTGTTTGATTTTCTCGTTTATATGCCAGGTTGTTGTTGCGGATGATTGTGATGCTGTTATTGTTGTGGTGTTGTGGTTGTGCTCTCTGTATTCAACCATTCAATCTTTGCAAAATTGGATTGAATGCAACCAGAATTTCATTTGAAGGTGATTCGCATTCTGCTCCGTTACAAATACTTATTACCTGCAAGAGGTAGGGAGGAATGAGAAATTGAATTTCAATCAATCGTGTCTCTTTTTTGGCAATCCTGATCTCCAAATCTCTGGAGCCACCATTTAAACTGTCGTTTCGTCGTCGTCGTCGTCGTCGTCTCTATGCGAGAACAAAACAATGCTAAGTGACTTTCCTGATGCAATAAAAAAGGACAGTTGCTGCTATCTTTCGCAGCACTTTGGAACAATAAAATCAATTTCGGATTCCATAGTCGATCGCTTGTTCGAATTGTGAGAAAAACAAGTTCGCAAGTATATCAATCCTCAAACCACAAAGACAGCTTTCCCTCCGTCTTCTCCGAGCTTCCACATTTCTGAGTGACAAAATCAATTTATATTTAAATTTCTCCGATGTTTTTCGTGATTTTTGCTGTAGAAAACTTGCAAGCACATGTCGCATCCTAAGAACAGGAACTAGGAAAGCATTCCTTATTTTGTATTGAAAAACTATTCGATCGATCCATTCAAAATCCAAAATGATACAAATTGTTCAAAGGTTCAAACGATTAAAGATGACATTTGAGTCATATTTACATGGATTCAAAACGAAACTTGTTTTCGTCTCTCTCCTATGGATATGATGCAACTTTCAACAATTTACTTCTGCAGCTTCCCTCAAATTTCAGCTTAACGGATCGTAAGTGACCGAGACAAAGTTTGATCCGGTCTGGGTTTTTCGCCAGCTTCCTGTTTGAATTTTAAAACTTACTTTCTGAAACTCGAGCGGCGAGTAAACGGACGGACAGTTGGATGATTTATTTTTGAACCTTTGGCTGCAACATCATCGGCCAGGCGGCGAGCGGAAGCTGAAAAGCAGAACAACGAGAAGACAAATTACACAACTTCTTGGTGGTGCATCAAAAAATCCTCCAAGTCAATTATGGTTATTGTGCTGGAATTTTTTTAATTTTGGAAGCCAAAGTTGCGCAAAAATTCTTATGAGAATAAATAAAATGCATCGTCGGAACTCAATTATGAAGAAGTTTTAAAAGAAAATAATTTATTTGGAATCAATTTGGGAGTAAAAATCTCAGAGCATGTTTTGTAGACACAAAACTTTATGATTAATCAAGTTGTATCAAAATTAACCTAAAACGACGATGTGAGAGGACTGTGCTATTTTTCATTCCAGTTTGATTTAATTAAAATAGTTGCAAGATCCCATTCTCTGAAGCAAAACAGCATCACCCCACTAATTTTCCCACTATGATGATGTATCGCTTCAACTAAAGATATTTGACCCACTTCAAGGGTTACCTACCTTTAATTTATTTCAATTACAAACAATGCAACAACAAAAACTTAATGATAAATATTTTCTCGTTTTCAGTTCAGATTTATGATTGATGGCAAAATAGTGCTACCATTGCGTTGCACAGTTCTGTTCATCAAAACAAACCGAACCGGAACACTGCTGGTTTCCGACATTTATGTTCCGTATCTAAACAGACAATTTCATTTGTGCAACGGTCCATTCAGCCATAATGCTGTTTATTTTGCTGGTGCACTGCGCATGCAGCAGAGCGGTCAGATGCAATAAATTCTAAGAAAATAAACGAGCATAGAAAAGAATCTCTTGTTCCGTTTCGAACAAATAGAAAGAAAAAAATAACTGTATTTTCGATACCTTTTCCGCATATTTTATCTGGACTTTAGATAAGAAGCTTAGTATTGACATACTGCCAATGCATTGGGTTGACTCTAACTAAATGATATGAAATACTTGCTTTTCTTGTCTTAAAAATAATAACGATGTGTTTTTGTTTTATTTTTTTCATAGATCGACGAAATAACTGAAGCCGAACCAACATCAGTGATACTTAGATATTGCAAGGGAAAGGTAAATATAATGTTGTTAAGTCGTCAGTATGGCAGAATTTAATTAAAACTATTATTTATTTTTATTATATTTTTTCAGTAGACCAAATCTAAAAATTTTCAAATAGTACATTCCTTGCGTTTAAGACACATTTCGCCGTGGCGTGAACTCAATGTTTCATTATTTCTAGCACTTTTGTCGTCCTAGGGGTCCGTCGATTGTTTTGTAAACGACAAATTAGACGAAAAGCTATCAGAACTCAGGGAAAGCAGATTCAAAACACTAAAGAGTCGAAAAAAAATTGTCAAAAAATTTAATACGTTCTTCACACCTAAACATAGTTGTAGTCAAAGTCAATTTTCGCATGGACAAAAAAATAAAAAATTAATTGTCTAAAATAGGCTTATAGGCTAAAAAAATAGGATTAAAACCGTAGCGGTTCCGCAAGACGGAGGAACCAAGCGAAAATTTATAACCAACAATAACTGCTGCATTTTTCGATGAATGGCTGAAAATCAATATTTCTACCATCTGAATGATTCTATAAACTACTGAATATAGGATTTTTGAACATTTTATGAGCAAAAGGTAACTGAAATGGAAGTAAAAGAATAGGTTTGGCCATCGAAGACTATTAATTCGATATGTTGACAGATTTCATTACTTTCCATTTAGCTTACAATTTCGGCTAATATTCGTTTAAGGCGCTCCAAACACCTCAAATTCACTCAAAATGCATTGCGAACTATAGAAACAGGTGATCTAAGGCCACCATAGAAAATAACAGCTCTTAAGCCTAAAAAAACGAGCATGAGTATGAACGACTATTGACCAAAATTTTTCGGAAAAACAACATTCAAAACACGGCAAAATCCACAAAGTGCAGTACACCCAAAGTTATGTGGTTTTTGTATAGATGGGGACAAGAGTAAGGGAACATGCTCTATTATGCCCTAAACGAATATCTGGTTTGCCATGTATCCCACATACAATTTGTGTAAAAATGAGTGTAATCGTTGAAGAAAAGTGTTTTCTACAAATGCTTATGATTTTTTGTTACCCTAATTCCTAAAATAGCTTCAAAAAATTGTTTTTTAAAAACCATATTCAAAGCCTCAGTACAGAACTGTGTTGCAAATGCGCGCCTAGCAGCCAAAACTCGAAAACACACTAATACTTACGACACTTTGATTGAAAAGAAAATCAAAATGACTAATCATAATTTAAAAAAAAAGAAAAGTAGATTTTTTGGGCTGAATTAACGCTCATAAAATGGTTTCAAACATTTTATTCACTTTTAATGAAAATTAGCTGTTTTTAAAACTTAATGTTATTTTTAGCATATAACGATTGGCACGCAGCGATGCCACATGTACCGATTTATCAGTATTTATACCGATTTTTAGCAAATTTTCGACCAAGAATCTGTATATACCGAATACCGATTCTCCGCAAAACAAACCGCTTTCATACCGATTTTCGAGTTTTTGATACAATATGTAAGATATTTTTCAGTCTAAGCAAGGCTATCGAAAATATTGGGTTTCTGTTAAATTGAAGACGACCAAATGATATTGTTTGGCGTAAGTAAGAAACACTTGAAGTTTTTGTGATAAGTGAACGTGTTTCAATATTTCAATCGAAACTCTCAAATTTTAAAGTTAAGAAACATTTTGTTTTTGATAGTTGTATGTTTAAAGACAAGTCTACGAATGAAGTTTTAACTATCCGTTGGAATTTGGAAATGGATAATGTTTGAAAACTTTTGTTTTCTATAACATATTCTATGATATTAATAATTGCGCCAAAATAGATAGCGGAAGTTAATCTAATGAGGTTAAATATGTATGAATTTTCAGAATAAAAAAAAAACAAAAAAATGTATAGAACACTCTATAAGGATCACACCTATAAGGAATCATGTGATGATCGATAACATGGAGTAATTTATTGATTGAGAATATTACAAGCCAGCTTTTTTTTAAATATTTGAGAAATGAACAAAAACTTTTCAATATGCGATTTTTTTTTTTTTCAATTTGAGCCCTCAGAACAAAAGGGGTATAAGCGCAAAAAAAAATCCATTTTAAGTTAATAATACGGAACGATTTTTCATGTTTCAGACTATATTTGGTGATTTCTCCAGATTTTTAGAAATTCATTCACATACCTATACCAGAGCTCGATGCTCGTGTTCGCCGGTTTCATCATGTTCACCGTGATGAAATTGGCTAACACGCCGTTGTACTGAAGCGGAGATTGCAGGTTCAAGTCCTGCCGGTGAGCCGTTGTATCTTTTTCGAAAAATTCATGTTATTTACGGCTTATGTTCTCTCGTTCTTTGATAGCTCATGTTTCTCTGATCTTTCCATCACCTACGAAAATGTATTTACATACCTTTATGTTCGGAAGAAAAATACAAATTTAAAAGAACCACTAAAAAATTTATAAAAAAACGAGCACACAAAAAAAAATATTTATAAGAAAAAGAATTAAATAAATTTAAAAAAAAATAATCACTACCGAAAACCAATTTTTAATCACCTTAAACTGCCAATTTTCATACCGATTTTTCGGATTTCCATACCGAAAAAAGAATTTTTTGGGTTCAAAAATACCGATTTGAATGTGACATCCCTGTTGGCACGTTATAACGAGCGCATGTGCCGTGATCAAAGATGCCAATGTGCCTGATTTTTAAGGGATTGCCTGATTTTTCGAGGCTCAGCCTTACAACCTGATAAGTAATTGAATTTCCCTGATTTTTGAAAATATGCCTGATTTTGCCTGATTTTTTCGAATGTGATAAAAAATGGGTAGTAAGGAACTGGATTAGGTACCACTGTTGAAGTTAAAAAGTGAAAATGTGGATGAAGCAAAGCAATCGAAAGATTCCCTTTAATTCTTATTCAAAAAAATAATTAAAGGGAATCTTGCGATTGCTTTGATTCAATAGAATTATTTATCCAAGTAGGCTCACAACACATCTTGAAGTTACTCACGTAGCCTGATTTTGCCTTATTTTTATTTCACCAGTTCCCTGTTTTTGGAAAAAAAAAAGTTGGCAACTCTGACCGTGGTAAAACATAGCCATAAAAAGCATATCTTGGCGAGTTTTCAAAAATCACGAAACACCGTAGACAACGTAGAGCTGCAAGCTAGTATTTGTTCCAGTTTATATGTTTTTTTAAATAAGTTTTGCTTATAATTGTCACAGAATTAGTATACACTCTACATGTTGATCTTGTTTTAGTTATTAGAATCTAATTTAAACTTTAAGATCCGTTAATGCTGCATCACTTTGAACAGGACTCAAATTCAGATATCACAAAAAAAATTTTTTTTACGTTATTTCACTGTTAATGGTTTTTTCAACAATCCAGATTTTTATTTTCAATATTTTCTGACACATCGATAGAGGAGAATCTAAACCAGTGGTTTTCAATCTTTTTTCACTCACCGCCCCCTTTTGCAAAATTTTCGAGCTCAGCGCCCCTCTGGGAAAATTTTTAGAAAATCTTTTTGAAAAATGATTTCATACTAAAATGGATTCTGGAGAATGATTCAATTGAATTCTTTAATTTTGAGATATTTTCAATCCTGTATCGAAGCTTATGTAACATTGAGAGTGAAAAAATTCTAAAAAAATATAAATTTCAACCTTAAGAACTTCCATAAAAAAAAACAGTGAATACCTACATATATATGTATTAACCCTCATCCGCATTAGGGTGTCATTTTGACACCATTGCAAGTTTGAAGGCTTGTAACTTTTTTCAGAAGCTTCAAAATACAAAAATTTCTTCGGGGACCCTAAATGAATTCAAAAGTTCTTCAATATTGCATCATTACTTTTTTAATGGACGAACCCTGGAAGCCTGGACAAAAAAACTCCCTTTTCCGACTTTCGGTGTCATTTTGACACCACAAAAGTAAAATCTATTTAAGTCGTTTGAATTATTATGAAGCTCCTATAAAACTTATATCAATAGAAAACTTGTAATGACAGCAAAATGTGTTTAGAACATTATATACAGCTAAAGTTACAAGTTTTTTCGTTATTCAGCATGAAAGAAAAAAAAAATCTGAAAAAACATGCCTCACGAAAACTTTTGTAGTTCATACGTTACACGTTCAAATAAATATTTGCCTTATGCGTATGAAAGCTGAAGTTGATGCCTACATCATGAAGACAAGAAATATTTTTTAAGTTTTTTTTTAATGAAATGGTCACAAAAAGTTCAAAAAAGTGGTCTAAAAAACCTACTTTTCATTCGATTGCTAGTAAATACTCTTTTAGCGATGGTAGAGTTTTGAAAAAAATATGACTACAAAATCTATTAAAATTCCAACATTTTGCTGTCTTTAGATTTTTGATGCAACAAAAATTGAATTTGCTGGAAGTTTTCAAAGTTCACTACTTTGCGCGTTTTTTTTACAAATTGAAATTTCATCTGTTTTTGTGGTCCACCGTCAGGTTGTACCCGGATTTTCAGTGCTTTTACTTTGTTTGGACCAATCAAAAGTATATTCATTGGAAAGCACATTTAATCTACATTCTAGTGAGGTGCTACAATTCACGCTGTGAGATTTCGCAAAAATATGAAAATTATAAACGTAAAATCATTCCTGAATTTCTAGAACTACAAGCAACTTGTCCAGCAAAACGTGTTTGTTTGCTCTCCGAGTAGGTACGGTGGGTGCTGATTCGGGCAGAGAGCGAAGCCGACAGACGAAATAATGATGCGTGTCGTGCATTTCTTGGTTGTAAATATTCTATTGATAGTAGTTTGCATTTGCTAGTCACGACACGCATCATTATTTCGTCTGTCGGCTAATTTTGTAGTCATATTTTTTTCAAAACTCTACCATCGCTAAAAGAGTATTTACTAGCAATCGAATGAAAAGTAGGTTTTTAAGACCACTTATTTTAACTTTTTGTGACCATTTCATTAAAAAAAATTTAAAAAAAATATTTCTTGTCTTCATGATGTAGGCATTAACTTCAGCTTTCATATGCATAAGACAAATATTTTTTTGGAAGTGTTATATATGAACTACAGCAGTTTTCGTGAGGCATGTTTTTTCAGATTTTTTTTCTTTCATGCTGAATAACGAGAAAACTAGTAACTTTAGCTATATATAATGTTTTAAACATATTTTACTGACATTACAAGGTTTCTATTGATATAAGTTATGTTTAAATCGGTTGAACACGCCAAAAGTTATAACGATTTGAGCTTGTGGTGTCAAATTGACACTCCTAGTGCTGATTAGGGTAATGAAATCTAATGCGGATCAGGGTTAATATTAATCACAAACAACAAAACTTATTTATTTGTTTAAAATGTAAGCTGGATTTTCTAATGAGAGCCTTATCTGAGCATTTGTTTTGTCATGACATTCAATCGGAAGTATGGCAAGAATCAAGAATATAGGTATCTAGAGATTAAAAACCCCCACTCGTAATGCTGATAATGTTTTCATTATTGATTTAGTTTTTTGTTTCAATCAATTTTGTTTTAACGTCTTTGTGTCAATTGCACTTTTTTACCAACAAAAGGGCATTGAAAAACTTTTGTTCGATGTTACTCCTGGATATGAAATCATAGACGTTGTCTCGGAAAGCAGATGTTATATCAACTGAACTCTTATAGATTTATAGAAATTTATACAAAACGCACTTTGAGAGGAAAAACAAACAACATACTTACATATGTATACATACATTTCATGACTTTTTCTAACAAATTTTTAAAATGGCCCGCTTTTTTCGGCTGTGTCGCGCTTTTTCTCAAAATGTCCCGCTTTTTTTGAAAAGCAATGAGAAAGCTTGTGAGTGCCGATCCGGCATAGAATTCTATGCAGATAATTCCACCCCAAGGATGGTCATTATTGGAGTATAGTCTGATGTATGGGTGTATAATGATGTGAAAGGCTTTGCTTGTTCCAGACATCGATAATCTTTAAAAAAAAACAAGGATTATGGCAGTAGACTCTAAAATCAGCATTTTAAAACGTATTAAGACAAATATTCGAAGTAGTTAAAGAAGTTTTTAGGAATTCAACAGTCAATTTTGATTGTAGACTACTGCTTACTTCTTCTACTGTGCTGAAAAGCTAAAGGGTGACACGGTCAAAATTTGGTCAATATCAACTTGATGTATAGGGTAAGTGAGCCTTAACTCGTCATGCTCCTAATCTTGGCATGCCAAAATGCATTTTGGTGATTTTCTTGTCAAACATACGCCTAAAAATGAAAAAAAAATTAAACATAAATGGAAATCGCATATGGCAAGATTCTGCATAGCATTTGTCCACGATTGAATCCAAATGACTGCGTAATAATTTTTTTTTTTCACATGACAAACTGCAAATAAAATTATGATCTTCGGAAAAAATCTAAAATGAACCTACCTTGCTAGTGCATCTGCCATCTTCGGATTGAGTTTAAAAGCACCCTTTTTATGGAAAAATCACTAAAAATTACCGTTGGTTACAGCAAAACATGGCAAAAAAGATAAAGTTATAACTTACTCCAAACAACGTACATTTTCTATCTAGAATTCAAGAAAATATAAATATATTTTTTGCCTAATCTTGGCATGCAATTCCACAAATAGAAGTTTGCATGTATGTGTGAAAACGACATCAGCAGACAGTCGGCAAGTCGGCAGCCGGCGGCAGTTCGTCGGTCTGGAAATTGAAAAGCAGGTCGAAAGTAAAATGATTGATTGAAATAAATTAAAAATATTATGAATGTATTTTGGACTATAATCAATTTATTTATCTTTCAAGCCGACTTAAGCCTATTTGGCATCTTAGTTGGAACTATAATGCTACAATTTGAGCTGCTCTTTTATGGTAAATTTCGAGAACTTTTCTTCTCAATAGAATTTACCTCTCAATAAATTAATTTACCGGATCCGAACCCGAATTGATATCTTGGATCTCAATGTTGAAGTTATTATATCCATACCCAAAAAATTCCACATTTGGAAATGAGGTTTATCGTATTTTGATTTAATTTGATTTGTTTTAAAGATGAACATTTGCTGCATATGTGTCGCTTTGAAAGGTATTGTTATAAAGCTCAAATTATGACACTCTAAATAATATGTTTATTAAAAAAATAATTGCACTGCAATGTTGAAATACTATATTGTAACAAACTTGAATTTATATTGTTTGCAATTTCATGTGAAATCAAAAATAATATTTTGACCAAGTTTGTTTTTTATTATAGATCACTGTCCATCAGCATGAGGTGATGACGTTTGTTCTCTGTAGGAAAGGAATATGCGAAAGAAGCGCTGCGAGTTTGGGTGATGATTTTGCATGAGTGCTAGTGAGATGCAGCTTGAATTTCACCCAGGTTTTGAATTTGCTTTTCGCTTCCATTGCCTATAGCTTCCAAATGAATGAGTGAGATGCAATCTATTTCTATCAGGCTGGCTGGAGTGAGCGAAAGTTTGTCTTGTTTTGCTATCCCGGTGTATGCAAACGATTGCTAGAAAATTCCTAGGGGCGACATTTAAAATCGTTCGCTGACTTAAGTTTTAGCTTTATTTAGCTTGCATCTTTCCTCGATCATAATGGTTTTTAAAATGTCGGTCCTCCTTTTACGGGAGTGGAATAAAAAGAAATGAACATTTACCATCTTATGTTAACCTGTTAACTTCAATGGAAACAGATCTATCATGGTTGCATCTTAAAGATTTAGCAAACGATTTGTTTGCTTGAATGAACATATTTATGTTAACCAATGCAATAGTTTGGAACTTATAATAGAAATTATAAACACACAAAAACTGAAATAAACAAGTAAAGCTTTTTTACGTAAGATTATAATTCTACATGCAAATATCAATTTTGAAAATTGATTGACATTTCGTACTTCCGACTTTTTGAAAACAATACAGAACATTGATGTGCTTCCTTCCGGGATATTTTCAATGAATTCGTGGGGGCTGTTGTTGTATTAGTGAGGCAAGTTTTTCCTATAGACGGCCAATTTAAAGAACTCATAAAGGGCCAAAATTCGGCGCGGGGGCTACAATAAGAAGCATTTCAATCAATAGTTTGATCAGGTTTATCTCAAATTATCAACCGCTTTCAAGCAATGATATATTTTTACTGCATTTCAGGCTAGTAAGCAATCATATTTGTCGAAGGACTTTTGAAGGTACCGTCAACTGGGGCAACATGCAACAATTTTCAACTTCAATGGCTTCCAAAAAACTTATGTTCACAGTTAATCGTATCCTTTATGCATCAAAAGTTTTAAGGATGCTGGGGCATCAAATTGGCGTAGTTAAAAAAATTATTGGTTTCTTCAGTTATTTTTAATTTTCTAAAAACATGCGATTTTCACACTCCTTTGAAAATGGGGTAACTTGCAACAAACTTTGTTTTAAATGAAAAATCTTATGAACACGTACGAAAATTCATAGTTTTTGCAGTAGTTTTTGGGTCTGTAAAAACAAATTTTCATATTTTTTCTGAAAATAAGGATGCTGCATACATTTAGGGGTTAAAAAATACTACGAAAAATTCTACAAGCTGAAATCATAAAAATAAATGTTTGGATGAATGAAATTTAAATGTTTTCAAATGCGTGATGCAAAACATTCATATTCCAGCACATGGAAACGAGATTTACAAGGTATTTCTTTGATTTGCATTTTGTTGCATTTAACTGAATTTTAAAAATATTCATTTAAAAAAATTGTGTGATTGTTCGAAAAATATTTTTACACCAACAATGTTGGTATAACATGAGGAAACCTGTAAAAAGTTTATAGGTAATTTTATCAAGCCAATCCGTCATACTGGGTAAAGCATTTTTTTGGCATCATAAAATGTTAAAATTTGTACATTTATTGCTCGATTTTTCAAATTTTACATAAAAATAAAAAACTTAAGACAACTAGCTTAAGGTGCGAGAAATTATGTTATCATCATTTTGCTATCATTAAAAGATAACTTTATTACAATACATTAAATTAAAAATTGATTCAATGTAGTGTTATATAAATGTTGCATCGAACCCCGCTGTTGCATGATGCCCCGTTTGACGGTACACATTACAGGAAGACTACAATCATGGGAAATCTAGTCAACCATGCCTTAGGGGCCAAGATTGGGTACATTAACCCTATTTCTTTCAATTTTGCATTTAAAAAACACCTGAACACCCCTCATGTTGAAGGTGTGTGTGTGTAGAATGTTGCTCTTATTTTGATTTTGGAATTCACTCTTAAGTTGTCAAAATGCCGTCCAAGGAAGAAGAACAGCGTATCAAAATTTTGCTCACGCATCGCGAAAATCCGAGCTACTCGCACGCAAAGCTGGCAAAATCGCTAAAACTTGACAAATCAACCATTTTAAATGTAATTGAAGTGTTTGGGGAACGTTTGTCGACGGCCAGGAAGTCTGGATCGGGGGGAAATCGAAAACCGGAAGCCGCTGAGACGACAAAGAGAGTTGCCGGTAGTTTCAAGCGAAACCCTAACCTCTCTCTCCGAGATGCCGCAAATAAGCTGGGTGTATCGTCCACAACCGTGCGTTGAGCCAAAAAACGAGCCGGACTATCGACTTACAAGAAGGTAGTGACTTCAAATCGCGATGATAAACAAAATACAACGGCCAAAGCGCGATCCCGGAGGCTGTACACGACGATGCTGACGAAGTTTGACTGCGTGGTAATGGATGACGAAACCTACGTCAAAGCCGAATACAAGCAGCTTCCGAGTCAGGAGTTTTATACGGCAAAAGGAAGGTGAAAGGTAGCAGATATTTTCAAGCACATGAAACTGTCAAAGTTCGCGAAGAAATATCTGGTTTGGCAAGCCATCTGTACCTGTGGCTTGAAAAGCAGCATTTTCATAGCTTCCGGGACTGTCAACCAAGAAATTTACGTGAAAGAGTGTTTGAATAAACGTCTGCTGCCTTTCCTGAAGAAACACGGGCCATGGAGTTGGACGCCGCCAACAACGTGCAGGTGGTTCCCAAGGACAAGAAAAAACAACTTTATTTGCGTTCCAAGCACATCCTAATAAGTTTCCATGGCTACATTTGGGCGCTTAACACCTGACTCTACTGATCAATTTCAGCTTGAAGCGAGTGAGATTATTCATGTTTAATTCTTCCTTTACAAAGATTACTACACTTCGCTTCATTAAATCATTCAAAAATTTAAACTTTCCTGTTATAGTATGGTAACCATAACTCTTTCAATTTCCAATCGATTATGATAAATTACCATTTGAAATCATTGTATAAAATTTACATTCAAGAAGTGATAAAATTTAAAGTCCATAAAAATCATATTTTTTAAATGCTACAATCGAGTCAAAAACTCTTGATGAATAAAAATTTTCTCTAAAAAAATAGTGTTTTATCATTTCTTTCTATCATAAGTTCACTAATATCACCAATACTGTTGATCATACTCAAAAATAAAGTTCAGATGATTGATAGCAAATATTTTTTCACCTACAAAATGCAAAAAAAGATTTTAAAATTATTGCTATGCAGTCCGAGATATTTGAATCTACGTACGAGTACTTTTTTTCCTCATTTTCATATTTGAAGCATAACTCAAAAATTTGAATGTATGTATTTTTTTTTAGCTTATTCTAAGTAGGGCCTTTTTTTCTCAAATATCTATTATAGTAGCAATTTAAAGATGCAAAACGCTTGTAACGTTCCCATAGAAAAAGTTTGCTCTCTGCGAGAATTTTATAAACGTAAATTTTTCACTTATTAACTTTTTTTGTTCGCTTCACGCAGACAATACAGAAGTCCCAGCACCCTTTAGAGAAGTTAAAATGAGCAGCTAACTTTAGTTGTAGCAATAATTGCTACAATGTCTGCAATCGAGCTTTCAACGTAAAGTTCCAGCAACTTCGGCAATTGAATTGTCGAAAAAGAACAATACTTCATTCTACATTGCGCGTCACACAGTTGCAACTTGAGAAAATAACTCTCTCGCAAACAAGTTTAAAACGATCAATTGTGTTGCACCCTTTTGGCTTCTTCTCTCGTTTCAGGCTAGCAAAGTTTCCGGGAGATAAATCTTACTGCACGTCAAAATGTTTCCTTGGCAATGCGTTTCCAGCTTTCCGGGCGGCAGACAACATTTCGCCGAAAGCCGGAAGCCTCTTTTTTTCGTCTTTTAGTTTTATTCTACACTTTTAGCGGCTCGTTTTATTTTTCCAGGTACCAGCTCCATGTATGCTCGACGAGTATTTTTTTTCTGTGTTTGCATCTAGCTAGAGCAACCTGTCCCGAAGAAAAAGTTTTTCATACTTGAGCTGCAGCAGCTTCCGGTACATCGGATGGGACCCGAAAAAGAACACTCCATTACGGCAAGAAACGGCAAATAATTGGGCACCGGGAAAGCGAATGGATGGTGGGAGCAAATAAAACTACCCATGTCTTTACCAACATCCGCTTAATTCTATTATGGCATTGGTTGGTGGATTTGCTGAATTTAAAAAGTATCGTTCCCATAAAACTGTTTTTTGTTTCAGATGGAAATATCTGAAAGCTAAATGACCTATGTTAAAACGTATTAATATAGCAAGGCAAAAAGTAAGTCGTAATTATCAGTCAAATCTATATCTATCTAGGGTTGGTTACCCTACTTTGGACCCTTTACGGTGCTGTTCAAATAATCATGTTTTTCTCATGAATGGACGGGAGGTTTATATCTTTAAGGGATTTTATTCATAGTTCATAATCTTATCTGCAACTTTCAATGAACATTTTCAATATGGGTTTCACCGTTATTGAAAGATTTGGGAAGATATGGATGATCAAAATCTCCATCTTTGAACCTACTGTTTCTAAACTGGTACCTTTCATTGGACAAAAAACTGAAATTCCTATAAAAAGTATGATTTTTGGAAAGTAAATAAACGAATTCATTAAAAATGTAATCTTCAATCAAATATTATCATAAAACAGTAAAACAGCTTTTAAACGATGAAAAACACTTAAATTTCTGTAATGAATATCTCAAACATTTCCACCTTTGTTGATTTGTTGGTATTGACACAAAGATTTGATGATGTCAGGTCTAATAATGGAACATTTAATTCAAAAGTCTCCTATTTTTGGACCCTTTACAAATATTCCGGGGTTTCCATTGGTTTTCTTGTATTTTGGGAACATACATAGGAAGTATGGTTGATATTCTTCACATGGAAAATAATTTCCCTTTAATCTTTGGCTTGGTCAGTAAAATATCGAAATTTTTCCTTATTCACTCTAATTTCTCAAAACACGTCTCACCAATTGTCTGTTTGATTTACCACTGATGGGGAGGTACATTTTTAAAAACGTTGAAAATTGTATCAGAAAGACAAAAGGCGGTATGCTAGTATTCAGGAAGAATAAGATTTCATTATGTACATAGGAGTATCTTTATCCTATGCAATGAAAATGAATTATTAACAATTTTCGGCAATTTAGAACTAAAGTAGGCTCTAGGTCAAAAGAAGGAGCACTCATCCTATATCTATGTAAATTTCTGTTTGCCTGTATATTTCTTGTAGACTCGGAAACTTCAAAACGAATTTGCGTGAAACTTGACAGGTGGGAACTTATATGTAAACATGTATGCATAACTAAAAAAACTGTTGAAAAAAATTTGATACCTCCCTCTTCTAATGGTTATATAAGAAGAGAGAAGGGACTCTCATACATTGTTTGAAATAATTCGAGTACAAATCGAGCAAATGGAACAGAATTTGGCATGAGCATGTTGAATCTATATAAAAAACATTCCTATGATTATTTGTTACCCATCTTCCTTCCAGTGGGCGTAGAAAAAGAGGAGAGGAGCCTCCAAAATAGTATTTTTGAGAAACTTAAAAACAAATAAAGCAAATGAGACTAAATTTTTAATGAGAGGATAATCGATTACAGGACACGTAACTAGGGTAGCGTGTATCCCCTCCTTTCTTTTTGAATAACTCGAAAACTTATTGAGAAAATGGAAACAATTTTGGCATGAGAGCGTATTTCATTCAAAAAGTGTATTCTGATGGTTCAGACTTCTCCTTTTGTTTCAGTAGGGAGATAGGAATGAGGGAGGGGGTCGCTCACACATTTTTTCAATAACTCGATTACAAGTTGAGTAAATGGAAAAAATTGCATGGTTAAGAATCCCTTCTTCTTTTTTCAGTGAAGATATAGAAAGGAGACAATAGATCACCCACATATGTTTTGAAATAACTCGAGTACATATCGAGCAAATTGGACCAGATGTTACATGGGAGCGGTGTTGTATACAAGATTTTTTTTTATTATGTTTTTAAACCCCTTTCTCCATAAGGGACTTAGGAAAGTGAAAAAGAGTCAGCTTTACAATTTTAGAAAAAAAAACTCGAGAACTGATGAAGAAAAAGGAATCAAATGTGAGACCTGTTTTGAATACAATAAATGTTTTTGTGATGGTTCGAAGCTACTTACTTCTAACAGTGATGAGGTAGAAAGTAAGGAGGGACTACCTATCTTGTTACAAAAATGGGAAGTTTTACGTCGATGGTTTAATTCTAAAAATTTACTCAAGAGTCTGGTAGGCTTAGCCCTACCTCCCCCCCCCCCCCCCCTCCCATAAGATTTCCACCGTAGTAATGGAAGATTACTTGATCTTAATATGTATTTGAAAAGAAGTGTTTTTTTCGCCTCCGGTGGAATTTCGACATAAGTCACCCTTGGCTTGAGGCATTTTGATCTATGATACCATTTGCCGTTCACAAATTGAAACTAACTTTGATTGTAGATTTCAATATTCAGTTCAATCAACCTTTTGTATTGAAACTCAAAACTCATATAAACAAACCCTACCTTGTCTTTTGAATGGGTTTTATTAAGAAGTGTAACTAAATAAGAACAGAGTTTGAAACGAACCATTTTTTTTATTTAAAAAAACCTTTATGTCATTACACATGTCATGTTGATATAAAATATTCTTTAAAAAAACAATTTCACACTCTATTTTATTTCGTGGTTTTTGTTCTTCTTTTGTTAAATGCTTAACAAAAAGGGTTTTAATAATTTACATAAAGCCACAAAATTTACATTTTTCTGAGGTGCAATGAATTTAAACAATTATTTAAACTAATTTGGGTGTCCCGAATCTAAATATGCAATTATTTGTATCAGCTTTTGTTCTTGAAATGACTTTTGAAAATAAACAAAAATCAAAAACATATATCTGCACTTTTTTTACAAAAACTCAAATCAAAAACATATTATTTAAAAATTAAAGCTTTATATCAATTATCAACTCAATCAATTTTTTTTACACTTTCTGCTGTAATGTCAAAGATACTTGTAATGTTATGTTTTACTTATTTAACTGATGAATTTTACTTATTAGAACATGCATCATTATCATCAAAATATTTTTCCTTTATTGGATGAAGTATAGCAAACTAAATCAGAATCAGATTTTTCATAAGTGTAGTAGGTTTGTTAACTGATTAACAGTTATCAGTTATGTTTGATTTCACTTAAAATTGAAACAATTTTAAACTCCTTATCATTTCATATTTTGATTTCATTTTCGAATAAATTTACCGAATTTTATAGTACAGCTTTCTCCATTTTTATTATTAACTTGCCGAATTTTAAAGTCAAACTTTTTAAATTTGAAGAAATAATTTCAACAAATTTGTCTTTGTTTTTTAATTCTGAATTTTCGCTTTCTTGTAACATAAGCCTTTAACTCCAAATTTTTAATAAGAAAACATAGTTTCCACCTTCTGTTCTTTCTAGGAGCCAATATTTCAACCGAAAATGACCAAATATTCAGAGCTTGTAATTTAAAGCTTAAAAACCTGGGATTGAGAATTTGAAAACTTTTTACTAATATTTTTTATGTGAAATCTTGTTTTTTGGATCGATCATGATTTTTAAATTAATCTTAATAGTTTGAAAAATTGTTCGACGTAGCAACTTTAAAACTGATTAAAAATACGCAGTGTTAACTAACTTTGATTTGTGCTTCCAATATGAATAACAAAATTTTGAACTCCTTATTTTGAATTTTTTTATCAGTTTTTATTCATCATTCACGTTATTACCCATTTCCCAACATTTCTTTTTCAGATTGATTTAACATGAAGTTATTTCTTAAGCTACAAAAATTAACTTTTTAAGCCGTCTTTTGTGATAACTATAGTATTTTAAATTCTACATAAGAATTAAATTCAAGAACTTTGAATCTGAATAAGGATCAAAAACTTAAAATGGTCTCTTATTTACTTATTTAATATTCTGAAAATTGTATTCGAAATATATAAAAAGCAAATCAGTTCCATAAATAAAAATTTGTATGACATGCAAAACCAAATTTGAGCTTTTTTTCAACCAGGATATCAAAACACCATTCAATTCCTAATTTCTAATGATGATTCGAATTGAAAATCAAGTATCCGAAGCTGAATGCAGAACTCGAAAACGGAAATACTATTTTTATTATTATAACTAGCTGATCCCATACGAACTTCGTTTCGCTTTCAACTTGGAATATGTCATGAACAGTTTGCATGAAAGTCAATTGCCAAGCATTTTCCAGATACACTTTTGAATTCATTGTTCAGTAATAATTGCAAAAATATTGGACGATCATTTTGTCTGTCGTCTGCTACTAAATTTGAAATCAGGAATCAATTGACCTTTCAGAAAAAAAAACCCGTGTATAAATTTCGACTCAATCGTTGCATAACAACGCAATTATTGCCAAAAAGTTAAACCCCTTTCGGTGGCTTCTTATACAATATTTGTTATCTGAAATCGATTGCCCTTCCCTCAAAACTCCCGTGTGCAAATTTTCAAAGCAATCCATTTCATAATAACGTCAATATTGCTTAAAACAGTGAACAATTAATCTATATGGACGACCCCTTTCGTCGACCCCTGGCAAAATATTTGACATCTGAAATCGATTGCATGTCCCTGAAAACTACCGTGTGCAAATTTTCATTCCAATCCGATGTATAATAACGACGATATAGCAAAAATATTAAAAGGTTAATATGGACGACCCCCTTGGCCGGCCCTGTACACTGAATTTAATATCTTAAATCCATTGCTCGTCTCTCAAAACTCTCGTGTACCAATTTTCATCTGAACCCGATGTATAATAACGACATTATCGCATCAACAGTGAATAGTTAATATGGACGACCCCTTTGGCCGACCACTGATTTTAGTTTGGATAAGTGGAATCAGTTGTTTGTCCCTAATAACTCCTACGTGTAAATTTGCATCCCAATCCGATGTACAAAAACGTCAATATCCCTAAGATACTGAATATTTCATATGGACGACCCCTTTCGCCGGCCCCTTACACTGAATTTGATACCTCAAATCGATTGCACGTCATTCAAAACTATCGTGTACCAATTTTCATCTGAATCCGATGTATAATAACGTCAATATCGCAAAAACAGCGAAAAGTTAATATGGACGACCCCTTTGGACGATCCTTTACACAAAATTTGACATCTGAAATCGATTTCTCGTCTTTCAAAACACTCATGTGCAAATTTTCAACACGATCCGACAAAAAATAACGTCAATATCGCGAATACAATATTTGTCTTGTATGGACGACCCCCTTCAGAAGGGGTCGTCCAAAAATCTAAAAACATTTTTCATCCTTCCTGGTCCTAAGGAGCATCCATGCCAAATTTCAGACCTCTAGCGCTTAAGGCGGCTGAGTCTATAGAGGACAAACAAACAAACAAACATACAGAAATTGCTTTTTATATATATAGATATAGAATCAGAACCTCCTAAATGAATTAATTCTCTTTCAAAATTTTATATCCAGAACTGAAGTGAGAAAATTTTGAAAAATTTTAGCAAAATTCTGGACTTTTGATTAATTTTCCAGTTTGAACAATCAGTTCTGAGTCAAGATTGTTACTCTTCATCACTGAATCATCAAAATCTGCTTCGAATTGAAAATTTTGAGTGTAGAGTAAAAACCTTACTTGCTTTTTTCTAGAGCCTCATAGAGACCACCCCCTCAAAAACATGACAATTTTGATCGGCCGTATCTCGATCATATTATGACATATTGCGTTTCTTTTGATCTCATTCGAAAGACAATGAGCAAAACCTTATAGGTATATATTTGGCAAAATGAATGTGTTAACTTGAATCATTTCAGATTTTGTGATAAGTATTTTTTTCTGATTTACTGCAGATTTTAAACTTTCAACTTGCAGGTAAATAAATTTCTGTACAAGTTGGAAGTTTATGATTATTTAAATTTTTTTTGGTTTACTTCGAACGATTATCTAAAACAGATCCATTAAAATGCTGATAATATCAACCACCATGCATCATAAAATTATCATGTTAAATTAACAGGGACTTGCTAGAACTATCATTAGAAAATTTTCAAGAAAAATTGACATTTTTCATAAAAACTAATTGCGAGATTAGTTCAATAGACTTCAAATTTGGCAGAAACACTTGAGAAACAACTCATATGAGTCCGGCTTTGATCTGCGAAAAAAACCGAAAAGTGAACAAGTCTAGTGTACATCCTACACTTATGATATTTATGTGATTCAATCTCGATTCAAAAGCTTATCGGCACTTATGCTGTATTTACATTCTTATAAAGTTAATCGGTTGTTTTTTTTTGGTGATGGAACTTATAAAAAAATCTAGCTTTTTTGTTATAATTACAAAAAAAATACAGTTACAAATACCGTATAAAAACAGAAAACAATTATTATTATTATTTATTATAAATCAACATATTACATATTGATACAAATGAAAAACTTAAATTAAAGACAATGTACATGAAGCGGTAATCTACGTTAGACTTAAAACTCTGAGAATTTTTCTTCGGAATACATCACGCGAAACGTCAAAGTCGAAGTACGCTGAGTAGCGGTTAAATGTTTTTATAACACCGATTAGAGCTGTGTTGGCCCCATAATTGTTCAGCCGGAGAAGGACAAATATCTGAAGATCACGATTCCTCAAAGGCATATTCAAGGGTCGATCGAACCAAGCTACAATAAAGACTCTTCAAGTAGAAGACATCCTTGAAGTCTTTCGTCAGGCGGAAAAGAAGACCTAGACATCTGGTGGCTTTGTCGATGATGTAGTTTGTGTGAATCTTAAAATTCAACCGTGCGTCAAGAATCACGCCAAGATCTTTCACTTGTTCAACGCGAGCGATAGCCTCGTTTCCAAGATAATAAATGGCTGATAACGGGATCCGCTTGCGGGAAAACGAAATTACTGCGCATTTACTACGATTCACGGGAAGGCAATTGACATCACACCAAGAGGCGAAGAGATTGAACTGGCTCTGTAAGAAGTTTACATCCTCGGGACCGTTGATGCGGCGATACAGTTTCAGGTCATCAGTATACGCTAGTTTAGGACCATCAAGGAGCAACAGCACGTCGTTGAAGTATATCAGGAATATTATTGGTCCTAGATGACTTCCTTGAGGCACTCCGGATTTGGCAAGGAATTGACTGGAAAATAATTCACCTATTCGAACAATTAGTTTCCGTCCAACCAGCTAGCTGCGGAACAATTCCAGAAAAGACCCGCAGATACCAACACGATCGAGTTTGGCGATGGCTATGTCATGGTTCACCTTGTCGAAAGCAACTGACAGGTCAGTGTAGATGACGTCGGTTTGAGATCCCATGGCGAAAGTGTCTTGCACAGTAGACGTGAATGTCAACAGGTTTGTAGTCGTAGAGCGCTTAGGCATGAATCCATGTTGTTCGTTTGAAAAATAAGGCTTGTAATACGTTAAAATGGGTTCCAGAACAACCAGCTTGAACAATTTGGCTATCGCACATAATGCAGAAATGCCACGATAGTTGTTCACATTTCGTCTGTCCCCTATTTTTGTGCACCGGAAACATGTGGGCCTCTTTTCATATGGATGGGAACGTAGACTTGTTGCACTTAAGTTTATAGTTACTTTAGAAGTCTTAAAAAAGTTAATACGATACGAGCGAATGGCAATAAAAACACATAAAACCCATCCCCGTGCTGAGTAAAATCAGCGTGTTATAAACATCATACCAAGATAGGTTAAAATGCGCCAAGCGTTCAGAATCAGGTTAAAGGCATCCAATGCGGAGGAAACCGAACGGAGCGTGTAGGAAGCTGTCAAAACCGGCCACGCGGAAAAGAAACGCCATTGTGCTGCAAATTTTGGTGTGACGGGGTCGAAAAAATCAAGTGCCCGGAAATTGACCGCAAGTGTTGGACAGAAACGCGAGTTTTTACCGGCTACGTTCTGGAGTGGAGTCGGGACGTCGATCAGCATTGCCCACGGACACAGGTACGACAAACCCGTAGCGAAAATCGCGAAATCTTTAACCCATTCCGAACCCCGCAGGAACGAGCAAGCCGCTCAAATCGCCGTTCGTGGTCTTTCGTTCCGATAGGCCGATCAAGCGGTCATCAGCTCGGTATTAGCTCGGTCATCAGCTCGACAGGTAGGATTTCCTGTTTTAAGAGCGAACGCTCCCAGCACTTACGCTCTTTTCCAATCCGTAGGAAAAGGAACGACCAAACGAGCCAGTTTCATAGAGGTTCGCTAATAGCTCTCGAGAAGGCCGCACACTTGCATAAGTAGCTTCCGGAACCACGCTTGAGCAAATATTTAAAATGCATCCGTTTCATCAGGGCCCCTTTTCGGAGATTGGCGATCTCATCTCAGGCACAAACCGTTGGAAACAAAACCGCAGCCCCCTGGTAGATCCCAGGAGGCGCCACCGTTTACGCAGTGCTGCCAATCGGCGCTCCGGATCGCCGAGCAACCAAACAATAACGCGGAGGCACCGTGACTCTGCCGTGAAGAAAAGTGGAGGTCTTCCGGCAGAAAGGGTCCACAAGTGGAAGCGGAGGTCGCAGCGGTGCCATCCGTTCGGCACAAACAAACGCGTGCAACAGCACACGCAGTGTGGCCAATCGGCTCTCCAGTTTGCCGAGCGGCCGAACAGCAGCAGCGGTGCCAAGGTGCCACCCGATCGGCCCCCCGGACTTAGGACGGCCGAACAGCAGCAGCGGCGCCAAGGTGCTACCAATCAGCCCCGGTCGTAGGGCGGCCGAATGACAGCTTCGGCACTAAGGTACACCCAATCGGCCCCAGTCGTAGGGTGGCCAAAGGCCGAGGAGCAGCTGAGAGGAGGTCCGAGCCCGCGTTTTGCAAAGCGGCGAGTACACGCTGATTCGGGGAAATGTGGGAGTGTTTTTGCCACTTAGAAATGTTACCAATATAAACATAATTCTATCATATTTGCTCTCTTTAATTGTGGCACCGACCACGGAAAGCCTTCATAATAGACTCATCGAGTGAAACTTGGAAGATTATTTTTAAAGGTATCAGCATATGCGATATATATCGCTTCAAGAAGGTATCAGGTATGCCATCTGGTCCTGCGGAAAGGCTGTGTTTCAGCTTAGCGATCGCTTTCAAAATAGTATCATCGTCTACAACAATTTGATTTAGCCATGTGTTCAAATGAGGGACGTTACAAGCTGCACTGGCAACTTGGTCCGAGGATAATGAGTTTGAGTCAAATATACTACGGAATTCGTCAGCGAAGAGATTTTAAATTTCCGGTTCCGAGGTCGCTAAATTTTCATCCAGAAACATGGAGGGCGTTAGGCCGGATTTTTTCCGCTGGTCCTTGATGTACTGCCAAAATGATTTGGGTTTTGTTTTGAAACCTCGCTGTATCCGAATTAAGTAGCTCTGGTAGCAGCGTGAGCATAGTTTTTTGTAAGCTGAGTTTTTAGTTTGCAATACTCATTTTTAGCGCTAAGAATTTTGTGCCTAGTGTAATAACGGAGAGCTTTATTCTTTAGCGTCTTCATTTGTCAAGTTTTTCCAGAGAAAAAATTTCATACATGTCGGGAATTCCCGGGAATGAAACTGCAATTCCCGGGAATCGGGAATTCCCGAGTTTTCAAAATTCCCGGGAATTCCCGCCCGGGAAATCCCGGGACGGACACTCTAGTTGAAGTCCCCGATGATAACGATGTCGTCTTCAGGAAGCGTGAGAGAACACAATTTAGAAATGCCGCTGTAAAAGGAATCAGCATATGATGCATTTCTAGTACGATCAGGAGGCAGATACACAACCCTAACGTAGAGTTTTTTTGTTCGATGCGGGTCCATACAAATTCCTGATCGTTCCATGATTCGCCATAGATGGGGATGGCTGATAAAGTGGATCGAATAGCAATCAGAACTCCGCCACCTGTGGATTTCGTGCTGTTGTTAGGACCTCTGTCACAACGGAACACAGTGTAGTCTGAGCTGAAGACTTGACTATGTCTTGACTATGCTTCAATGTCAGAGGCTTATATTGCGGAAGTATGCTCAAGAATCAGATCTTGCCTGGAGAGAGTAGTGGAGACACATCGATTGATTGTTCCTTAAACTGTCTATCTACATGCCTGAATGAATAAAAAGGCTTTTAAAACATGTTAACATCAAGAAAAGTGGTTTTGAACCTTGATGACAGATTTCCGCATAATATAACACACATACACACACACACATGGGACATCCTATAGCCCAATTTCAAGACTCAATATTTTATTCATTTGAATCATAATGTTTTTCGTTGTTGTTTTATGTAATATCGGATAATTGTAATTCAACAATGAGTGAAACCATTAGCTCAACATTTACTCCACTTACACTGTGAGTTGCTTAGCCTAGGGCATGCATAAGTTTTTACTTCCGCAGTTTCCATTAGCCGTGTAAAGTTTGAATAAATTAAAAACGCATATCCAAAGCAGAGTCGGGATCTGAATGCAAATTGATAACAAAATGATCATGAGTATTTCTTCATAATTAGTGAAAATAAAAATATTAATGTGTGAATTCTGCTGTAAACTGTCAACTCTAGGAATGCACTGATCTTTTGTATTATTTATTATTTATTTTATCCAGATTTTTTTATTTTCCTTAAAAAAAATTCCATAACTCAAATTTAGTTTAGAAAATTTTTAATGAAATACATTTTTTTTATTTATAGCTAAATCTCATAATGCAAAAATGAAGATAAAAAACCAGGTTTGATTCTATTCTAGTTTTCACACCCACTCGGGAAGCTTTTCACTTCCAGGATCGGGGTGGTTTGCTGGAAGTATGGTTGTGAAAACTTTACTCCTACAGAATCCTCGGGCACCATCGTGATCCTGCCGCCTCCTGGTGCTACAGGATCGAAATTAGTCTATTCCCTGCTCCTGCTACCGATGTTGGCTGCTGTGTGTTCCGTGTGAGCACAAAAGTATTAATATAAATACGATGAGATGTAAACTTTCCGCAAAACTGCTCTTTTAACATGTTCTTCAACTAGGATATTTTTTATTTTTTCCTTCATCCTGCGTGTAAACCAAGTTTCTCAGCTTCGAAGTTTCCCGCTTTTTTTCTCAAGTTAAGCCAAAGATGTGTTTCAGATTTTCAAAAGAAAAGCTGGAGACGGTGAAGAGCATCCTGAATAAAAAATGCTTAAGCATTACAGGGAATGCATGTTTAGCAGTGCATCATCATCATCATCATCGTCGACGTCGTCGTCTCAGGTCTAGTAACTGGAGTTTGAAGAAGATGAATAAAGTTGGTTCAAGAGAGTGTGGCTTAGCAACTTCCCTGGAACAACACAAACCATGCACCATTTGAAGGCAACTGTTCACGTATTGTGGTGGTTAGATTGCGGGGAAGATAACGTACATACTTATATTAAGGTACCGGAGAAGAAAAAAAAGTTCATTTGCTCCTCGTAGAAGAACAGTTTGGCAGATAGTTTCTACGTGCTTGAATAAACTGGTTATGGCTTTAGGAATTCGGCCGAGGAATTCCGTGTTGCGAGCGAATAGTTTTCCCGAAAATATGCTTCAGTTTCACAATTTGATATAAAATAGGTTACTTAAATTTCAAACTGCAATAGAACTTGGATGAAATTCGCTGTTTGGAAACATGAACAGCATTTCGTATTGTAATAACAAAATCAAAATCATTTAACCCTCATATACAACCTCACATATACACTAACTGACTGAAAAGATTGAAAAAAATCATAGTTTTTTCATAACTGGAACTTCTGCAGATTGATTTTCATTCTGTCAAAAGCTTACCCACAGTTGAAACACTCTCTGGAGCCACTTGGTATGTTGCTCAAAATTCTAACATGAAAACATGAATTTAATAAGTGAAGACACCTACATATGGGTGTAGGTGACTCTCAATCACCATCATTAAAACTTGATATATGGTTTTTGGTTAAGGCAAAAGTGGCTGTGGAGTGAAGTTGTTGAAAAAGTTGAAGAGGTTGTGTACGAGATACGACCGCAATACGTAGAATTACGCAAGCCTATCTTTTCCACTGTATAATTCTTGACAATTGCATTGGATTTTAAAAACACATAGTTTCTTGTGAAGTGTTAAATTGTGTAACATTTACACATAAAGACGACAGTTCGTAAGATAGTAAAGTGGTTGTCAATTTAAATTAAAGTTTCCTTCTTATCAACAGTGGATGGGAGAATAAAGGCAAACATTTTGGTTCACGCTGCAAGCCCTTCTAGTACGATTGAAATGCATAGGCACGTGATTTTGTCTCTTAGTGAAAGCTGCATATCAAGCGAGAAGGCTGTCATTATTCCTGGTTAATCCCTTTGAAGGTCATCATAAGACCACTGTCTCTGAGTTGTTTGCTTTGCTTGCACTTGCTTTGATTGATTGATATTTAAATCCGCGACAAAATATGCATTTTCTTTGCATGCTCTTATGCAGAGCATAAATTTTTCAAGCATCACAGTTGACATGATTGCTGATTTTCCTTCACCATCACGTTTCAGGTCTCATTTGGCTACTAGTCAAGCTTCAAAAGACTGGAAAACCTAGACTGTCGTCATGGTTTTCTCCTCGCGTGAGTAACGTTGTTTTTCAAACCGCGGTCGTCAAAGCAAGTTTGATCTAGTCAAAAACCGTCGAATCTAAAAGTTTGCGAGTTTTGAATTACTGGTTGTGAAGATGAACGGTTTGATCAGAACAAATAAAAGAAGATCGGAGAAACAAACTGTTGCTGCTCAAATTGAACCATTCCTCAGCTTGGAGAATGGGCGGTTCTGGTGTCGCTTGCTGCCGACCGGGTTGTGCCGCTATTCGCAGCCGGAGGACAAGTTGGATGCCTGGAACATGAAAAGACACATGGAGACCATGCACCCGGAAGCAGCCCTAACAGCTGGGTTAAAAAATTCAGAAAAAGTTTCCAAATGTACAAGAACCCCCACAAAAGTTGCAGTGGCCATCAATAAGCAACAATACATTGAAGGTTGCTTAAAAATGATCACTACCCATAATCTACCATTTGCGTGTTTTGAGTGGGATGGGCTAAAGATGATTTTAGACCCAATTGGAGATGCCTTGTCAGTGACCATCAATAAAAGCAATATCAAAGTTCATATGAAGAACGTTGCTGAGCAAGTGCAAAGTTTTATAAAGGAGGAGGTTAGGGGGAGGCTCGTGTCCCTTATGTTTGATACAGCATCGAAACATCATAGGCACATTCTAGGAATTGCGTGTCAGTTTGAAAAAAATGGGGGGCAATTAATTCGATCATTAGGTAAGTTAAACTGAAATAACTTTGAACAATACTTCCGAATTTAACCGGCTGATTTCAAAATCATTCATTTTTGTAGGCATGATTGAGGTCCGAGAAAGTTTAACTGCGAGATGCCTTAAAGAAAAAATTCTTCAAATATTGGGTATATTTGACATCAAGCTACATCAAGTATATTCAGCGACCGTGGATAACGGTGCAAATATGATCGCTACAATAAATAATCTGCAACATGATCTGAACAACGGAAATCAAAACTTCCACGAAGAGGACCCTGGTTTATCGGAATCGGCTGATTCCATTATTGAATCGTTATCTATGGAATTTCAAACAGAAATTTCCTTAATCAGATGTGCTGTCCATACCCTACAACTAGCCATAAACGATGTCATCAAACAAAGTAGCGAACATCTGAAGAAAATTACTGAAATGGTTAAGATAACCTTCAGGACAAAATACACCTTTTTCTTTGACATCAAAAATGCAACTCGCGCCCCGCTATGGTGTCCAACCAGATGGGGTGGAAAATATCTGATGTTGGATGCAATTTCAAAACGGAAATCTTTTTATGAAAACCTTGGCAAAACCTACCCCGAGCTAGGTAAATTGATGTTAGATCATTTAAAATTCAGATATAAAATTTTCGATACTTTTCAGAACTTCCTGCCGAGGACTGGAGCTTCATTGACAAGTTTTTAGAAGCTTTCAAGCCAGTGTATGAGCTTACATTATGCCTTCAAAAAAAACATGTTTCGCTTAACGATTTCTACCTGAAATGGTTAATGGCTTCGATGGAAGTTGAGAGCCATAAACACAATCCATACTGCGTTCAGCTCAGCGTTGCGATGGAAATACGATTGAAAATGCTAATGCAAAATAATGCAATGAAAGCAGCTTTATTTTTGGATCCGAGATTAAACTATCCTGGATCAAATCTTTTTGAAACGGTTGCAGAAAAAGAAGCCATCAAAGTAATGTATCGTTGAAAATTCAAAAACTTTATAATCATTTGAATAATTTTTTAGACTTTCATCAAGGAAACTTGGAATCGGTTGGAGCTTCTTCGAAATGTTCCTGGGCACTCTAGCTCCATTCTGAATGTTGGTTCCACCACTGAACCTAGGCTGGAGTCCAATATAGATAGTTACATTACGCAAAAACTAGGAGGTCCGTCATTTGTTGCTGGTAGACTATTCAATTCTTTTGATGCTCAATTATATAGTTGAGTGTGAGAGTCGCCTACCTAGCGATACGGATGTGATGGCTTATTGGGCAGGCAAGAAACACACGCTGCCAGATCTGTTTTCGGTGGCATCGATTGTTCTGTCCGCCCCATCCAATCAAGTGGCCGTGGAACGTGCTTTCAGTGCTCTTAGTCTTATTTTTTCGGACCATAGAACAGGCCTCACGGCAGAATCTCTCGACAACATTCTTTTGTTGAAATTGAATAAGGACATTTTCGAGATGATCATACGTAATACGAGAGAATTTACCAATATTGTTTCATAGCCATATCTCACTTACTACTATTTTTCATTTGATCAATATATTTAATTAACTTCACGACTTTTTTTGTATAGTTCCTTAATAAAAATTGGTTTTATAATGATGTTTTTTCTTAGTTGTTTAGTAAATCCTTATTTAGCATTTCCCGAAATTTCACTTCCAAATCATAATCATGTTCCAGCGACGATTAAATTAACATTATTTATGGATTAATATTTCATAAATACAGTACGGAGGAAAAAAATGAAGTCTTAGAAGTTGAACCCAACTAAAACTTAATGCTTGCGACAGTGAAATCTAAAATTCAACATCCTACTTTTGAAATTAATAAAATCTTCCATTTAGAATAAAGAAAGAAACTCCACTCTTCCTGAATCCCTTTTTTTTATTTTCAACCGATCGACTATTAAAAAATATTCTTGTTGCTTGCGGCTATCAAGTTTCGAAAGAAAATTCTTCGCACAAGTGAAAGAAGATTCCTAGTACCGCAAGGTCGGACATTGTACTTCTATCGGTGTTGTTCTTGATTGCGATTATCGTTGATGTTTCGTTCGATTATGCCCTGAGTCAGGTATATGCTGAACTGATTTTAGAAACGGAGACGTTAATCAGACCATTTTCATTCCGTTGTTTCCAGTCCGTTCTGTTTCTGCGGTTTGAAGTTTAAATTTTTCCAAATTTGGGTTCCATCACGGCTAATAATCGAGTTGAACTTTTTGGCGTCAAATCGAATGTTTCAATTTTTGAGGTGGTCGGATTAATCCTAGGGGGCCGCACGGCGTTATTATTCAATCTGCTTAATAACACAAATTTTCACTCACTGTCACAATGACGACGATGTACTAAAGGTGACTATGATTATATTGACGCCTCATTCGACGGAAGGTAGATTGCTAGAATGTTACTTGGTAACTCATCTGAAGGAACCTCGTTTGAGTACGACTGCTTTAACTTCGTCATAGTCATGGTTTCCTGATAAGTGATGGTGAGTTTTCTACACCCTGCTTATGTATGTCGTTGAAATCAAAATGTAAACTAGAGGAGACTACAGATTATGATTGTCGGTTCGTCGATTATCAGAAAATTCTAGCACGGAAATCAAACTTATGTCGTCAGAAGCCATCCAACTTTTGATAGTTTCGGGGTTTTCTGAATATTCGTTCTAGCAAAATCATCGCTTACTTGGATGGATTAAAATTTGCCGTTCATCGTCTCGGCACCCATTTTTGGAAGACGAGTATATTTTCTTCCTGGACAGAAAAACGGCTACTCAATTAGCTACTACTGAACTGATTTTTACAACGGCATCATTAAATAAATTGCAGTTTTAATATAAATTTTAAACATAAAATGAAAACAAACCCTTGATAAACTCTTTTATATAATAATTCAAAGTCCTGAGAAGGACAGTTAGTGACGTAATTTTACGTCAAAACGAGGATAAACATTAAGAAATTAAAATAAGTGTAATATAAATTGACAGTACGTGGTGCAACTATATAAAGCATGGATCACTACAAATCTGGACGCAATAAAACGGGTCTATCTCGGAGCTATGTAAACGAAATAAAAATGTTTTGTACTTGAAATGTAGGGTTTTTATTGCACTTTAAAGGAAAAATAATTAAAAAATTATTCCGATGTTGTTTTGATGAATTTTCGAACCTTTGGTTGAGTATCACTCATTATAGTTTGAACACCCTATTCGCTGACCTCAGCGGCCATTTTGTTCCACAATCTCTTCATCTCTGTTGCTTCCCGAGTCGTCCTACCATTCTTCTTCATCTTCTGCTTGACAATTGCCTAAAATTTTTCGATAGAGCGGAATTGAGGGCAGTTGGGTGGGTTGATGTCCTTCTCGACAAAATCCACCCGTAGGCCCAATACCACTGTAGAACCTCCTAGCTGTAGTGGCAGCTTGCCAAATCTGGCGAAAACTTAACTAGTCCTTTGTGAGATCTAATGTACGAAAAAAAAAAGTTTTTCAGGCATTCCTCCTTGTAAATTTCGGAGTCCATGGTCTTGTTTTTCACAAAAACCGTAATTTTTCGTCCGCAGCTGCAAATACCTTGCCAGATCAAACACTTTCTTGCACACTTATCAGCAAAAATGAATTTGAAGTTGCCGGGGACATCACCATGACCAGTGCAGTGCACCACTGCAGTGGCTTTACAAAATTTTTGGCCAGAAAGCTGCCCAAAATCCATCTTCACGTACGTTTCGTCATCCATGAGGATGCATCCGTCGAACTTCGTTGGAATCTTCTTGTATAACTTGCGGGCACGTCCTTTGGCTACTAAATTCTGCTTCAATGTCCGGTTTGGTGGCTTACTGGTCCGATAGGATCGTATTCCTTCGCATAGACGAATTCTGCTGACGGTGCACCGGTCTGCGTTGAATTTCTTGGCAATGTCATAGTCCGACTCCTACCCTGTGTTTTCCTTGATCGTTCTCAACACCTTCAAATGCAGTTTCCGATCCTTAATTCCACTATGACGCTTGGTATGAACCTGCCGATCTATAGTACGCATCTCACGGAAACGTTTGAGAACGCTACACACGGTTGATTTTACCATTTTTAACGATTTCGCGATTTTTGAACCCGACCACGTCGGGTTTTTGACGTGGGTGTTCAAAATTTATTTTCATCTCGCGGCTTCCATCACGTGTAACTTTTTTGAAACAAAACGAGTCGTAATGAAATTTTCAGCACTGGTAGAAGAAACATTCCTCTACAAAGTGCTGCCAAAACATTCCAGATCCGACAACTAGGAGCACTGTGGTAAAATAAATAGTGCGTCCAGATTTGTAGTGATCCATGCTTTAAGTTTTTTAGAAAACTCGTCGTTCAATTCTCTGGGCTTCTTTGTAAAAAAAATTGTCTGGATTTCTTTCTGAACCCAGAAAGAATAAACATTTTGATCTTACGCCACCCTCCGCGCTGAAAAATCTGTAGGAACAAGGACATGGGCAGAGGCATGTTAATACAAAGGCGGTAATCGGGGCTAGGATTAGAACGATGCAACACCAGTAGCTCAAGCAGACGTTGAGGCATTGAGGCAAGCAAGTATCAAAGGCTCAAAAAGACTCAGTTGTTCGAAGAAACTCAAAAATAACAATTTTAACATCAAAAAGTGGCTCCAGAGAGTGAATTTATTTAAAGAATACTAAGTTATTTAAAAAAACTCATAAATAAAAATTTTAACATAAATTATAAATACAGTGAAGCTGGAAAATGCTGTGGTTCAATAAAATACATCCATTAGTAAAATTAAGATATGTTCTACTTTTTGCTGTGCTGACAGAAATGTTTATTGCAATACATATAATTTGTACACAATCATAAAAAATCAATTTATTGAGGAAAAGATGATGTTCGCGCTTTGATCATCTATTACCCTCATATATTGTTATGATCACCCAAGTAACCATTAGGCCGTTAAAATGGCACTTATTTAGCCCTATAGTCGGATATTGAAAATACCCTTTGCACGACGCCTATGAAAAAATGTCAAATAATCAGTAGGACGAAAAAATAATTTTGTAAACTTTTTCTTTTTTTTTCTCCCCCTGTTTTTTTTTTTTGTTTTTCATCTCTCTCACACTCACTATATTCGTCGCTGTGGTAACCGGAATCGAAACTTATGATTTTGGCGAAATTCGCATTCCATGAACCATCACGATCGTACGTTAATGGTTAATTATATATTTCAACATAAATAAAACGTCAATTTGGAATTCAAAGACAAACAAGTGATTCTTATTAGTAAACATGATAGGGAACAAATTCGTTTGCAGCCTCCTGGTAGCCTTTCTAATAAGATATTTGTTCATAATTAATTGCTCACTCATATGATCGTAGTTTGACTGTTCCAGAGCTGAGTATCAAAACAAAAATTATTTCAAAATCCTACACCAAATCCGGTAACCACCAATAAAACCGTGTTCTCAACTAATTTATTTGCAAAACACTTTTCAGCTTGATGACATCAATTTGTGTAGGTATTTCCAATTCCAACTGGATAACACAAGTGATTTCCGTCGTTTCCCCGACATCGGTATTCTTCTAATAGAATTGGCTGTCACCCAGGGAGAGCTCTATACCAACGACGGTTCAGGAGAATAATCTTCACTAAAAATTTCGAATTCCTCGTTTGTGACTTCGTTGTTTATTTTCCAAAAATTGACATGCTCTAGCGTTTACCTCACAAAGCTGTCACTCTACAGGGCTTGGAAAACCTGAAGCCCAGCATTGTATAGAGCTGTTTTTTTTTAAATTTCTCACGCACATTAACTGGCGTCTCACTGGCGTGTACGGACGAGAACTGGAAAATTAATCTATGATCAATTTTAGTGCTAAAATCGGGCAGCCGGCCGACGAACACGATCGTTTTTGAGGTTAATGTTCCCAAAATCAAAAAGTGTTCGTGAAACGCCCTGAAATACGATACGAATACTTCTAGCGGCAAATAGGACTATGACTATACCCATTAAGGACTTACATTGTATAGCTTTAATCTCACATCAGTGCCTTTTGGCATTTCGAAACATTATTTGCGACTAATAAGCACTGAAGTGCTGTTATTCGGCGCTTATTTGACTTGTAACAGGACTTAATAATTTATGAGCAATACTAAAAAGACGCCAGCGTACAGTGGTTCGAATCCCCAAAAAGCTGGAAACAAGTTTAATTTTCAAGTCAGCGACAGCCAACATTTTTATGAAATGTTCGAATATTCAAGGAACACTTTGATGTTTTAGATATTTTTTAGATATTTTCGTAGAAGGTTGTGATATTACACTTCCCGACGTATTCGCGTTGCGTACATCATTTAGAGCAAGTTCACTGGTGTTGGGAAAAAGTGGTAGAAATTTTGACATTTTGAAAATTTTACCATACCATGTTTTCAAGATCCTTGGGCGTTGTATTTTTTTACAACACTGTTTCTATTTCAGCCGTATGTGATAGAAATATTGCTATTTTTGCATCACAGCATGCGAAACTACAAGACGTGTTGTTAAAAAACTTGAAGGCCACAGATCTTGAAAATGTTTTTGCATGGCAAAATTTTCAAAATGTACAAAAAGTGACATAATTTCTACCACTTTTTCCCAACACCAGAGAACTTGCTCTTAGATGTATGTATTATTGCAAAAGAAATCCGTAATACAACATCATCTCCAGAAATTACATCGTCCATCGTTACATTTTTTTTTTTGCTGTGTAATGTTGAGGATCGGATTTTATTTTATCTACCGCATACTATGACAGCGTCATTTACTCACTAACATTGACGGCTCTAAACTCAATCTTTTGTTTACTAGTTGATGCAAATTGAAGTCTGTTCATAAGATTCCGATGCAAGCAATTAAAAAAGTAAACTCTAGAATAGATTTTTGGTGGCTTGGGCCTGATATACGCCTTTAAACTAGTTTTTATTATTGCTTTGGTAAGGTTGTTTGAATGGTAGGAAATATTTAAAAAATTGCAAAGTCAGGAAGGTAGCTCAACTTATCTATATCTATGTATATAAAAATGGATTTCTGTCTGTCTGTCTGTCTGTCTGTCTGTTCCCTATAGACTCGGAAACTATTGAAGCGATTTGCATGAAACTTGGTAGATGGGGGTATTGGAGGCAGGGGAAGGTTCCTGTTATGGTTTGAGACCCCTCCTTCTCTCATGAAGGAGGGGAGGGGTCTCCCAAACAAAAGACAATTTTTGGCATAACTCGAGAACCAATCAAGTAAATGGTATCAAATTCGGCATGGGGTAATATGTCGGAACGTAGAATATTCCTAGAAATATAAGGTACCCCTCCCTCCTCTCAGTGGGTTGATTGGAAGGGGGGAGAGGGGCTACCTTACAATTTTTCATATAACTCGAAAACTAATCATGATTTTGGAACCAAATTTGGCATGGGAAGGTATTTGGATACGAGAAATATTTCTATGATTATTTGAGGCCCCTCCCTCTTTCCCGTAGAAAGGGGCAGGGGGCCTCTTTTATAATTTTTTAAATAAATCAAAAACTAATAATGTAAATGGAACCAAATTAGGCATGGAAGGGTATTTCGATACGAAAAATATTTCTATGATTTTTGAGACCCCTCCCTCTTTCCAGTGAGGAGATATAACTCAAAAACTAATTAAGCAAATGGAACCTAATTTGCCATGAAAGGGTATTTGGGAACAAGACATGTTCTAATGATTGTTTGAGACCCCTTCCTTTTTCCAGCGGGGAGAAAGGAAAGAGGGAGGGGAGTTTCATACAATTGTAACTGCATAACTCAAGAACTACAACAGCAAATGCAACCAAATTTAGCATGGACTGATATTTGAGTATGAGAAATGCTTCTATGAATATTTGCTATGCCTCGCTCCTTCAAAGAGGAGGATGAAAACGGGGAAGAGAGGTTTCCCTTACAATTTTCAGTATAACTGGAGATCTGATCGAGCAAATGGAAACATATTTGGCATGTGAGGGTATTTGGATACGAGAAAAGTTTCTATTATAAATGGAAGCCCCACCTTTTTTCCTGCGGAAAGATATAAAGGGGGAAAGGGGGACTTCCATACAAATTTTTTGCATAACTTGAGAATTAATCGAGCAAATCAAATAAAATTTTGTTTCATTAAGTAAATTTGAGTACGAGAAATACTTTTATGAACATTAAGTTCTCCTCCCTCTATTCAATGGGGAGAACGGAAGGGGGATGGTACTTCCTTTCAAGTTTATGCATAACTCAAGAATTTACTACGCAAATAAAACCAAATTTGGCATGGGATGGTATTTCAATACGAAAAATTTTTCTATGTGAAACAATTCCTTTCTTGCAGTAGGATAGAATTGGAAATATATGAGGGGAAGAAGAAAGCTTCTATTTAACTTTTTTTTTACAAAATCCGAGAAATGGATAAAACTTAACATGGAATATCATTTTGGAACGATTATATGATTATCACCACCATCACACCATCCTCCTTTCAGTGAGTAGGTACATAGGACGAGGGAGGTGAGCCCAATACACTTTTGTAAGCGTAAGTTCTCAATTTGTGCTAACGAAGCCAACAAATGGAAACAAATATGACATGGAAAGGTACTTGGTTAAGAGATATGTTTCTACGATTGTTATAAACCTTTACGCTTTACAGTGTAGAGAGTGTAAGAAAGGAGGGGGCTCTATATAAATTTTTTTGTAAAGCTTAAAAACTTATCAACTAATGAAACTATATTTGATATAAGAGGATTTTTCGTCTCGAAAAAAATGGGTATGATTATGACGACCTCCATTCAGCAGGGGATGATGGGAAGGACATGAGGGGTCTCTTATCAATTTTTAGCATAAATCCAGAACATATCAAGCAAAAACAACCATATTTTATAATTTAGATTGTTTGCGTAAGATTAATTTGAGACCCTCCTTTTTCAGGGCGAAGTTTAAAGAAACAGATTAAAATTATCAGAGCTTATAGATCAAGATTCAGAAAATTAGTTGAAGTCATCTTTGTATTGCAATTCGAAACTCCAGCTGCAGCTCTCATTTCATAGCGGTTGCTTTTGAATTATGTTGTAATTTGATTCAAAATAATGCCAATAAAACAATAAAAATTTGAATAAATTCCGAAAATATCATTTGTTTTTGAAATGTGTAGCAAAGCACACCGGGTCAGCTAGTTTAATCATAATGTAGAACTTCAGTGTACAGTAGAAAAACTTAAATAAGCAAGGGATGAACAAAATATGATGAATCTTACGCCATGCAGGATAGCTTGCTATCGATCATTTGCAATTCACTTTTGCAAACAATAGGTACTATTTTTTTTTAATATTAGATCGACAAAAAGATTGAAATGCGTTTTTCGCAAAAAAAAAACAATTTAAAACAAAGAATTTTAGAGATTAATAAAGTAGGTTGAAAACTGTAGAAGCTAAGATTATTTAACCTTAACAGTAATCTCTTTGAATAAAATGGAAGAGTGCCGCAGGGTTTCAAAAATTTGGCTGAGAATAATAAAAATAAAAATGTTAAAGGAAACTCCAGGCTTATAATGATTATTGCATCAAAAGACAATAACAAGCTAAATTAAGCTAGATTGAACTGCGGTAGCGATTTGCATTGAGTCTGAAATGCGAATGGAATTTTGAGACATTTAACCCAGGAGAAGTATAAAAACTGATTTCTCATCAAAAATTGTTTTTAACGTTTCGTTTACTTTTCAATATTCATTACCCTATTATTAGCTTAAATTAAGGCAAACGTTTCTACTCCAGATCGCATTGCGATTAGCGTTATCATAAAAAAGTTATATCGGTTCCTCGTGTTTCCTAATTTTCTTAATTTTTCTTTTTTTTTTAATGAAATCCCCTCCAGTGTTGCCACAATCAGAAAATAAAAAAAAATGGATTCAAATGGATTCATATATGAATCCATATAATTCTAGATATTTCTAATAATTTCAGATAATTTGACCCTCTCAGACTGCTGACAGGATTTGCTAGCCAACTTTTAAATTTAAGAATAAGAAGATACTTTTAAAGCATGTTTTAAGTTTTGGATGACATTTTTGAGTTACCAGTTCAATTGCCTGCCCATGCGAAAATTAGCGTTACTGTGTTTCGTAGAATGACTTAAAGAAAGAATCGAATACATGAAATTTGGTCAAAAGATTTAAAAATGTTTAATCTAGTATATGGCCGCGTTTCATCAAAATCGATTGATGCGATAAAAACTGGAACCGGTTTGAAAATTAGGTGGATTATTGTTCAACAGGCGATTTTATTCTTTTTTGGACTGATGTTTGAATGGAAGATATCGTAATCATTTTTTTATTTGATTTTTCTTTCACAAAACAATTTTCAATAGAAATTGTCAAAAATATAGCGAATTTTGTGAAGCACTGCATATTATTGTTATGTAAATTGGTTTCTTATTGCTTTAATACTTAAATGTTCTAATTGCTTCTTATATTTTTACAGTTCCTGCGACCATACATCTGTATCCTGGGATTTGCTGGAATGCGGCCGAGCGCCATAGATGCCGGTATTTTTACCTTACTGGGCCACTTACAATCGTTTCTGGTTCTGCTGCTCTTACTCATTGGCTATGTCCTACAATATTGGCTTGGGTTTCGGTAAGTTTGAAATTTCAAGGCTTAAATGAAATTGATTCGAATAACAAACAACAGTAAAAATTATGTTTGAATAAATTAGATCTTAACTGATCGTATCTTTAAGAGATCCACCAAACATATTGACATAAGAGCAGTCCAGAAAGCTTACCCTTTGGAGAACATTCATACAAATTAGATTTTATTGACAAAACTTTCCATTGATCGGAGACCATTAAGAAGCGGAGTCGTGTTCAGGTTTACTTCGAACAAGCACCCCCGGAGCAGCTTAGCCAACCATATTCCCCGAAGCACAAAGAAAGGACTCATTTCCACACATATTGGCTCTCATCAAATCGCAAAATATCGACTCAATTGCGTGCCCAGGGACTAAACCGCTGGAAATCCATTATTCATGAACCAAAAATGAAGTCCTTTAGCCGCGCCCTAAAATATCTGATGGTTCAGTTTTCTTTTGTCCCTCCGACGACGTTGGGGCTTTTTTTTACTTTTCGACTCGACGAGTGGACAATCCCTGGACGGGGCAGCGACTAACTTGTAGGTTTACCCTCGACTCATTCCTGTAGACATGAAGCCATTTCCCCGGCTAAAATAAGGCAGTTCATATTTTTATACATGACTGCGCTATTATAACCATCGAACGAATGGATCCTTTTGACTTTCAGCTTTTTGTGGTTGTTGTTGATGTTGAGTGGCTCCTGAAAAGTTAAGTATAATATAAATGCACGAAGTAGAGCGTTTATTATTCCAATTGGTCCAATCTATTCCTGGATGGGAACGTTATCTACAAATGTGGTCTGTAAAATATGGAGGCCCTCACTCCAAAGTCATTCGGTAGCTGAACTGATTATAGTACTTGGGGAAATTTGATGGGAAAAAAACAAAAATCAATGGTTAGTCAAGTTGTTTAGGTAGAGAGAAGCTGGAAAACTGATAAAAAAATATTGCTACTTAAATTGATCAGATAATGTTTGCGTGAGTGAAACTACTGCCCTGGTTCTCTGATTCCACTGATATTGTTGCTTGAAATTAATAAATTTTCAGATTATGTATATGCATTTTAACCATGAATATCAAACTGGTGAAAAAGTTGTGTTTAACACATGAATCACATGTTTTATGTAGAGCTGCATCATAACATCTGCTATTTTGTGGCTTGTTTCAATAAGCATATTCGGTTGGGGTTTATCATTTATTGATACGTTAAATTCAACTCTAAGCTTGAGGTTGTGTCACACTATTTCTATAAACTTGTTCTTTCATCTTGCATATAACACTTAAAAGTTTTTAGTTCAAAAATAATCAGGACTCTTTTCCGCATTCTCAGTTTAATCAGAAACCTGTTAATGATCTCAATCCTTATTCTATCTCTGATCCCAATCCTAACCTCAATCCGAACTTGCAGTGCGAACGAACAAAAGGAAAGCAATAATAACAACCGGTACAGGTCTGACGTCGATACGGGTCGATACGGTTTACGGGAGCTTTTCAGACCGACCACATGATTTGTTTTTGTTTGTTCGCACTGCAAGCCAGGATCTCAAACGTTGAACTTCATCGCCGGTGTCATCAAAAGGCGCTAGAAATCGAGATTCGGGAACGTAAGTGGAGATAGATTGGGCACACGCTGCGAAGAGATGAAAACGAGATTTGTAGAGAGGCGCTTGACTGGAATCCAGATGGGCATCGAAGAAGAGGCAGGCCGAAAAGCTCGTGGCGGCGAAGTCTAGCCGCTGAAATCCGCACAGTTGACGAGAACCTTGGCTGGTAGCAAGTGAAAACGCTGGCTCCGGATCTCCAGCAGTGGAGATCTTTTTATCTCAGCCCTATGCGTCGGTCAATCGGCGGTAGGTAGGTAGGGGGCACTGCAAGTTTTGTGGTGCGAACCACGCTAGACCAACTATTGTTTTGTGTTAGACTCAACCCTGTCCGATTCTAACATTTCAAAATAGTTGATCCGTGCTTGAACAAAAGTTAAGTATGTGATGAAAAAATTTCTTCTAATCTTCCTCTATCCATTTATAATTTTCAATAAAGTATTTCCTGAGACAGATTTATAACTTATTGTTTTTGTTTTGAAAAATGTAAACACCAACTGGTCGCCATTTTGATCTTTGACGATAAGCATTGTTCAATGCTTTCTTTTAAAAAATTCTTTAATTAAAATCATTAACATACCGTCATGTCTTAACTTGTTATGAATTTACAATAAATTAAATAAAGAATTTATATTCTTCTTACCAAGGTGCGCTTGCATAACCACTACAATTGCATAGCCAATTTGATTTCGTTACTATCTGGTCATTGAACATGCGTAATGTTGTTGTTATGTTTACATGTGTACAGGTAAACATTAGAAATCAGCTGTTCGTTTGACGAGCGGGGAAAAGCCTTATTCTTGAAATGTTCTCACTATGAGAACATAACATTCACCGATAAAGCCGGAAAAATTAATCTCAAAACATAAGTATACTTGAGTTACCAAAAAAGCTGTGTTTATTTTTATCCAATAGGGTTTCATCATTAACATTTGAGTTTAGTCACGCTTGCGGCGAGCGAAAAAACGAGATATCTCGTATTTTGGTCCACAATGTGTTAAAATTGAGAACATATCAAAATTGTAGAAATTTATATACCAATCAAATGAATCCATTTTAGTGCAAAGTAGTGTCAGTCCCAAGTAACATTTTAGGTTTTATAACCGGCTACAAGACCAGTTTCAAGTTTTATAAGAGGCCTGGACAATCTTTTAAAACAATAAGTTACTTGGGGTGGGTCATTATTGACATGCAGTAACAATTATTAGTTTCCATCCAGGAGCTTCTGGACACAAACTTTTTCTAAAGGCTGGGTTGCAGTTTTAAGCGTTCATCAACGATTATTTTTTTTATTTATTATTATTATTTCGTCTTTGGTTTAATTACCGTACAGACTGATGACTTAAAAGCTAAGAAATTCGGCTTAACCCTATGTTAAAACGACGTTTGCACATATTAAAACTAATCAAATGATACACTAAATTGAAAAGTTCACAATACTTGTCAATAGGGTGGTTTTGGCCATAAGCAGTACAGTGGTGAGGTATTGAAAGAAACTGAAGTTGTCCAAGTCTTCTCGTTGGTACATAAATGTTAAAACGTTGTAGAATGTAAGCACAATCAATACGGTTGGTCAATGTGTCAAATATAAAACCTTGCTGCAGTTCAACGCGACGCTTTTCTAGTGAGGTTAGGCATATCAGAGCATTCCTTTCCTCATACGGTGGGAGTTGGATCGGGTCATTTCAGGGAAAACGCCGTAATGCGTTTCTTAGGAAACATCCTTGAACTCGTTCTAGACGGTGACTTTGTGTGCTCTGACCTGGACGGCGTACTTCATGATGCTACGTACTCAAGCACAGTATATAGCTTTCAATGCGTAAACGTCAACAAAATCCTTGGTGTTCCGACGCAAGAATCCGAGAGCAGCAAATCCATTTGCAGAAGCAAGCGCGACATGTTCATTCTCCAGCCTAACTAACTAACTAAGTCGACAGTCAAAGTGGATTGTTCTTCTTGCTCGAGAAATGTATAATCTTACACATTTTGACGTTTGCCAGCATTCCGTTCAAGCGGCACCGCTCATCTAGTCTAGTGATGTCAGCTTAAAAGGCCAGACAGTAAACCGTGTTATGGATCTTTCGGTAAGTCTTCAGATCATCTGCGTAGAGGAGTGTGTCGGACTGAAGTGTTAAGCACAGGTCATTCACGAAAATTATATGTACTTGCTTCATTGAACAACGACCTGACTAGATTCGACCATAACATTGGCTCGTTGAACATCTACCAGTTGACAGAAACCAGTCGAAACCGATTTTTATCAACCATTGAACGAAGCTTTTGTAGCAAACTTACTACACACCTTTCCTTTAAATTCTCTATCAGGTGAACTCTCAACGACCAAATTTTTTTCATGGCTCCATAGCGGACTTCCAGTACGCTTTTTTAATAGTTTTCTGCCAAATACTCCCAACACGCTTTTTTATTAATTTTTTTCTAGGCGGACTCTCAACACGTCATTTTTACTTTTTCTAAGCGGACTCTGAGCACGCTTTCTGTAGCGGTTTTCGGCGAACGCTCAATGCGTTTTTTTTTTCTTTGAAGCGGACTCCCAGCACGCTTTTTACAATATTTTCTCTGGCGGCATTTTTCCTACTTTCAAGCGGACTCCCAGCACGCTTTCAAAATTTTCATTAGGCGGACTCTCAACGCGCCCTTATTGGACAAAATTACTTCACTACGAAAAAACAGAAATAGTCCTCATGACCGGGTGATTTCTTGGCAGGTTTTCTAAGAAAGATGTCCAATTATGACCGCCAAATCGCTAATTACACTAGTTCACAAAATTTAAAAAAAATCGTGAACTTAATAACCTGACCAACATTTTTTATGTAAAATCGGGCGCTGAATCCGAAAATGAAATTCAAAAAAATCTCAGTAGAACCGTTTTTGAGTTATGCTCCAAATTTGGAATTTCTGAAAAATTAAAAAAGTTCTTGTACTTAGATTAAAATATCTCGGACGGCACAACAGTCATTTGAAATCCATCTTTTGCATATAAAAGGTGATCAATTATCTATCGATCATCTGAACAGAATTTTTGCGTTTGACCAACAGTATTGTTGATATTAGTGACTTTATGAGAGAAAAAATTATAAAAAACGCAAAAAAAAACTAGTGTTATCAACTAGAAATCGCTCAAATCAGGAGCACATAACACACCGCGCACAGACGACTTATTCGTTCAACTACTAACACACGAAAGGAGGAGGCGACGCTGACGTGAGAGACAAATAGCTAACAGCAGGATGTATATGTACGCGCCGCACACTATCAATTCAATCTATGCAGTATGTATCTTCTTGTTAAATCGTACACTGCACAGAAGTCAAAAGTTTTGATCACTAGAGCGGCCAGGTATGGAAAAGTTTACAAGTAGGAATGACTTCAGGAAATAGATATGCCGTTTATCCAGTCATACGAAGGCCCTGTGATGTTTTAGCCTGAATTAGCTAGCTCCAACTACACCCGGGATAAACTGTAATGGTACCAGAAAATTATTTTGATGTTTTGTATAAAGTTTTAATCCACCAAACTGCCCACAGTTTAGTTCCATCAAAAGATATTGGGTAATAATCAATCGTAAATTGAAAAAAGGTTTCAATTCAATTCAATTCTCATCTTAGATGGCAAAAAAAATGGCCGATACGGTTTATGTTACTATTGTGCAGAAATTAAAGGGTGATACGGTCAAAATTTGGTCAATAACAACTTGACGTATTTCTTTTAATTTTGCATTTTAAAAACCTGAACACCCCTCATTTTGAAGGTGTGTGTGTGTGTGTGTAGAATGTTGCTCCTATTTTGATTTTGGAATTCACTCATCAGTTGTCAAAATGCCGTCCAAGGAAGAAGAGCAGCGTATAAAAATTTTTCTCGCGCATCGCGAAAATCCTAGCTACTCGCACGGAAAGCTGGAAAAATCCCTAAAAGTTGCCAAATCAACCGTTACAAATGTAATTAAACTGTTTGGGGAACGTTTGTCGACAGCCAGGAAGTCTGGATCGGGGGGAAATCGAAAACCGGAAGCCGCTGAGACGACAAAGAGAGTTGCAGGTAGTTTCAAGCAAAACCCTAACCTCTCTCTCCGAGATGCCGCGAATAACCTGGGTGTATCGTCTACAACCGTGCATCGAGCCAAAAAAAAACGATCCGGACTATCGACTTACAAGAAGGTAGTGACTCCAAATCGCGATTATAAACAAGTGGTACGCCGCCAACAACGTGCAGGTGGTTCCCAAACCCTCCCAACACGCCAGAGCTCCGCCCAATTGAGAAATACTGGACTATTGTCAAGTGGAACCTAAAGAAGACCAAAAAAAACTGCTAAGGACGAGCAGCAGTTCAAGGCAAACTGTCTTTCTGCGGCGAAGAAAGTGGACAAGGTGGCTGTACAAAATCTGATGGCAGGGGTTAAGCGTAAGGCCCGGCAATTCGGATTTGGAAAAGCGGAAGCCTAACTGAATATTTTTCCTGAATTTTATACTAATTAAACTTGAAAAAGAAATTTAATTTGATTTTTTAAATAAACGATAAATAAACGGGTGTTGGGTGCTAAATCTGTTGTACTCGAACTGGTGGGTTTACTTATGAGCACTAAAGTACTCATCTGCGGTGGACACTGTGTTGGTAGTGTGAGAAGATCGTGGACCAATTCAATTCAGCTAGACTAGACGATCTCCTGGGCATTGTCGAGGTTTGGTCTTTTGATTCGTGTTCAGTTGTGGTACGATCGTTGAGTTGCATGCGTCATCATCGTACAAATATTTTACGCTTGGTACACATTTTGGTCATTTGAATTCAAAATTTTTGGACCAAAAAAAATTTTTTTCTTAGAAACAGCTTGCTTGTTTTACATTTTGATACAAATTTGGTCCATTTTTCATTTTTTACGTGTAGTATTTAACTCAAACAAAATTTTTAAAATATGAAACATATAAATTTTATGAAAATTTTCGGATCCAGAATTTATTTAAAATCAATTCTTTTCAAAGTGGACTTTTTTCAAAGATCGTGCCTGCGGAACCTCTAAACATGATTTTTTTAGTCGGCCTCATACAAAAGTTTGTTCTGCACATCCTAATCTACCATTTGGAGGGTGAGCCTCCAGATTCCCAGAAGTTATGCAATTTTGGGACACCCTAATGTATAACCATAAATTTCGACGAGACGGTATTCTGAATAAAATTATGGAATAATAAAAACTTTGAAATCTATCACGTACTTTATTATGATTTTTTTCCGCACCAGTTCCTGATAATAACTCAAAGCTATCAAAAGTACCTATTTCAAATTTAGAAAAGGACAACATAATATTCAACTAATTCGTAGCTAAGACTATATAACACAAGAAAGAAAATGCGAACCACAGCGAATACGTAAGTCCCCGTAGAAGCTACCACACCATCACCATCATCTCATCATTTTCCGTTCGGGTGAGTTTTCAACTGCGCTATTTTTGCATGTTGGCATATACCTAGTAAGATAGCATGACAGGAATCTGAGAATGACACAAAATTGTTGATTTTGGGTCTTTCAAACACATGCCAGAAATTAATCAATTTCTTGAGACCACAATTCTTCTTTGCCAGCACTAGAAATAAATATCTTAAATTATAACAAGATGTAGAGCTTATTTTCTATGTTTTTTTTTTAATATTTAAAGCCTCCAAGTTTTACAAGAAAATTAGGAATATGGTCTACTGAGCAACCCCCCTCCAAAGGGGCAACCCAAAAATGCTACACATTAACTTTCATTTTGCATGAATATACAGTTTGTGCTCAGAAGTGCTCAGCCACTACTAGCCTCGAATGGATGATGCAGCCTTCTTTCTAGTCTTTTAACTACGAATAAAAAAGTGTGACGATTCTCCGAATTTTTTTTTTGCTGTTGCCGTCAGCCGCTTAATTCCTTGCGCGCCCTCAGCAAACCATTTAAATTTAACCCACACGCCGGAGTGACTTCCAGAAATGAATCGCTTAAGAGTTGCATGCTCCAGAATGTTTGTGAATGTGTTGCTATCTGCCTGTTTGTTTTTTTTCATAGCACTGTTAGTATATCCAGAGGTATGGATGTGTGTGTACGTGTGTTTTGCGAGCATACAAGATTGTATGTGTGCCCGGGATGAAGGTGAGCTCTTCCCATGGGGTGAATATTTAGCGTAACAGTCAAACGCGCGGCTGCTGCAACATTTCGAACCACTGGCAACAATGGCGTGGTTTGTTTTACCTCTTTCCGACTCGCCCCTGGAAAACCCTTTCCCATTTCCGCCGGATCACCTTAACTGCCTCGACAAAGTGCAAATTTTCACTCACGGTTGACTGATGAGTAAACAGTTTTCCTGCCATTTTGCGGGAAAGCTTCGGGTCAAAAGCTCACTCACACACACTCGAGCTAGAAGAGGAGATAATACCGGTTTTATTTTGGCAAATATTTATTGCCACCTGTAAACTTTAGGTGGATTGTAATACTTTGGAATTAAAATTTTGCAGTCGTTTTATGGTGTAAGCTTTTTTGAATACCACGCTTCATTGCGCGTCGCCCAACTGTTATATACACTTTACTGTATCTGGTAATTATTACTTGAATTGAGTTGTGAATTTAATTTAAACCTATTGTTTCTTTTTTGAATTCCTCTTATAACTGGCAAACTTCTCTCCGTTTTTTCTGAATTTCTTATAGTTTTCTTGCATTTTCCTTTATTCTATTAAGTGTTGTTTTGAATTTTGAATGCAGTTATGAACTTTCCAATGCAGCAACACCTCAGAAATCAATGTTATTAACAAAATAGATTAAGTGATTAAAACACTATCCATTTTATTGAGTTGCACGAATGAAGCATACACAGGAAGATCTTAAAGAAAAGGTCGATTTTTGTTTGCTCTGTGTGTGAATTGGTTCATTGAATTTTTTAGTGAATATAAACGGGTTGAAATAATGTGCGATGTGAAACAGCTAATTGAGTGCGTTTTATTTATTTTATGATAAATAATTGGGCGAAACGGGAAAAATGAACATTTTTAGGATGCAAGCTCTGCAGTGAACAATAAAATTAAAACGAAATTATAGTTTTGTGTTTGGGATGAATAGCAATGCCATATTGAACAAAAATATGAAAAAAAGAATAAAATATATTTATGTGGATGGAGTCTGATATGAAGAAGTGGGGAGAAATTTCAGCTACATAATTCGCACAACGCTAAGACACGGATTAAGCTCGAAGACCTGATATAAGGCCAGAAACACAAAAGACGTGATTTTCGAAATATTTTGTGAAAATTGTTCATTTGAATAAACTGTTTCATGCAGAATTTATTCAATATGAACGATTTTGGCATGGCATCGCGAAACAACGTCTAAGCCATTTGCCTTTTCAATACACAAGGCTTTCTTCAACCCAGAGCGATTATGTAGGTGGCTCCAGAGAGTTGTAAATTACTCACATTCACCCTAAAACCGTATAACCTTAAATGCTTAATTGTTGAAAATATATGCATAACTTGTTCAAAAATCACATTATGATAGCAATCACTTCGAGTTCCACGATCGTTGGCGTGGCTCAGTAGAAAAAAATTCACATCGTCAATGGTTGCGTCTCAGTGATAAACTGAGGCCATCAATTTTGTTCAGATGTCAAATGAAGTATACTTGGTATTAGCAGCTCATTCACATCGCACTAACCTTATGCTCTCTCTTATTTTTTCGTTCCGAAAAAATGGTTATATCTCCTTTGATACAAACAGTTTGTTTTTCCCGCCTCAATTTGTCTGCTTTGAAAACATTTATTGGAATTTGAAACTCTCATTTCAATGCACCAGGTCTGATTCTGATTCTATTCTGATTCTATCATCCGGCAGGTTGAGGTTTGAATCTTCTGGTTGTACCCAAACTTTTCAAGAATTCTTCCAATTGGAAACTGTGATATTGAGCCAAAATGCTACGGGTGGCCTTCACGCGAATGCCGTGCTGCGCGCACAGGCGATACAATTATGCTACTCGAGGTAATATGCTATTTATATTGGTAGGATATCTTACTTACAGTATGACGCATGTTCATTAGGGTGTTCCAAAATTGCATATTGTCTGGGAATCTGGGGGCTCACCCTCCAAACAGTTGATTAGGATGTGAGGAACAAACTTTTGTATGGGGCCAACTAAAAAAAAACATGTTTAGAGGTTCCGTAAACGTGATCTTTGAAAAAAGTTCACTTTTTAAAGATTTGATTTCAAATAAATTCTGGGTCCAAAAATTTTCACAAAATTTATATATTTTATTTTTTTTATTTAAATTTTGTTTGGGTTAAGTACTACACGTAAAAAATAAAAAATCAACCAAATTTCTATAAAAATTCAAAATCAGCAAGCTATTTTCCAGAATTTTTGGTCCAAAAATTTTGTATTTAACTGACCAAAATGTGTACCTAGCTTGATTTTTTTCTTAATATCAATGCCAACAAAATATACAAATTTTTGTGCACTTAAACTTTGCTGAACAAAGTATGTTGTTTGTATCATTGTGTAAAATGCTATTTACGGTTCAATCCTTATTAAAAATCACAATTTAGGATATTTTTTATTTAATTAATTAAATTCGTCTTTCGTCCTCCTTGAAAATCGAAACACTTGCAAAACAAGACTTTGAAAATTTAAGGAAATCATCAGAAGGCCATATGCCAAATTTGAGCTGAATCTGATGACGGGAAGGGACTACACTGAATCTCAAGTGTGAAAAAGATCCTGAGACATTGCGTTTTAATTACGACTAACATTTCATCTGCAGACTGCAACACGATAGGAGTTCAAATAAAAAAGCTATGGTGGTTAAAAGATTGTGTTTTAGTAGCTAATTGTCATATGAAACGCAATGAGTATAATGTACTCATTGTGTGTGAGACGACAATTTGCGACTTAAATACAATCTTTGAACTGCCATAACTTTTTTTTTCAAGCCAAATCGAGTTGCAGTCTATGTCTCAGAAACCTTTTCATTCTTGAGATTCAGTGCAACCCCTTTCCGTTACGAGATTTAGCTCAAATTTTGACTATGGCCTTATGGATGATTTCCTTAAAACATCACAGTTTTTTCTTTGCAAGTGATTTGATTTTCAAATAGGTATTTATTAAGACGCAATTGATAAATTAAATAAAAAATATCCTAAATTGTGATTTTTAATAAGGTTGAATCGTAAATAACGATGATACAATCTACAAACTTTGTTCAGCAAAGTTGGGCATATAGTCTGAGATACTGGCCCTCATCTATTTTCATATCATCCGAAGGAGACATGATACCAGAAAGAAGAAGAAGAATCATCAGTCAAACCGAACCTGTAGGGGTCTACGTTTCGAAAACTCAGTTTTCTACGCTACTTCACGCTCATTGGCTTTAATGTATTCTAAATAGATGACCTTTCAATGTCGGTTTAAGTGTCCATCTAAGAAATCAAGAAAACTCAAAAGTTGTTACGACGTATTTTTTCAGATAAGAGAAAGTTGATTCACCAGAAACTCAAAGTCAAAGGCTTGGACGGTACTCCATCAGGAAGTTTTCTAAAACTCAAACTTGTTATCATTATCAGTTAACAGAAAAGCATAATTTTTCTTATGCTCTAAGAATCTTATCAAATCCTGTTAATTTCAAGAAAATTCTTAAACTTTGAGTAATTAGTTCTTTTTACTTCTATTAAAGGGTGATACGGTCAAAATTTGGTCAAGGGAAAACGCGTGAAATCGGTGAAATGGTTTATTTAAAAAATCAAATTAAATTTCTTTTTCAAGTTTAATAAGTATAAAATTCAGGAAAAATATTCAGTTAGGCTTCCGCTTTTCCAAATCCTAATTGCCGGGCCTTACGCTTAACTCCTGCCATCAGATTTTGTACAGCCTCCTTGTCCACCTTCTTCACCGCAGAAAGCCAGTTTGCCTTGAACTGCTGCTCGTCCGAACAACCGTGTTTCTTCAAGAAAGGCAGCAGACGTTAATTCAAGCTTTCACGTAAATTTGTTGGTTGACAGTCCCGGAAGCTATGAAAATGCTGCTTTTCAAGCCACAGGTACAGATGGCTTGCAAAATCAAATATTTCTTCGCGAACTTTGACAGTTTCATGTGCTTGAAAATATCTGCTACCTTTCCCCTTCCTTTTGCCGTATAAAACTCCTGTCCCGGAAGCTGCTTGTAGCCGGCTTTGACGTAGGTTTCGTCGTCCATTACCACGCAGTCAAACTTCGTCAGCATCGTCGTGTACAAGGTGGCATCCTCCAAACCATTCCTTCATTCATCCTATCATTTCAAACCATCATCTTTATACACACATCCCTGAATCCTCAAGTTTCCAAAATCATCATAAACTGCAAGACCCCACACGCAGCAGTAAAAACCTATTCAACTGCAAGACCTCACAGTCTCAGCAATTAAACCTTTTTGCTTTCCTTTACAGTAATCATAAACATAACAATCACTTTAAATGTTACCCTTCCTGAACCGAGCAATGAATTATGCATTGCCAGCATTCCTTCAAGCCATTCCATAAAACCCAAACATGACCCAGAGAAGAACTCGGTCATAAACAAATAACTGCTACCGCATGTTTTCGAACATGTTTTCCAAGCAAATAGCGCGTCGTCTTCCTGAATTCCGCTTTACTCGTTTCGGCTTAACTTTAAGTTACCACCTAAGTACGTTTGAGAAATAAATTCATTCTGAAACCAACTTCAAATCAAGTAAGATATTAGTGATCCGAAAGTCCGATTGCCTCAACAGCCTCCGGGATTGCGCTTTGGCCGTCGTATTCCTTCTTGTAAGTCGATAGTCTGGCTCGATTTTTGGCTCGAGGCACGGTTGTAGACGATACACCCAGCTTATTTGCGGCATCTCGGAGAGAGAGGTTAGGGTTTCGCTTGAAACTACCGGCAACTCTCTTTGTCGTCGCAGCGGCTTCCGGTTTTCGATTTCTCCCCCGATCCAGACTTCCTGGCTGTCGACAAACGTTCCCCAAACACTTTAATTGCATTTGTAACGGTTGATTTGGCAACTTTAGCGATTTTGTCAGCTTTGCGTGCGAGTAGCTCGGATTTTCGCAATGCGCGAGCAAAATTTTGATACGCTGCTCTTCTTCCTTGGACGGCATTTTGACAACTGAAAAGTGAATTCCAAAATCAAAATAGGAGCAACATTCTACACACACAAACCTTCAAAATGAGGGGTGTACAGGTTTTTAAATGCAAAATTGAAAGAAATACGTCAAGTTGATATTGACCAAATTTTGACCGTATCACCCTTTAAGAAATTTTTTCCATGAACTTTTATTTGTGTTTCATTCAAATCACTCAAAGTTGCTTCTGAGTCATCCTTATTTGTTTTTTAAGCAATTGAAAGGCAATTCAAAGCTAATCTTAAGGAAAACTTTCAACCAAATTTAACACAAAACCTTCTATTGACCATGTCTGACTATACTTTTTTTTCTTGTTTCCCTTCGTTAGTCTCGAAACCAATTCTGAAAATACTAAAATCAACTATTTTACTCAAAACTATTCCTGAGTGATCTATAAAACTTTATAACCATATTTAATACAACTCTATCTTGCTCTATTTTTTCATGATTAATCGTTTTTTCTTCTTAACTACTCTCAAAACCAATTCTGAGAATCCTTAACCGATCATTTTACTCTAAACTCAATTATATTCTACAAAATTTCCTGTTGTATTCATACTTCTGTTTTCTTCCTCTTAATTACTCTCAAACCCAATACTGAGAGTAGGGGAGAATGGGGATACTTGATCCCCTTTTTTCTGTTCACCGTATCTTGTTGGGAAAATTTAGTAACTCGTCTTTAGCATTTTCTGACAGCGTATAATTTCAAGTTGATATGTTCCAAAAATCAGAAAGATACATGAACTCGTAGATGAACTAGAAACATTTTCGTGAGACTAAAAAAATTGTGATATTTTTTAAGTTACACGAGACTTGATCCTTAATTCAGAGTGTTCTGACCTTAGGTGAAAATCTAGTCAATTCCGAAGATAACAGGTCCGTTAACTTTTTGCCATATTAGTTCTCATTCCACAGTTTGTGAGTATCAGACAAAGAGAATTCGAAAAGTTTGTCTACTACACTAGAGTCATTGCGTACTTTTAGGCGCAATTTTCTAGTTTTTAGATAAATACTGTATATTTAGTCCTTTTCAATAGATAATAACTGGATAAACATAAGTTATTTAACAAATATTAGTAATTTTATGATAACCAATGATCACGATCAATCCAAAAGAAATAGATATCTTTTTGGACTCCAGGGATCAATTATACCCATAGCATACATTTTGGAAAACTTCTTCTTAAAATATTGAGACTTTACTATTGTTTTGAAAATATAGCATTATGAAGTTCATATTTTACTCTAACGTTTGACATATTAGAATAAATATTTTTATTAAAATTTTCTCATTTGAGAAACATTTTAATGTGATAAAAAAGATCTTCAAATCACATTTTGTTAAATTTTTCAAACAAAGTTCAATAACTTGAAAAATAAAACTTTTAAAATTTGTTGAGATAAAAGCATTGTGTTTTGGTTCTATTTGGAACGTTTTTCTAGAACATTTGATATTTGTAAGTCATTCCAGTTTCGAGATATAGCGAAGTAATCAAGTATCCCCAGGGATCAAGTATCCTCATTCTCCCCTACTGATAACCATTTGTGTGTAAAATAATGGTTTAAAATTTTTCTTTGAAACTTATGTTCTTTCCTCTTAATCACTTTCAAAACCAATTCTGAGATTACTCAAATCGATCACTTTACCCAAAACAATTTCTGAATAAACTAATAGTTTTAAATTTTTCTTTGAAATTTCTGTTGTTCCCTAAAATTACTCTCAAAACCAATTCTGAGAATACTAAAATAGATCACTTTACCCTAAACCATTTCTGAGTAAACTCTTAGTTTCAAACTTTTCCTTGAAACAGTTTCATTTTTCAACAATCATACGAATCATCATTTATCGGAAATGCTTGCTCTTCAATAAGCATGTTTTGTCTAGATTCTCATCTATCTCTATTATATAAAATCCTCGTGTAAGGGCTCATTTCTACAGCACATGGTAATGAATGACGCCTAGATGTGACCCAGATAATATGGATTTAATACTGATGCTTATGACATAATGGTAGGACTCTTCGCGGACGTTTGAAAATAAAATAAAGTGGGAAGATTTTTTTTTTGTTTTGGACCCACCAGTGGCTGATAGGTCTTTCGACCCGAGTCGGTACGGGAAGTCTCGATCGCACATTCAAATATTGTTCATGCTTAACTCATCAACAATATTTGCAGCACAGGGGTCCGTTACCACTGGCTTGGGACAGGTTGGACTCATCTCACTCCCTTCAAACTGTTCGAAACAAATGAAGAATCCTCGAAAGGTACCGAAGCTACCTTCTCAAGATCCCAAATTTGCCGAGATACTCCGGCTGGCTTGAACCCACAATCCATTGTATATCAGTTTTCCGCTCGTTTGATGCCCTGTCCTACCCCCCACGAATCCCCAATAATAGAGTTAAGCTATTTTACTATTTTATATAATGAAATAAAAAATGATCAATGCTCTAAGTTATACTTAGCTGATATGATTCCTTTGTAGAACAAATCCTCTTCTTCCGCGACTTGCTTCTGCCTTGAAGAAATCCAAGCAATCGGCGAAAAAAACCTTCGACGCCGGCGCTCTGATTTTATTTGTTAGAGATATTTTCCCTTTCGAAAAAAAATAATGAACTTTTAAAAATCACTAAAATATCTCCATCTTTAACACTGACTCAAAATAACTTTGTTCAAATCTTCAATTCAAATCGAACAAAATTCTTTCCCAGATCTAAATAGACATCTTCACTCGACAAATCATCAAAAATTTATGGATTGAAATCGATTTCTATTACCGGTATTCCCGAAAAACTATCTAACCAACGCACCAAAAATTTTCATTATTTTGAGGACAATAATTCACTACAAAGACTAGCTTCGAAAAAAAAATTATAAAGGAAAACAAAAAATTAATTTAGGGCCTGGCGAAGAAAAATGCAGCCGCGAAAAAAAACTACCGATCTCGAGCAAGGCCAACTTTGCTCAGTCATAAAATAAAGTGGAAAAAAATGGGAACATTTACATACTATTTCATAATCCAATACGCCTCGAAGGTGAGTTTTGATTCATATCAATAACAGAACAAAGAATAAGATGTTTTCGACAACAATAGATCGAAAACATTTTTTGAAACAAAGGTTTTTAATGCAATTTCATATCAATCAAGAATCAATCAATCATATCAAGAACGAAAGATAGAAAATAAACTATTTACAGGGTGACAAAAAAGTCCTGTCACACTTTTTTTTGGGGGTCGCCTGTAGCCTATACGTTGCATCTCTCTGGTGCCATCTATATGTCAAATGAAAGGGCTAACTTTGCTGGCCATAGTGGCAGAGTTTCGTTTCTATGCAGTTTGTGTACATTAGGTTGTGAGTGGCAGAGTTGAGAGCAGCTGTTCTCGCTGAATATGTGAGAGGGTAGAAACCCGGACACATATTCATCATATTCAAACACCTAAAACTGGAAAGTCCATAAATCGATACCTAGAGACCAGAGGCACCGAGGAGACACGATCTGGAGACACGATCTGGACGACCAAGGTCTGTGAGAACTCCAAGGTTGAAAAAGATTATACCAGACCGGACAAGCGCCGCTTGCGACGACTTTCCGAGACGTCTGAAGCTGGTTCGATCAGAGAAAGATGGTGAAATTCCGAGATATCGTCTGTGATGTACCTCGATGAGTTACTGAATAAAGCTATGAAAGTCAGATTCTGATATTCTTCTTATTCTTTGAAATATTGAGATTTTTCTGTGTGACCGGACTTTTTTGTCACCATGTATGTAGTTCTGAAATTACTTTCGAATTTGTTAAGCAGTTTAAGGCAATGAATCTAAATATCTAAATATACAAATTTGTCAAAAGTTCTTAATTTTTCAACTTGTTTTTGGTAAATTATTTAAATTCTTAATCTTCTGTTTCTGTAATAAAGTATTTTCAGGGGATAAACATTTTTCAATCATAATTTACATTAATAACTTTGAAAACGCTGTACCAAATAACGTTCTCACGGGGAAAATATTTATTGCCAATTACTTATCTCGGATAATGTCAACCGGCTTACCAGAGGTTATGCAACATTGTGGTTCTATTGATCAACCCCACGCCATTAAAACATATTTCTTATGGCCGGTTCCGATCGAAGATTACCTAATGCGAGTGTATATTTTTTTCACTCATTTCACTTACATAATCCGGACCGAGCTCAAGTAAGAATACAGCAGCAATAATGGTGTGAAAAGCAGTGTAACGTTTCATTCAAGCCAAATGCTCCATACGATAAATGCTCGCCCGAATTGTTCCCATATATTACGCTCGAATTAGAGCCACAAACCTCACGGATTCGTGTAAAAAACATTTCGAACCCTGTAATCACTATTTGACACGTGAATTCGTCGGTTTGGATCCAAGCGAATGGAAGGTAGGTTCGAGCTGTCAAGCTCCGTGACAGGAGCCTTAAAAAAGTTACCCAAGTCGAGGGCGTCCCAAGCCAAATAAACAAACATTATCGGCATTTCGGCCACACGAGCTGGCTGGACTGTTTTGTGTTGAGGTTTGGTTTTGGTGCACAAATAGAACCGAATACCCGAAGAGAAGGCGTTCGTTCATATTTTACCGGATTTTACCGCGGTTGGTGTTCAACAATTTGAAAAATTAGACCATGTGCGTGATTGCAACCGTTTGGCTTGGGATTATATAGCTGGTGGGTAGTACAAAGTCGACCCAGAGTGAGAGAGTGCTCGAGCCTGGAAGTACCGGAAGGAGGATAATTTGTTGGCGTTTCCGTTCCGATTCCGACCCGTAAGAGAAATTGAATGTATGTCACGACTTTGTCGATCCCGTGGACCTGACGTCCTGCACCCAATAATTACTAGCGTGATGAAATGTAACAACATAGTTTGTCTTATTAAATTTCTGATGGGTTTGATGTTATGATGGGGTTGCCACAAAAAAAAACTTCGAGCTCCGCTCCATTGAAAACTGGTCTACCATTTCAGTACAAGGAAAAACTTTCGATGTTGTAGATTATGTTTACTGACTAAATTAATTGAGCAATACAAAGGAGCATTACAAACGTGTCGATGCTCATGTAACGTGTTATGATGAATTATTCAGCTGGAACCGAATAACAACTTTAGGGAGTTATTATTATTGAATGAAAAAAAAAATCGAAATTGATTATACTCGAAAAAGTCATCATGTAGAAGCAAAAATATAAACGTCAAATCAAAATTCTAAAAAATGAAACCTTAGAAAATCAATAATTATTCTCACAGTATTTTCGAATGAAGATTTTGCCATTTCTGAGTCCGTTTTTTTGGTCAGTATTCAGTTGATGATTTAGGAATCTCCATACAATTTGGTCACCAATCACAAGACTGTGAAACCCTCCGGCTCCGGGGGTAAATAAGTTTTTCGGTAACCAAGCCATTTTGAAGGAACTTTGGGGGTGGCTCCAGAGAGTAGCTTTTGGTTACTCTTCCTCGACTCCTCAGATAACTGTTTTAAAAAATAATGGAAATTATATAGAATGTGAAACAAAGTAATGAGAAAATATATTTATAGTTTATTTATTTATAGTTTAAAAGTTGGAAGCGTATTATTATTATTATTATTTCTTTATTTCATTCTTGCAACGTAAGATTACAATCTTTTTTATTGCTACAATGTGGTAGGTTGTTTTCTTGTATTTTTTTTATAACTAATAACTAATCGTTCCTAATTTGTTACGTTTTAAATGCCGTTCTACTCCACGAATTCCTCTAGCAAACACCTTTTGAACTCTGATTTGTTTTGAATTGTTTTTGAATTGAGAGGAAGATTATTCCAACTAACAATACCTCAAACGAAAATGGATCTACCGCAGTAAGTCGAACTATGCGGAGGGATAACAATATTACCAGTTCGAGAATTCCTTAATGGGATTAGTAAAGTTTTCAAATAAAGCGGTTTTCCTGTTTTTAAAATCCTATGCATTATCACACATGAGCGATATTTCTGAAAGTTATCGAAAGAACAACCGATGAGTAATTTTTGCAAGTGTGACACTCGAGAGAAACGCGACAAATTGAAAACGTATTTTACGCACGAATTAAGAGCAATGCGCATTCTGTTTACGGATCTTTCTAAAGCATGAGAATAAAGAAAATCTCCATAAATGAACAAGGAGAAAATATGAGTCTTGAAAAGTTTAAGTTTAGTAGAAACGTCCAGGTGATTTGTCGTTAAGTTTAATCTTTTGAGTGAACCATAGATTTTTCAGCATTGAGCATTGATCTGACGGTTCCAAGAAAGATCCCGATCGAAAATGACTCCGAGGTTTTCAGCGTGGTCAACAAATTCAATATTAGTGTCGTTGAGAACTAATGGAGGAAAAACTGGCGAGGATATGTACCTACTACCGAAACAAAGAGCTTTGGTTTTGGAGGGGTTTATAGGTAAAAGATTAACATAGGACCATACTTTTATTTTATCAATATCTTGATTTATTTTGGAACAAAACTCGTTCAAATTTGGAACATTTTTCTCACAGAGGTAGATCTGCACATCATCTGCGAATAGATAAATTGAGCAGTGCTGTAGAACAGTTGGAAGATCGTTTATAAAAAGCGAGAAAAATAGTGGTCCTACAATCGATCCTTGAGGTACACCTGATTCAATGGAAGTAAACTCAGAAAAATAATCGTTGAAGAATACGGATTGTGAACGACCTTCAAGATACGACTGGACGAGTTCAACCGCTGGTCTTGAAAAATTGTATTTATTTTTCAGTTTAAGGATGAGTTTAGAATGCGATACGCGATCGAAAGCTTTTGCAAAATCAATCAAAAACAAAGTTGCAATACCTTTTTTATCCAAGGTGAGCGCTATATCGTTATGCACTTTCATAAGAGCAGTTTCAGTACTGTGGGAAGAACGAAAGCCAGACTGAAATTGGAATAGTATGTTATTTTGAATCAGGTAATCTGTTATCTGATTTTTTATCAATTTTTCGAAAATTTTAGAAGTTGCGCTTAATATGCTGAAAAGTCTTAAGTTTGACAGGTCATGTGATTTAGCCTTTTTTTGAATGGGGATAACTTTAGATTTTTTCCATTGATATGGAAATTCGGAAATTTTTAAAATTATTTCAAAAATGTGGCTAATAGCATGTAAAATGTAGGGCAGTAGTATTTTGATTAATTTGATAGGAATAGCATTCATTCCTATCGCATTTGATTTAATTGAATTAATCGCATTTATAATTTCATGATCTTCAAAGGCTTTGAACTTGAAACCGTTCAAATTATTTGGATAATGCAATTGTTCAGTGATATTTCTTGAAAAATTCGAAGTAAAATAGTCATCAATCTCAGAAGCAGAAAAATTGATTGCATTAGTGTTCCTTTGTGATTTACTTAGTCCATTTTTTTTTTAGTTATTCCAAAAAGTCTTTGCTGGAACATCCATGTTAAATCGTTTTTCATCGAGCGTCATTATTGCTTTTATAATTAGATATAACTTATAATTAGACAACTTTATTCCGCAATATTTTATATTTCTTTTTATCTTCAACTGACTTTGAATGTTTCCAAGTGTTGTATGCCAAGTCCCTGTTTATCATTGCATGATTTATCTCATTAGAGAACCAAACATTCTTACGATGTTTTCTGAATTTGAGAGGAAATATAGTTTCATGAATATTCAGTAGAAAGCTATTAAACAACTCAACAAGCATATCAGAATTTTCAATACTTAGAAAGGTATTCCAGTCAACATTAGAGAGAGTTGTGCAAAGAGCACTTTCATCAAAATTTTTATAATCACGAAACCAGTAACCGTCTGGTTCATTAGCTTTTGGAAAATTCAATGAAGAAAAGATTAAATCGTGATGAGAAATGCCCGGTAGAGAAATTTGGCTGAAACGATGTATGCTATCACGTGAATCTGATATAAGTAAATCAAGTAAAGAGCAGCCGGTAGAATGGAAGAAGGTGGATTCGCTATTAGTACAGCAGAAGTTGGTAGAATTCATGAAGTCTTTGAATCGGTGTTTTCTCAAAGAATGTTTTGAAAAGTCCACATTAAAATCACCAATGAAAGCAATGGTGTTATGGGTTATAGGTTAAGCAGCGTATGGTTGAAAAGTTGCTGAAATACAAAAAATGTAATCCGTACACACTTAACCTTTTCTCTGGTCGGGACGATTTCGTTCTGTATTTTGAACAACTCAAATAATAGGACAATCTCGGGACAGTAAAACAGATCAGGAAAACAACTGCCAAATTAATCTGTTCACTCGAACTGAACTATTCCCGTGAATTGCTGGGGGTTTTGACGTTGTCCTGTAGGTTCAGGATAGTTTCTGCTCGAAATTTATATGGAATTCAGTTATTTAAATAATATTGCTTTGTATAAATTAAAGGAATCCAAATATTTGTTCATTCTCCTAACAAATTTTCGCGTTTTTTTTCATACAAAATTTCAAATCAAAACCCGTATACCTGAATCTCATTTGAAAAATCTGCAAAAAATCTGTCGTTCGTTTTGACCAAAAAGGACACTTTTTAGACCACGGGGTTTTTGAAATTCGAAAAATTTTCCTAACGATACACCCTAATATTCAGTGTTTATTGCTAGCTAACATGAGCTACTAGAATTTGATTTTTTAAAGTATCAAACGGGTTTGAGTTTATCATAAGGTAATTTTTTGTTTTAGACATAATATGGAAATAAACAAGTCAACTCTGGTAGTAAATTTCCTTTCAGAAAATTTCAAAGGTTCCGAAAACAGTTTAGAATATGTTTAGCTCGAATTTATCGCTTAAGTTCTTATTCTTCTCTATGTTACTCAAAATATCGTGTTTGATTTTGTCAAGTTCATAGTTTTTGAGCTCTTCATCAAAGTCTAACAATCAGTAGTTAGTTGTCAAAATTTATAGTGTATTTTCGTGCTCATAGATCCAATCTAAAGGGTGATACGGTCAAAATTTGGTCAAGGGAAAACGCGTGTAAATCGGTGATATCGTTTATTTAAAAAATCAAATTAAATTTCTTTTTCAAGTTTAATTAGTATAAAATTCAGGAAAAATATTCAGTTAGGCTTCCGCTTTTCCAAACCCGAATTACCGGGCCTTACGCTTAACCCCTGCCATCAGATTTTGTACAGCCACCTTGTCCACCTTCTTCGCCGCAGAAAGCCAGTTTGCCTTGAACTGCTGCTCGTGCTTAGCAGTTTTTTTGGTCTTCTTTAGGTTCCGCTTGACAATAGCCCAGTATTTCTCAATTGGGTGGAGCTCTGGCGTGTTGGGAGGGTTCTTGTCCTTGGGAACCACCTGCACGTTGTTGGCGGCGTACCACTCCATGGCCTTTTTACCGTAATGGCAAGATGCCAAATCCGGCCAAAACAACACGGAACAACCGTGTTTCTTCAGATAAGGCAGCAGACGTGCTATGAAAATGCTGCTTTTCAAGCCACAGGTACAGATGGCTTGCCAAACCAGATATTTCTTCGCGAACTTTGACAGTTTTATGTGCTTGAAAATATCTGCTACATTTCCCCTTCCTTTTGCCGTATAAAACTCCTGTCCCGGAAGCTGCTTGTAGTCGGCTTTGACGTAGGTTTCGTCGTCCATTAACACGCAGTCAAAGTTCGTCAGCATCGTCGTGTACAGCCTCCGGGATCGCGCTTTGGCCGTCGTATTTTGTTTATCATCGCGATTTGGAGTCACTACCTTCTTGTAAAGTCGATAGTCCGGCTCGTTTTTTGGCTCGATGCACGGTTGAAGAGTGAATTCCAAAATCAAAACAGGAACAACATTCTACACACACACCTTCAAAATGAGGGGTGTTCAGGTTTTTATAATGCAAAATCGAAAGAAGTGCGTCAAGTTGATACGTTTTATTTTTTTATTATGTTATAAACCTTGAGAGGAATGACTTGGATCCTCAATTATTTTGTAGCTTTCAAGATAACTTTTTTTTTAAAGATATTTTCCTCAAATTTCAAATGACAAATTTTAAGTTGCCAAAATTTTGCAAAGTTAGTTATAGTTTGCATGACTCTTTTGCCAAGTTTATGACGTTCTTTTTTTTTGAACAGTTTCTTGATGTTTAATTGATTGAACGAAGTTCATTTACAGAATCGTCAAAACATTCTGATACTTTCTGGAGCCTCCCGATTTAATCCAGATCATATTTCATACTAACTATTAAAAAAATTATTCAGTTTTCTGAAACAAGGAGGCTTAACGTTTTAAAAAATATTTTACACAGATTTTAATATCCTAATTTACTTCCCCCAACTCAGTAGGGTAGACACTATTCTAAGCTATATACACTTAGAGTCTTCTCTTCTCTAACTAACTGTTTTATTGAACTCTATTCTGTACTATACTCTACTCAATACTACTCAATTCTAATCTGCTCTACTCTACACTATTATAGCATTCTCTTCTCTAATCTACTGAACTCTATTCTAATCTACTCTATTCAACTCTACACAAATATTTTCTACTCTACTCTACTCTATTCTACTCTACTCTACTCTACTCTACTCTACTCTACTCTACTGTAATCTACTCTACTCTACTCTATTCTACTATATTCTACTCTACTCTACTCTAATCTACTCTACTCTACTCTACTCTACTCTACTCTACTCTTCTCTTCTCTACTCTACTCTACTCTACTCTACTCTACTTTTCTCTTCTCTACTCTACTCTACTCTACTCTACTCTACTCTACTCTACTCTACTTTACTCTACTCTATTCTACTCTACACTACTTATTCTCTAGTCTACTATACTCTACTCTACTCTACTCTACTCTACTCTACTCTACTCTACTCTACTCTACTCTACTCTACTCTACTCTACTCTACTCTACTCTACTCTACTCTACTCTACTCTACTCTACTCTACTCTACTCTACTCTACTCTACTCTACTCTACTCTACTCTACTCTACTCTACTCTACTCTACTCTACTCTACTCTACTCTACTCTACTCTACTCTACTCTACTCTACTCTACTCTACTCTACTCTACACAACTCTACCACTGTTCTACGACACTTTGCCCTACTCTTCTCTTATCCATTGCAAATTAATTGGCTGAGCTTGAAATAAAGAAAATAACTAAGTATTCCACGTTGAATGGAAGAATCAAGAGTGTTTTGAGATGCTTTCTCACCCAATATGAATAGAATTTATTAACTATTAATTCAGTTCTATAAAGAGATGAAATTCGCGTTGATCCTGATTAAATCTAGTATCTATTTACATTCAGATTTTCCACAGTCAACGAGTAAAATCATGAGCCGCTCCATCGGAACTATCTTTCATTCCACATCGCCAAGGAGTATAAAATGATGACACTATATACAGTACGCGACAAAATAAAATACGAACTTGCTATCAAAACTTTTAAATCACTGTATCTTTTTTTCACTTAATGAATATCAATTCAAAATATTCTTATGAATGATAGTATTTTAATACATTAACGACTGAGGAAAATTGTCATAAAACTCAGATCGCTATTTCTCTGCTCAGAAAACTTTTCCGGCTTTTATAAGTCTGAAAGAATTAAAATTTATGAAACTAAGGGACTAAGGGTTTCATTAAGTTTTTTAAGGACACCTTTGAATCCGATAAGACGGTGAAAAAGCCAGATTCCGTAGATATTCGAAAACTTCAGTCAAAAGTTTTGTTTGCAAAATTGTTGAAAAAACGTTTAAAATGAACCAGGAGAACAAATTTGAAGCAAAAAGCTAAAACCCGTAGTGGTTCTGCACGAATGAGAAAGTAAGCGAAAGTCTACAATCAGAAATAACTGTTGAATTCCTGGAGAAGTGTCTAAACACTGCTTCAACAACTTTAAATATTTGTAACAATTTATTTTCAAAATGCTGATTTTAGATATTGCTGTCAATATTCTTCTTTTTAGATATTCATTGCTGTCAATATTTTTCTTTTTAGATGTGCGATGTGCAAAGCACATCGCACCATTATACTGAACTTTGCGTGCTTTGACGTGTGTTGAATGTTCTTTATCCGAAAGTTTCTCATCACAAGTCCTCCTTACTCGCGGTCGTTTATTGAGGCCCAATTTCAGTTACTTTTTTCACATAAAATGTTCAAAAATTTCGAATTCAATATTTTTTAAAATCATTCAGAAGATAAAAACATATATTTTAAGCCATTTCTCGAAAAATTCGACAATTATTGCTAATTGTAAATTTCCGCTTGATTCGTCTGTCTTGCTGAAGATCCCAAACGGTTTCTAGCCTTTTGCATTTAATTCGTGCTCTTGATTCATTTAACCCTTCGTTTCATAAAGTAACAAATTTGCAACAATTAATGTATAGAAAAAGTGAAAAATCGTATTTTATTTTATGTTATTTTTTTTCTGAATGTACACACCATTTTCAACTGTTTAAAATGATTTTAAAGGAATAATAAAAAATCATGAAATGAAGGGTAAAACGTATTTTCAAGCAATTTTGTTTTGGAAATCATCCTCCTGACGGTTTTTAGCTTGAAGATTACGAATATCTACGGAATCTTGCTCTTTCGCCATATTATCGAATTTAATCGCCCCTTTAAAGGATGAACAAATAATAAAACCCTTAGGGACCGTTCAAATATTACGTAACGCCATTTTCGGTTATTTTCGAAACCCCCCCAAAACCCCCCTACTACGTAATACATTTTTATCAGATTTTCTATCAAAAATTCACATACCGCACACAAACTGCTAGACCCCCTCCCCCCCCCCCCTTAAACGCGTTACGTTATATTTGAATGGTCCCTTAGTTCCGCCGGCTTTTGCAGGGATTCGCTTCCTTTTGGCTAATAAGAACTCGAAACAGTATTTCTAGACAGAGAAATAGCGATCTGTTATTATTATTAAGTGTGCGTACATTATTTTATCCATGCTAAACTTGTCTTTCACTACAACTACACTTATGTGTGAAGAAAGTATTGAATTTTTCGACAAAATTTTTACACCAATCATTAGTGTATCATAAATATCACTGTTCATCAGAATATTTTGAATATTGACGAATTTTATATTCCTTATGTGAAAAATGATACAGTAATTTTAAAGTTTTGATAGCAAGTGCGTACTTTATTTTGTCGCGTACTGTAGCTATCTGCCAACGCCATCGGAGATCGCCAGTGAAGATTTGCATACCCTTCACAAATGCATTCATTATGAATCCGAAAGATGTTTTCTATCGTTCCGTTTTCTCCGTGATTCAGCTTCTTCAGTTTATTTTTTTTTTTTTCATAGCTGAATAAAAGATAGATATCCCTTCTATCAATTACTTCAGCAGAAAATTGCTTAGCAGATTGCTATCTTGGGACCATTGAAAGTTGGGAGGGAAGTTTTTTCATACCATTCACGGTTTCTGGCAGGATAAATCCGCTAGTAAAAAATGACAGATTGTGCAATAGACAGGCATTTAGTAAACAAAATTCAACAGTTTATTAATCACATTCTATGTCTTTTAAGAATTTTATTTAAAAAAAACATTTGCTCCTAATAATTAGATAACACGACTTCCAAGCTCAAAATACAAGTATTAATCTCCGCAGGCGTGACCGCGGATTTCTCGGGACCGGCCAAGCCCCGAACAACAACAACAACAACATCACCAGCAGTCGTGGCACTTTCATCGAGGATGGAACCTTTGCCGGCGTCAGGGAGGTTGGAGCCACCACTTCGATGCCCCCACCGGAATCGGTCGACCCGGCCATCCTGAAGCTGCTGATGATCAACACCGGCGAAATGATATTCATTTACACCGTGCCGGCCCTGATGCATCTGGGTGGCTACGTAATGGCGGTCTACATTTACCGCTTTGCTGACAACGAACAATTGCAGTGCCTGATTGAAAGGGTGAGTTAATGGAATGGATTGTATTGAATCGGCCCAGCTATCTGGAGAATTTCAACGTTTCAATCATTCAAAAATTAGATCCCTCTGCGGGGTTTTGAAAACTATGACGATTGCGTTGCGTGTCTCTAATGATTGTACTGAACTAGAGGGATGAAAATATCAGGGTGGTTATTAATCGCAGAAATTAGGTGGATAAGGATAATTCACTGTTTTTCTATTAGAAACTTTTTCATACTATTCTGTTACATTTCTTGCTAAAAGATTGACAGCAACTGAGCCTTTTTTAGAGAAAGGAAGTGAACCATTTTACAGTGGGGATTTTTTATTAAAAAGGTACCTTTTTATTCCTGTGACGATCGCCTAAACTGTACTAGATTCTGGAAAACTATCACTTCACTATGGTTGTATGATTAATTTTGTGCATTCAACTATAAATAAAATAGATTTTACTATAATGTACGATTGATGTCATGCATTCAACAATAATTATAGTAGACTCTACTCGAATAATATGATTGATTGATTCAATTATAATAACATAATTGATTTTATTGTAAATATGGTAGATTCAACTATGATAATATGATTGATTTAATTATTAATATGATGGATTCAATTATATTTTTATGATTGATTCAATGAGGTCAACTATAAAAATTGTAATTTTAAATTCTGTTTAAATATATTGGAAGTTATCATATCTTAGGATATTTTTTTATCAGAATAATTTTATGGCAACGTTTTATTTTATTTTAATTTGTTATTTCAGCATTTTGCATCTAGTTTGTTTTAGCCGCCACGATGCTAGAAAAAGTTAACCGTAAATTCCGATATCCACGTCCTGATTCCTCCGCTGTTGTTCTTTTTGCATCTCGATGCATGGTTAGGGGAGAGGCGGGCTATATGCGCATATTAAGGAAAGCAATCATTTTCTCCCATATTACAATAGATAGGAGTCTGAAAACTATATACACGTGAGCGGGCATCTGTTTTATATACGTTAGAGCCATTTTTCTGTTAAAATCTCTTACAGTTTTTGTGAAAATAATTTTATAATAAAAGAAGTCAAAATAGCCGATTTCCGAAACTGGCGGGCTAAATGCGCATATTTATGTTTTTAGCTATATTTCATTAACACTTGCAATATTTTGATATTATTTAATTGAAAATGGTAGAAACGGATGTTAAGCATACGTCAAGGCTGAAATTTTGGTGAAATTTTTTACATCACTAGTTCTTTTGCATGAAACATAGTTAGGAATGCCATATGACCATATTTCAGGGTAATATTTTGTTCATATCGTATTTTTATCGGATCAGTATGAAGTTCTTCTTTTTTCGCTGTAAGATCGTGATTTGAGCGTAGATTTAATGTTTCAATGATGAAAAGTAAAAAATTTATAAGACTAATCTATTTTTCTTGATATAGGCATTTAACCTGCCTTGATATGGGCATTCAGAACTTATCTCTTATTCCAATATCTTATCATTTACAACCTTGCCAAAAGCTTCAATTTGTTGAATTTCCGATTTCCAGATGAATATGAAAGAAAAACCGTTAAAATTTTTGTTCACAGAATCTATACGCACGATAATTAAAGTTCAATATCTTATAACAAAACTGACAAAAATCTTATTTGAATTTTTAATTTTTTTGGCTTTATATAACAATCAAATTTCTTCATGCCATGTTTTAATATCGTATTACCCTCCAACTGCACTAATTAGATACGTTGAATCTCCTGCCATATCGCCTATCGGCTGTATGCGCATATTACCCAACATGCGCATTTAGGAACACTTCCCCCTACCCGCAAAATTGTGCGTCTTAACTAATCGGTCTCGGAAGACGTCATTAGAAGTCCGTGCTTCTGCACCCGGTGAAGATTGACCTTGTGGGGGGAATTCACTCAATATCATGACATCAATCTATCATTCGATATACCAACTTTCTGACTTACCAATACTAGTTTCCTGTAGGATCTTGCCAGGATTATGTAAAGGAACGTGGAGACCCAGGTCGATTTTTCGAGCAGCCACTTTAGTTGAATCTATCATATTTTTATTTAAATGTAAGAGATCAACCAAAAATGTATAGTTGAAATTATTAGATTTATAGTTGAATATCTAAATTCAATCATACAAATTGTAGTCGAATTTATAATATTTACAGTTTAAACAATTATACCACTACAATTGAATCTATCGTATTTATAGTTAAATGTGGGAGTTCAGCCTGGAATGCATACACAGAACAAAAAATCTGAACTTTACATTTTATGTAAAATTTTATATCATGTAGAATTCGGTCACATTATGTGTTGTTTATTATAACGCAGCCCTAAAAAATACCATGCCTTTCCCCATTCGGATCAATTTGTTATAATATTACATGGCTTTTGAATGAAACGATGTTTGGAATCAAAAACGTTGCAGTCGCGCTCAGGGTATGTCTCATTGTTGCCAATTTTTATGAATATATATAAAAAGTGAAATCCTTTTAAACATTTTCACCAAAAAAATGTGTATTGTTTTTTTTTGACAAAAAAAACTTTAAAATAACTTATTACTCGATAGAATTTTATAGACCTTATTCGTTAGAAGTGATATTTTGTTCTAAGCTACAGTTCGCCTCTTGTCTCTAATTCTAGTTTTTTTTATATAAGAATAACTCTAGGTTGATATGAAATCTAAAAATTAAAAATGAACGGCGCAAAAAGTAGTCAAACTTTTGGTTTAATGAAATATTGCAAAAAAAAAAGTCAACAATATTCTCAATTTGTAGTTACAAAAATTTCAATACAAGAAAGCTTTTTTCTTTTTATTCTTGGATTTTAATATGCACTTTTTATTCACATAAAATTAAGTTCATAAATTTTATACAAGTGAACCGTTGTGAATTGTTTAATATTAATACAAACAAGTGACAAGTTTCATTACCCCTTCTACACATTCCATCATTTTGCTAAGGGCATTTCAATGAACAACGAACAAATAACAAGAAATATTATTCAAAAAACATTCTTGATAAACTTTGTGCTTCCTACTTTGAAAAGAAATGAAAAAATATTTTCAAAACCATCCATTCAAAAAGTAGTGACGAAACTAAAAAGAAAATTCAGTTAAACCCTTTAGCAGAATCGTTTCACAAACAAACACCAATCGGCAAACCGATAAGGAGCAAGTTTGATTTGATGCGCCAAGAAAATGCTGTTTTGACTCTGGAGCTCGTGAATTTCGAGTAGGTAAACCATTATGAATATTTTTATAATCATTGTCAGGCTTTGTAATAAGGCTGATGGCTAGAAGTTGATAAAATAATGATTTGAAAACTAAAAAGGAATAATGAGCCGGAACGGTTTTATAGTTATGTTCATGTAAATTTTCAATGGCATTTTCTTCTTTTTGGGAATTTACATTACGTCATAAGTCATGTAAATTTAGTAGAAATAACTTGTTCCAATTTCTTGCAGGTTAAAACATGTAAATGTACAAGAATATTTATTACTGTTTAGTTGATTTTATTATATTTATAGTTGAATGCCTTCACGGAAAATAATAAAAAGGTAAAATTTACCGAGATAGCAAGGTGAACGCACGTGAAAGCCAAAAAGGTAACTTCTACCTCTTCGAGGTGAAACTCACCTCACAGCGCGGTAAAATTCACCTGAATCGAGGTTGGAGAAAAGGTACAATTCACCGAGAAAAAAGGTGATTCCAAAAAAGGTAAATCTTATCTCGTAGCGAGGTGAAGTTCACCTGAATTGAGCTGAATAAAAAAGTATAATTCACCTAGAAAAAAAGGTAAAACCAAATAAGGTAAAACTTACCTCGTAGCGAGGTGAAGTTGACCTGGATTGAGCTAAACAAATCGCTACAATTCATCTCGAAAAAAAGTAACTATTTGCCAAACTCGTTTATTGAGGTTAAGCTGTTTTGACGTTCAGGGAGGAAGTTTTGCTTTGTGCTCAATATGTGAAAATCGGAACAAAATGGTAAGTGTTTTCTTAGATATCATTTAGTTGTGATGGTTCTCGTTGAAAACTTTGCTTTTGTTTCAGACCGGCCCACAGAGCGAAAAAGGACATGAATGTGTTAACGCAATGCAGAAGGATTCAGCGGCCATGGTGGCTCGGGAGAACGCGAAAGCCGAATTTTTTAAAAACGGGGATACATTCCAAATATTAATATAAGGTGAAAGTCCTAATTTATTTAAAATAAATATCAAATTTTGGATGAATTTTGTTTTATTTTTTATTGAGGAAACCAATCAAACGAACTGGCATTTACCTTTTAAATCAGTGAATGGAAAAACTGTATTGTTTACTATTTTGCTAGGTGAATGCGAAAAAGGTAAAATTTACCTTTTCGCCAGGTGAATGAAAAAAGGTAAAATTTACCTCGAAAGAAGGGTGGAAAAAAATCATCAAAAATTGTTGTTGAATCTATCATAATAACAAATGAATCAATTATACCATTACAGTTGAATCCATTATATTCAAAGTTGATTGCGTCAAGTCAATCATCAATTTGTAGTTAGGTCTATTATATTTATAGTTGGATGCGAAAAAAACAACTAGGTACGCTTTGATGATTGGTATAACCAACTGAATAATTAGAACAACTGTGGTCTTTTTTCTCTGTGTTGCTTAGCTAGCTTAGCTTAGCTTGATTGACTACTCACATCCACCTTAAACTATGGAACCCGAAAGTGCTTAATTTTTTAAAATCAATTGTTTTAGCTTATTATATTGAAATAACACCAACGCATTTCGAACTCCATAATCGCAGGCGTGGCTCAGTAGAATGAATTCCACATCGCCAATGGTTGCTACTCCGTGATTGACCGAGGCCATCAATTTTGATCAGAGGTCAAAAGAATGGTGTCTGGGATTGACAAGACATTCACAATGTCCAAAACTGATGCTCTCTCTTTTAACGTCAATAACGGCGCCGGCCACGTCCTAGTAGTCAAGAGATAGGTATGAAAAAAGAGAAAGGGATGAAAGAAAAAAAAAATTGTGCATTAGGACCGAGGTCACCTCTGCATCCTAGCAAATAATTTTGTTTGGGAGATTGGGTAAAAGGATTGATCTGGAGACACTTTTGACTGTGTTGTGATCTTGAAGAATAAATCTCATATATTTCTGTTTTCCTACTGTTCGTGTATAACGCACTCTCATTTACCGCTGCTTTTTTCTCTAAACTCAAGATTTGTTTAAACGAATCTTTAAAATATTAGAACTCATTGATTTGCAATATTTTAAAAAATGAAATTTTTAACTTTTTTTTAACAAAATTATTGTTATTCTAGTATTGTAACAGAAGAAACTGTTCGTGATTAGCACTTTACTTTTCTTTTTTTCATATCGCCTACGATGTAATGCATTGAAAACAGAAGTGATGACTTCGTTATAGAATCAATTTGGAATATTTATTAAAAAACTACCAAGTAAAAAAAAACTACTCAACATTCAATAACAAATAAGTTATCAAAAATATACCTGACATATTTAGCAGCTCAATTAAAGTTCGATTATCCAAGAAAATAGAGATAAAATTTATATACATCTATTAATAAAATTTCAAAACTGCAGTTATAATAAAAAAAAGTTTTAAACGTTAACAATCCTTTGAATTAATTTCAATTATTTAAAATTTAAGTTTAGCCTGAAAACTTCATCTAATCAGCCTCCAAAGCATCATATAAAATATCCATTAGTTTATTTTCTGCCAAGTTTATGGGAGATCGATCACTGCATTTTTAATACGAAAAAACTAAATTTTAGACATTTTTATCGATTTTGAAAATTGTTAAAAAAAAATGGAACCAAAATCATATTTACGAGGGAACTATTTTTAAATAAAAATTTAGAACGGGCTCACCAAAGCACCAAAGGGGAATTTTGACCTCGAAGGATCCAGGGCAGAGTAATAGCTTCCACTGCAGTTGAAACCAACGATTCCTTCCAGGTGTCGGCAATTCTTGGCTCAGATGGATCAGGTGGTGTTGTGGAGATTTCTTCAGACGATTCTTCAGATGCGCTTCTTCAGAGGATTCGAATCTTTAGGGTGAATTTTCTTCGGGTTGGCCAGTACCATAAAATCTTCGATATTCGATCGTTCCTTTGAAAACTTCACAAATTTTCAATTTTTCGAGTTGTATTTCTCTGTGGTCTTTTTTCTCTGTGTTGCTACAAAAAAGTCATACAAACCATATTCAATTCATTCATATTCAATTAATGTCGGCTGAATCAATTGGTGTACTCGAATTTTTTGTTTTAACAACAACAAGTGTCTTATTTTGCCTCTTTTCCCCAAAACTTAAGAAATGTTTATGGAAAGGCAGTCAAACAATAAAATCAAACAATTTTTCATCATGAATCATCATTTTTGGTAGGTTTATGCATTCTCAAGCTGATTGTGTCGCTTTTTTGCACTAGAATTAATAGAAACGGCTAAATAACCTCAACTTCCCCTAGCTCTTTTTAAATTTGTGCATAAAACTGATTGAATCATGCATCAAATTTATTGTTGAATAGAACCTAGTACACCGCTAAGAGTATATAAGTTGAGGAAGAAAGCCTCAACTGCAACTTTTTCCTCTTAATTCATACGATATCTTCAAAAAATCATTGTAACAAATGAAAATTCAAAAGAACATAAGGTAAAAACATGGAATCAGGTGTACAATTTACTAAAATATCATATGAGAAGTAGGGTTCAGCGCTCAGTTGATGAGTAGAGCCTCAATCGACACAATTTCCCCTAAATCATGGGTGGCCAAACCATGGTCCGCGGGCCACATTTGGCCCGCGCCTTTCTTTTTTTGGCCAGCGAAGCTCTTTTTGAAATAAACGTATTCTCAAAATTTAATGTTTTTCTTGGTTTATATAAATTGTAAAAATTTACATAAATCTTCATCAACTTCATTTGAAAAAAAAAGTCGGAGAAATCTTCTTGATTTTGAATCTGTGTATTATCCTTCATTCAATCACGGATTCGGAACTTGCTTAGCTATTCGTTTCAGTGATGCGCTTAAAAATAAATATTACAGTTTTGAGAACTTGGAATAGATAATATTATAACTATTTCTAACATAATTCAAGAAAGTATTTGAGTATTTGATATTAAACATTGAAATTCATTTATCAACTTTGTTGCAGGCTGTGAAACGATTCGTCTTTTGTTTAAAAATTATCAAAGATTCAAATTGTCTTTAATCTTTTTCTTAAATTCCGTCTAATTTACCGTCTTTTTATTCTCAGATGACAAAACTATACGCGTTCTTTTAAAAACTGTTCATTGGATTAAAAACTTGTTTCCAAAATCTTTAAAATTTTCTATGGTTTGCCAAAAAAGTGCATAAATTTATTCAATGATTTCTCACCTATTTTCAAAAGTTATCTCGAAAACAAAAGCTGATAGAAAAACCCGATTTAATACACTTGACAGTGGATTGTAGCCTTTCTTACAGATTTTTTATTATCAATGGATGCATATGCAAGACACAATACACATAATTCCTAATAAAAACCGGAAATCAAAATCATATTAAGAATACTGTTCAAAAAAAGTATACCTAGCATCCAGTTATCCTGGATATTGAGGGAATTATCTTCAAGCTCAGCACAAGCCAGGTGGTTTCGTCAAGAATCAGGACAACGCGAAGCTAAAAATCGGGATTTTCAGGACACCTCTTGATTTATGAAAATAATTGCAGCTCTGCTTAAATTGCATTAATGAAGGTACACTACAGGTGCTGTAAACGCCTTGATTTATGCAACAACAGTACGCAGCTTTTTGGCTGGCCTGCAGTTCATATTGAAAAAAAAAAAACACCATTTAAATATCATATGAACCGAAGATTACCCCCTGTTAATTTGGTTTAACTGTTTTATGATAGAATTATTAGATTTTCTCATAGTTTAAATACAAATTCGATTAAATTTGAGAGGTTTTCATAAAAATCAGGACAATTCAGGGCATTTTATGTACTAATTTTAAAAAATCAGGACAACTCGAGAGTTTAAAAAAAATTAGGACGGTCTCTTGAAAATCAGGACTAATCCTGATCAATCTGGACACCTGGCACCTCTAAGCACAAGAGAAACAACAACAACAACTGAACAATTGTAATGCACGTCAGAGGTGCCAGGTGTCTTAATTTTTCAGGATTTGTTCTGATTTTCGAGAGGCTGTCCCAATTTTCAAAAACTTTCGAATTATCCTGTTTTTAGAAATTTTGTCTTCATAATGTCCTGAGTTATCCTGATTTGTAAATTTTGTCCATTATGTCAATTTTGTCCGATTTGTTAACTTTGTCAAGATTGTCAATTTTGTAAAACTTGTCAATTTTGCCTATTTTGTCAATTTTGCCAATTGTGTCAATTTTTTCAATTTTGTCAATTTTATCAATTTTTCCAAATTTGTCCATTTTTAATTATGTCATTTTGGACAGTTTTTTTTTCTGTTTCATCAATTTTGACAATATTTTTTGTCAATTTTGTCAATTTTCTTAATAACAAATTAGACTCGACTATATTTAAATCATGTATTTTTGATATTAGTTTTCAACAACTTGTCAGGATACATGCTATTACTAGATGAATTGATCCCAGTATGACATTATTTTTTTCTAATAAGATTCTATTTTCCCTACACCCAGCATGAGATCAGCAGCGGTATCGACTATTTCAAAAGGACGTACGGCCAAATGTAAACAAATCGACTTGTCAGCTGGGTGAAAAAGTACCGTTTGAAGACCTACATTACAGCTCAATTTCTTCTTTTGACACTCCGACATTTCCAAAAACCCCGAAAGGGGGGGATAAATAAAGTTTGAAATATTTTATGTAAATTCAGAAAAAAAAAATTCGAAAGATTAAAAGATTAAAAATCAAATTTTGGAAGATGGGAGTTATTTCACCTTTTGTACTCTTAATTTTATTGATTTATTTCATGAAAAATTACTTCTTTTATAGATTTTCTACAATGATGTAATATGCAATTTTGTTGCACACAAACTTTCGTGCAATTTATTCCAATTTATTTGTTTTTCCTATTATTTTTTTACTCCCCCCTCCCACCCTATCACGATTGTTCCAACAGGATTTGAGTAGATGTTCTGAAATTTCAAACGCGTTTTTTTCGTTCCGAGCTAACTGCTAGTTTCGCCCTTATGAAATGCTACGCTAGGTTTGTTTACATTTGGCGCGTTCGCCCTTTTCCAAATTTACTACAAAATTATCTGACAGATTCCCGCTTGCGTTCTAAAATTTTAGCACAAAACGTTCGCGGTTTGGGCACAGGCTAAAAGTTTGAGTCAATGCTACTAAATGGAGAAATTTGATGCGAATGATTCGGACGATGCACACCAACTCAATTTCTCTCATGCTGGATAGCATGACCACGAACGTACGACATAAGCTCGAGCGGTATGAGAGAAATTGAGATGGTGTGTTCCGCTCGCGTCCCTTATGTGGTTTCTCCTTCTAAGAGAAACCTTTGCTTGCGAATACAGTTTTGATGAAGTATCGTAGCCCGCCATCGCTGCAGAAGCATGCGATGTCGGATGTTACACCCATCGACCTTATGGTAATCCATATTGATGAATTTAGAATGGACATTCGGTTTCTATTACCGGAAACCGGTTCGGTTAATCTGAGTTGGTGTCATTCAAAGATGTGTCAAACATGTCTGAAATTTGTCATTAATGAACTTTTCGAATTTGGCCAATCAGCGTTAAGTGACGGTTTGATAAAATTGTTATTGTTGATTTATGTGCCATTTTCGTCATTTTTGTGATTTTTGCCAATTTGGGAATTCATTGAAGAAATTAAATAATTTGACTTATTTAAAAAATTGACAAATTTCACAGGTCATTTTTGTCAAATAAACAAATCATATTATTCATTTTGTCAATTATGTCAATTTTTTTAATTTGTTTTCAAATATGTCAATTTTGTCAATGGATTAATTTAAGTGCCTTTTGCATATTTTACGATAGGGGGAAATAACTATGTCATCTGTCGCGCATCTTCAAATAAATTTATTGCTGCTAAGAGATGGCGGTACAGTGACGAGCCTTATTTTTGGTCTGGTCGTAATTATTCAGAGTAAACAAAATATAAGAAAAATTTAAACGAAAAGTTGAGTCATAATAATCATAAAGGTCCGGTAAAGATAATTGTATGCACTCAGGTACTTTCTTAATTCCAAATCAATGAAATTATAACACAAAAACAAAAGATTTGTCTTGTTTTTAAACTCTTTATCACCTTCTGATAAAACAGAATATCTAGTACTGCAAGTAGTACCAAACAGAGTACGTATTTGCAAACCAAATTAAAACGACCGTTCAGTTGGGTGAAACTTCTAGAAGGAACCGAAAACGAAAATAAAAAGGGCAAATCTCGGAAATATCAGAAACTTACGGAAAAAATGCAGTTTTTTTTATAATCAACGAACAATAAGTGAGCAATATTCTCGGAACAAAAAGTTTCTGATTGTTTTAATAGGTTTTGAAATTAACATATTCTTAAATCTCAAACATGTTTTTCTCGATCCGAGCCAACTGCTGGTTTCGCGCATATGAAATTTTATGCGAGTCTTTTTTCTGGTCGTGAGGTTTGACAGTTCTCAGCACTAGTAGTGACATCTCTCTGTAAAATAGTTTCTTACAACGGTCCATTGGCACAGTTTTTATTCTATTTCATCAATTTTGACAATATGTTTTGTTAATTTTGACAATATGTTTTGTCAATTTTTTCATTTTTTCGGTTTTGTCCATTTTTTTTTCAATTTTGTCGACTAAGTTAATTTTGTCGATTTGGTCAATTTTGTAAATGTTTTTAAATTTTGTAATTTTTGTTAATTTTGTCAATTTTGTTAATTTTGTCAAATTTGTATTTTTTTTCAATTATTTCAATTTTGTCATTTTTACACTTATGGCAACTTTGTCAATTTCGCCAATAGGCGATGGAAGCGCTGACGAATTTGGGTGATGGTTTTGCATTAGTTGAAGTGGGATGCAGCTATAATTTCACCCAACTTTTGACAGTTCTAAAGGGGTTTTTCTTAAGGAGAGAAAGAATAACTTTTCGCTTCCATCGCCCATTGGCACAGTTTTTTTCAGGTTCATCAACATTGACAATATGTTTTGTTATTTTTTTTCAATTGTTTCAATTTTTTCAGTTTTGTCCACAAAGCCAATTTTGTTCACTAAGTCAATTTTGTCGAAAATCCAAAGGGGGAGATAAATAAAGTTTGAAATATTGAAATCAAATTTTGGAAGATGGGGTTCATTTCGCCGTTTTTCACTCTTTATTTTATTGATTTATTTGATGAAAAATTACTTAATTTATAGATTTTGTGCATTTTGTTGCACAGAAACTTTTGTACAATTTATTCCAATTTATTTGTTTCTCTCATTTTTTTTATTGCATCGCCCCCCCCCCCCTTCAACAGGATTTGATTAAATGTTCTGAAATTTCAAACGCGTTTTTTTCGTTCCGAGCTAACTGCTAGTTTCGCCCTTATGAAATGTTACGCTAGATTTGTTTACATTTGGCGCGTTTGCCCTTTTCCAAATTTACTACCAAATTATATGACAGATTCCCGCTTGCGTCGTAACCTTTCAAAAATTTTAGCACAAAACGATCGCGGTTTGGGCACAAACTAAAAGTTTGAGTCAATGCTACTAAATGGAGAAATTTGAAGCGTATGATTCAGACGATGCACACCAACTCAATTTCTCTCATGCTCTCACGAACGACATACACATAATCTCGAGCGGTATGAGAGAAATTGAGATGGTGTGCTCCGCTCGCGTCCCTTATGTGGTTTCTCCTTCTAAGAGAAACCTCTATCGAAGCCCGACATCGCTGCAGAAAAATGCGGATGTCGGATGTAGGACCCATCGATTGGATATGTAAATTTCGGGGTCGTACCCCTTTATGAAAATCCATATTACCACAATATGATTTTGGAGGTTTGGCTCCAAATTTTTGAAACCGGTTCGGTTAACACTGAACTGGTACAAATGATAAAATTAAATTCAATACCAGAAATAATAATAATTTCTTCTACCCTTTCCTCCCGCTCATTTTGTCGTCAAGACATCATGAGTGGGAGTAGAGCTTGTAACTTTTACCACTATACACAACGAGCGCCCATCGTGTATATGACGTCATGTATAATTTGACGTCATGTATACGATAATCTTGATTTTAGTGATTGCTGCTTGTGGCTAGCAAACCAAATTGATACGTTTTTTGGAGGGATGATTTGATGATAATTACTACGAAATCTTTTTTTTCAAACTATTTTGTTTTTTTTTCTTTCTTTTATACATTGAAGAGGAAAAAAAATCAAATTTTTTAAGACAAAAATCATTTTTATTGTACTTCCCAGTTTCGCAAAAACGTAGTGACAAAGTTTATAAAAAAATCACACCAATACATACAAATACACTGACATCGTCTGAACTCGTCGAGCTGATTCGATAGGTACCTATAAAGGTATATCTAAGACCCATAATTAAGGATCTCCCAAATCGACCGATAACTATACCTTTCTGTAAGAAAGGCAAAAAACTAATTGCATTAGAATCATACTAGTGGAAAATTGGTCTTAACGTCTTTGAACTTTGGAAAAATGTAATTTATGTTGCTTTGTGTTATCTGTACTTCCCATCACATAATCATTTTTAATTTTTGTCATTTTTTCCGATTGTTTTTGGTTAATTTATACCATTTGCGTTGGTTTTAAAAGTGGTTTCCACAGTTGTTTGAGCGCTGTGAGCTTTCGAACAAACTCTATCTTTAATTTAGGGGAGGGCCTCAGGAAAACAGATAATATCAAACTTTAAAAATTCTCAAAACCACATTCACAGCATAAGCAAAATAAAATTTTAAAATTCTGTTTAAAGTTTAAAAAATCGAATATCCATCAAATTGAAAGTCTGGTACCGTAAAACGGGGTATCTTTGATCACCGGGGTAAATTTGGCCAACAATAAACTGTTCCACATTATCATTATCTCAGTCTATAGTTTGAATTTATGAAACTGTTTTCTACGTTTGAAAGCCTACTAATTGAGTATCAAATAGGCAAAATTTGGTTTTAATTTTGAAAATTTTTTCCGTAAGTAAAAATATAATTTCTAAATCTTAAAATATTCAATTTTTCAAGGCTCGCAAACAAACAGCTCTCCTGATGATACCAAAAAGCATTTAGAAGCTAACGGGTTGTTTAATATGAAAGAACAACTTTTTTTCTTTGTTTATGAACAGTTATAGCTCTCTTTTTATAGTCATTTACTGATAAATTTTTGATATTAAAAAAATAAGGACATTTTCCAACAGTAAACCGGTATTAGACAAATGGGTAGGAACCCTATAAAATCGTTAACTTTGAAGAAAAAATTAAAATGAAAATAGTGGAAGGGCCTAGGGGAATGTGTGAAGGTAAAATTATATTTGTATTTTGAAGCTCAAACTATTTAGAAATTATTATTATTTTTGCCCCTAAATGTAGGCAGCATCATTGTTTTTTTTCGATTAGAAATGTTTTTAGAAGAAAACGTTTGAAAGCAAGGTAAAATTGACAAATTAGAATTTGTAAACAATTATGAAGGTGTTTTGTATCCTTTATGGTCAAGAAAACTCGTTAAAACCGTAAAAATGGAGACTGATCAATGTAACCCCAAAGTATCAATTCCTGAACAGCGAAGAAATCGATTTTTTAATCAAATTCAAAGTAGTCCAATAAAGTTCTGCAACCATGTTTTACGTTCATAAGAGTCCAGTACTGGTTTTAAAAATATTAAACATGCCACATTCCCCTTAATAGGAAAAGTTATCGAAAATTATTGAAAAAAGTGATCAATATTATCCCGGATTACGGTACGTAAATATTTAAAATTTGTTTTACTTAACTTCAATAATTATGAAAATTCAACCAAATTTAAAAAGCTCATTGGTAACGTGTTCTCAAAAATTGAAGAGATTTTTTTTTAATGTTTATGAATGACATTCCCGAAACACATATAAAATCAAAATTTAATATTATCAAAAATTCCACTAAAATATTTTTTTTCTGGGCGCTAAAAAGGGTAAATTTTGAGATTCAACTCGAAAGAGTTCAGAAGGTCCGTTCTTATACGTTCTTTTAGTAAATAATCTTTTAAATGCCGAAAGTTTATGAACGGTACACTTTTTCAAAAATTCCATTCCATGTAATGTTTTTATTTTAATTCGAAACACCAAAATTTGTCAGGAAGACCGGTAAACTTAAAAGCTTTGGAGATGAGAAGCGATTTGACATTTATGGAATTGATAATAATGGTTTTAAATCGCTTGAAAGAATTCGTAAAAAAATGCATGGAACAAAATTTGCTTACTAACATGAATTTATATCTGAAGCAGGCATATACAGAGATTTTTTATTTTAGTAGCGTAGGGGAGAATGGGGATACTTGATCCCTTTTCTAATATTCATCATATTCATCATATATTTTTGGGAAAGGTTGGCACCTTTCCGTTTTTCGCATTTTCTGAAAGCACGTAATTTTAAGTTTATATGTTACAAAAATTAGAACGAAACATGAACTCGTAAGTGAACCAGAAGCATTTTCGTGAGATTAAAAAAATGGGATATTTTTCAAGTTACAGGAGACTTGATCCTTTACTTGAGGTGACTTGATCCTTAATTCAGGGTACCCTGACCTTAAGCAAGAATCTGGTAAATATCGAAGATAAAGAGGCCGTTTACTTTTTTTGCCATATTACTTCTTATTTCACAGTTTGTAAGTGTTAGACAAAGAGAATTCTAAAAGTATATAGTATTATATAGTATAGTATATAGTATATAGTAGTATATAGTATTTTTACAGAAAGTATTTTTTACAGATAACTACTGTATAAACGTTATTTATTGGACAGGTAGATATTAATGATTTCATGAATTATAACTGATGGTCACAATCCATTCAGAAGAAAATCTAGCTTTACTCTAGGGGTACACTATACCCAAAAAAAATTTCTCCATAAAAGAATTGATAGTTTACTATTGCTTTGAAAATATGCAATATGAAGTTCATATTATACTGTAATGATTGAAATACTGGAATAAAAATTTTTATCATCACTTTTTCATGTGAGAAACATTTTAAAGTGACAAAAAAAGATCTTCTAATCACGTTTTGTTACATTTTTCAAACAAAGTTCAATAACTCGAAAATATTTTTTTTTAATTTGTTGAGATAAAAGCATTGTTGTTTTGTTCTACCTGGCACTTTTCTCTAGAACATTTGATATTTGTTAGAAATGCCTGTTCCGAGATATAGGGAAGGAATCAAGTATCCCCAGGGATCAAGTATCCTCAATCTCCCCAATTCTGTTTTATTTCCTTGAATATAGAAGAAAAGTTACTTGTTTGGCCCGCGAGCGAATCTTATATTCAAAATTTGTCCTGCCTGTTGAAAATGTTGGCCACCGATGCCCTAAATTCAAAAAATGTTTTAAAAAAAGTCCGTTTGACAAACGAGATTACTTGGTAAATTACTGTTTAATCGACGAGAAGAGCCTCAATCATGTTTAAACCTATATAAATGAGCAATTCGACAAAATATCGTGTAAATTTAGGAGAAAAGGGGGTGATCCATGTTTTCAATTAAACGTCAATTAAACGTTTAGCTGTGTACATCATTCTGTTCATCAATTAATTTTTCACATGATTCAATCGTTTCTGTGCACTTTCTGATGCATTTTCGAATGTTACAGGGTTTTTTTAAATATATTGCAAGTATTTAATGGAAATTGAGGCGATTAGGACTGCATTCATCAGCAAAAATTGGGCGGTGTTCATTTATTCAACAGTAAGTTTTACACATGTTTAAATAAGGAAAAAATTCAACACGTTTTATGAATAACTTTCGAATGCATGGATAGAAATTGATGAAATTTTCAATGTAATACCTAGTAGTGTAATGTATACGTGTAAAAAAATTTTGACAATCTTTCTAGTGTTTTTTTTAGATATCGCCCAATACCGACTGGACTGGAGTGGGCAGAGATTGATAAAAATTTCGTAATGGACAGCAAAACGAACTCTTTAGCGGTCACCTGGTAGGTTTTCGGCCTGAAACTTTTCGTTGACAAGTTTCGATTGAATTTTCCAAAGATAAACAAACAGAAAATTTGAAAAATTTGATGTCTAGTTCTTCAGGAGGCTAACGATCTGTAGAAACTGCAAATCACACAGTGTTTCATAACGATTGACACGATAAATGGATTAATATACAAAGAAAACTGCCTCCAAATACGACTGTTTTCCCTGCAAAGCACTAGAGTAGGTCCCAAATGGTTTATACTCTGTTTAAGTTGGATCTGGAATCATGCCATTACGCAAAAACTGTGGTAGAGTGATAAAAAATCAAATATGTTTTTTTTTGTGCCGAAGTAGGACAATCGGCTAAATTCGTTTTAATTTCGACCGAATCTAAAATTTTGAGTTATTTTGAAGATCAAGTTTCAGGTAACTTAAGAAAACTCAATCGAAATAAACCTTGAATTGAAAAAACGTGGTTCATAGTGTGTATTACATACTATATATGTATTACATATTTTGGGCACGTGTCGCCCAAAAATTAAAGTCGAAAAACTCCTTCATTGAACGCTATCTGAAAAACCACCACTTGAAAGAAGGAAAAGTTTTACCTATGTCAGATCTAGAAGTATACGAAAATACTTCAGTTAGGTACTATATTACAAACTAGCTTTGTTCCAACATTTTATAAAAAATCTTTAGGTTATAAAATAAAAAGGAATTAAATATTATGGAAAACAAGGAAAGCTGTTGTACGCCTATTTATTAGGGTATCTTCATTAGACAAAAATCTACAATACATCATATTCCACATATGATACTCGAAACAAACATCATCTCTTGACGAATGGCGGCTCCTGCTAAATGTTCTATGACTATAAACGGTGGCAAAATGCCGCCAAGTGCTGCCTGCTGCCTCGGCTTAGTGTCATTGTCAGCTGGTAAACAAGTGAACAATTAGTACGTCCTAATTGGGACCAACCAAATGCAATACAACGTGTGTTGTTCTCATTCGCGTTTCGCTTGTCGCGACTGTATTACTAATGCCAGTATAGTAACTATCTAACATTTGTTGTTGTTCGCGTCCGGATTATAAAGCTAAACAGAAACTTCTGCTCCCTGATGAGGATAAACAAATTTAGCATACGGTACCTTCCTACTGCAAAGCTAATCAGCAGGATAGTTGAATTGCAATGTTAAATGAGCTGAGCAAAAACACTTTGGCGAACTAATTTCACTAGATACCTACCTTTCATTAGCCAAATGTTAAGCGGCTGTATCACAACCCGGATGCATGACAGAAATTGTCATAGACGCATCCTGTTGATGCTAACTTTACCTGTCTGACAGCTATATTAACAGGCAGTAATAGGATTTTGCAAATTTTCCGGTTGAGTAACACACAGAGGTAAAATTTAGATTTCTGGTCATTAAATAGATACACATTAGGTTCAGGAAGGATGTGATCCTTACTAGAAATAGCCTTAATATGAGTCCATATTATCCTTACATCCGTAAATCAGACTCTACTCCAATAATGAACTTCCTTGGAGGTGGAATTATCGGTATAAGATTTTATGCCGGACCGGCATCAACAAGCTTTCTGATAACTAACATTGTTCTCCCAGCGCAACCGCGTTGCAAATATTTGAAAAAAAAACCATACACTAAAGATTAAATAGATACGACCTTAAGCTTTCGTTTACTAACCGACTCAGATGGTGCACTGGGTAAGACTGGCAAGACGAGATGAAATGTTGCAGTGAGTCTGATTGTTACTATATTTATTTTCTTTTTTTTTCTTGGATTTATTATCCAATAGGATGTAAATCCCATAAATTGTTTTTCTTGTTTCGCCTAAATGTAGTGGTCATGCATAATTTTTCTTGGAAGTTCGAGCCTTTATGCCAGTCAGTAGTGCTTTTCCAATCATATCATCTTTGGCACAGTACACTTTTCAGTGCATTTTCGTCACAGAGATTAGCTAAATAGGCATTGCATTTTCGCAACCTCTTCTATGGTTGTAGTTATACAAAGTAATAAATCAAAGATTGCTTTCAAGATTACATGTTAAACATCCACTCTCATCTTATTTTCAGGTGTTCATTTTATGTCGTACCCCTCGTCGCCTGGTAGCGATTCTTTGGGTGTACTTTGGATTCGGGGTCGTCTGGTTGGCCTGCTCGATCTCTTACATCGCGGTGATAGCTTTCGGAAGTCACGAACTTCCCCCACATGACAACGACGGTGGCATCTTCCAGTGGTCCTGGGAACTGAACCCTACGGTGCAAAATTGCTTGCGAATTTTGCTCTGCGTGGCCCTGTCTTTCCATGATCTGGTCCAGATGGTTGTCATCATCAGCTACAGTTTGATGTGCTATCTGTTGCGGTGCTATCTGCGAGCTTTGAAAGAAAAGCTCATTCTGCATACGATCGAACCGCTGAATTGGATGAGGGTGAGTTAATATTTTTTTATAGTAGGGGAAAGACGGGTTAGACGGACACCCTAAGGAAGAATCGCAATAGAAAATTAGATATCGAGATTCGAGGCGTTGTAGTAAATGGAAGAAAACGGCCCAATACTAAATGGTACATTCTTTAGCCCATAAACCTGACCTGAACAAAATTTCAGCTCAATAGAACTTAATTTTGGGGTACCTCAAGGCGCTCAAAGATTTGTTTTTTTAATTGTATTTTTATTTTTTTTTGATTATGGTTGTTTACAATCTTTATGCCATTCGCGACTTCATATCAATGTTACAGTTGGCGGACAGTGATTGAAAAACTTATCCGATACACATGTGTTTTTTTGTTATTTCTTTATTTGAAACGGCTCATACCTTTAGGCTTTAAGGAGCCAAACTTGTTTTGTTTGCTTACTTATATTTCACATTTTTCTAAGAAAAAGAATATAGAAAGGGAAATACAAAATTAAAAAGAATTTTAGACGAAGATCAATAGCTTTTAGGAAAATGTATATTTCGAACATTTAGTCCAAGTCTATCACAGCCAGCACATCTCTCACTGGAACATAGGGTGGTTTTCCTCGGACCCGAAGGGAGTCTATGAAATTAGTTCTAGCAACAAGATGGAGCTCGCACCACCATATACTCAATGTCGTGGCAACCACACAAATTGCTGCCAGCAATATCAAACCGATAGAGTAAATATCGCGTCTAATGAATAATGGTTGGACATGAGACGGGAAAATATACGAACAAAATCCCGACTCAACTTCAATCTATTAAACCATGGTTTAAGGCTTACCTTTGGGCTAATCGAGTGGAGCCACATGGGTTTTTTTAAATAAGTCTTTATTAGTCTTCTAATCATTACATTCATGTTATTTTATTACAGAAAATTAAGTGTTCAGAATTACGATCAGTTCAACTCTATGATTTAGTAAATTCTAAACATTGTTTATTTGACTTGAATTTGCTATAGCAATAAAATATTTGATATAAAGGAAAATATCCGGGGCAGAAAAAAATGAACAACCTCAAGCCTAAGCTAGATCCTAAAAACTAACGTAATTGTAAAGAGAACGGTTTTTTCTTGTTTATTCTTGGGCTCGAACTCGCGGACATCGGCTCAGGAGGCAACTGACTTGCCTATAGAATTATTGAAAGGAGAATAAATCTTAAACAACCATAATAAAAAAAACTAACTAAAAAAACTAAAACTACCCTCTGCTATTTTGTTTGAATAATAAGTTCTCGAGTGATCCAAAAATATTGTATAAAAACCTCCCTCCACCGTCCCCTCTTCTCTTTGAAGAGAGGGAGGGGTCTGGAAATATAAAAACATTGCTCGTACTCGAATATACTTCCATAATAAAGAGACACCCTCCCCCCATTCTTAACCCCCCAGTGGAAGGACAGATGGGTCTCAAAAATCGTAGAAACTTGACTCGTAGCTTCATACGTTCCTATGTGAAATTTGGATTCATATGCATGATTTGTTATTGAATTAATACATTAAACTATATAAAAGACCCCTTTCCCCCTTTTTATTTCCCCAATCGAAGAGGGTGGAATCCAAAATAATCATAGAAAACTTTCTCGTACCCAATGAACCACCAATGTCAAATTTGGTTCCATTTACTTGATTAGTTCTCGAATTTTGCAAAAAAAATGTACCCTTGCATGTCAAATTTGGTTCCGTTTGCATGATTACATAGTTCTCGAGTTGTGCGAAAAATTGTATAGGCCCCATTCCCTGCTTTCTATTTCCCCATTGGAAGGAAGGAAGGGTACCAAACCATTCTAGGAACATTTCTCGTAACTAAATACACTCTTATACCAAATTTGGTTCCATTTGCAAGATCGGTTTTCAATTTATTCAAACATGTTTCTTTTGTTTGAAAGACCCCCTCCCCTTTACTGTTATTACAATTACAATTACAATTACAACACAAATGTGGTCTACAGGAGAGTTTTAGAAAAATGATTGAATTTTTAGAAAAAAAATATTGAGAAAAAATATTTTAAAATTCTACACTGAGAAAAAAATACATTGCAAAAACTAAAACTCGATTTCCCGAAAAACGCCATCTCAGAATATGATGAAATTATTTTCTAAGACGGTTAGTAACAGTGCCTACAATTCGTCCATACATTGCAAACTGTGCTTATTTTCGGGAAACCAGTTATACTAACAAAAACGTAAAAAAAATTCTCACAAACACTTTTTAAAGTTTATACTAAAATAAACAACCCATAAATTTATTTAAGTATGATCGAGCAGCACCCGATCAGGAGGGAAAAACTAAATTATATCAAGATGCGATATTTTGAGACTAATTTTTTTCCTATCTAAATGAGTTATTATTTAGTACTCGTAGGATGTTAAAATATCTCAAATTAGGGGAGATGGGGGCATAATGGCCACCTTAAGGAAAACGGTTATTTAACCATAGAAAATAGCTATAATATGGAGGTTACATTATTGTTTCGTGTTCAGACACTTGAAAAGCCTATTCCCTAACGGGCTGAAACGTGAAAAACTAGATGAAAACTTTAAAAAAAGTATTTTAAAAAATTTTGCCAAAAGCTGAAAACCAGCCACTGTGGAGGCATAATGAGAACCCCCCCTGAGGCAGTATGAGCACCATTAATCAGAGCAAGATGTGCGTTTTTGCCGGGGAATCTAGCAGCGAATTCAATTCGATGAAGTCAGGTGAGTCGTAGATTCATCAAACAAAGCAATAACAAAATAATCTAGGTCTGTTTGTAGAATACAAACAATTCACGCACGCTCATACATTAAGTGCTTTGTTCGGAGGATGATGCTACTAGCTGTATAATGTAACAATAAAAAAATCGATCATGAATTGTGAATGGAAAAAGATCACCTCGAACAGAAATCTAACTCTAGTCTTTTGATTACCTCTCCGACACCTTACCAATAGGCTAAATCGTCGGATGAAAACTAGTCAAGGTGTGGCGCTATAAATCAATTTTAATTCGCTGCTAGATTCTACGGCAGAAAATGCTCATTATGCCTCGATAATATGGTGCTCTATATGCCCCTAGTCAACAAATTTAAGTAAAAACGTGTTTTAAAACTGATAAAAGTGAAAAATCAAAAAATTTTATGATGGTAAAAATTGAGAAACAATGTGTACATCATGTTGCAGTGCGTACATTATAGATCAAGGTTATTTTAAGGTCATAAGAGCTTATTTCGTGGTGCTCAAAAATTATAATATTTTCGTAACTTGAGAACTAAGCTAGTTTTTTTTAAATATCTCTGTAAAGATGATAAGGAGATTCCTTTTTTTGTGAAAAATTAATACTATAGGAAGTACGAAACAAATTCTCATGAAAATTTATTTAAGAAAATACGCACTTTCGTAGAAAAGCGTAGTTCTCATTATGCCTCGGGTGCTCGTTATGCCCTCATCTCCCCTATATCAAAAAATCTATGCGATCATAGCTAAATTATTTCAATTTTAGATATGCTCCTTTCAAGATTATATCTCATTAAGATAGCATAGTTTGATATTGAACAGAAAAAAACCTATCAAAATTATAACTTATCAAGATATGAGGGCTTCGAGAAAAATTTCTAGTGGAATGTCAATAAACCACAGTAATTGCTAAAACCATGCTCTATTTTTGGTTTCCAAAAAATCGGATTCAATTTTAAAATCTGTTGAGCGAAACTCATTGATGTAGGGTTTGGGCCGTTGACTTCGATGTCCGTATTTCATAAAAAGTTGTACGTGTATCAAAATAAGATATAATCATTTTATTTTAGGACAATTGAAAAAAAATCATTATCATTGAAAATGAACTCAACCCATGGCCGTAGGAACGGGGGGGGTTTTGGGGGTTAAACCCCCCCCATGAAGGTCCAAAAATGCCAAGTAAAATTTTTTTTACTAAACATCAAATTAGAAATTTCCAATCAAATTTTGATTGACTACTAAAATTATTCAAGAGTAACAATAGTGTAACAATCTCTACTCCAAACCTTCGAAATCTCATTCCAGGACCACAATTCTACAACAGTTTTTCGAAAAATTTCTCACTTGTTGATAGTAATTGAGTCCCAAATATTGAATCTCAATAAAGTTAAACTAATATTACCAGATTGTCCAGATTTTGAGCAGAATTTCTCACTCTATTTTCAAAATCAAACGAAAATTTCAATTGAGTCTTCAGAGCTATGTATCGTCCAATGTCCAATCATCTATGTATGTATGTATCGTCCAAATAATTTTTTTAAACAAATTTTGTCAAAATAAACATAAAAGATTTTTTGGAAGCCAGATTCTTCTGATGATTCTGTTTGATGGGTTGATGGGTTGATGGTTTCGAAAAATTTAAAACAGTTTCCCATGTGTTTTTCTTCTTGATTCTTATGGAATAATTCCGAAATTTTCCAGTATATTCTCCAGATTTTTGGATAAATTTTAGGATAAAATTTTCTGGATTAGCCCAGTCCGGATATTTGCGGAAAAATATCGAGGAAGTATCCAGTTTATTGTTCTTGATTTTCAGTTTAGATCATCATTGGTATAGAATCCTGCTTCGAATCCTGGTGTTGTATTTCAATCTAAAATGTAATAAACTTTCCATATTCGCAACTCTTAATTTCGGAACATGAAAAGAAAATATTTAAAATTCGAACCATTTTGAAGATTGGGACCTGAAATTTCTATCCTAAATTTATATTCAGAGTTGAAACATAAGAAAGTTTCATGAGTTCAAAATAAAAAAAAAAAACAATTTTTTCATGCACAATTTTATTTGAATTTATAAGTTCAATAATTGAAAAAAAAAATATAAAAAACCATAAATTTAAAATCAAGTAAAAGATTTCTGGTAAAGGGCTCTGATACAAATTTCGCTTTTTGGTTTCAAATTCTTTGGATTTCTTATCTGGAGTTAAGATCCAGGTTTTGAATTCGGGTTCAAAATGCAAAATTCAGACTTGGAACTAAAGTCGAAAGCTTGTTTCAGATTAAGCTCAAATTTAAATTTTAAAATCAATATTTAAATATCAATTTTAAAATTCAATTAAGGATTCAATTTGAAGGAAATCCTGATTTCATAATTTTGATTCTTGATTGAAAATTAAAATTCTAAATTCAAGCAAAGTCAGTTTAGACACACATTTGGTGAAAATCACATATGAAAAATAAAATCTGGATTAATTTTAAAGAATTTGTTTTTTGAAAAATATAGGTTTTAGTTGTTAGAACTTTAATTACAGGAACTGAACTGAACTTGTTTTTTTTATCCTCAGGTAAAAATTCAGCTTGAAATTTTATTAAACTTTATTTACATATGTTAAAGGTTCTTCAAGTTCAAAGGTTCTAACTAAAATCTTAAATTTTGATTGATTTAACAAGATTTGAAAATAAACCTTATTTGAACCGGAAACCTAATTTTTTGTTATTATTTCCGTATACTTGTATATTTGACAAATTTTCACCCATGGTTTGTGGTTCAAATGAATTAGCTTGCTAAAGTAAGTGAGTAGATAATACATGTTTTTTTTTCTGAATAAAGCGTTCAACATCCCTTTTTTTGTTTCTGTATTCGATGTTCACTCTTGAGCTCGAACTCACGGAAATCAGCTCAGGAGACAACTGGTTCACCAACTGAGCTATATCACAAGTCCCCATATTTTTTGAAGCTTTATGAAAAAATAGGCACTTATGAAACTTATTTTCAAAAATAAATATCTTATAATGCAAAATAATTTTAACCTAAATTATTTGTACTTAGAATATATACATTTTTCCACTTTTGTATGCATTGTTCAAGCAAAAATGTTATGGGAAAAAGATGCCATCAAAACCCCCCCCATGAACCGGTTCTTCCTACGGCCCTGACTCAACCCCATTCAAGTCTGTCAATCAGAATAAGATATAATTCAGATTGGAGAAACTTAAAATCGAAAATTTAGAGTACCGTAAACTGGGGGAACTTTGATCACTTTTTTCATTCTTTTTTTGAATATTTTGGAAGAGGTTGCCTTTTCGTAATACCTAAAAGCTTTAAAACCCTTACTGAGGTGCGGAGTATTAAACATGATCATTGATTGCAGTAAATTCAAACGTCATTGGCAGTTATAATTGAATGTTTGTTACAAAACCAGATTTCGAGTTTCGGGGTAACTTTGATCACCATGGTTTTTAGGTATCTCAACATCTTCAAATTTATTGTTTTGATGCCATTTAGCACAGAAGGCTCAAAACATCGTAATTTTTTGTTTGGACTTAATTGAATTTTTAAACGTTTTCTTTAAAAATCAAATATTCTCAAAAGATGGAAGATGTTGCTGCATACATTTAGGGGCAAAAATTATAAACATTTCTCAATATTTTTTGGCCTCAAAAACAAATAAAATTTTACTTTCATGCAATTCCATAAGGCCTCGCACAGTTCCCATCTTCTATTTTTCCTCCAAACTTTACCATTTGATAGAGTTTTCAGACATTTGTTCTATACGGGCTTTTTCAGGGAAAATTACCGTTTTTTTCAATATCCAAGAATTATCATCAAATGACCATAAAAATAACACTTAAACTTAACCTTAACCAAGAAAAACAGTTTAACTTTCACATTAAACAACCCTTTTGCTCCTAAATGTTTAAACTTGATTAGGAGAAATGTTTGTTTGTGAGGTTTCAAAAAACCCGATATTTTAAGATTTCAAAATTATATTTGAAGTAATATAAAAAATCTCCTAATAAAAACAAAAATTAGCTTATTTGTAACTCAATTTACAGGCTTTCAAACGTAGTAAACAGTTTTCAGATATTTAAACTTTATACTTAGTTAATGATGATTATCTGCAAAAAAATTCATGTTGATCAAAGTTACCCCGCTGATCAAAGTTCCCCCAGTTTACGGTACTATAACTGAATCAGATGTAAATATCTTGGTGAGATACGTTTGAGTGATTATTTTGATATGCTCTTCTGATCGGGATGGCACCACAAAATTTAATTTATGTTACGTTCTAGAGAGCAATACACACAAATGGCAGAGGAACTTGAAAGTTTATTTAAAAAAATCCAAAACGATTGCCAGAACACAAAAGTTTCATTCGTTTGAACCTACAAATAAACATCAAATTGCTGCTAAAAGGTATTCTAATTCTAAAGATGACCCTTAATCTTTTTATTTATTTGATAAGCCATAAGTAAAGACATGCTTAGGTTTTTTTTTAAAATATTATTATTATTGTTATTATTGGTAATAAAATACCACCTTGTCGCCAGAACGCACTTCATAGATTCCCTTCGGGCCCGATGAAAACCACCCGACGTTCCAGTCCAGTGAGGCATGTGTTAGCTGTGATGAACTTGGACTACATGTTCGAAATATATCTTTTCTTAAAAGCTATTGATCTTCGTCTGAATTTTTTTTTTATTTTTTTATTTTCCTTTCTATCTTCCTCTTTCTTCTAAATAAGTGTTAAGCTAAGTATTCAAATACAAAACGAATTTGACTTCTTAAAGCCTAAAGGTATGAGCCGAAAGAATTTACAAAAATTGGAAATAAAATGTTTATGTGAACTCAAAGCATCTGGACATTTGAGACTTAGTCAAACGCTCCATAAAGGTCGATCAAACGGAGACCATCCTCCCCTCCCATTTACAATCAATTGCGGTAATGCTTTTTTTTTTGTTAGTTCTTGTTTTTTAATATGCTCAGAGTCAAAGGGTTACTACAATCAAATGCTTCTAATTAAGTTTTATCATTATACACCAAAAACATTTGTTTCTCGTTTTTCATTTAAAAAATAACTTTAAAAGAAATTTTTTTAGAGAAACTTTTTGTCCTTAAAAGTGCTCACTTTGCGATGTTCAGAAGAGTTGCAAACCTAACTATTTTCCACCACCAAATAAAATTAATCGAATTCTGAGATGGCCATTTTTTTTTTAAATCGAATTAAAGTTTTTAGTTTACATTTTTTTCAGGGTAGGATTTCCACTTACTATTACAATGAATGATTACAATTGAAGCTCATAATTCCTTAAAATCAATACAATCGACTCAAAGAAGCAGTTTATGAATTGAAGGTTGGAATTCTACACTGGGCAAATAAATTACACGATTTTCAATAAGAATATCATGAAAATGTTTTTTATTAGAAAAAAGTTTTTATTGGAAAAACTTTATTCCCTTAAATATGCACAAGTTGCAATGTATGGACGACTTGTAGGCCTTATTATTACCCGGCTCAGAAAAAATATCAAATTCTGAGATGGTATTTTTTGGGAAATTGAGTTTTAGTTTTAGAAATACATTTTTCTCAGTGTAGGATTTAAAAAAAATAACTTTTTTTTTATTTAATCATTTTTCCAAAACTCTCTCATGAACCACATTTGTGTAGAAATTGTAATTTTCAAGCTAAAAATATTTATTGAATTTTTGCCTGAAAAGTTGGACCCGTTTCAAATGTTATTCTAGATAATTTTGAAATTTTAGGGATGAATCATCCTACAGGATGAAAATCCCAGAAAAAAATAATAATAATAATAATTTTGGAAAAAACTAAGTATGTCATGTTGCTTTACTAGGTAAGATCTTTACGCCCACAAAGGTTCATTGAAATCTGAGAGGGTCATGCCAACTTCCTGTCGATTTGGCGTGAAATCCATCAGTTTAGACACGAATGCAACACGGATGATATAGTGCCGTGAATAAAAAACATTGAAAGCTTGTATTGACAAAGAATACGTTTGAAAGTTTAATTTTACATTCGAATGATGCACTAGAAACTGATTGAGCATTCAAAGCAAATCAAAATCAAAGATTCATAAGCTTCGAAGAAGATTGTGGTGTTCTCAGAATATGAAAATTTGGTTATGAATAGCATAATAAAGTTTAAAAAACTTATTTTTCAACACTGAATATGTAGATCAAAAAGATTAGTTTTGAAACATTTTCAAGGGTGATACGGTCAAAATTTGGTCAATATCAACTTGACGTACTTCTTTCAATTTTGCATTTAAAAAATCTGAACACCCCTCGTTTTGAAGGTGTGTGTGTAGAATGTTGCTCCTATTATGATTTTGGAATTCACTCTTCAGTTGTCAAAATGCCGTCCAAAGATAAGAGCAGCGTATCGAAATTATGCTCGCGCATCGCGAAAATCCGAGCTACTCGTACGCAAAGCTGGCAAAATCGCTAAAACCCAGTAAGCGCGTCCTCTCAGAAATCGACAGAGCATGCAAAAAATTGAGAGTTGAGTAACCGAACTTAGAATAAAACGGTTAACTTCGGCGACACTCCAAGAACGCAAATATTTTCATTCGGTTTGTCCTGCCGAGATACCTAGAAGAGGCAACAAATACGAATACGTACATGCGAAATCAGTTTGAATCGTACACTCGTACGGTGTGGTCGCATTTTGTCCTCGTGTCCCGTGTGTGCTTTTAATTGTAGCTGTCGACTTCTCAGGCAGGCGAACACGCGTCTCGGAGGGAAACATACAAACACGATTCGGATTGTGTTAGTGTGATTCTCTGGAGGGCGTGTCTTAGCTTAATTCGTGGCACTCACCCAAGGCACGCGTATGGTGTGTTCCTCTCTAACGATGTGATGATGCAAAATCGCCAGAGAGATCGTTACGATTCCTCTGGCGATTTGAGTTACCTCTCTGTCGATTCAAATTTACCGGGAAGTTGCCAAATCAACCGTTACAAATGATATTGAAGTGTTTGGGGAACGTTTGTCGACAGCCAGGAGGTCTGGATCGGGGGGAAATCGAAAACCGGAAGTCACTGAGACGACAAAGAGAGTTGCCGGTAGTTTCAAGCGAAACCCTAACCTCTCTCCGAGATGCCGCAAATAAGCTGGGTGTATCGTCTACAACCGTGCATCGAGCCAAAAAAAAAGAGCCGGACTATCGGAATTACAAGAAGGTAGTGACTCCAAATCGTGATGATAAACAAAATACGACGGCCAAAGCGCAATCCCGGAGGCTGTACACGACAATGCTGACGAAGTTTGACTGCGTGGTAATGGACGACGAAACCTACGTCAAAGCCGACTACAAGCAGCTTCCGGGACAGGAGTTTTATACGGCAAAAGGAAGGAGAAAGGTACCAAATATTTTCAAGCACATGAAACTGTCAAAGTTTGCGAAGAAATATCTGGTTTGGCGAGCCATCTGTACCTGTGGCTTGAAAAACAACATTTTCATAGCTTCCGGGACTGTCAACCAAGAAATTTACGTGAAAGAGTGTTTGAATAAACGTCTGCTGCTTTTCCTGAAGAAACTCGGTTGTTCCGTACTGTTTTGGCCGGATTTGGCATCTTGCCATTACGGTAAAAAGGCCATGGAGTGGTACGCCGCCAACAACGTGCAGGTTCCCAAGGACAAGAACCCTCCCAACACGCCAGAGCTCCGCCCAATTGAGATATACTGGGCTATTGTCACGCGGAACCTAAAGAAGATCAAAAAATCTGCTAAGGACGAGCAGCAGTTCAAGGCAAACTGGCTTTCTACGGCGAAGAAGGTGAACAAGGTGGCTGTGCAAAATCTGATGGCTGGGGAAAAGCTTAAGGCCCGGCTATTCGGATTTGGAAAAGCGGAAGCCTAACTGAATATTTTTCCTGAATTTTATACTTATTAACGTATCACCAGGAAATTTCATCAATGAAAACAGCATGGCCGATTTTTTAATTATTCCAAGTGATTAACAATGAAATAATTCGTTTTAGGTTTCTGACTTTTTTTGCTATTTATCTTGACTGTCTTGAAAAGTAAACATTATTCAGGTGGCAAAAACCTTGTCTGACCGTAAATAAGGATTTTATAAATGACTTTGTGAAGTGAAAACAGTTGGTTTCGAGTTCTAAACTTGTCTAGAAAAACACAATTATTTTTTCTATGTTAAAATCTTAGCAGTTGTTTTCTAATCTTAGATGTCTTTTGAAAATTTATAAATATGTCTAAATTTAGAATTTCAGAACTATTTAATTCTCCAATTAGTTTTGTATCAAACTGATCATCTTTATTTCCCTGTCGAAAATTTGTAACCCTTGTCATCAACTGGAACAATTCAGAGCAAAACTATTCCAACAAAGTTAAAATCCAGCCGCCCGGTGCACTTCTCATGGGAGAGCCTATAATTTATCCCCAGACGCTTTTATCGTGCACCAAATCAAGCAGCCAGCAGCTGTTCCTCGTTAAACTTTGATGGACCATCCTCTCGACTTCCAGTAAAACTATCAAAGCGTTCGTCCGTCAGCGATAGGAGAAAATGGAACCTGAAACTGTTCTGATATCCGGTCTAAGTGCAAGATTCTTTCGTTTACTGAAAAATTAATGACTTCCAGCTAGAGCAACTTACTTCCAGCCAGCCAGCAATGGTTTCCGATAGTCTACATCTGCACCAACCGATGCACCAACAGCTGCCATTTTGGTTCACAGAAGAGCAACATTCAATACCTATCACCTCAGTGGCTGACACCAGAAGAGCGCGTTCCTTCTTCTGAACTGAAACATCCGGTTCTCGGATGCTCGTGGCAAGCAACCGACGACAGCATCAGTACCGGTACTAGAAGAACTGCCCGGGGGCAAAATTGGGGAAGGGAGCGAGGAGGGATCGACCTTGGGTTCGATTTTAAAATGAACAAAACTTCGTATGTTTCCGGTCTATCCATGTGACACTGCACACTGGATTGAAGGACGTTAAAATGTTCATCACAAATTAATTTTCCTCGTGATAAGGTTCAAAAAAATATTTTGGCTTTTGCATTTTATTCAATCGCTTTCATTAGGCAGTATGAAGTATTTGAATAAAAAAATGAAAACTTACGAATGATTACTACTTAAAATCATATTCCAGAGCACTGTGCACCAGTCAGTGCAGACATCCATTTGTCGCTTGATAAATTTTGTTCTATTATTGCTGGCTTCCTTGAAAGTATGTTTATTGTTTTTCTAGTCTTTGAAAGTAGAGGAAATGTTTTCCAGGATACATTCGTTGATATGTAATATGGAGGGTAGGACATGGGAAGTCGTTTGTATGTTTACTTACATATCCTATGTGCATGGGAAAAAAGCAAACCATTTCAGTGGAACTGCAGATGTGTAGGTAGCAATAATTTTTCGTTCGAGGCCACAAAAGCAGAATGAAATCTTCACTTCACAATAAATGTATCACGCTTAGTGAATTACTCAGAATATAGAAACAATACGTTGAATGTTTTCTCGTGTGATAAACTTTTACTTTGCTTCAAGACAACTGAGATTGTTTTAAAAACAGCCGGGTGAGATTTACAAAACATCAACCCCCTATTCGCCTACAACCCCTGTAAGTTTCCCTCATTTCATCCAGCTTAAAAACAATATAATAAATTAATTTACTACCTTTCCCTTCTCGAATCAAACTGAGACAATCCGAAGCAAAAATATTTCTCGGTTTTAATTTGCCCCAACATACCTAAAGACTGTAGCCCAATCGGATAACATAGTATTGTGTAAGCCTGAATCGTTCGGCTTAAGACAATCGGAAAATATCTTCAGATCAAGTGTAAATAACAAGGCGAGTTTCTTCTCGTCGTCTGACAAACAACTTGTAAGTAGTACGAAAGAACTGCAATTTCAATTTATCACACCGTAACTTCTTATTTGCACTTAGTCATTGTAATTTATTGGCAAATGGACACATCTTTGCGAGGATTCCTTCTTGCCTTTTCTGATCGTGTTCGGTATGGTGCATACAGAGACCAGACCAGATGAAAATTAATCACACTAATGACTGCATGTTCAATGACTGTGGCGGCTTTCAGGAACCCATGTAATTTTGAATGAAAAATCTTCCGGAAGTTGGATAAAATGGTCTTTTCAGTATTTATAGCCAAGTTCTATATGATAAATAATACACGTATAATAATTTTTTACCTGATTTTACATGAGTAGCTTAGCAAAAACAAATCAGGCCGAAACAAATAGGCATCAAATTCTTCTTTTGTCACTCCCCCCCTCTTCGATATATCCGAAAAACCCGAAGAGGGAAATAAATAAAGTTTAAAGAAATTCATAAAAATTTCGCAAAATGAATATTCAAATAACAATTCCAAGAGACAAATTTTTTAACTTAAATGCTGGGAAAAATATCAATTTCTTCTTTTGTCACACCCCACCCCTCCCCCCCTTCGAAATTTCCAAAAACCCGAAGGGGGAAATAAATAAAGTTAGAAGTAATTTATGCAAATTCCAACAAAAAATTCCAATATCTGAAAGATTACAAGACTAAAAATCAAATTTAAGAAGATGGGAGTTATTTCACCTTTTGTTTTCTTGACTTCATTGAATTATTTGATAAAAAATTACTTGATTTATAGGTTTTGTGCAACAATATAGTATGCAATTTTGTTGCATACAAGCTTCGGTGCAATTTATTGTAGCTTGTATGAATTTTTATTGCATACAAGGTTTTGATCAATTTATGTATGCATGTATGTATCCAGGTTTTATTCAATTTATTCCAATTTATTGGTTTTTGGCATTATTTTTTATTATAACAAACCCCCTCTCGTGATGTACTCCATGTTGCAAAAGAAGGATTTGAAATTTTTATCGACCTTATTGATGTTTTTTATTCAAATCCAAGCGCATCAATATATGATGTTGAACAAGTTTAATGACACCTAAATTTTAACTCTAGAAGTAAACATATGATATTATATTTCACAGCCCCTCTAAATACTTATTCCGTAGTCTGAGCTTCTTATCTCAATATTTTTATCTTAATTATAAATTAGTATGCCCTAATTAATGGTGCTTATACATACTGCCCCAGGGGGGTTCTCATTATGCCCCTGCAGTGGCTGGTTTTCAGCTTTTGGCAAATTTTTTTAAAATGCATTTTTTAACGTTTTCATCTAGTTTTTCAAGTTTCAGCCCGTTAGGAAATAGGCTTTTCAAGTGTCTGAACACGAAACAATAATGTAACCTATTTTCAATGATTAAATAAGCGTTGAATGACTGTTCGCCTTTTGGATCACTCATTAAAGAAGCAATATTCAAGCAAATTTCGGCTTGAAAGCGGGTGATCACATTCAAACATTAGCACATTCAACGATCTTATAAATACTGATTTGTGCATCTCCTCGTCCTCGAAAACAAATTTCAAAAATGTCAATGCCCTTATTCCATCTCGAAATAACAATTGGCCTTTTTGTTCGAGACGAAATTTTGAGGGAAAAAACCTTGATAGAAGTAAACAAACGAAATGTACTTTTCGCCCACGGGATGAAATGGGCGAACGAACTTGTGGCAATACACACTCATAAAAAGGCTATTCACCTTATTTGAAAAATCAAATTTAACTTCACTAAAATCAGAAAAATTAAAAGAAAATCATATTTTCGGATGTAAAATAAAGAGTTTAATGCATTTATGTGATTAGGGTAAATGTACCCGACCTTGGCACCTAAGGCATGGTTTACCCTTTTTTCGCACATCCTTTGAAGAATTTACTTGCTAACTTGCTTAGAGTTCAACAAAAATATGTTTTTTCTATGGAACTTTCATTAATGTGAGCAAAATGCATGCAAAATACTCACTGCGGTGCTCCAATTACTTGGCCGCCGTACCAATTGTTTGCCGTTTCTATGATCCGATTCTTGGCCACCAGCAAAGTGCAATTGATCTTCACCAACAATGCTCAATTGACAGTTAACAGAATCGTTGGCTATTCTGAATATAAGGCCACTGACAGAATGACGTCAGCTGAGCGTAAAGTTCTATGCGACGATGGAACACCGGGCGCAGCTCATACAACAAAAAGACTTTTGAAAACATTGATGAAATTTGGTTGGAAGGGAAGCACAAAAAAAGCTTTCATTTCAAAAAGTCGGAAGTTCGGAAATTCCGCAATGCGATTGCGACACATAGGGTTATTTTCACTACCAAACAACTGCCTTCATATTGTGGAGCTTGGCTTCATAAAGTAAGAAATTGAAAAATTCCTTGAATGGTATTTTAAAATTTTGCCCTTTTGAATTTGTTAGCTGAGATTAGAGATTCTAGCAAGAGCCATCTCGAATGCCCGGGCGTTGCGTAGTGGTTTGACACGCCAAATAGATGTTAGAATGTAAACCTTGTTAATTTTTTTTTTTAATTTGACTCACATCAAATAATTTAAGGAATAATTGGAAAGAAAACGATTTTTTCGTGAACTTCCAACTTCTGTTTCCAAGAAAAAAATTAGAACAAAAATCCAAAAAATTTAATCTGAGTTTATGGTTCCCAAGCAACAGAAAACAATTCCAAAACTCAATTTTTTTTTTTTTTTTTTTTTTTTTTTTTTTTTTTTTTTTTTTTTTTTTTTTTTTTTTTTTTTGTTTCGATTATAGTCGTTTTACCATTATTATGGCATTCGCGACTTTATCAACGTTACAGTTGGCGGATCGTTATTGAGAAACTATCCGGTACAACTGTGTTCGATGTTTACTCTTGGGCTCGAACTCGCGGACATCGGCTCAGGAGACAACAGACTTGCCAACTGAGCTATATCACAAGCCAAAACTCAATTGATTGTGCATTTTATATACTAAAGTCATAAATTGCCATCGATCTAACAATTTTTAGATAAGAAAAACATCTTAAGTCTTGTGAGATGCTTAATTTAATTAACTTAGTTTTTTTTTTTATATTTCGAACCACTGTGTTCTGAAGGAGACCACGTGGCTTTCGTTCGACAGACTGCAATGCAAATGCTGTTCGCACGCATACCAATGTACATTCGATTCATGGTTCCCAAATTGCGATTTTTGCATTTTCAATGCTCGGATATGACTTTAGTTAGTCGAATCACTTATGTTCTCGAACTTATTAATTTTTTAAACTTGAGCCATTTAACTAGATAATGTAAATCTTCATTTAGATGTGACAAAGCTCTAACCACGTCGCGTTCTGCAATAAACAAAACAGTATCGTCGGCAAAAAGATTAATATCACAAAATCGTAAAACCCGTTTTATGTCATTAATGTACATTATAAACAGAATAGGCCCCAATACACTTCCTTGAGGCACCCAAAGAGAGTTATCTAAAGAATTCGAGATACAATTATTAAAAGATGTTTTTTGAGTTCTGCCACTTAAGTAACTCTCAAACCATTTGAAAACATTACCACAAATTCCAAGTTGTTTCAAGGTTTTCAATAACAAAGGTCTAGATATTGTTTCGAATGCACGTTTTAAATCAAGGAATACAGCAAAAACTGGTTCTTTGTTTTCTAAATGCTGTTTCCATTTTGCTAACACTAGATTCAATGCAGTTTCACAAGAATGTTTTTCTCGATATCCTGATTGTTCTGGAACGAGTAAATTATGCATGTTCAAAAACTCCATTAGCTGTTTTTTTACTACAATTTCTAAGATTTTTTCTAATGTGTGCAACATGTTGATGGGACGAAACTCTTCGGATTTGAACGTTCCAGTAATTTTCTGAATAGGAATAACAAGGGATTCTTTCCAAATTTGCGGTACAAGCCCAGTTTCTAACGATTCATTTACCATGTTTAAAAAATGGTGTCCAATAACATGAAAGCAATCCTGAAGAATTTGAGCAGTTACATTATCAATTCCAGCTGATTTCTCTAATGAAAAACAAATCGTTTTCAATTCGTTATAACTAATTACTTTAAAAACTTCAAATTTACAATCAACCTGAAATTTGAGTTCATTGGGCTCGCTGACAGCTTCAATGCTATGGTTGATTTGCGAGACACTTTCAATGAAATACTTATTAAATTTATTTGCAATTACATCGTTAGATACTTCTTCAACACCGTCAAAAGTGACGACTTTCGTTGACATACTCTGAGCATTCATCAGCCTTATCAAAATTTTCCATAATTCTTTGCTGTTATGTTTATTGTGATCAATTTTTTTCTGAATATATTCACTTCTAGTTTTTTTCAGATATCTTGAATATATGTTTCTCGCAGCTGTGTATTGATTCCATGTTGACAAGCAATTTGATTTACAAAATATTTTATAAAGTCTATCTCTTTTTCTTTTCAGACGCCAAAGTTCAATATTGTACCAGCTGTTTGAATTCGATACATTAACATTTTTTTTCTACTACCAGCTTATCTGTGCACTTTTTCAAAATGTTCGTGAGACCTACTGCTTTTTGGTCTAAACATCCAAACAAATCAGAATCCAAGCTTCTAGAAACAAGCTCTGATAAAGCTTGTCGTGAATAATTTTTCCAGCATCGTATTTTGACTCTATTATCAGTTTCCAAAAAATCATCCAAAATTTTAATAACAATTGTTTCATGATCAGATATTTTTAAATCAGCTTCAATTTCACACTGAACTGAAGAAAAGTTGCTAAACACATGATCGATTAACGTTCTACTGTTACTTGAAATACGCGTATAATCATTAACTTTTTGCTTTAAATTGAGATATTCAACAACACGCTTTAAATGTTTCGAATCATTGTCTACCAACCAGTTTATATTAAAGTCGCCTGCAATGACATTCAGTTTAGCTGCATCTAGAAAATTATCCATCCATTTTTCAAAAATTTCTAGAAACCGCTGATCACTAGAGCTTGGTGAATGGTACAACAAACCATAGTTCCCCAATTTCATGCCTTGGCAGATTGTTATGCCCAAGAACCAATTATTTTCAATCGATTCATTCAAACGAATTTTTAAATCAATTCAATGTTTAGCGTATATTGCTACACCACCTGTGTGACTTGAATGTGACAAACAGAAAACTACCTTATATCCTGTGATACTATACTGATCGTAGGCCTCCGCCTCCTTGACATGTGTTTCAGTGATAAAAACCAACTTACTGACAAAGTCAGAGAACCTTGTGATCTAATAACCTTGGGATGGTGATGATGATGACAGCAGTCTTCCAAAAATCACTCGGAAGAAATGCTCATGATAGGTTTCTAGTTGGAAACATTCAAAACCGATTGCTGCTGCCTGTTGTTCCCTAGAGATTCGGCAGAGCGACAATGCGAGGTCAATGTAAACAAGATTCAAAAGCGGATTCGCATGAAAGTCGATCTCTCAAGCTCACTATCTGGTGTATCAGAAGTGATTGAGACACCGTCTGATACAAGATCCAATTCGAAAATCCACTCACTCACTAACTCAAACTCAATCAATGCGGCCTTGCATCGGTTCATACTGCCTGCGTACTTTCTGGCAAAGCGGCAGAAACATATGTTCATACGTACTGCCTGCGTGTTTGAATGACTATTTTAATCCTCCCCAACAACAGCAACAACCGTTTAGACCGAAACGAATACGCGGGACAACAGTGTCGGAGATCGCCAACCTCAATGACTTTGGGTTAAAACTCGTAGTCGTTGAAGTGGAAGTTGTGACGATTTTTCGACTTCAGCTTCAACGAGCAACTTAAATAGCTATCGCTAATGTGATAGCCTGTACTTGAAGGACTAGACTGACGGAAACGAATAAACGATAACTCTATTTCACCACTGAAACCTGCGTTTTCAACAGATATTTTTTCGAATGTTACTACTGTTTGGATAGCAATGGATTTATGCATAAAATATAGCTTATCTTTTTCTTTTTATTCTCGTAGTCCAGCTTTGCTCCCGTTAATTCTCTCGTTTACCAACTTTGTACAATTTTTTGTTGGAAATTTATATACTTTATTGTACAATCAACTGTTTTTTTTTTTTTTGTACAACATTGCTGTAAAACAAAATAGGAGAAGGTGCTTACCAGCTGAAAACACCTCTGTTTATACAGTTTGTGTCAAATATTTTGAAAATTCTAAAAACACACTGCAAGCTCTACGAAACGTGTTGTGCGGTGTAAAATACTGGCCAGTTTTCTGTGGCCTGTTGGCTTAACTTCAGGATCAAATTTGAAAACACAACACAGCTCACCTTTAGGCAACTAATTGATAGGTTACGAAAATCCTTCATCATCAGCTCGGCGACATAAATTGATTCATCTTGAGTTTCAAAACCTGAGAGGAATTTGTTTGGATTTGTTAATGGAATCAGCGCCTACATAGATTCAAGCAACTTAAATTGTGCGAAAATATTGCGATCTTTTTAACTCTTTTAAATCCAGTTATTTTCGCTGTCAAATTTACAGAAGGTAACTCTTATGACTAGACACAACCTTTGTTTTACAAAAATCCTTAACGTTGAGATTTTTTTTAAAATAGCATAACTACAGGGGCTGAAGAACTACACATTCAGGACTTTGTCTGTTGTAGTTTTTACACACTCCAACATTATTTTCCGAAATTTTGAAACATATAAAAATTGTAACATATTTATAATTTAATAAAATTTTCGTTCAAATTATTCCACAAATAACTGAGGTATATAAAATTATATAAGAATTAAACTAAGTAGTATAAATTGGCGATTTGTTGTCGTTTTGCCAACTCCGCCTTAAGTAGGGGTTTACATTTCATCTCTTCAACCAAGGATCAATCCTAAATGGTTGTTACTCTTAGACCTTACTGTTAATATTTTTTTTAGAAACTACCAGAATAATAATTTTCAAAAAAAATTAATCCAATTCCAGTTTTTTCATGTTTTTTAGTTTCTCTATGATTTAGCTTTTGTGAACTGCTTGTCACACAGCTGTTATTAGTATGGATTGTATGAATAACATGTTTTGAATAATTCTGCGTAAAAAGTATGTAAGAATAATGATGATTGGCTTTGGATTTCTGCCGATTATAGTAAGCCCCGCCTAAAGGCGTGATTGTGTTTAGGAGTGTTATTTAAACACAAAAATAGCATAATTCTAATTTTATTTTTCGTAGGCGAATGAAATAGTGTGCACCATTCTATTCATTTCGTCGTAGGACTACTTATTATATCGTTCATGAACGTTTGACAGCAAATTTAATACCTTGGTTTGGGTAAGTGGTCCAAATTAAGTCCCTATGGAACTAAGCAAGACTTATTTTCGAGACGGGCCAAATTGTTTTTAAAACTTGTTTTTTTCTTTCGTTCTTCTAACTTGCAAACTAGTTTTAAAGATTTTATTCATAAATGTGAACTTATATGTAGTTGTTAAATTCATCACAGCTATGCAGAAAACCTCTTGAAAATTGATTTAACCTGAAATGGGCTTGATTTGGCTCAACTAGGAAAAATCAAAACCTAATTTTCAATTTTATATCCTTTATCAGCTTATTAAATCGAAATGTAATATATGATTGGAATCATAGAAAGAAGCATTAACTATTTTTCTTAATCAATTTCTTGAAAATAGCTAACAAGATGTTCCAAAATATGTAACCGATCCAAAATTAGTCCGTTACCCTCTTTACTGTTATTTCAACAGTGCAAGTAGGTATAAAATTCCAGATGTAAAACATTCAAAATGACAAACCCCTTAATCTTCTACTAGGACGATGAGATAGATTTTTATTCTTACTATGCTTCGTATTTAAATATTTGATTGGAACGGGATTTACGTCCATTGGAAATTCATATCGAAAATTCAATCAAATATTTAATTGAGAAAGTAAAAATGGATATTTATCAAGATTTCTTTAGAGAAGTTTACATAAAAACAATAGATTAACTGAACCTACTTCAAACTGAGCTTTTGGTGCTAATAATTTGGATATAAAATGTATAATTGTATTATATTTGCTTGAATTCAACCTTTCTAAGCATGTGGCTTCGTTTTCTACTTCAGAATCAAGCTACGCAAAGTCCCAAACTGTGCCATATTTAACAGCTCGTCGCCATAAATAGTGCAGTGAACGTACAATTCATTATAATAAATATAGTGAAGGGACCACCACGCAAACCGGACGGGGGAGGCCCATGATGCGCTCAGCAACACAGGCTGTTACGCCAAATGGATTCCGCCAACAGCAGCTTACCTAGACTCACAGGAAACAACGCAGGAAGTGCAATGAAATGCTGAATGTGTAGTAATCACTAAGCAGATGCAGAAATTTCTAAAGCGGGGCAAACAATGGTACGGCAACATACGCGTGCATCTGCCTATACAATTGCAGGCTCATTCTGGCGGGGGAGAAACAAACTCAACAGACACGCAAACCATCCAATTTCCGGAAGACGCTTCCGGAAAGTAAACTCGCCAACATGCATTAACAAAGAGGACGTTAGGGTGGTTCAGCAATAAAAACCTTCAAACTGCTTGACATTATGACAAAAACCAATTTGAAGCTGCATTTCAAACCATCGAACCATCTCGACAAAATGGTTTATAAAATGTCTGAAGATGTTCGAAGTTCACAGTTTTCCTATCTGACAATTTGCGCCGGAGGTCTTCAGATTTCTCTCAAAATTTTTATTTTGGTTCATTTTTGCGACTTGCAAAAAAGCAACATTTCCGTTATTAGTAAGGTTTTTTAGATTATTGGTTGAAACATGAAATGAGTTCTGCTATAAACTGTTCGAGAATATTTGGTTTTTGATTCAAAAATTCTAGATTTAAAGTCATTATTTCATTCATAACTATTAAAGGAGAGGATGGCCAATTTTGTTGCCTTCAGATGGAAGTTGAAACATAAAATTGGCTTCAAAAAAGTATTTTTCGCAAAATGTTTTGTGATGAAGACAGTACTTTTAAAATCTATTTCAAACTTATTTACGGTTTTTGATATAGAAATTACTTTTATTTAATTTATTTTTAACGCCGATACAAATTTCAATGCGTTTTGATGTATTTAACGAAACGAGCACAAACACATACAGGATCTCGATGAAACTTGATGTTTTCTCAAAGAGATTCCTTTTTCCTAAGTCTATGCGTACTTCTTTCGAGAATATGAAGGCTAACATTTAACAAATGCTAAAACCACCAACCCGCAGAAAGTGTACTATGTATGCCGACTTGAAGTCTTGAAGGCTATCCTCTACACCACGGGCTGCGGCTTAGTTAAAATATTCTGTGTTGAAAACAGACAATGATATGTGCATTTTATAATTGTTTTAATTTCTAACTAAAAATCTCAAATATCAACAAAAAAAATCATGAGTAAGCCAATATAAAATTTTGGGAAAATTCTGAAAACCGTCAGATAGTTGAAAAAAAAATACTTCTATCTTACTTCTATCTTACTTCTATCTTCTTCTATATTTGGAACCAAAACTTTTTGAGGAGTACATAAAATATTTTCTCCCATTGTATTCTTGAGGTTCCATTCGTAGTTGTTTATCCAGCTCAATCTGGCGATCCACCCTAACGAATCCTTACAAACGGTCGATGCGGTCTTATCGAAAATTTACAACTTTCCATACCGAATTGGTCGTCACGGGCATGAAGCGCGCCGGTATTGTTGTAGGTAGTCGGATAGTATCAAAAGTAAATTGCGTAAGCAAGATTCACACCAGCCAGTAGTGCCATTGGCCAAGCTATCGACGATGCCAATGGCCACAGAAGTAAAGGTACCCGATTCCATGTACCTTTCAATTATGCATATTTTCCGTGTAATTGTGGCTTCTATCAGTTGAATAAATAACAAACCAGCTCTTAAGTTTAGTTGGAATTTGGAACAGGAGAAATTTTCAACGTTGCCAATGGGCTGGAACGGAGAAGTTCGTGATTGTTGTAGATTTTCTTTTGACACATACACGAATATTTCCTACATGGAAATTTTAAAGTAAAGAATACGAACCGTAAGGGAGGGGAATCGAGATTATGTTTGAACTATTTTTGAACATTTCTTTCCAACTCTGGCCTGGCAACACAACATTGGGTATAAATAATAAACATTTTTTATAATTTAACAATTTCTCAATGGAACAACATTTTTTGTGCCTATTATTTAAAAACTGTTTTTGGATGATTTGGGATTCCTGAAATCGAATAATTTGTCAGATTTTGTCTATGAGCTTTAGTGATATGATGTGTGGAAATTTTGCAGTTGATCGGTTTTCAGTAAAATCGATCATTTTATCTGATGAACCAACACACATACATGAAAAACAAATACAAATTTTTAACCTTTTAATTATCCTCCATTCAATCAATGCTTAAGAATTCGCCTAGATATTGTAGATTCAGAGTTATACAACTTAAAAATATTATACAATTTTTAGAAATTTTAATAGAAACATACAACTGTTGCTGACACCGCTGAAGAAAGTCTTCAAGTATTTTATATTCAAAATTTGAATTTATTTAAGAACTATGTTGAAGACTTCAAAACGACTGATGTCGATTTGTGGTCATTTTTGAATTTCTCAAGCAGCTCAATTTTTAAGCAACGTGTCGTGAGTTAATTTTAACTTTAATGTTTGTATGGGAAAATTGCATATTTTGTACTGAAAAATCAACTTTTTTTTTTGTTTCTTCTGTGGAACCGAACCTGCTAATGGTTTTTATGCCAATTTATAAATTCCCGCAAGAAATTTTCCACTTAACAACTTTGTATATTATTAGACCGTAACTTTGTATATTATTAGACAAAATAGATACTAGGTGTTGAATGGGAGTAGGGCTAAGTGGGGTAATTATGAACAAGGGGTAATTCCGAACAAACGTCGTAAGCGCCGTGAGGGTCATAGTAGGGTCTCAAAAGTGATCAAATGTGATAGTCTGTCTTGCTATTGATAAGTTACAGTTATAACTTGCAAACCTAACTGTATAAATTTTGTAGTTACAGTTATTAACAAAATTTATGTCTCTGAGAAACGATAATCGTTTTCAGACATGTCTTTTCAATTGACTCCTTCGTCAATGTGAATGGAGATAAAATGTTGTTTTTGAAAGTTTTATGTTTGGTAATTGATGCTCCATGTGGTGTGATATGATCTTATGATGAAAAAAAATTCCACCCAGGCATAAAGAAGTGTTCATATTTACCCCTTACTTTTCAAGATGCGGAGTAATTATGAACATGTGTTTTCTCAGCATTGGTCTTTGATTAAAATTTACTTTTTACCTTCAAAATCACGATAACCATCAAAACCTTGAAAATAAGCCAAAACATTACTTTATATTTTTTTAGAATTATGGATCTGTGATTATATGAAAAGATGCCTTCCAGCTATGTAAAAGTTTAAATAACCTATAATTTCAACCAGGGCCGTAGGAAGAACCGACTCATGGGGGGGGGGTTTTGGTGACTTATTTTTAGGCTATGATTTTTTGCCCAACAACACACGAATAAAAAAAAAATTAAACAAATTATGTTTGTAACTAGATAATTATTCATTTATAAGTACTCATTAAAAGTTTTTGTATGAATTCGTAACTTTAGAGAAGACACGAATGCCACAAGGATGTTAAAGTGTCATTTAAAAAAACCTTAAAAAAGTAACTTTAAAACAGTGGTCCTTAGCCTAAAGGGTGAGCTAAATTTTTATAATGAAGCCAAAATATGAAATTTGATTTCATCGATGGTTAAATTTTTTTAATTTTTTTAAAGTCTGGTAGATCAAAGTTATTTGATTTGAGCATAAAATAAGTTCTTTTTAGGGTTGCCTTCAATTTCGTCAAAAAAAAACTTATTCTATACTCAAATCAAACAAGCCCAATCTTCTAAACTCTTTTGCAAATTCTAAGATTCTAACCTTTGATGAAAATAAATAAAATTTTACATAACAAAAAACAGTAAGAGATAAAAAAATTTCGGATCAAATATGATTGATGCAAACTTGAACTAAATTTATGATTTTAGTTTGAAATTAGGTTTTAAAAACTGCCATATTGATAATGTTTAACAATACACTGAAAAAATAAAGTATTTTATGAAGATTTTTTAAATGAAGAACAGGTACATGTTTCTTTAACTGGAAATATTTTTCATGAAGAATCAATTCCATGATAAAAATTTGTGAATGATTTTTTTAATATAATTTGGGATATTTTGCAGGAATCATAACTTTAAGGAATCATTAACATAGATTTATGATTTTCAGTTGAATTGTATGTACAAACTAATTCTGATTAAAAATATGATATTTGGAAATTGAATTGACAAGCAATTTTTTAAGTTCATGTTCTCTTGAATTTCTCAACTATTTTATGTTGATTGAAAAACTCATTCAATGGAACTTTGAATCTGTTTCCAAATTTCTATGCGATTTTTGAAATGTACAAAAAATATGATTAAGGAATCTTACTTCTAGATTAGAACTTTATTACCCAAGCCTTTGAGCCCTCATTCATGAATCTATTATTTAAATTCTGTAGAGCTGGTTTAATCTTCATTCATCATTTCAATGATTGATTTTTGATCTGTCCTGTGAATCTGGTTAAAAATGTGAATTTCAAATGATGAAACTGAATCTGAGTTTTCAATTTTGGATCGCCACCTAGAAGCTTTATATGTTTAAATTTTGTGCCTCAATAAAGTTTAAGAATTTCGAATTTGAATATAAAACAAAATTTTTCTTTTTTTATAATTTGGAATCTACTGAAAATGCATGTGATTTTCGAAAAACATTATTCAAATTTTATATAAAATGTAAAACCGAATTTGAGCCAGGATTTCAAAGCAGCTTTCCATTCTTAATTTCTTATGATTACTCGAACTGAAAATCAAGAATCCTAAACTTGATACAGAATCAGAAATACGAAAATATGTCGAAATATAAGTTTTGTTATGGGAATATGGAACCAGAACCTTCAAAATGAGTTTGATTTAAAATTTAATATTCAGAACTGAATTTCTATAATCAGATTGCCAGATTGCCTGGTTTTAACCGGATTGGCCCGGATATTTAACATAAAATTTGGGAAAAGTTCGGTCCGCCCCGTTTCCCGGATTTCATTGGGAAAGCCTGGATTTTGCCCGGGTTTGTTTTCATTCTCATTCTTAAATCAAACTAAAAAAACAAATTGTGTAGTAATTTTTTTAATTATGCGTCCAAAATTTTTGCAGCAAGTTACAAAAAAATAATCATAAAAGGTTTTTTAATGCTTTTTTTTATAGATTTTTGATGAGCAATGTCTAGGTTTTGACCAAAATTGCCCGGTATTGCCTGGATTTTGGTCGACAATTTTGAAATCAAATACCCGGCATTTGCCAGGTTTTAAAATAAAACAGCATGGATTTGTCCGGATACGTGCTGAAAAAAATCTGACAACCTTATTCTATGAAGCAGTGAGAAAATTTTGAAAAGAGTAGAATACCTCGCTTGCTTTTTTGGACCGTCATGGAGAGGGTTTAACCCCCCCCCCCCCCCCCCCCCCGTTCCTACGGCCATGATTTCAACAGTAAATTTAAAAAATCAACTAATCTCACTACAATGCACTATTTAGATGTGGTTTCAATCTAGGAATAAATCCAATATCAAAAGTCATCACATAACAAGAATCGTTACAGTCTATGGGGTCTTGTTTATGGGATAATTATGAACAAGCTTTTTACGCCCCGCAACTTAAAAAATAGAAAAAAATCTTAAAATGAAGAAGGGAACCAGTCATTAATTTTTAGTTACTTTTCTGAATTTCAAAATTAAAGAGCTACTTGTTTGAGCTGATAGTACGAAAAACTGAGTAATTTTGTTTCGGAGACTCGCAAACGCAAATCGGGCCTTTCTGATCCGGGTTTCGATGTCTTTCCTGGTACCACCATCAGGCGTTATCTGGCTACCAAGATACTGGAAGCACTCCACTTTCTCAACTTGTTGCCCAGCTACCATGAAACTGGAGGGATTTCCTGTGTTGATCTCCATCGACTTGGTCTTTCCGACATTGACTTTGAGACCTGATGCCTTGGAACTTTCGGTGAGGTCGTCGAGTTTGCTCTGCATATCCGGTTGTGTTTGGGCGAGCAAAACAAGATCGTCAGCCAAGTCAAGGTCGTTCAGTTGCTACATTGTTGAAGGATTCCACGGCAATCCTCGGTTCGGTACACAGTCGATCGATCCAGTCAGAATCTCATCCATTACGATAAGAAAAAGTAGCGGTGATAAGATACATCCTAGTCTCACTCCAGCAGTTACCGGGATTGATTCGGACAAGACACCGTCGTGCAAGACCTTGCACGAAAATGCCTCGTATTGTGCTTCGATGAGATGGACTAGTTTCTCTGGGACCCCTCGTCGCCTTAGAGCCGCCCAGATGTTTTCGTGGTTCAGTCGGTCGAATGCTTTTTCGAAATCAACGAAAACCAGCAGAAGAGAGTCCTGGAATTCGTTGATTTGTTCCAGTATTATTCGTAGCGTTGTGATGTGGTTCACACATGATCGTCCGGATCGGAATCCAGCTTGTTGCCGTCGGAGTGTAGCGTCGATTTTCTCCTGGATCCTGTTCAGGATCACTTTGCAAAGTACTTTGAGGGTTGTACAGATCAACGTTATGCCTCGCCAGTTACCGCACTCTGTCAGGTCTCCTTTCTTCGGGACCTTTACGAGGATACCCTGCATCCAGTCGGCTGGGAATGTTGCAGTATCCCAGATGTCAGCGAAAAGACGGTGCAACATTTGTGCTGACAGGGCAGGGTCGGCTTTTAGCATTTCAGCAGGGATGCAATCGATCCCAGGTGCTTTGTTGGATTTCATGTTTTTGATTGCCGCTTCTATTTCAGCCAGCGAAGGCGCTTCCGAGTTGACGCCATTTATGCGACTTACTAGGCTTATATTGTTGGCGCTTCGAGATGCGGATTCTGTTGGCCATCGCTATTCGTGACTCGGAAGAGTTGTTCGAAGTGCTCAGTCCATCGTTTGAGCTGATCTGTTCGATCGGTCAATAGCTGACCTGCTCGGTTTTTCAGCGGCATTCTTGCATTAGTCCTTGCACCACTGAGGCGGCGAGAAATGTCATAAAGTAAAGTAATCGGCTATCTCCATTGGCGGCGGCTCTTTCTCCCTCTTCGGCTAGGGAGTTTGTCCAGGCTCTCTTGTCTCGTCTACAAGCTCGTTTAACTGCCCCTTCCAGCTCCGCATATCGTAAGCGGGCGGCTGCTTTGGCTGACCCGGTACATTCCGACTTTCGCCTTTCTCCGATCATCGACCATCCTCCAAGTTTCATCCGACATCCATTCACTTCTTCTTCCACTAACTTTACCGAGAGTACCATGGCTCGTTGTGATAAAGGCATTCTTGATTCCACACCACAGTTCTTCGACTGTTCCGTCTGTCGGCAATTCCGAGGCTCGGGATTCTAGCTGTTCAACGTATGCCCTTTTCATCTCTGGATTCTCCAACCGGCGGACGTCGTATCAATTCACGACTTTTTCCTCGCGCCGTTGGACACGTAATGGCATCTTGCCATTACGGTAAAAAGGCCATGGAGTGGTACGCCGCGAACAACGAGCAGGTGGTTCCCAAGGACAAGAACCCTCCCAACACGCCAGAGCTCCGCCCAATTGAGAAATACTGGGCTATTGTCAAGCGGAACCTAAAGAAGACCAGAAAAACTGCTAAGGACGAGCAGCTGTTCAAGGCAAACTGGCTTTCTGCGGCGAAGAAGGTGGACAAGGTGGCTGTACAAAATCTGATGGCAGGGGTTAAGCGTAAGGCCCGGCAATTCGGATTTGGAAAAGCGGAAGCCTAACTGAATATTTTTCCTGAATTTTATATTAATTAAACTTGAAAAAGAAATTTAGGGGAGATGAGGGCATAACGAGCACCCAGGGCATAATGAGCACTACGCTTTTCTACGAAAGTACGTATTTTCTTAAATAAATTTTCATGAGGATTTGTTTCGTACTTCCTATAGTATTAATTTTTCACAAAAAAAGGAATCTCCTTATCATCTTTACAGAGATATTTAAAAAAAAACTAGCTTGGTTCTCAAGTTACGAAAATATTTTAATTTTTGAGCACCATGAAATAAGCTCTTATGATCTTAAAATAACCTTGATCTATAATGTACGCACTGCAACATGATGTACACATTGTTTCTCAATTTTTACCATCATAAAATTTTTGATTTTTCACTTTTATCAATTTTAAAACACGTTTTTACTTAAATTTGTTGACTAAGGGCATATAGAGCACCATATTATCGAGGCATAATGAGCATTTTCTGCCGTAGAATCTAGCAGCGAATTAAAATTGATTTAAAGCGCCACACCTTGACTAGTTTTCATCCGACGATTTAGCCTATTGGTAAGGTGTCGGAGAGGTAATCAAAAGACTAGAGTTAGATTTCTGTTCGAGGTGATTTTTTTCCATTCACAATTCATGATCGATTTTTTTATTGTTACATTATACGGCTAGTAGCATTATCCTCTGAACAAAGCACTTAATGTATGAGCGTGCGTGAATTGTTTGTATTCTACAAACAGACCTAGATTATTTTGTTATTACTTTGTTTGATGAATCTACTACTCACCTGACTTCATCGAATTGAATTCGCTGCTAGATTCCCCGGCAAAAACGCACATCTTGCTCTGATTAATGGGGCTCATACTGCCTCAGGGGGGGTTCTCATTATGCCTCCACAGTGGCTGGTTTTCAACTTTTGGCAAAATTTTTTAAAATGCATTTTTTAACATTTTCATCTAGTTTTACATCGTTTCAGCCCGTTAGGGAATAGGCTTTTCAAGTGTCTGAACACGAAACAATAATGTAACCTCCATATTATAGCTATTTTCTATGGTTAAATAACCGTTTTCCTTAAGGTGGCCATTATGCCTCCATCTCCCCTAATTTGATTTAAGAAAAAAACTATTTCACCGATTTATACGCGTTTTCCCTTGACCAAATTTTTACCATATCAACCTTTAATTAACTCAAAACTTATTTTTCCTGTTCGGTATATTTCTCAGAATGATGATTCGAAAATGTCATGTTGTTTTTAATCAATTCTTAAATTCATTTTTCATTGTGAGTTGTAGTTCAAGAATTTCATTTCTAAATCTAAATTTTATTCTTTTCTATCTTTATTTTAGAACTTCATTAAATCTGAATCGAATGAATTGAAATTTGAATCATTTATTTGGAATAGTAACAATTTTCCAAAAAAGAGGGTAAATCTATATATTATATAAAAATGAATTTCTGTCTGTCTGTCTGTCTGTCTGTTCCCTATAGACTCGGAAACTACTGAACCGATTTGCGTGAAACTTGGCAGGTGGGGATATTGGAGGCCGGGGAACGTTCCTATTAAGGTTTGAGACCCCTCCCCCTAACAGTAAGGGGGGAGGGGCCTCCCAAATAAAAGACAATTTTTTGCATAACTCGAGCACTCATCAAGCAAATAGTATCAAAATTGGCATGGGGTGGTATTTGGGTACGAAGAATGTTTCTAAGAATATTAGGTACCCCTCCCTCCTCTCAGTGGGTTGATAGAAGGGGGAGAGGGGGGCTACCTTACAATTTTTCATGTAACTCGAAAACTAATCAAGATATTGGAATCAAATTTGGCACGGGAAGGTATTGGGATACGAAAAATATTTCAATGATTATTTGAGACCCCTCCCTTTTTTTGTAGAAAGGGGGAGGGGGCCTCTTTAATATTTTTTTACATAACTCAAAAACTAATAAAGCAAATGGAACCAAATTTGGCATGGGCGGGTATTTGAGAACGTGACATGTTCTAACAATTGTTTGAGAACTCTTCCTTCTTCCATTGGCGAGAAAGGAAAGAGGGAGGGGAGTTTCATACAATTTGTACATCATAACTAAAAAACTACAACAGCAAATGGAACCAAATTCGGCATGGAACGATATTCGGGTACGAGAAATGCTTCTATGAATCTTTGGTATCCCTCACTCTTTCAAAGAGTTGGATGAAAAGGGGGAGGAAAGGCCTCCCTTACAATTTTCAGTATAACTGGAGAGTTGATCGAGCAAATTGAACCATATTTGGCATATGAGGGTATTTGGATTCGAAAAATGTTTCTATCATAAATTGAAGCCCCACCTTTTTTCAGCGGAAAGATATTAAGAGGGAAAGGAGGGGCTATATTTTTTTTTTGCATAACTCGAGAATTTATCGAGTAAATGAAACCAAATTTGGCATCAAAAAGTATTTGAGAACGAAAAATTCTTTTTCTATGTGAAACAATTCCTTTCTTGCAGTAGGGTGATAGAATTGGGAATATAGGAAGGGAAGAGGAGGCTTACATTTAACTTTTTTTTACAAAATACAGGTACATAGGAGGAGGGAGATGAGCTCAATACAATAGTGTTAGCATAAGTTCTCAATTTATGCTAGCGAAGCCAACAAATGGAAACAAATATGGCATGGAAAGGTACTTGCTTACGAGATATGTTTCTACGATTGTTATAGATCCTTACGCTTTACAGTGTAGATAGGGGAAGAAAGGAGGAGGGTCCATGTAAATTTGGTTGTAAAGCTTAAAAACTTATCAACCAATGGAAAAATATTTGATATAAGAGGATTTTTGGGAACGAAAAAATTAGGTATGATTATAGAAAATCACGACCTCCATTCAGCAGGGTGTGGAGGTAAGGACAGGGGAGGGGCTCTCTTATCAGTTTTTCAGCATAAATCCAAAACATATCAAGAAAAAACAACCATATTTTATAAGTTCGATTGTTTGCGTACGATTAATTTGAGACCGTCCAGACAGCTTCAAATTATCAGATCTTTAACATAAATTTATAGAACAAGATTTAGAATATTCGTTTTTAAGTTATCTTTGTGTTGCAGTTCGAAACTCAAGCTGCAGCTTTCATTTTCTATCGGTTGCTTATAAATTATGTTATAATTTGATTTAAAGTAATGCCAATAAAACAATAAAAATTTGAAACTTTTTGAAAATATCATTTGATTTTGAAAGGTGTAGCAAAGCACATCGGGTCAGCTAGTAAAATAAATAAAATGAAAATGAATGAATGTTCACAATTTAAAAAAAAAAATTTTCTTCGACATTTTGGAAATAATTAAAAAAAAAATTGTATGATTTTAACTGATCTGGGAGTGTTAAAAAATTCGCGCATTTTTTAAACTGTTAAATGTTATAAAAACATTGGAAATATAGGTTTAGATAAAATGATCAACTTTTCCGATGACTGCAAATAAAATGAATGAATAATTTTGACTTCTCAGAAAAAGAAAAATATGTTTTCTCTTTGATTTTTTTTTACATTTCCACGAAAATTCAGGAATTTGATCAAAATTAAAAGAAATTTTAAACCTGAAATGAATTTCGATCTTATTGAAACCAAAACGTTTTGCAGTCTTCTACATAGCAGTTGAATAAATTAAAATCATGATTATTAAAAAAAATACAAAGGCCAAAGTCAGAAATGAAATAGTCATATCATTTTCAATTGAATTTTCTTAATATTGCCAAATCTCTGAAATTCGAAAATCTAGGCAAAATCTTAATCCTTCATAAAACTCAGGATAATAAATATATTTTTGTTCGGTTTCTAGTTTCTTTTGTAGGTTTTTATTTCATTTTCTGCAAGGTGATGGAGTTTTTTCAGCCGTAATTTTTCTAAAAATAAAGTTATAAAATAAATATATAAACAACAATGTAGCGGACTAACTAGCAAATAGCGTTTTAATGCCGACCTCTGGCTATGATCATTTAGAATCCGGGCAGTTACAATCGTTGTACACTAAGAATTAAATGTCACGTAATCATGTTTTCGACCTGTAAAATTACGGTAAATGTCCTGCTTCTTTTTGTTACAGGACATTTGCGTAATTTTACAGGAAATAATTTTTGCTGTGTAAGACTATGATCATTTAGTATCCGGGCACTTTATTTCGGTGATAGCAAACGTTAATAGAGCTCGGATATGCAAAACTTTAGTAGCGTTGTGTTGGTTATGAAAAGGACTATCTTCCCTATTTTTGATAGAATTTTAAGTTAACGTGTGTTTGAGATATTTACGATGCAAAAAGACATGGTAAAAATAATTTTGCACAAATTTGTTTTTTTTACGCATTTTGCGCCTCGAAAATTCTTCATTGTTGACTTTAAAGCTCATGAACTGTTGATTTTTTCTGATTTTTTTTTCGGATCAAATAGCTAAGAAGTATAAGGAGCCACTCAAGGATCCACACGAAGTTCAAACCAACCATCGGAGTGCAACCCTTGATGTTAAATATGGTAAAAAGTCTATGGTTATTGGGGATAACTGAATGCAGACTCCTTAAATAATGCAAAAAATCCATTTCCGCACGGCAAAAAGTGTTGCCTGACTAGTAGACACCAAGTAAATAACTAAAAATGATCAGTTTCAAAGATCGCAATCTGTGTATCCGGTTTTTACGCAATATGACAGATGTGTTCAGATGGACAAAAAAATTATGCTAAAACCGGATTCAAGAGATCAATTTTTTCGAGATGCTTACTCATTAAAAGGTTCCAACCAGATTCCAATTGCTTTTTCCAGGTGAGTTTGTGTAAAATATCATGATTTTGCAAAGATTTAGCTTCTGTGGTAAAAAAAATCAATACATGACTGAAAAAAGTGTGCAAAGATAAAAAAGAGATTTTATGAAAAAGTTAGAGTATTTCTTGAAATCATTGATAAATTTTTTATATTTTTACATTAAATGTCATATTAACACCTTCATTTCCTCCATAGAAAGTTTTTCGATCAATTGAATAGTTTTTAAAATACACACGATTGTAACTTCCCGGATTCTAAATGATCATAGCCTTAAATCCTATCTGATTAAGTTAAAATCTTGTTCGGGGAGTTACCTAAGCAGTTCAGAAGAAAATCCAGGAAAGTTTATTTAAAAAAAATATTTAAGATATTTTCAATGTTTAGTTTACTATCTAGGAAGTATATCGATACCCCTAAAGCTCTAGTTTAGTACAAATATGATGGCATTTTGTGTGTTTTATTCAAATTTGTTTTTTTTATCGGTCAACAACGCTTAGTCTAGCAAAGCACTTGGGTGATACACAAATATTGTCGAATTAGCACCATCGACTCTCGAGGAAGAGTAAACAAAAACCACTAGCTCTACGACCATACAAATTCAAATGCAAGTGATTCCCTCAAACTAAAAAAAACGAGGCGAAGCGCTGCAGCAGAATCCGGGAAGCTCATCCTCTCGGATCGGCTTGCATACCTACTTTTATCCTTTTTGTGGTTTTAGCCGACGCCATACACTAGTAGGTACGAGTATGTCTATGAACCCTTGTTAGGCACCCACCCAAACACCTTGTGCATTCGAATATGATTTATATGTTTAGGGGTGGCGGGCGGATTTCTGCAAAGCGGGACGAGTATAGACACCCCTACCTACATCATAAATACATGCCGGTAGATTCACGATTCTCGTATTTAGTCTTCCATTGTAATATAACCGGATAATCTTCCTCTGAAAGCATTTTTGTATACATGCTCATTTTTCCTCGTTCTCGTTTCATGGCCCTGGACTCTACCGGATTCAATTTCGATGCTGCACCGCACCCGTAACACCCCCGCAAACTGGAATGGCCGCACACAGGAGATTTGCGAATTCCGCAAGCTGTTACATCATTTGAATACGAAAATTTCCCTCCCGGTGGCCTGCCTGGCGCTGCTCAACGTGAGCTACACGATTTCCAGCATCGCCCATCTCTTCCGGGATTTGGATGCCTGCCCGATCCGGATCTTCAGCCGGACTATCGCCAACGTGCTGCTCTGGTTGGTCATCTCGCTGACACCGTTCTTCCAAGTAAGTAGGATTTGAACATATTGTAGCATATGTATGCATACCACCTACAATTGAGGTCTGTACTTTTAATCACGTAAAATATCATTAGAAATTCCTTTTCCTTTGGTTTCTTATTTTTCATAATAATTCATATAAATGGGATTCTAATACAATCCTCAAATAATTCCAAAAACCTTAATGTGCAATACGACCGTGAGCATTTACGTTCATTGTTGTTTAACGCAATTGTCATTAGACTCGCTTGATTCGTCTGTTGTCGAATAACAGAGTTCAACAATCGACTTAAAACGAGCATCGTCCAATTACCGGTTGATTTATTGCCAGTTTTAGCGCTGTAAGTTAAGCCACAGTTGTGGATATTCAGGTTTTCGAGCCTTACCATAGAACATCACATCATCAAACAATCACTTATCTGAATCAATAAAATGCGATACAAGGTCTCTTACCCTTATTCTAAGCTTGCCAGATTGTCCAGTTTTATCTAAACTTGTCCGAATATTTAGTACAAAATTTAGGAATGGTCCGGCCTCTAATAACAGGAAAAAGCATGCTGAGTAGAGTAGAAAATTTGAAATTTAATCCGTTTTTTTGTTCCTTCTACTTTTCGAAGAACTCGACACCGGCGCGATTTTCTTGGATGTAAAATTGAGCCTACCCTCAGGAGTTTACGGGTCTCGAATGTATAAGCGAGAACGCGCTGTGTATGAATTATGGAATTCATCATTGATCTTCTTTATGAAATGAATTCTACAGCTGAATTACAATTTGGAATGAGGATTCGAAACTAATAAATCGATTTTAAAAATATTACCTACATATTTTTGGAAGCTTTCGAATTTAGAGTTCTGTGAAGACTTGACATTCAGAAATAAAATTAAGATTCAAAGAAAAGAATTTCGATTAAAATTGAGATTAAGAGTCCCGATTCAGATTTAGGATTCAGATTCGAATTTAGATTTCAGTTCCAGGATTCAGATTCATTTTCAGATTCAGGTAGGTATGTAAATTCTAAATTTGAGTTCTGAATATAATTTTTTAATTTTTGAAAAAAAAGATTCCGAGTTCAGATTCAGGATTAACATTCAGAATAAAAATCGGAATATATATTTTAATACTTCATTGGCATTCTGAATTCAGATTCAGATATCAAATTAAAAATTTAGATTAAATATGACATCCAGGTTTGGTTACTTAGTGAAAATTTTGAATTTCTGTTTGGTATTTAGCCCCTGTGGCTAAGCAAGTTTTGAATAAATTGTTAAAATAATGTCCTTAGCGACAAAGTTTTTCGTAGTACAAAAGCTGTTGGTCAGTTGATAAGCACCATCGGTTGTGACCAGACGTGTTTATGTTCGCTCTCGTGCTACTAGCAACTACCGATTGTTCTCAACACAGTATTGTTGAGCGCGTGTTCGCAACCTCGTGTTTATCGCCACGTGCTCGATATTGATATCGATCTTTTCGACAAAGTTCAGGTGTATACGTGAATATTATCATCTCTTTTTGATTTCTGGTTGATTTGGCGAAACATTAAAAACATTTATTACTAATTTTAAGATTAATATTGAATGTTTCGATGATTGGTTACGAAGTGAGGTTATATCAATAGTGTGTGCAAATAAGTAACCAACATGGCATCCGGGGGGCCCGGTCCTCCGGTGCAAGATATTTTTTCGTTTCCTAAGTTGCCTGAAGTTCAACCGTTTCTTTTCGGAGATGAACCGAAGTTTTTGAAGATTAAAAGAGTTGGAGACAAGTCACTGATGGATGTGTCTCCATTTCTTATGAAAAAGGTGGTGGAATCAGCTGTTGGGAAATGTTTGCAATCGTGGATGGAAAAGAAGACGGGGTTCTTGTGTGTTCAAGTTGAGAACTCAAAAGCCGCTGATCGTTTAAAGCGTATTTCCAGCATTCCGGATGGTTCTGAGAATGGTATCCCTGTGGAGGTTGTAAGCTGTGATAATCTGAACCAATCAAAAGTTATTGTTTATTGTGAAAATGCAGTTAATGAAGAGGAAGAGGCCATCGTAGAGCATATGAAACAGGAAAAGGTTGTTGCAACTCGTCGAATTAAGAAAAAAGTGAATGGAGAACCCAAAAACACCCCATTGTTAGTTCTTACAGTAGATTCAGTTGTCCCTCCTGAATATCTTAAAATTGGTCTCTGTAGAGTAAAAACTCGGCCTTACTATCCTAAACCTTTTCGTTGTTTTAATTGTCTCCAATTTGGACATCCTAAAGAAAAGTGTCCAAACGAGAAAATGTGCCCAAATTGTGGAAGATCTTTTCATGGTGATGAGTGTGAAAATTTGGCAAAATGTGTCTGTTGTGGAGGGAATCATACTTCTATCAGTAAAACGTGTCCGAAATTCCTGGAAGAAGAAGCAATATGCAAAATAAAAGTGGATCAGCGAGTATCTTTTCCGGTTGCAAGACGTATTTTTGAGTCTTCTACCAAACGTGGTTCATATGCTGATACAACAAGAGCTGATATAGGCAATCTGTATAAGAGAATGGATGATCTAGAGAAGTTAGTACGTAAACAAGACAAAAGCATTGCGGAAAAAGATCAGGTGATAGTCGACCAAAAATCTGAAATCAATAATTTGAAAAAAGAGTTGCAAAATGCGAAAGCTCAATTTTTGTCGAAACCTTGTCTTGAAATTAGTGAAAGTGATATTTCTAGTGATAGTGATGAGATTCCAGATCGATCCAATAAAACCATAGATCTATCTAGTGAAATGGATTTTGAAGAAGAAAAATTAAAAATTACAAAAAGGAAAATTATCACTAGTGAAGAAAGTGATGAAAATAATGAAAAGGAAAATGAAAATAGAAAAGTGAATGTGCAACATAATAAACAAAACAGGAATATGGAGTCACAATCAACAACTCAACCAACCGGAGGCGCTTTGAAGAAGAAAATGGCTAAACAGAATGATGGAGCTGATGATGGTCGTGGGTCACGGTCATTAAAACCTGAATCGAAATAATGGCTTCGATTATTCAATGGAATGTTCGTGGATTCAGCTCAAGGAGAAATGATTTGCGCCAACTTATTAACGAGGTATGCCCAACTGTTTTAGCAATACAAGAAACTTTTCTATCACACCCTGGTTCCCAATGTATACCAAATTTCCGATCGTTTGATGTTGTTCACTCTGGTCAAAATGGTTTTCCATGTGGTGGTGTTTCGGTTTTAGTAAGGGAAAATGTTCGTTGTTCTCAAATTAGATTGAATACCTCTTTGCAGGCTGTGGCTGTACAGGTAGAAATTCCAAGAAAAATGACAATTTGTTCTTTATATTTACTCCATCCTACTTGGTCTAAAACTGAAATTTCCTCATTGTTAGCTCAACTTCCTCCTCCGTTTTTAGTGTTATGTGACTCTAATGCCCATAATCAAGTGTGGGGTCACCAGTTCACAGATGCCCCTGGTAGAAAATTATATGAGGTGTTGGATGAAAAAAATCTTCACTTGTTTAATGATGGCTCCCCTACCTATTTATCTCCTGCTACCGGTTCAGTTTCTGCAATAGATATCTCTTTCGGCTCTCTCGATCTTGCTCCATGGTTTCAATGGAAGGTTGATTCAGATTTACGAAGCAGCGACCATTATCCGATATTTTTGTATCCTCCAACGCCTTCTCCTCCGCTGAAGACATGGCCCCGTTGGAAATTTGACAATGTAGATTGGTCCCCCTTTCAAAATTTCATTCAACAAACTTTCCGTAACGACATAATAGAGACTCCAGAAGCCCTTACTGAAACGATTCGTAACGCAGCAGAAATGCATATTCCCCGTACTTCTGGAATAATTCACCCACACCCTGTTCCCTGGTGGAATGACGAAGTGAGAACAGCCGTAAAAGAAAGGAGAAAAGCATTACGGAAACTTCGAAGAGCCAATGACGATGTTGCTAAACAAAATCTTTTGGAATTGTATCACCAAGCTAACTCTGAAGCGAGAAAAATAATACGCCGTGCGAAACAACAATCTTGGCATGATTATACAAGCGGTATTTCATCATCAACAACTCCAAAAGAGGTATGGAATAGAATCAGAAGTTTGAAAGGTGGTAGGAATCAGCTCAACAAACCAATGATTGAAAAGGAGGGTATTGTTTACGACAATCCAGAAGAAGTTGCTGAAATTCTAGCTGACCATTTTGCTGAAATTACCTCTGATGATCTTTACAATCTGCATTTTCGAAAATTTAAAAATTCACTGAACAGTTAGAAATACCTATTCCATCCTCTTACGATATTTCATTGGACAAAGATTTTTCGCTGGAAGAAATGCTCTTTCAACTTGATCGCCTGAAAGGAAGTTCTCCCGGCCCCGATGGCATCCATAACAAAATGTTACAAAATTTACCTGGCTGTGCCAAATTGAAAATGTTGGACATTTTTAACAACTGTTGGAGTCAAGGATCATACCCTGATATTTGGAAGGAAGGACATGCAATAGCTATTCCAAAACCAGGAAAAGATAGTTTTTCACTAGAAAACCAAAGAGTGATCGTTTTAAATAGTACTCCTGGAAAGCTTCTCGAAAGGATGATTGCAAGAAGACTCTCTGGACTTCTGGAAAGGCAACAGCTTCTGGATCCACGCCAGTACGCCTTCCGTCGAGGAAGGTCCACTACTGATCACTTGGCGTCAATGGAGGATATCATCCGAAAGGCATGGGCCAAAAAAGAACACGTTGAAGCAGCTTTTGTTGATATTAGTAAAGCGTACGATAGAACTTGGAGAAGACTGATTCTTAAGCAGTTATCTGAATGGCAAATTGGTGGCAAGATGTTTAAATTTATTGAAAATTTTATGAATGGTCGGAAAGTTCGAGTCAGAGTTGGTGGTACACTATCTTCACCCAGACAGTTAGAAAACGGTGTTGTTCAAGGTTCTGTCTTGAGTGTTCTGTTGTTTTTAATAGCTATATCGTCAATTTTCACTAAATTTAATCAAAGATTCCATATTTTGGTATATGCTGATGATATCGTTATTTTATCCTCACATAAAAATCCAATTCAAGCTAGAAATCTTTTGAAAGAGGTTTTCCGAAAACTTAACAAATGGTCTAAAGAAACCGGATTTGAAATTTCTAAAAGTAAAACAAAGGCAATGCACTTGTGCAGAAACAAAGATCATGTTTCCTTTGGTTCTCCTGTTTTATTCCGTGGAACAGAAATTGAATTTGTCAACCAGCAAAAGCTTCTTGGTGTGTTAATTGACAGAAAACTAAATTTTCGTGCACATACAGAAGAACTAAAAACGGAATGTTTAAAAAGGCTCAGAATAATTAGATGGTGTGGAGGTGTTAGATATGGTGGTGAACAAAAAACTGTACATTATACAATCAAAATTGTTATACGCTTATCCAGCGTGGAGTGGTGTGTCCGTTACTTCTAAAAATAAATTGAATACTGTTCAAACTCAGGGTTTAAGATTGGCTATCGGTGCTTTTAAGTCAAGTCCCGTGGAAAGTATATTAGTTGAAGCTGGTGAACTTCCGCTTGCTCTACAAATGGAAGCAGCTCTGATTTGTTATGCTTTGAAAGTGAAAGCATCTCCAAGAATTTTTCCCAATGTTGATATCGCTGTTGTAAGAAGAGCATATAAGCTTGCCAGAGAAAGGAATTTTCAAGTACCAGATATTTTTCCTAAATGCTTTTCTGATGAATTTTGGAAAAACAGTAAGCCTGATGTCTGTTTTAAACTATGGAGTAGAAAGATCAAGGAACGTCCAAATTATGTGCTAAAAAACTCTTTTGAGACACTTCTTAACAATGAATATCAGTTTCACAATCACTATTATACAGATGGATCTAAATCAGCGGCTGGAGTTGGGTGTAGCGTTGTTTCGTCATTGTGGACAAAAAAAGCAAAACTTCCCGCCCAGTTTTCTATTCTTTCAGCAGAAGCTCAAGCAATATTATGGGCAGTTGAAAAGGCAAAAGCAACAGGGTCCGACTCAATAATTTTTACAGATTCCAAGAGTGTTCTGGAATCAGTTTTAAATGAAAGACCTCAACATCCTCTAGTTGAACGAATTGCAAAAATTTGTAGAGAAAACACTAACATTGTTTTATGTTGGGTTCCATCTCACGTCGGCATAGCCGGCAACGAGAAAGCTGACAATGAAGCAAAGAATGCTGTCACAGAGGAAGATGTTTTAGATACCCCTGTGCCTTGGAAAGATGCTTGTAGACAAATAAAGCGCGAACTTCATCTGAAGTGGTCCACAGATTGGTGCAACTCGGAACAAAAGCTGCGAATGGTCAAAAATGATACTAGAAGATGGAAATCGTCAGATCGATCAAGCCGTTGGGAAGAAGTTGTACTCTCAAGACTCCGAATAGGTCATACTCGTTTGACACATAGTCACTTGATGGGAGGTTGTGAAAATTCTATGTGTGTTGTGTGTGGTGTCCCTTTATCTGTTCAACATATTCTGCTTAATTGTCAAAAATATCAAAATGATAGAGACCGCAATTCCTTGAGTACGTCGTTACAAATTCTTCTTGGTGATGATGAAATACAAATAGCTAAACTTATTACTTTCTTGAAAGAAACTCGTTTGTTCTTTGATATTTGAATAAATGTTTATGTGTGTGTGTGTGTGTGTGTGTGTGTACATGTTTTGTGTTGGTAGTTATGTCAATCATAAAATGTTAGTCAATGAAATCTAAAATGTGAAAAATTATTTAAGGTGATAATGAAACTCAAATGGTTTAAATGTTGGCACAATTGAAAGATATTGTTTGTTTCTTGAAATTTAAATATGTGTTTATGTGTTTGTGTAAATGTGTTTGTGTTTGTTTGTGTACCCAAATGTAAAGTGTTACAAATTCCTCTGGGTGATGATAGAAATCAAATAGCTAAACTGTTGGCATACTTAAAAGAAGATCGATTGGAAGTTTAAATTCAGAGAAATAACTATGTGTTTTGTGAATAGAAACGTTAATTATTAGATGTAAGTTACTTAGAACGTAAAGTGTTAGAAGTTAGTATTTTGAATTGTAATCTTAATTTTTTTTTTCTTCAAAGACGCGAATAAACAAAAGTTGGTTAAAACGTCTCTAATAAAATTAAAAAAAAAAAAAAAAAAAAGCTGTTGGTATTGTGGTGAAATAAACTTGGATTTAGAATTAAGATTCAGATTTCAGTAATTAGAATTTGATTTTAGATACAGACGTGAAATTTAAATTCAGAGGTCAAATTCAGAATAGGAGCAGCCGAAAAAGTACTGAATTAAGTTCTTTAGCCTCTTTGATTATGCAGTTTTTGAAAAAATGTTAAACAAGTGCGTTTTTGCGTTACGTAATTTATGGATGCCGCCTAAACTGCACCTCGATTAAATTCCTTAAAAAATATAGGGGAGATAAGGGCATAATGAGCACTCTTCTTTTCTACCAGAAGTACATATTTTCCTTAAAAAAATTTCATGAGGATTTGTTTCGTACTACCTATAGTGTTAATTTTTTACCAAAGAAGAAACATCCGTATCATCTTTAGAGAAAAATTATAAAACTATCAGCTAGGTTCTCAGGTGACAAAAATATTATAATTTTTGAGCACCACGAAATGAGCTTTAATGACCTTTAAATCATCTTGATCTGCAACATGATTTATACATTGTTTCTCAATTTTAACCATAACTAAATTTTTGATTTTTCACCTTAATCCATTTTAAAATGCGTTTTTACTTAGATTTGTTGACTCGGGGCGAACAGAGCACTATCAATCGGGGCACGATGAGCGTTTTCTGCCGTATAATCAAGCAGCGAATTCATCTTGATGAAGTCAACTGTATAAAGGGTGATACGGTCAAAATTTAGTCTAGGGAAAACGCGTGTAAATCGGTGAAATCGTTTATTTAAAAAATCAAATTAAATTTCTTTTTCAAGTTTAATTAGTATAAAATTCAGGAAAAATATTCAGTTAGACTTCCGCTTTTCCAAATCCGAATCGCCGGGCCTTACGCTTCACCCCTGCCATCAGATTTTGTACAGCCACCTTGTCCACCTTCTTCGCCGCAGAAAACCAGTTTGCCTTGAACTGCTGTTCGTCCTTAGCAGTTTTTTGGTCTTCTTTAGGTTCCGCTTGACAATAGTCCAGTCTTTCTCAATTGGGCGGAGCTCTGGCGTGTTGGGAGAGTTCTTGTCCTTGGGAATCACCTGCACGTTGTTGGCGGCGTACCACTCCATGGCCTTTTTACCGTAATGGCAAGATGCTAAATCCGGCCAAAACAGTAAGGAACAACCGTGTTTCTTCAGGAAAGGCAGCAGACGTTTATTCAAACACACTTTCACGTAAATTTCTTGGTTGACAGTCCCGGAAGCTATAAAAATGCTGCATTTCAAGCCACAGGTACAGATGGCTTGCCAAACCAGATATTTCTTCGCGAACTTTGACAGTTTCATCTGCTTGGAAATATCTGTTACCTTTCCCCTTCCTTTTGCCGTATAAAACTCCTGTCCCGGAAGCTGCTTGTAGTCGGCTTTGACGTAGGTTTCGTCGTCCATTACCACGCAGTCAAACTTCGTCAGCATCGTCGTGTACAGCCTCCGGGATCGCGCTTTGGCCGCCGTTTTTTGTTTATCATCGCGATTTGGAGTCACTACCTTCTTATAAGTCGATAGTCCAGCTCGTTTTTTGGCTCGATGCACGGTTGTAGACGATTTGCGACATCTCGGAGAGAGAGGTTAGGGTTTCGCTTGAAACTACCGGCAACTCTCTTTGTCGTCTCAGTGGCTTCCGGTTTTCGATTTCCCCTCGATCCAGACTTCCTGGCTGTCGACAAACGTTCCCCAAACACTTTTATTACATTTGTAACGGTTGATTTGACAACTTTTAGCGATTTTGCCAGCTTTGCGTGCGAGTAGCTCGGATTTTCGCGATGCGCGAGCAAAATTTTGATACACTGCTCTTCTTCCTTAGACGGCATTTTAATAACTGAAGATTGAATTCCAAAATCAAAATAGGAGCAACATTCTACACACACACCTTCAAAATGAGAGATGTTCAGGTTTTCTAAATGCAAAATTGAAAGAAATACGTCAAGTTGATATTGACCATATTTTGACCGTATCACCCTTTGATAGAGCTACAGCTTGACTTGTTTCATCTGACGATTTGGCGTATTGGTAAGGTGTCGGGAAGGTAATCAAAAGACTCGGGTTCGATTCCTGTCCTAAGTGATTTTGTTTTCAAATACCTTTCATGATTGATTTATTTGATTGTTACATTAAACAGCTAGTAGCATCCTTCGCCAAACACTCGGTAATTTTCGTTTACATTATGAGCGTGTGTGAATTGTTTGAATTCTACAAACAGACCCACATTATTTTGTTATTGCTTTGTTTGATGGATCTACGCCTCACCGTTTAGTGCAAAATGCATCGATTATGTATGGTAAATGAAAAAAAAACACCTCGACCAGGAATCGAACTCGAGTCTACTGATTACCTCTCCAACACCTTACCATGTAACCGTTCGTTACATTCTCAGAAATGTGTCTTTGACACACTACTTAATCCGACTACAACCCTGATTGACAAATGTCAACACTCGCCACTCAACCAAAGGTTCTCAGAGGATTCCTCCCATTTTACCTCCTACTCCCATTTGTACGCAGCCACACTTCTCTCGCGGGAGGTGTCCATGGGCGTCGGATGAACACTCCTTTGTTAATGCGAGGAAGTGTTATCACCCAATGAACGTCGCACCCGTCCAATAAAGTTTCTGACGTTTTTGTTAGTGCGACGGCCGGATGAATTTGTAGAGCTTGCTTTGATATTGGCCTAGCCCACGAAGGGTCTTTCCGTTCGTGAACGTCTTAGAGGCATGCAGTGCGCGCCGTGTGTAAAAATCTAAAGTAATGTTGAAAAAAGAAAAGTATTTTTAAAAAGTGGTGTAATGAATATTAAATATGATTTACTAAAATTACAGGTTAAAAGCGAAAACAAAAGAGACGTTCACAAGTTAAAATCTATCACGAAATCGATAATTAACGGAAAGCTAAAAGTGATTTAAAAAGCTGTAACGGAAAGTAGTACGTTTGAAAATGACATGCGGTATTTGTGAAAAAGCTAAACTAAAATATGTTTTTTCTACACTAAACAGCTAAACCTATCGTTAAAAGTGCTTAAAACCAAAAAGTATACGGACATTCAATTGTTCTGTAAAATCAAAGGTAAAATTTATAGGTTATGATTTTTAAAACATGCGGAAAAGTACTAAGTAAACTTATTAACACAGCAACAAATCGAAAAACGTTACAACAACAGAAACATCAAAAACATATTAAAATCAGTTTGTAAAGAAAAAGGTAAAATTTCTAAAAATGTATATATTTATATAATGTGAAAAATTATTGTAAACATGCGGTTACATATATGACGTCACAGGGTAGTAACTCCTCTGCTTAGGTCCAAAGGGCCTTTTTCTTTTGTTTCTCCGTTCAAGCTCCAGATCGACCTCATTGGGTAGCGAGTGCATGTGGCCAAAAGAAAACAGCCATCACAGGGATTTACAACCAGAATATCCTAAGGAGGACTTAACCTCAATTCAGTCCACAACCATCGTGCGGAACACCGCTTGTGTCAGCCAGAATTGGACACTGTTTTGGGACGCCGAAACATGTACAAATCCGCCGAGGTAGCTGCCCTTCTGAGGAGAAATCGCAAGAAATTCGGAGCATTGAAAAGTTTATACCCATAACAACAAAACCGCAAGTATTTATAATAATAGAGTGACGTCTCGTATTTAGGCCTGTTAAACTAATAAATAAGCTCATCATGATTTGTAACACGTTAGCCGCCCTGTTTTAGTGTCTATTTAATTGGATTTACTACCACATTTTGAGTTGTACTGACTTAATCTCCGTCATCCCATGCCTCCCTCTGAGATGTTACAAGATCTTTTCTAATTTACGCATCCGGCAACGGTTGGTAACATGCGAGGTACCACTCGCATGTGTAACACTGGTTTGCCATCCCGCCTTTTGGACATCTCTATCTGAGTTTCTCAAGGGAGAAAGTAGCCCTGCAAGTGACAACCGTAGAAAGTCCGACCCTGAGTCCCACTCATTTCACCCAATTCCACCCACTGATAAGCTGATATAATTCCCCCTGCGTAGGAGAAAAATTTTCATCGCCCAGAGCTCCTGGCGCCAACTAGCTCATCATTCCCTAAGCTTCGTTTCCCGATCATGTAATGATACCAATAGCTAAATTTCGATTTTTTCGTAAAGCATTAAATTTTCATTTGACAATACGAAAATATTTTTTTTATGAGTTATGTAACTCAGTTTGTTTAAATTTTAGTTTCAATGTATCGGATCAATTCCATTCTTATTGAAAAAGAGTGTATGATCTTTTGGCAATTTTATCCAAAGGGGAAATTTGAAGAAATTTCATATGATCTTAAAAGTATATTCTCTTATAAAATGCCAAGACTAAATCGTTCACCAGAAGATCCTTCTTTATGAACTGCGAATTTTTCTTCAATGATATAAAGAACATTTTATCTTTGAAAGTCTTTTAATCTTTAACTTTTATTCAGTTGCTAAATTTAATTCTTAAAAACTGTTAAACTTTTATTTCATTATATTGCGAAATTATTTTTTAAATTTTAATATCCTTTTAATTGGAATAGTTTTTTTTTAATATGCAGAATTATTTTTCATTTGTAGGCACGTTTCAAATTTTGTTCCTCAAATTCAAAGCTCAATGAATCTAGTACATTTCAACCATCGGGACCTTTTTTCACTGGGAGGAAAACATAACAAAAATTGAACACCATAGCAACTTATACTTTTGCACGCAGAAAAATTGAAGCAGGCGTAAAATGCTTGGTAGATAATAAAATTTCTATATATTTTTCTACGTGTCATTAGAACACGTGGAGTAATTTTTGAATGCTAGCGCCCCATCACAACCAGTGTTTTATTCACTTATTAAGCAGTTAAGACACGAACCTTTGGTTGATGGAAATGTGGTTCAGAGTTATATCAGCTTATCAGTGTTCCACCCACCAGTAAAAACCACCCACCCGCTGAGCAACCGCGAGTTACAACCAATAGGCCAAATCGTCAGATGAAACAAGTCAAGCTATAGCTCTATTATTCAGTTGACTTCATCGAGATGAATTCGCTGCTAGATTCCCCGGTAGAAAACGCTCATCGTACCCCGACCCCGATTAATGGTGCTTATACTGCCTCAGTGGGGGTTCTCATTATGCCCCTACAGTGACTGGTTTTCAGCTTTCGGCAAAAAATTTTAAAATGCATTTTTAAACGTTTTTATCTACTTTTTCAGGTTTCAGCCAATTAGGCAAAATAGACTAAAGCATGGATCACTACAAATCTGGACGCACTGTTTATTATACCATAGAGCTCCTATTTGTCGGATCCAGAATTTTTTGACAGTACTTTGTTCGGAAATGTTTCCTCTATCAGTGCTGAAAATTTCATTACGATTCGTTTTATTCCAAAAAAAGTTACACGTGATGGAAGCCTCGAGACGAAAATTTATTTTGGACACTCAAGTCAAAAACCCGACGTGGTCGGGTGCAAAAATCGCGAAATTGTTAAAAATGGTCAAATCAACCGTGTGAAGCGTTCTCAAACGTTTCCGTAAGATGCAAACTATCGATCGGCAAGTTTATACCAAGCGTCATAGTGGCATTAAGGATCGGAAACTGCATTTGAAGCTGTTGAGAATGATCAAGGCAAACACAGGATAGTCGGACTACGACATCGCCAAGAAATTCAACGCCGACCAGTGCACCGTCAGAAGGATTCGTCTGGGCGAAGGAATACGATCCTATCGAACCAGTAAGCAACCAAACCGGACATTGAAGCAGAATTTAGTAGCCAAAGGACGTGCCCGAAAGTTATACAAGAAGATTCCAATGAAGTTCGACGGATGCATCCTCATGGATGACGAAACGTACGTGAAGATGGATTTTGGGCAACTTCCTGGCCAAACATTTTATAAAGCCACTGCAGTGATGCACTGCACTGGTCATGGTGATGTCCCCGGCAAGTTCGAATTCGTTTTTGCTAATAAAATTGCAAGAAAGTGTATGATCTGGCAAGGTAGGCAAGCTGCCACTACAGCAAAGAGGTACTACAGTGGTATCGGGCCAACGGGTGAATTTTGTCGAAAAGAGCATCAACACTCCCAACTGCCCTCAATTCCGCCCTATCGAAAAATTTTGGGTAATTATCAAGCAGAAGATGAAGAAGAATGGTAGGACGACTCTGGATGAAACAGAGATGAAGAGATTGTGGAACAAAATGGCCGCTGAAGTCAGCGAATAGGGTGTTCAAACTATAATGAGTGGTACTCGACGAAAAGTTCGAAAATTAATCAAAAAAACATCGGAATAATTTTTTTATTATTGTTCCTTTAAAGTGCAATGAAAACCCTACATTTTGATTACAAAACATTTTTATTTCGTTTACGTAGCTCCGAAATAGACCCGTTTCAATGCGTCCAGATTTGTAGTGATCCATGCTTTAGTTTAGTGTCTGAACACGAAAGAATGATGTAATTCACATATTATAACTGTTCTCTATGGTTAAATAAGCGTTTTCCTTAAGGTGGCCATTAGACTGCCCCAAATTTGTATGGGAAATTTAAAACCTGTGAAATTTTGTACGCTGCAGTCTAAAATTGATCCTGGGCCTAGTACAAGATCTCATGCCAAATTTGGGCCAGATCGGACCACGGGAAGGGGTCGCTCAACGAGCTTGAAGTTTGTATGGGATTTTGAGACATTTTGTTCGAGAGGAACATGAAAAACCAGTTTTTCGTCAATAACTTTTGTCACCTTCGACCGATTTCTTTCAAAAACGGGTTTTCTTGAAGCTTAAATTATGACAAATATTTCATCAGAAGGTTGCATTTCAATTAAGGTTAAGATAAAAAAGTTATTAGGCTTCAAAAATTGGCTAACTTTTTTAAGGGCGACATTCATCACTGTTTTAATGAGACTACTAAATGTCCGACCAGGACACTCAATGTGAAATGCATGCCGTTTCGTCAAATAAAGACCGACTTTAACCATTGTTGTTGCACTCGATTGTAATTTTTAATGTTTTTCTAGTATTTGAGTTTGGATGATATTCACTTGATAGTTCGGAAAGAAATAAGGGCGGAAAAATGTTTGACAAATTAAAAAATATTGCATAACCACAGGGGCTTAGGAGCATGACTGGACGATTTGTGATGCCAATAAAACAGCTTTTCATCAAAAGCTTTGGTACCCGCCGGCCGATTTCTTTCAAATTATGAAAAATATTTCATCTGAAGACTGCATTTCGATAAGAGTCAAGATAATAAAAAGTTATTAGGCTTCAAAAATGGGCTAAACTTTTTACGGTCGTATTCATTACGTATTATTACAGCGACCAAAGTTATCCATGAAAAACTGGTTTTTCAAGTTTCTTCCGAGCAAAATGTCTCAAAATTCCATACAAACTTCTGGCTCGTTGAGCGACCCCTTCCCGTGATCCGATCTGGCCCAAATTTGGCATGAGATCTTGTACTAGGACTTTCACAGGTTTTGAATTTCCCATACACATTTGAGGCAGTCTTTTGTACATATTTCCGCCTTTGGGCGGGGTTTATGTTTCATCTTTTCTACCTAACTCAGGATCATTTCAAAATTTCTATTCAAAATGGTTGTTACTCTCAGACCCAACCGCCAAACATTTTTTTTAGATCGAAAAACACATGGACCAACGCTTTATGATGCCAATAAATTGATAATTTTTCGAAAAAAGGTCCTTTTACATTTTTCTCACGTTTTTATTATATTAGCTGTAGCTTCCTTTTGATAGAGAATGAAGGTGAATCTTTTTATTGGCATCACAAATCGTCCAGTCATGTTCCTAAGCCCCTGTGGTTATGCAATTTTTTTTTTAAATTGTCAAGCATTTTTCCGCCCTTACTTCTTTCCGAACTATCAAGTGAATATCGTCCAAACTCAAGTATTAGAGAAACAATAAAAATTGCAATCGAACGCAACAACAATGGTTAAAATCGGTCATCATTCGACGAAACGGTATGCATTTCACATTGAGTGTCCTGGTCGGACATTTAGTCGCCTCATTAAAACAGTGATGAATTTCACCCTTAAAAAAGTTAGCCAATTTTTGAAGCCTTATAACTTTTTTATCTTAACTTTAATTGGAATGCAACCTTCTGATGAAATATTTGTCATAATTTAAGCGTCAAGAAAACCCGTTTTTGAAAGAAATCGGTCGAAGGAGACAAAAGTTATTGACTAAAAACTGGTTTTTCATGTTCCTCTCGAACAAAATGTCTCAAAATCCCATACAAACTTCAGGCTCGTTGAGCGACCCCTTCCCGTGGTCCGATCCGGCCCAAATTTGGCATGAGATCTTGTACTAGGCCCAGGATCAATTTTAGCCTGCAGCGTATAACTTTTTCAAAAGTCGGGTCATTACCTGAAATTCGATGTGTCAACTCATCAATTTATTTTACTTAACGTAAAAATTATGCATGCTACACAAATAACACACGACGTCAAACAGGACACAGGCTTCAAAAGTTTGAAAACAAATCAAAATTTCATGAAAATATAGCCACAGAGTTGTAAACCTAAAAAAAAAAACTCTCTTAAAAAAAAAAGCTCTTAGATTGTCTGCAAGCTCCACAACAAGAATGTCAAGCCTAGCTAACACCGATTTCTATTGAGCCATTTGTCGGAAGCCAATCACGCGTCACGCGGAGGAATTTGTCAATAGTCAATTCTTCTTCGCAACGCATAAAGCCTTCGCAAACAGTCATGAAATTTGGAACAAAAAATCAATTTTGTCATATTCAAATATCAACATTTTTGGACGTGCTTTCTTCCGTAAAATACACAACATACACACACACACATTCCACTCCAGTGCCATGTGATGGAACATCACGCGTACAAACGTGCCAGAGATTTATTGTAGCTTCGGCAGGCAACAAGCCCCGAAAAAAAAGATACGTGATCCCGTGTGCTCCGATGCTTGTAGTATACAGGATGTTTTTCTTGCCCCCGGATTCGAGCCGAGCTCAGTCGCCGCAGATCCTTCAGGCTATCTACATGGATAGGTTGGTCTTGGAAGCAACATACAGCATCACTATCTCATCCGCATCTCATGCCGCCCGGTTTTGCGGAGGTGTGGAAAATGTGGTTATAGCCGATGATCGTTATGTTGGGGTGGCCTTTTTCTTGCTCCGATGAGCATTGCCTAACGCGTTGTTCGCTTTCCATCTCCATCATCATCATTCTCTCGTCCCGCGTCCGTGCGTCGTGCGTGCGTTGCCAATGCTGGCTGCTGGCTGACGGATGTTAGTTCAAGCGCTTCTAGCTCGACCCAAACCCTAGGCCATGTGGCATTTTCTGTTGCTGGTGCTGGCTGGCTGTGAGCGAAACGAAACGTTTCTTTCTTCCCATCGCATTGACGACGGATGGCCAGAAAACTGTTGAAGGTGCCCTGGCTTAACTAGAGGGACCCCCGCAAAGGCAGAAACGCAAAAGCACTCTTTGGAGCCTCAAATGGGATCGTTTTGGATGAGGCACGAACAAAAGTAAATGTGATATGCTTCGCTGACTGATGGAAATAGTTTCCGAGAAGTCGTTTCAGGCGGAAAAGATAGCGTATCGCAAAAAAAAACACACACGCACAGACAACGGTTATTTAGGTAAATTTGAAATATGCGCATAATTTACGACTTAATTTTTCATAAACCTCTGCATGGTAAATTGCCCGATTTAGAACCCAAATCTTTGTGTCGAATATATTTAAATATTTACTTATTGACAAAACGCGAAATAGCGATTTTACCGGTATAGACAACAGCTGTTGATTTAAGATTTAGGAGTTTGAATAAAAAGTAAATAAGTAAAAATCCATTCAAAAAACTACCGCCAACTGGGGCATCATGCGATACTTTTCAACTTCAAGGGCTTCTATCAATTTATTGTCCACAGATAATCATACCGCTTGTACATAAAAAGTTTTAAGGTTGATGAGACATCAAACTGACGCAGTCGGAGTAAATATTGGTTTCACCAGTTATTTTAAATTTACGAAAACATGCGATTTTCTCCATCTTAAGAAAAAGGGGTAAGTTGCAACAAACTTGGATTTTAATGAAAAATCAAATGAAATCGTTTGCAAATTAATAGTTTTTATATATATTTTGTGTTGTCATACCACACAAACCACCAATTGCAGTAATTTTTGGTTTTGTTCTAATTAAATTTTACATTTTTTCTTTCAAAAATGCATTTAAAGAAAAAGCATGAAGATGCTGCATACATTTAGGGGTAAAACATTTTACAAAAAATTCTTCTAGCTGAAATCATAAAAATTAATGTTTGTATAGATAAAATTTTGAAACTAACAAACGCGCGATGCTAAACAATGATATTCCAGCATATGGAAACGAGATTTAAAAGGTCAATCTTTGATTTGCATTTTGTTGCATTTTAGCCCAGGCTGGTAACTGAATTATAAAAATATTTATTTAAAGAAAAGGTAATTGTATGAAAAATATTTTAACACCAACAGTGTTGGTATTATGTGTATAGCACCAAACCGAATAGCGACAGTAGGACTAGCGACGCTTTTTTACTAGCGAGATTCTTTTTTCAGTCCAGTAGGCGATTTCAATGTAGTACTCGAACATTGTTTATGTTATTTACTGTACATTTTCTTTAGGCCATCAATCGCCTGCTCCAAGTATCCTTGGAAACTTGCGGTGCGTCGTTATTATTTTCAACGTCGCGACGTATGCGACGTGTCGCTAGTAGGCAGAGCTGCTATGATTATTAGCGCTCATATTTTGGATTTTTCCTGCATGCATAATATATTATACCGTCTCTGTGACAGTACTGCGGTAGAATAATGAAAAAAAAGTGTCGATATACCGACTCATGGGGGGGGGGGGGGGTTTGGTGACTGATTTTTACCTAATATTTTTTGCCCAACAATTAATGAAATTAAAAACAAAATTAAAATTGACAATATTTTTAACTCTATGATAATTAATTCTGAAGTACTTTGACATAACAAGCATTCGTATTGAATCGAAACATTAGAATATTTGTCCTAAACCTAAAAGGTGAGCTAAATTCGCTTTCATCGATGGTTGAAATCTTTGAACTTGATTTGGAGTAGAAATGTACCGAATATTCGGTTGGTCGAATATTCGGCGCCGAATACCGCCAAAAAACCGTTAAGCCGAATATTCGGCTCACCGAATAGTTGAGCAAGGTATTCGGCCGAATAGACCGAAAGGCCGTTTTTAAATTTTTAACAAAAACAGACTTCTCAAATTTTTCAACTGATGTTGGGTAATTTATTCAATATCCTAAAATAATGTTGAAAAACCTTCAATATGATAAAGAACTTATGGTTTCAGTTCAACATTTAAGATGCATCTTTGTATTTTTCACTGTAGATAGGTTAATACTTTGATTACCGTTTATTTCAAATGTTCTTGATATATCCAGGTTTGTCCATAAACCAAATAAAGAATTTGAGAAAAGTTAATTCTGACCGGGATGGCCACACATTTTCTTTTAAATTTTTCGGATTTTATCCGGGTTTGTTAAGATTTTTTTCTGAATAAAATAAAAAATAAAAATATCTTATTATTTTTTAAAATTTTCTGTTACTAAACGATTTTTTGAAGTAAATTTATTCGTTAGTTACGATTTGAACACTGCTGTTGTAATTCGATGAAAACTTTATATTTCAAGTAATTTTATTTCTTTTTTCTCTTGTATGTTTAAGAAAAATGCATAGTTTTTGTTCAGATTTTCCCTTTTTCTACAAGTTTTTAAAAAATCTTTTAGACCCGGCCGTGTAGATACGTGTCGTAGAAAGTGTTGTAGATATGCTTAATGTTAAAGATTATCGTTCTTTTTGGCAACTATTTTGATGACATCTAGCAAAAATAAGACATTCATCTAATTCGATATAGAAAAAACGCAATTTCAATTAAATTAACACTTGTTTTGAAATGATTTGTCCTAGATTTCACTGGAATCCAATCGCTTTGGAGATAAACGTCCTAGAAGCTACATACAAGTTATCTGATGTCCTTTCAGCTCATAGTGACATTTTGAAAATCAAAGAGACCTCTACTTAAAAAAGTTCTGATACATCTGGTTGGAAATAATCGACTTAAAACCATGAGGGACATTAAGATGGCAGAAACTGATGATTTCTATTAGAAATAGCAGTAGAAATAGAAGTATTTCTAATGAAAACTCAACAGAATATTCAACCGAATATTCGGCCGAATATTCGGCCGAATATTCGTTTGGCCGAATAGTTGAAAAGGTCAATATTCGGTATTCGGCCGTTCGCCGAATACCACTATTTGGTACATCTCTAATTTGGAGTTTGATAGATCAAATTTAGTTGAGCTGAGCATCAAATAAGCTTTTTTAGGGAGTCTTTCAAAACTTATTCTACACTCAAATCAAACAAGCCCAATATTCCAAACAATTTTGCAGATTCAAAGGTTTTAGCCTTTGATAAAAAATGATCTAATTTAAAAAAAAAACTTGAAACTTATTAATGATTTTAGTTTCAAATATGGCTTTTAAAGAACTTCAATACCAACTAATTGTGGACAAAATTTAAAATATCTCGTTTATTTGCTTGCCGCTAGCATGCTCCATTAAAAAGCATACATCAAACGATTTGAATGTAGTAATGAAACCTTATTCTACAAAATTCAACACAACACTTCTCGTAACTGAAATATCTCTATTAAATTATGTTGAATTTGGTTCATTGGTTTTTGAAACATGCCGAATTTTGGTATCCTTAATGTGTTAATGATGTTGACCAATACACTGGAAAAATGTAGAATTTTGTGCAAATTTTTAAGGTGGAGATGTTTCTTTAACAGCAAATATTTTCTAAAAAAAATCATTTTCATTATGAAACTCCTGATTTATTAAAATAAAATAAGGGATTTTTTGGATAAAACAAAACAAAATCCAATTTTACCTTCTATTTGTTATTTCAGCTGAAATGTGTTTACAAACTTATTTTGTTTAAAAAATTTAATATGGAATTTGAATTGACAAGGATCGCGAAGAAATCTGTGACAAGAAACACCTAAATTCAGCATTCTATACCTCAGAAATTAAATTTTACATATTAAGCATTTTTAAGTTACGGATACATTAGCCGTGTTCAATTTTGTCGAATAAGTTTAACACTTAAATTCAGTCCATTCGAGTTATACTTCGCAGTGTAGCACACTGTTGGGAAGCGAAAAAACGAGATATTTTGTCCGCAATGTGTTAAGCTGATTTTTTTTTATTAGGATGGATTTTAACTTCTAAAAGGGTTAAGCTGATGATTTTTTGAATTCCTCAACAATTTATGTTGATCGTAAGTTTATTTAAAAGCTGAACCTTTTTCTAAATTTTGAAACTTCATTCTGAATCTGAATTCTGAACTCAAAATACGCTTTGGTGGTACAAAAAATACGATTTTCGAATCTTATTCCAGATCAGAATTTTATGAGCCAAATTTAAGAGCCCTCTTTCAAGAATCTATTATTTGAAATGTGTAGTTCAATTTTAATCTAAATTCACTATTTAAATTTTATTTGTAATCTGTATTGTGAATCAAAATTAAAACATGAATTTACAAGGATCAGAACCTGATTTATGCATTTTGGAATGCCATTTCAAAGCTTTACATTTTTGAATTTTGTGTAAGAATTAAGTTTAAGAACTTCGAATTTGAATATGAAACAAAATTTCTCTTTTTTCATATTGGGAAAACTATTATCAAAATATTGAAAATGCATCGAAAAACATGATTCAAATTTTATATGAAATGCAAAACCAAATTTAAATCAGGATTTCAAAGCAACTCTTCATTTTTTATTTCTTATGATTATTCGAATTGAAAATCAAGAATCCGGAACTGAATACAGAATCCGAAATACGAAAATAGGAATACAATTTTGGTTATGGGAATTATGGGATTAGAACCTCCGAAATGGGTTAAATTTAATTCAAAATTTATTATTCAGACCTGAATTTTTATTAACAAGTGAGAAAATTTTGAAAAAGTGTAGCAGAATTTCGGACTTGTGATGGGTTTTTGAGGTTTTGGTATTAGTTTTTAGTCTAGATTGTTATTTTTGATTAACCTTACTATACTATCATAATTTGGTTGTGAACTTAAAATTTTGAAAGTAGAGTAGAATACCTCGCTTGCAGTTTTGGATCCTCATGGGGGGGGGGGGGTTTAACCACCAAATCCCCCCCCCCCCCCCTCCCGTTCCTACGGCCATGCTAGGTATATATATTTAAAAAAAAATTAAATCGTGCTAAACCGGTAATTGAGTCTTTTGCTCTGGCATATGGATTTTCATAAGTCCAGAAGAAAATTTTAAAATAGCATCCGCTGTAGGAACAAGAGGAAAGGACAAATGGCACAATAGCAGTTTTTGAAGCCGAAATTTACAATTTTTTGCTTTTAACTGTTTCTGAAGTATCAGCATACAGATCAAGATTCGTTAAATTATATCATTACTTCAAAAAGCTAACGTTTATCAATTTTTAACAAAAATCCTTCGAAGTTTGTTTAATTTTGTCAAAATTTGTTAATTTTGTATAGGGCCCCTCTCTTATGAACTATTGAAGAGTTTGAAAGTATTCAAATTTTGTCAAATTTCTGTTAATTTTGTATAGGAGCCCCCTCTTTTTGATTTCTAAGAGTTTAGAAAGTAGTATAAAAACCATTCCCAGTCTTGAAAACGGCTGCACACCAAATTTCACGTTGATCGGTTCAGTAGTTTTTAGCTAAATTTCATTTACACTTGCAATATGTTGATATCATTTAATTGAAGTGGTAGAATCGGATGTTGAGCATGCGTCATGGCTGAAATTTTTGTTAAATTTTAGACATAACTAGTTCTTTTGCTAGGGATGCCATATGGCCATTTTTCATGATAATATTTTGTACATATCGTATTTTTATCGGATCAGTATTAAGCTCTTCTTTTTTACTGTTAGATTGTTATTTGAGCGTAGAGGTTTCAATGATAAAAATGAAAAAAGTTATAAGACTAATCTATTTTTTCTTGATATAGGCATTTAACCTGCCTGATATGGGCATTCAAAACCTGTCTCTTATTCCAATATCTTATCTTTTAAAACTTTGCCAAAAGCTCCAATTTGAGATGAATAAGAAAGATAAATTTTGTTTACAGATTCTGTACGCACGAGCAATAAAGTTTAATACATTTTAACAAAACTGACAAAAATGTTGTTTGATTTTTTTTAATCTTTTTGACTTAATGTAACAATCATGCCATGCGTCAAAAGCGTATCACCTTCAAACTGCACTGATCAGATATGTTGAGCTATCAGTCATTTCGTCAATCGACTGTATGTATCGTCAATATGCGCATTTAGAAACACTTTCCGCTCTCTATAGTTGTGTGTGATAGGATGGACTGAATTTTTTGTAAGAATACAGTGTAGTCTACACTGTGTAGATTATTTTAAATTCACTACCCGCCCATGAGAATGCAGAAAAGCAAACGAGGTATTCTATACTCAAAATTTAAAATTCTTTATCAAACTTTGATCATTGAGTAAGGTTATTCATGAGCAACAATCTTGACTCAGATATAATGCGGAAACCACGAAAACTAATCCTCGGTTCTGAATGGGGTTATTTTTAATATTCTTCCTTGTTGATAGAAATTCGTTTATGAACATTAAACTTTAGATGAGATTATGCTCATTCCAGAAGATTTGGTTCCATGTTATTAAAATCTTAATTGCATTTCTGTTTTTATATTTCGCGTTATGTGTTTAGTGTGGGATTCTTGATTTTCGGTTCGTATCATCATTATAAAATAGAAATGAAAAGCTGTTTTGTAATCGCTCAAATTTGGTTTTGCACTTCATTCAATAGTTCATTGTAACTGATAGGCTACGTTTAAGTTAATAAATTACAAATTAAGTTAATAAATTACAAATTCAAAATTGCATACATGGTTTTCTAAACTCATATATGCGTTTTCAATATTAGAAACCATCCTGGATATTGTTTGATTTTCACTCAAAGTTCTTAAACTCAATTATTTAAAATGCCGGTGAGCCGTTGTGTCCTTTTCGAGAAATTCATTCTATTTACGGCTTATGTTTTTCATGTTCTTTTATACTGATATTCCTTCAAAATTTATCAAGACAGAATCATAAGATTTGAGTAGTTACAAATAATTTCTTTTGCAAAATCTTAAGATTTTAAGGCTTCAAAGTGGCGATCCAGAATCAAAACTTAGAATCAGATTCATCATATGTTATTTATTTTATTTCAAATTCGCTAGTCGTATGAAAAGTAGGTAATAATAAATATAATAAATTCAGATTGAAATCCAAAACTTGAGTGTCTTAAACAAATTTAAATTCTTGGCTTGTAATGAAAATGCTAATTTGGAATCTAAATTCAGGATTTTTCTTTTATTTATTCCAGAAATCGAATCGAAATTCCAAAACAAAACTCTGAGTTCAGGTAAAGTTCAGGTGGAGAATTAAGATTTATAATTAATATTCAAAATTTAGATTCAGATTCAGCTTCTAAATGAGTTTCACAATCAAGATAAAATTATCAAGATGACTTTTCTTTGGGCAATTTGTATTGCATGAAATCGCATATTTATAATTTTAATTTCAAAATTTCATATTTTTCAACGAATCATTTTGAATGCATAAAACAAATTTAAAGCAAAATATGGATTTGATTTGTTATTTTTTAATGAAAAAACGTGATTTCAATTGTTTGAAATCATTTACACGGTTGAAACTATGGAATTGATTTTCGGTTACTTAAAATTTGATAATCAAATAGTATAAAAAATTTCATTTTAATTTGTAGCATTGTTTGAGCAAAATATCATAGTAGAACATTGGTCACCAAATTGGATTCAAATAGTTGTGTCACAACGCGCCACTTTCCTTTTTGTTTCTATAAATTTCTCGATTAAAAAGATTGTTATGATGAAACGCAAAAAGTGACGATCTGTTTTATTAATGTGATTTAGTGTTTTGGTGGCATAAGGGTTTGACTTGGATCTCTATAAGTTTTATAGAACCAGCAATTTTTTTTTATAAATTAATAGACATTAAAAGATAAATAACATAACGTCACAAATAACCAATGAATAGGCAGTGAGAAAAAAAACCGATTAATATGGTTTCAAATAGCTGTGACGAATTATCAATGTAACATTTCTTACGTAAGATTTTTGGAAGCCCCCCTACCCCCCTGGTAAAAGATCGTAAGCAAATGTGAACCCCCCCCCCCCTCCCCCCCTTCCTATGTGCTTACTTAATTAGTGAACGGTCCCAAAAATGTTTCAAAAATTTAGACATATAGGTTAAAGTACGAAAGCTATTACTTGAACAAGTTCAAAACGTGTTTATTGCTCTAAAAGCATTCCGTTTTGTGATTTTCACTACAGTTTGTTGACTTAAATTACCTTAGGGCTTATACTTCACTGAAGATTCAATCTTACTTCTTCGGTAAAATTAAAGGATGAATTTATATTTATAGTATTTTCTTATCACGAAGCAATCTAAGCTTCTCTAAATTTTCCAGCGAAAACATAATCTAGGTTCTAGAGTGGAACAAAGTGAAAAAACATTTGAAACACTGCCTAATATCAGGCGATTTCAAAGAATGTTTTGTTAACTTTGTTGGAAACAAAATAAATTATGCTTTAATCCGGAGGATGACCATATCAACCCTTTGTAATGTAGGTAGCTCGAATTCAATCCCATCTATCACGAGATTGATCCGAAAATAATTACTATAAGTCCGTATACAAATCCAATTCAGTTAAGCGAATTACGTGCGTGGTTTTCGGCCATAAGTAAAATTATACTGTCCGTAAATTTAATTGGATAATAGTTAGCCGGCCAGGCAGTTGTAGCACCAAAACAAAAACCACTCCACAATTTCCGCATTTGTCTCTCTCGATAAATAAATGCTTTAGTGCTGGAATCGACTAATCTACACCAATCCGTTTTTCGTTTACTCCGACGATGGTTTAGTTCAGACTTTGTATGCCTAGATCCAAACCGACGAAAATAAGCCCTTTCGCAGTGCTGATCCGATGCAGGCTTTCGAATTATATTCGGCCGGCACACAGGCATCAGGCATAACACGTGTATTGCATTGCAGCATGTTTGTTAGGGCTTCGAACCAAAAACCGACTGCCAACTTAGGACATTCAGAGCTGATTTGAGCGTGCCGTATTAAATTGAATTATTTTCTGAAAATTAAATCCTGTTGCATATTTTATTTGCTCAGCTCATTGAGCGGTCGTCGGTCCACGTGCAGTTGCTTTGTAGGGATTTATCTGGCAACGTGTTTACGCAAGCACAGCTCGCACGAGAAGTTTCAATTGTGTAATCCTAAGAGCAATTTAGTCGAGTTTACAAACCAATCCCAGAGTCCATGACCGGGAATGGTAAGGGCGCTTGCACTCTTATCTCGATCAAATCACATGAATTTCAATTAATATTCTCCAGTAAAATCCAATCTTAAATCTTTTCAACGGTGAAAGAAGGAAAAAACGGTCTATCATTTTATTTTACGACATTACTTGATGAACATTAATCCTAAAATTCACTCGGTCCATGGCAACCGTTCTCCAATTGCTCTTACATCTCACATGTGCAGACCTGTCCGGAAGCAACACCGGTGAGCTACTCGATCTCGAACTACCGAGGGAACTATGCGCTACCAGGCTAGTTCGCTTGCTGGCCGACTGACTGACCGAATGACTCGCTGCACGCTTGTGACGAATGACGCGGTATCGAGTTAATCAATTCACACACCACATTTGCCAGATCACGGTCTAACCCAGCGGTCGGCAACCTTTTGAGACAGAAGAGCCAAAAACTGCAAATTTAGGAAATTTCCATGATTGAAAGAGCCGCACTTAATTTTATCCTTACTGCAAATAGTGGTGATCGCTCAGATACATTACATCCTGATGTGAACTCTGTTTTATTATCCTTTTTCACATCGCCACAGATTTTCGTTGTTTTATTGGCAAACGGAAACGATTTTCTTCCTTCTGAATCAAAACATTTTCAAAACGAGTACAGTTAAGTAACGTTGAAGTTTTGGCGATTTACCATTGTGGCCTGATAAAGTTTATAGTTTTTAACTTTGGTGCAATTCTTTCCAAACACCTATTCCAGATAAAAATTAGACTTTCGATGTGTTTTGTTGGAATATTAAAAAAGAAGCATCGAAAATTTTATATCATAAAAATGCATACTACAAGAGGTATATTAATTTAAAAAAAAAAAACTAAACGATTGTTTGTCACAATTATTATTTTCTTCAAATTCTACAAATAAGCCTGAATCTTTTTTTTTATTATTAGTTGTTAACCCAGGTGGTAAATCCAATTTACGGATTGCATTCCAAGGCGCGGCGAGCTACCGCGTCCCCCCTGTTTGCTACTCTGGGTCCATGGATGCAATTGGACGACTCATGATACAATGCTAAGGAACACTGTACCCCCTACGCCATAAAGTCCACCTGGGGCCATTGACCTTTGTTCCCACCTCGAACTGTTTGACAAACTTTACTTCAATAGTGGGAGGTCAATTCGCACTAGTGCGCTCCAAGGCAATACTCGTTTCCGAATCCTCTACTAGCAATGCCTCATTCTAACACAACTCGATGATCAATCCCTCCTCTGACGAGTTAGGATCCGACATCTCATCGTGTGAATGAGGTCCCCACACAGCGCAACTACTAACTTTGTGAATCCAGTCCAAGATCCAGAAACACAAAGCGAGTTGTCGACGACACTTTCTCTGTTCAAACACGCGGGTAGGAGGGGTAAGCCCCCTAAGCCACGTGTAGGACTCAGACTCCTCCGAACTCACAAATAGTGTTGACTTAAGTCACCACTCAGCGCAACTACCCGATCTTCAAGTCGAGCGCATGACCACCCGAAGCGCAGATCGAGCTATAGAACGCCCTCATCAGGTCACACTCGCGGTTCGGACGCAACGATTCCCGAAACGCGTGTCGAACCCTGACACCTCCGGCAGAATGTGCCTCTCGGACACTGACGTGTAAACACGTCCCTAAGTGATCGGCCCACCATATTGGCCACCACTTTGCGCATCTACTCATTTTGCGAATCGGGTCTATAATCACCGAAGCGCAAAACGAGTTGGCGATCGCTCTCCCTCCGGTCACGTCAGCATATCAGGGCCATGACCCCCCGAAAGCGTGTTGGACCATCACGCACAAACCCAAGTACTGGTACCTAAGTACCCAGGTGAACCACTTCTTCCGTGCGGGTTTGGCAGACCCGTCGACAGCCTCTAGTGGATTTGGTGTAGTTCTCTTGGCCGTACATCTGCAATACGCCGGACTTGCAGACACGTTTCCACTCTGCACCACGGGGAGGTGGAACTACGTCGCAGAGCAAGCGTGAATCTTATTTGGTTTTAAACGTCCGTTAAAAGCCATTGAGGTTCATTTGTGTGTTATACGCATAAAACTATCATTTAAAATAAATAAAGTTTCCAGGCCTTAGAATAAATAAACCAACAAATTTTAACTCTTAAATGCTCATTTTACGAATTGAAGAAAAAATTGTTAAAATTTTACAAAATGTAACGATTGATTGCGAGATGTCGTCTGATAATACGGTTATAAAATTTCTTTTAATTTTTTTTATATTACAGCATTCCTATTCTCTAGTTCTTTTTTAGATTTCTGGTAAAACAGGTAAACAGGGAAAAGAATTACATTTTTCGATAACGAAAATTTAAATTTAAATTCTTAATTCTGTTCGAAATCGTAACCCTATCAAGTTGTTTTTTCTCCATACTAATAAAATCTTAAAAATAACGTCTAAACCTCTGAGTCTCAAATATATCATGAATTCAGATTGATCCTTCTGTCAAAGTTTCTATGAATTCTAATTCATATTTTAAATTTTTATACAATTAATGATTTGTAATTTAATCTATTTGATTTTTTTTTCAAATATTTTAATTTGTTGAATGAACTCTCAGTTTCAGGATGTGAATTTTATAGTAGTTTCTTGGCGGTTCTCTGGCCGAAAATGTTAACCGATTTTAATAATATGAGATTCGTTGTGTGAATAATTTATTTTAATTTTTCAAATTTTCAAAAAAAAAAACAATTTCAAATATTTCGAACAGTCAAAACAATATTTTTAAAATACCGTAAACTGGGGGAACTTTGATCACTTTTTTCATTTATTTTTGAATATTTTGCAAGGGGTTGCTTTTTCGTAATACCTAAAAGCTTTAAAACCCTTACTGAGGCGAGGAGTTTTAAACATGATCATGGATTGCAGTAAATTCAAACGACATTTGTGGTCATAATTAAATGTTTGTTTCAAAACCAGATTTCGAGTTTCGGGGTAGCTTTGATCACTATGGTTTTAACGTATCTCAACATCTTCAAATTTATTGTTTTGATGCCATTAAGCACAGAAGGCTCGAAACATCGATAACAGTAATTTTTTGTTTGGACTCAATTGAAATTTTTCAACGTTTTCTTTCAAAAACAAATATACTCGAGAGATGGACAATGTTGCTGCATACATTTATTGGCCAAAATTACAAACATTTCTCAATATTTTTTGGCCACGAAAACAAATAAAATTTTACCTTCATGCAATTCCCTAAGTCCTCGTACTGTTCCCACGTTCTTTTTTTCTTCAAACTTTACCATTTTATCGGGTTTTAGCCATTTTTCATATACAGGCTTTTTCATGGAAAATGACCGTTTATTGTATATCCAAAAATTATCATAAAATGACCATAAAAATAACACTTAAACTTAACCTAAACCAAAAAAAAAGTTGAACTTTCACATTAAACAACCCATTTGCTCCTAAATGCTTAAATTTAATCAGGAGAAATGTTTGTTTGTGAGCCTTCAAAAAACCAAATATTTTAAGATTTTAAAATTATATTTTAAGTATTATAAAAAATCTCCTAATAAAAACCAAATTTAGCTTATTTGTAACTCAATTTACAGGCTTTCAAACGTTGTAAACAGTTTACAGATATTTTAACTTTTTAGATAATCATGATTATATGCAAAAATTTCATGCTGATCAAAGTTACCCCTGAGATCAAAGTTCCCCCAGTTTACGGTACTTTTAATTCTTGACAGATTTGCTTATTTCAGTGTACCTTCGATTTTTGAAATCGTCAAGAATAGATTCATCTGATGATGTAGAATTATGCTGGGGTCCAATGAAAGTTTTGATAGCTATCTCGGTTCTTCCGTTACAATAATAAATCTTACATAATAATAGACATCTAACTTAGGCTTTGCTTCGCTGTATTTAATTTTTTATCGAACCGATTTTTTAAGCTCAAAGTTTTATTTTTTGACGTTATTTTGATCATCACTTCATAGAACAAACCAAAACCAAAATTCTGACAAAGACTCAGAAATCAAAATCAACTTTTAAAACAGTCATGAAATTTTTAAAATAATTGCAGAAACATGATAAAGGGATTAAGTTTAGAATAAAAAAAGGATTACAAATTGTGAGAAGATATATTTAAGTTTATGGAATAAAATGCTTCTTTACCAAATCAAGTTGCTCCTTCGAATGAATACCTAAATTTATTCATATTATGTATATATTAAATTCTCAAATTAGATCCAGCACTCAGTTCCCGGTTTACAAAAATATTTTTTAACAAACTTGAAAATTTTGTTCACTTGAACTCATGTTCAAAATTGGAACGAAGAACTTGAATTTTTGAAAATTTGTGAACTTCTTTCATGGATTTGAAAAGGCACATTGCGAGAAGAAGTTCAATATTTGAAAAAGTTAAAAACAATAAGTTTTAAGAAAGAAATTTTAATACACATAACAATTTTATCAGTATTCAAGGCATTATTTAAATTTATCACCTGATATTCAATTTCATAATCGATTGAAAATGCTCGGCTTTGATTCGATTAAATCAGAACAACAAAGAAAACAAATTCAACAGAAAACTTCCTACTGATAAGATGCGGTTAATTTATTTTATAGTTGTTTTTTTTGGTTTCTTTTTTAATCTTGGGAAATATAACCTGAACTGAAGAAAAACTTATGTTGCGTTCGTTTACTCTAGAAAATTTCGAGAATTTTCAAAATGTTTACACATTCAGCTAAAGAGCCACAAATATACATCCAAAGAGCCGCATGCGGCTCGCGAGCCGCAGGTTGCCGACCTATGGTCTAACCACCTCGCTCGTTGCGCCCCTGATCGTCTCGTTTCTACCGTATTCGTAGCGAACACTTGTTTTGCAGGACAGTCGCCCGACATTCTCGCAACATGTCCTGCCCAGCGTATCCGGCCAGCCTTCACCACCGGATACTGGGCTCATCGTAGAGTCGGCGAACTCCACACACAGTTCTCCGCTCTCCTGCACGCCGCAAAAGATGGCTCTTAACACTCGTCGCTCGAGTACTCCGAGTATGCAGGTTCTCCTCGAGCAATATCCATGTCTCGTGCCCCTAGGCGACAACCAGTCTAATGACCGTTGTTGGGGTGCTGGGGTACCTTGGGTGGAATGTATGTTCCTTGGGGGATTCTGGGTGGCAAATTGGTAGGGCAGGTAAGTAGTCGATCCGTACGGGGCGTGTTTTATCGGTGCCAATTTCGCAATGAAAATCCGTGGGTTTAACAATCACACAATTTATTGATCACAACTCTATTTGGTTTTGACACTGTTTATTCATAACACATTACTTAGGGAAAATCAACGCTGAATTTTAACATTTATTACTACAATTTTACAGACTACATCTAACGATCATCTATTCAAATGGCGAATCTACTTATAACTCAAGAACTGGATACAGTACAAAAATGGTGTTGATGGTAAGGGACAAAATAGTACAATTTGATGCATTTTCGTTTTCTATCGCATCAGACAGGTGCAGCGATCAGCTGCTAATTAGAGATGTTGACAGTTCCCAGATGAATCTCCCTTAATCGTTCGTCTTCCTCACAAATTGACTCAGTGTTGTAAGAAGGGTCTTCGATACGCTCTCTAGCAGGCTTCCGAAAAGTACAGCTTTGCTATGACAGCCTTTTTCTTGCCAAACAAACTGTCTCGGTTTTCCTTACCACTCGGTTCGCTGCTGTACCGTCGGTAAAGAATCGAAACGCTTCGGCTACATCGCACACGTGCGAGAACCCAGGCTGTATCTGAACAATCGGCTCAAAGCATGCGTTACCGAAAATGTTGTGCTTTAAGCTGTAGCGAACCCAACCGACAGTTCGGTTTCCATCCCTTCATGCCTCCTGTTTCGAAAATAATTTCACCTAACTGTCGGCTGCAAGGCGTGACAGTTTTGGGCAGGACTGTCACGGGTGACTGTCGCACAGTGCGGTGATCCCATAGAGCCGATGGACAAAAGTCGTAAACAGTTTTAATTCTATAAAATATTTGTTTAAATGTTCAATTATTGAAAATACGTCAGAAAAACTGTGTTTTGAAGGTTTTGTCTCAATTTTTATTTTTTAAGCCTTAAAATCTATGACTCAAAAACCAATATTTTGAAGATTTTCAATCTCTCTTATAAAAGATCCATTGGATCTGTCAAATATTTGCTTTCATGAACGATTAAGTTTGGTACTGATAATGATTCACATAGAACATAACTGAATACAACAATTTCCTTTTCAAGCGAATATGGTATTCACGGGAACCTGGCCCATGTATGCTTTATCTTAGGTCAAAACATTTCAAAATTCAAACCACAAAGCTTCTTATAATTTTTCAATGAGATTTCAAAGCCACAACCATATCAAAAATCCATTTTTATTCAAAATATTTTTTTTAAATATAATACTGATAAGTTCAAGAAGAAAAATTTACTTGATTTTGGTTTTCGTTTTACCACAGCGGTTCTTTTTCGAAAAAAATGCATTCCTGAGGTGTAAAAATGACCCTCCGTAAACTGCTCATATCTTTGTTAGCGCAAAAAAACGCAATTCAGCAAGCATAGTGGGTGTTCAGGATGAAATTCCCTAGCATTTGAGTGTAAAATGATAGTGACGTCTTGTGACGCGAATTTGTTCTGTCTAGCTGAAGTTGAGCAATTTTTGTTGATGAAATTTACAAAAATAATGGTAGATTCAGAGGTAGCTGTAAAGACCAAAAACGAATTTTTCTCACTCAAAAAACACAATACGACATGCGTTGAGTTTAAATCTTTAACTTGTAGAACGAAGAATTTGAATTTGCTGCGAAACTTGTCAACGGTAAACAAAAGTTTCAAAAAAAAGTGTATGTTTTCGTAAAAAGAATTTGTTTCTTGCCTTCTTAATGCATCGACTTTGAACCAATGCTGCGCTTGTAGGGAGCAAAATTATGTCAAAAGCATGTCCGTTCATGAAACTCCAACCTCTTTCCAATCGATTGGTAAAGTTGACTTTAATGTTTGATAAACTAAAATTTTTGACTTTTGTCCACTGGTCACCGCACTGTGTGTCGTGCCCATACCGTACCCATGCCCGATCGTATGTGCTGCTGCTCGGTTGGAATAGATCGAACGAGCCATCTATTTGCACCGAGCAACAGCATACGATCGGCGCGTAACGCGATGTGTGGTTCCGGTGCAGGTTAAGCGAAAAGGGAAGGGGAGGGTGATTGGGGTGATCACCACCCGCAGTAGCTTCAAGCAAAAGGAAAATTCATACGTTCGTTCGAAATTAACTCGGCCCGAGCGAATCTCGGCTACAGTCGGACGGAGTAAGTAGTACTGTCACATGCGAAATTCAACGCATTGAAAACTGTCACGAAGTTATTCCCAAAACTGTCACGAAGCTTAAAAATCTTTCATACCCACGAACAAACTCTCGCATGAGGTAAAACAAGGCGTCGCTGTGCATCGCACGACCGCTCCTTTTAAAACTGTCGGGGAAGAAATATTCGGGAAGCTTTCATCGAGGTGCATGTGCGACGTTCGCAAGAATACTGTCGTTCGCCAGAACTTTTCGGAAGCCTGCTCTCTAGTAACCCAACATCCTCGCCCATCCTGAAACCGCTTGCGTTTCTGAAAATAAAAGAGCAATCTCACGAACACAAGGGGGTGGTCTGATCTGGCCGGTTTTCTTAGGAACGTGGGTCATCTTCTTGTGGTTGAAACGCTTCTGGTACTATGCAGAGTTTCTCAATTGGGCGCGTGCGGCATTTAGGCAGTGATCGGCTCAGTAGTTCTCATAGTCCAATTTGTCGCCCTTCTTGTAGATGGGGAATGTTACGCTCCCTTCCACTCCTCCGGTAGCTGTTCTGTGTCCTAGATTGGGACAATCAGTTGGGACAATCGTTGATATTGGCTCTTCTACGTCGATGACTACGCCGGCGATGTACCTTCCCCCACTCCAACTGGCCTGCTGTGTTTAGGAATGTGTGATCAAAAGTCGATCACGCTTCCTATGCAGAGTAGCCTGTTGTACGGCAAAGACGTACGACCACACTTTCATGCTTTTGAATACAAAAATGCCCTATACTTACAATTTTCAACACCTATCCAAAATTTTATCCTACGAAGCTGATCTGATGCTTGCCTATCCGCCTGTTCTTTATTCCTTTACTAAATTCTTAAGTTTTAACTGTTTTCTGAGAAAAATCCATTTCCCTCCAACCGATGAAACGATTTGTCATCACTTCCATTTAAAGGTTCAGATGACAACGATAAATTATAGTTAAAATAGTTTATTTCAGGAAATCACTATTTTCCCAGCTTTGTACGTGGAACTTTTATTGAAATTCATTGATAAAAGGAATCAAACTTCCTTTTTTCTTGGAGTGATGGTTTACCAAGTAGAACAGACGTACAAGCTCGAACAAAAAATCTTCAAAAAAGTGTGTAAAATTTCAAATGCTGACATCCAGAAAATACGTTGATAATTGACTTGAAACAGTGCCATCTATATGAACTAAGACGGGTTCAATTTATTGCTAGATAAATGCAATAGGAGTTACTTTAGACTAGACAGAATTTCACTTCCATTTTTTTGTACGGTTTATACTTATTGCCTTTTTTTCGATGACCCAGACAACCAGAAATCGTAAAGCAGTGTTCGTTTTCGATTGCATATGCATCCAGTTTAAATTGGAATTGTATAAAAATCATGTTGTAGCTAAACCAAGTTATATTTAATCGTTTATGGTTTGTATAGTTAATTATATACGATAACATTTTGTTAATCGTATAGAAAGATCAATAAAGTTGTTTTGAATCGCAGTAGAATTGTGTAAAGCTCAATATTATATCCCACTGTACAATTACGCAATCTTTCATGCTTGCGATCTACGATGACATATTATTTCCATGCAAGGTTGTACAGAAATTGTGAGAAAATTGTATAGCGGAATTTAAACAATCAATTCATACATGTCATTCAAAGTCGCTTATTGAGATAAACTTAATCGGTAATTAATTGTTAATAATGCAATTCCTAGGCTTGCTAATATCGTAATCATCTTATAACAACAATTGCAAAAATTGGAAATCCTTGACAAATTTTGTTTCAAACATGAAGGCAGTTTTAATAAGGAAAAAAATAATAAAAATGAAAAAAGTGGCACATACAGTCGGCGTTTGCAAAAACACAGCCGACGCTTAAAAAAATCCGGTTCGGTGATAAACGATTCCAGATAACCAGAAATCGTGAAGTAGTGTTCATCCAGTTTAGATTGGAATTGTATAAACATCATGTTGTAGCTAAAACAAGTTAGATTTAATCGTTTATGGTTTGTATAGTTATTTATACACGGTAATACTTTGTTAATCGTATAGAAAGATCACTAAAGTTGTTTTGAATTGCAGTAGAATTGAGTAAAGCTCAATATTATATCCCACTGTACAATTACGCAATCTTTCATGCTTGCGATCTATGATGACATATTATTTCCATGAAAGGTCGTACAGTAATTGTGAAAACCTCGTATAATAGAATTTAAACAATCTGCAGATTGTCAAATTGTTTAACAGTACAGTAAAGCTAGCTAACATCGCACAGCGCTGAATACATTTATAGATTGTTATAGAATCGTCTATGACATAGGTCAAAGTTGCATTTCAAAAAACGACATCTATAAATAGATTTGAAGTCCGAAATGATGCAGTCAGTGATATTTTATACGATCAATTGATTTTTAAACGGAACTCTCAACTGTACATGAACAAATTTGCTTGTTTGTATCAACATGAAATGGCGCCGAGGAAGTATCGAAAGACAGGGATCGGAACGTTGTGAGTTCGAGACTGAGGAAAAAGAGACACATAAAGTTGTATATGGTTCAATTTTTTTTCGCAGTAAACATTAAATTCAATTGTATTAATGTTCACGGCGATTCATAGTAAAATCGTTATAAGGGAAAAATATAATTGCTTTGGGATACAGTAACAATAAATTTTATTACATGGCGAAGAAAGTTGTACAAACCTCAGGCTACCTCAAAAGGAAATTGTTATCAAATTGTAGGGCAGGCAATAGAAAGCGCCGATGTGGTCTAGCGGATAGGCTGGCGCGAGTCTGGTATTGGTATGCCAGGCGTACTGGGTTCGATTCCCGGTATGGGCAAGAAAAACTTTTGGGTTCGATTCCCTTAAGTTGCCGACAGGTAAGATGTGTTTCCATTCTATAATTGACTATATAATAGGAATGTTCAATCAGTTGCCAGCTGGTCAGGTATATACACGGATGCCGGAATACCTGTAAGTAAACTAGCCCACCTGATTGATTCGTTCTTCCAAAACATACCTACATCAACACAATACATTCATACATAACAGTTCATACGAAGCCATGGGGTCCGGGTATGACGGCGCGCTGCATTGGAGATTTGTCGAACATAATAATCTAAAGAATGCATGTGAGCACATACTTTGGCAGAAACTGCGGTGAATCCGTGCACCCATGGTGGATTACCAACATACATACATACAAATTGTAGGGCAGGCAATAGAAAGTTGTAAGTTGTACAATCCTAAGATTTTATGCAAAGCAAAGTTGCTATCAAATTGTTGAAAACGCAATACAAAGTTTTATATTTTCAAGGTAAGCAAAATTTGGTCCGTATATTGCCTCCACTTTGGTACGTACAGGCTCATATAGAATATTCTATACAACTTTTTCAGATTGTACAAAAGTGTGTATATCTCAGAAACAACCGAAATATACAGACCAAAATGTTCACTGGGGAGTGACACAACTTCTTTTTTTAAATTTACGTAACGTTCCAGGTTATTTTTCTTCTCCTATCATAAGATGTTCCCCAGAGCAATCCGAAAAAAAATGTTACACTAACCGAAAAAGCCAAAAAGTAAAAACCGTATAAAAAGTATCGGTGTTAAACTTTTCTTCATTCCTTTATTTTTGCACTTCTGAGGCATGCAAAATAACAGTTTTAAAATAAATGTTTGCAATTCTTAAGAGGACGAATCGGCTATATCCAGTCAATTAGGAACGTTCTTTTGATCAGTCTTACCCATCAGAACTGATTCGAGATATCTCAAAGCAGGTAAACTTTCAAGTATAACTTTGCATCCCATTGCGCAAAATTTTGCTTTCTTGCTTGAAGAAAATAGCGAATTACTTTTAAGATATTATTCAATTATGCAAACGGTCGAAAGTGATACGAAACTTTAACAGCAATTTTATTGAAACATGCTAAACAGTTCATACGACCTGTTCAAAACTGATCAAAATTTTGTTTTTTTTTCTCACTTTGTTTTTGATAGTTCTCTTTGGTGTGTTTAGAGACATCTAGTGGCCCATCCAAAAAACAAAAATTGGATCAAAACGATTGTTGGAAATTTAACACAAGTTTCGGGGGCTAGCTTGTACGTCTGTTTTCTGTGGGGGTACTGTCCAAGCCTTGCTTGGAGTTCCTAGTGAACTGCATTGACCTGACCTTCGGTTCCTGATGGGTTGGGGTGATTCCGTAGGGAGTGAATAGCGAGCGATCTTGAAGTTATTTTCTCTGCGGCAGCAATGAACATCTCCGATGATAACATTAAGCACAATTTATTTACAACGAAAGACATTTATTTGGCTTGAAAGATCGCACTACATTTAAACAACTTAATGTGCTACTAATAACATATGGTCGGGATTCGACCAGACCGAACTGAAAGCCACCATCATTTTTTCGAGTCACCTGAGTATAATGGACAAATATTTTCATCTATAGACGAAATCTGCAAAACTTATCAACCCTATTCAATAGTTCCTAACCCATGGAACAAATCCCATTGAATTATTTTAGATGTTTCGTTTGCGCACAAGAATAACAAGAGTTTCAAAATCTGCAGTTTAAAAATTTTCTCATGGCGTTAAGTTCGGTCTGGTCGAAGGCAGGCCATATATTCCAATCAGCTGTTCTGTAGTTTCATGTGAGCTTTGATGATTGAGATCAACGTTGATGACTCTCTGCTTCGTGGATTTTATGCTCAATAGGGCCTTCCAGTATTGAACGTAGTACCTTCCACAACATCCCGGCCCATCCTTAAATCGCTCGACTTCCTGAAAAAAAGATAAAAAGAATCTCGCGAACACAAGGGTGGGGCTACTGATCGATTTGACTTTCCAAGACACTTGCTTGATTGAGAGCTGGTTGATACGCTGTAGGCTAAAGGCAAAGTTTCTCCCGGTCACGTGAATGTTCCTGTAACTGTCTTCAATGTGACGACTCTTACAACTTTATCTGCTCCTGGAAACACTCGCTCCACTCGACCCAACTTCCAAAGACTCGGAGTTACATTATCGTCCTTGATGACCACCAACTGTCCAACCTTGATTTCTATCGGCTATCTCCATCTCTTGAAACGTCCTTGGAGCTGTGTCAAGTACTCAACTCTCTATCAGTCCCAAACAAGTTGAAACCTTTTCTGTAAACCATATATGTGGTTAAACCTATTAATGGGAACCTCGTTATAATCCCTTTCTGGCAACTGTTGGAAAGGCACGTCAATCTGGAAATATCCCGGTGTAAGAGGTTCGAGTTTATCTGGATCATCCGTCACAGCTGTTATTGGTCCAGAGTTTAGACAGTTTTCTACCAGTACCAAAAGCGTAGTCATGTCTTCAAACGAAACAGCGAACTCTCCAAGAACCTAAGTCTTCCGAAGTGAGGTGCTGCTGGTGGGATGAAATGCCATTGAATATGATCTTTAGCACATTGCTTGGAAACGGCTTCTTGGTGTTGCTTACTGCGAAGTAGGTTGATCAATTCTCTCAGATAATTCCGTGCTCCAACGAAGTTTGTTTCATTGTCCGGAAAAATGTCGGGACAATGTCCTCTTGTCCTCTGTCGGAAACGTCGTAAGACTTGGAGAAAGCGTTGTGTGGATAAATACGATACCAACTCCAGATGTACAGCCTTTGAATCCAATGGTTTAATGACTGGATCGTCAGAACTGCCCAAACGGTGCAATAAAGTCCGGATGTATTGGACTGGAAACGCGACGTGTGAAAAACTAGCCACACCTGCCCTTATTTTTAATTTTTGGCTCTTCTATCTTAAAAGGTTGCCCACCGCTGTGCTAGTGGAATAGAAAATGCTCACACAGGAGCCCATTTTACAGGACATCCACATCTGGACCAATCGAGATAATTTCATTGTTACTTTTTTTTCTTTCAGGCCGCTTCACTCACCGTGACCTGCCGGCAGACGCAAACCAGTGGCCATCTCATCAGCATTCGGCCATTCGTCCACCGGGACACGTCGTCCGAGGAGCTCAACACGGTCCTGCTGTACGCTTCGTCGCTCCGAATGTCGGCCAAACTGTTCCGGATGCCCGTGACCGCACACTATCTGTGTTTCTTTATTTTCTGTTGCACCATCGGACTACTTACTTTCGGCATGTGTCTGACTTTGGCTGTTAAGCCTGTATGAATTACTAGATAGTACAATGATTGTATAAAAAAAATTTAGAACCAATCGATACAATCATGTCAATTTGACAATTGTTAATCGAACATTTGAAGAAACAAAAAGGAGACTGATTTATACGTTAGATAACGTAAAATTTATACCTTATTTGTAAGTGTTAAAAATTTGAAAATATTGTGATGTTGATTTATTATTTATTTTGTTGAATACTTTGTTACTTTGTCATTATATAAACACTAACGGAATTTCGGAATGATAAAAATTGTTAATAAAGACTGAATAAGTATAATTTGTTTATTACCTAGACTTTATATGTTCCTAACAAAAAATGTAAAACCAAACACTGAAAATGACTCCATCAATGATTCAACTGTTTTTTTTTTTTTTTTTTCAAATATAATAATTGCCGTCGAGGGATTCAATCCATCAATTCCAGCTTAACAACCAACCTTTCTGTAAGTTTAGCACTATCGCTGTTGAAAACACGATAAAAAAAAGCTTCGAGAACTTTCGAACCCGTCCAATGTGCGGTGCGAAAACGTAACACTAGCTTTCCCTTATTCAAACATTGAATCTCACTTTGTTTTACTCGTATGTGGTGATACGTGTTGTCGGCAGCTCGTCACATAAGATATCCCTTAAAAGCAAATTAACGAGGCAGCTGTGCGGGGAAATTTCTTCCTCCCATCTTCTCATTGGCCCATTCATGCATCGATAATCAGCCACTTTTCGTTGATCTGTTCGATCTGCTTCGTCAGGATCGGATTCCGGACACGTATCTTTACTTCCAGCTTTCCACCCACCGTCCGGCGGCCGTCCATCAGCTAAATGGTGGATGAATGATATGGTAGAAAAAAGTAAGATAAAAAAGAGCCATAGAAACCATGGATGGAGTTGGTTAAGTACGTAAGTGCAAAATTGGTTACCCACGCTCGGGCGGTCGATGTGGTAGAAAACAGTTGGTGGTCAACTGATTCTAAGTTAACGATTGAAGGACCTCAGGCGGATTGAATTGAATAGAAGCTATCAGGTAGTGAGGCATGTAGTTTTCATCAATTTTTTTTGTATTTTCCCATGTCATATTTGGTTCCATTTGTTAGATAAGTTCTTGGTTTATGCAAAACAATCGTATGTGAGCTCCCGTCTTCTCTAACTGTATCCCCTATTGAAGGAGAAAGATGTCTCAAAATGCGAATATCCATTTTACGTATTCAAATGCTTTCCCATGACAAAGTTGTTTCCATTTGCTCGATTAGTTCTCAAATTATGCGAAAAATTGTAGGGAGCCCCCCTTTCTCCTTCCTATCAACCCACTGGAAGGAGGCAGTAGTACCAAATATTCATAGAAACATTCCTTGTGCTCAAATACCCTCCCAAGGCAAATTTCGTTCCATTTGCTGGGTAAGTTCCCGAGTGATGTAAAAAATGTTATGAGAGCACCCACCTACCTTAATATTTTCCGAATTGAAGAACGAAGGGTTTTTAAAATAACATAGAAACATTTCTCGTAAATACCTTCTCACGCCTAAAGCTTTGATTATTTTCCCAGCTATGCTGAAAATTGTAAAGCATCCCCCTTCCCTCCTTCTATCTTCTCACTGGAAGGAGGGAGGGGTACCAAATATTCATAGAACTATTTATCGTACCCAAATACCTTTCCAAGCCAAATTTGGTTTGATCAAGTTATGCAATAAAAAAGGGGTTGAAGGCTCCCCCCCTTCTTCCTGTATCTTCACTGGTCGGAGAGAGGGGTCTGAAATAATCATAGAACAAACTGTACGGTATACAAAACTTCTGCACACACTTAAATATATCGGACAGTCACGAACTATGTCCTTCTGCAGTTTGTCAGCTAGGAACAAGGCAACCACAGCGCTACGTTTCTTGTCAAGATCCATTTTTCCGGATAACACCTGATTACAAAGGTAACACTTACATCCAAAGATAGCTAAGACTTAATGTAAACAAAGCGACAAGGCTACGACGATAATATCTTGACTAGTTGCGGAACTCGTTAAACGATCAATTGCTGACATATGGGACGAATATAGAGTAGTTTCGCTATTAGGTCTAAAGTAAACACAGCACAAGTAGACGAAACGGCATTGATCCTTGATTCGCACAACGATTTGCTCTAAATGATCACATTCAGATACAGCTACAGAGACTGCATCGATGCCATCCCAAGTAACACAGATCAAGCTAACTAGCATGTTTTATTATGGTTTTATTATGGCTTTTTTGTGCAGCTCGTTTTATGATGGTTGCAATGCAAAATGCTTATATTCTTGAATCGGCCATCTGTTTTCAGTTAGTTTTGAAAACGCTCATAAATCTTCCATTAAATATACTGTTTCAGTTATTTAGAAAGCAATGTTCCGAAAATCAATCATTTTCTATCAGCCATTCTTTACTGCATTCAGAGCAAAAAAATCGAAGCAGTCAATTTATCCTCTCCAACCAAATCATATAAGCAATCATGCATGACAACGACGCTGCTGTATTTGATACATTCCTGCAAAACATGATGTGGTAAAGAAGGACGCAGACTATCAGCAACGAACGTCTCGATGGTGACTGCCTTCCATGATGGTTTTCAACCTTCTAGGATCACAACTGATATGTATCAGTTCTGAGAGATGTGTAAAGGTTAAAATACGATTTTTTGTTTTTCGCTTTGCGTAGAAGAAAAAAAATCATTACTAAGTAACCGCAATGAACTATCCAGCATGTGGTACGGCTTTTTTGAACATGTGGTCCTGGTTTTTCTTCAGATTTTTCCTTCTGAAAAACATTCATGATCGTCTATTAATAACGAACATTATCAACAATGATGCGAGGATAGACGTTCGGGAATGATTGAGGGAGTGACGTTCAAAATGTATCACCAAGTATGTCGATCACCGTCGATTAGCCACGTGACGAATAGCAACGGTAGCCTCCGATGGGGCATGGTATATTTTCTTGTATCAAGTTAGTGTTGATTTTCGACATATATTCAATGGGTACTTTTACCACGTGCGTATCACAGCACTCGGAGATATCGGTATTCTAGCTAGAAACCAATCCTGATTGCTTTTCTTGAGCGATTTTCCGAACATTGTTAGAAAGGGTTAGGAATGCTATGTTTAAACTATAATAAAACACAAACTTAGAAGTTTGCTCCAAGCTTTCTTTTGCATGTTCTATAATAGCACTCAGTGCCTGATTATTTATTTATTATTATTAATTCATCGAACAATTGTGTTTAAATGAATAACTTAACGATCACAAAGAATTAAACAATCTTGATTGGTGTAACCGACGAACAAAACGACTTGATGGCTCTCCGAACTGATGTAAGTGCTCAACATCCTGGAATATGCGCATCATTGCGCTGATTGGTTCATTGTAACCGTAGGATGTCCTATGAGTTCGACTCGACAGCAGCGAATGAGATCGTGACATTCTCGACGGAGCCCTAAAGCTGATCATCCTAAGCAGGTTTGGTGATTGTACTTCTCCGTTCAAAATTTTAGCGACAAATGTGGCCTGTTGAGTTTTTCGACGACATTCGAGAGAATCTAGTCCTAAAAGCTGGCACCGATGAGGATAAGGGGGTAGATCTTCGGGATGGTTCCACGGCAGATGACGTAAGGCGGATCTGATAAACCGCTTTTGCACTCGTTCGATTCGTAAGATCCAGCTTAGCTGGTATGGGGCCCATACGATTGAAGCGTGCTCAAGAATAGATCGGACAAGTGCGCAGTACAGTGACTTTAAGCAATACGGATCTGCAAATTCTCGCGCTATTTTCAAGATAAAGCCGAGTTGTTTATTGGCTTTATTGATGACAGCAGTACGTTGATTGTTGAAGGTGAGCTGATCATCCAGGATAACACCAAGATCATTAACTTCGAATACTCTATTTATGTGCTCATTTCCGATGTAGTAGTTATGTAGAACAGGCAATTTTTTCCGGTGAAAAGTTATGACCGAACACTTTGAGACACTAACAGATAATTTGTTACGTCTACACCATTCATCAAAGTTGTCTAACAACGATTGAAGGTATTCACAATCTGCAGCGCATTCTATTGGAACGAATATTTTAAGATCGTCTGCATATGCAATTTTTGTTCCATTATCTAAGCTGGCAATCAAGTCGTTGAAAAACAAAGCAAACAACAAAGGTCCCAAATTGCTGCCTTGAGGGACGCCGGATCGGTTTGTAAACGGAAAAGAGATGCTATCATCAATCTTAATCCTTATGCACCTGTCAGTTAAAAATTACTTCAGCCAATGAATCATATTGTTGTGGACACCGAGCTTAGCAAGCTTTGCAAGTAGAATTCGATGATCAATCGCGTCAAATGCGGCTTTAATGTCGGTATAAACAGCATCAACTTGCTTCTTATTCTCTAGTTGATTCAAACAGAAAGACGTGTATTCTAAAAGGTTCGTACATACCGATCTTCCAGACATAAACCCATGTTGTTCCGATGAAATGTACTGCGAAGAAGCTACTAGTAAGGCTTGGCTAACTACAATTTCGAACAGTTTTGATCCAGCAGACAAGCTTGTTATTCCACGGTATTGTTTCACGTTTCGACGTTCGCCAGTTTTGAAAATCGGAAACATAAACGAAGTTTTCCACAGATCTGGAAATTTCCGTTGTTGGAAGGATCGGTTGAAAATTCGAGCCAAAGGAGATGAAACCGCTTCGATACATCGACAATAAATAACTGAAGGGATTCCGTCAGGTCCTGGGGCAAAGGAGCTTTTAAGTTTTTTAGCAGCAACTTCGACGACTTCTTGATTGACTTCAAAGGTGTTAAAGTCTATGGCATCGATAGGAATATGGCGAATGGCGTCGATACACTCGCGTTCTGAGGAGGTCTTGTCCGAGAAAACTGACCGAAAATACTCAGCAAACAAATTGCAACACGTTTGTGGGGAGTTAGCCTCAGTCTCATGGAAGAACACTGACGAAGGAATTGCGTTGGATTTCCGTTTTGAGTTAACAAACTTCCAAAAACGTCGAGGATTACTGCGCAGACCGGATTGTAAACGCATCACATGAAGTTTGTAGAGAGAGGTATTGAGTCGACGATATACTGTGCTAGCTATTCTAAACTGCGCTTGACAGTCTTCTGTCCGATTCTTGCGAAGTCTACGCAAACAAACATTTCTTTCACGCCTTAGTTGTCGGAGTGTAGGTGTGCTCCAAGCAGGCGATACAGGTGGCTTGAATCTTGGAACATGCATATTCAACCAGTTTCTGATTAAGCTACAAAACGTTTCAGTCATGTTGTCAATCGATGAGGCATCTAAAACTGCATCCCAATCAATGCCTCTCAGATAGTGCGAAAGAAGCGCAAAATTTGTCTTCCGAAAATTTAGAGGTCTTATTCTACCTATCGACTGATTCGTTAAAACTTCTCTGGCGGTTGAAGCAATAGGTAAATCGAAAACAATGGGAGGGTGATGCAAATCAATCGGTACTAAAACATCAGGAGCGCTACTAACATCAATCTTCTCCTCACTCGGGCCGAAAACTAGATCCAATGTTCTCCCAGTGTGATTCCTGACTGCATTAAACTGAGAAAGATTTAATGAGTTGGTGCCATCGATCAAGCAAGCAGCAGCAGCACTAAGAGGTGTCACGTTCAACAGTTCAGCTCCGATGTCGCATTTTTCCCACATCAAACGAGGCTGGTTATAGTCGCCACAAACCAGAACGGATTCATCACGAGAAGCCCTTGCGCACAATTCACGAATAGAGGCCACGTGGGACTCAACAATTTGGGTACAGCAGCTCTTATCAGGTGGGATATAAACAGCACAGAATAAGAATCTTTTTCCATTTATTGTGGCAGCAACACAAACTTGTTCTAGCTCATTACCATTTTCCGTGTCGACAAAACTGCTGGCGTGGCATTGTTTTACTGCGATCAGGACACCTCCAAAGCATTTTTTGACACTGTTTCGAGGACTACGATCACAGCGAAAAACAGCGTATTCATTTCCAAAAATCTGGGCCGAATCGAAGGAGTCAGTCAGACCGGTTTCAGTCAGAATGACGACGTCATAACTGCAATCATTCGTTGCCAGATACAATTCTTCGGTTTTGGTGCGTAAGCCACGGACGTTTTGGTAGTAGCACCATGCTTCATCATTTGAACGGCTCGATGAAACAATTCTAGATGATTGGTCTGGCACACTCTGGGTGGAACTAGAAAGCAGAGATGCGTGACTAGGCGATATGGTCAAAAATGACGAATACTTGCCGTTGCATGGCAATTGGAAGTCTCCCCCTGAGCCACCTGACCGAGAAACGGGACGACTTAATTCAGGAACAGTCGGTCGTTGGTGGCCAGAGTAGAGAACTTCCGAATTGGCATGATTGGTGCGTCCCGGTGTCCAGTTAGATGTCGATGAAACATTACTGCTGGCCGAGATATCGTGAATTGAACGCTGCAGCACTACGTTGATATCAGCATTGGAATGAGTAGCCGGTGCATCGCTAGAAGGCAGAGATGGGTGACTAGACGAAGAGTTCGATAAAAGCAGATACTTGCCATGACATGGCAATTGGAAGCCTCCCCCTGGACCACCAGACCGAAAAACGGGACGTCTTTTTACAGGAACAGACGGTCGTTGGTGGCCAGAGTAGAGAGCTTCCCAATTGGCATAATTGGTGCGTCCCGATGTCCAGTTGAAACATGAAGAAATGGATCCGTTGGTCAGCTCATCGTCTATAGTATGGTCAGCACAAATGGATGGGTTAGGGGGTAGGGCGGGGCAATGAGTCCCGCAAGTCGTCGGCAGATGGGGCACATGGTCATCATTAAAAAGGTCCACGAAATTGACCATTTCGATCATAATTAATGAACTCGCGAAAACTCAAACCATTAGGCCAGGATTCCGGATTTAGCGCCTTTTCTTTGAGTTCAGGATCGAGACCCACTTTAAAAGAAACGAATCTCATGGAACTCACGTCGGTGCCTCTAGGTACTAGTTTAACAACTTGGGCAGAGTCAGTTTCGAGGTTCGCTTTCGCCATCTCCATTACGCTGTTTTCGCTTACTTCTGGCTTTATACGCGAAATGTATAACCAGAATAGCTTCTCGGTTTCGTTCACGCATAGAGGCACCGAAACAACGTCTGCTGAAGATTGCTTTGCGCCCAATTTGCAAGGTTCATTAACAGCAGGATCCGGAGCCCGGAACCGTTTGAGCGCACGACGAAAGTCAGGGCGAGCTGGCGTCAGCACTGGAACAGGCGTGGCAGGTGGCTTAGTGCACATTAATTTTATTTCAGAGCGAAGTTCTGAAATAGCTTCGGTAAGTTGTGCTACTCCTGTCTGCTGAGGAGGTGGTGCAAAAGCAAGGTTTCGAAAATGGGAATTTTCAAAAAGATCAGCGCAATCATCGCACATCCAGTACACATTTTTAGACAGTGATTTTAAGGATCGGGCTGCGGTATTGCTTATGCTGACACAGCTGAGATGGAACTCTTTTCCACAAATGCCACGACAAATCATAAACTCTATTCCGCTGATCGTACCGGAGCAACTTGAGCACGTCTTTGCCATATTAGCCCGGTGGGTATGCAACACACGATTCAACAACAGAGTAGTTATAAAATTTTCCGTAGGATGTCGCTTTAGTTGCAAAAACGAAACAAGTGAGCTTGGAAAGCGCAACACTTTTTTTTATATTCGCAAGATGTCGTTTCTGCCCGTTCAACTCTCCACAGACGGTTGGCGATGAAATCAATGTCACAAAAACTCTGCTCCAAGCGTAAATTTTCGACTCGAGATTCGCACAGTTCACCAGTTCACAGTAGAAAACTAAAATATACTTAAGCCGAACTCGCACAGCGAGATTATAACAGACGCAAAAAAGGAATTTTAGATATCAGATTTCATAAAAAAACGGATGATTCAAAATGATCACAGAAAAATGTTAACAACAAAATAAGCAGTGTTGCCAAGATTAAACCGCCATAAAATTTAGTGACAGTTCTCGATCAAGATGTCAAAACAGGACACGCTCAGATTAGATAGCACATATTTGAATTGGAATTCCCATTTTTACACATTTTTGATAAGTTCTGTGTTTGATTTTGAGTTAAAATAATAAAAAATTATAAAAATCTATGAAAACTTTGAATTACCGGAAGTGGAATGAATAACTCTACAATATGAATATTGAGTGAAAGGGTTCAAATAGGAGGAACAAAATTTGCTGCTTGACGACATCATTAATACAAGATGGCGTCTTCCGCTTTTATTTTCAAAGTTGTAAATAACTGAAAATATCATGAAACCTTCTTAATATTGTTATTAGGTGAAAGTAATAAACGAGTAGAAGTCGAATTTCGTTATCCGTCGCCATCTTAAATTCCAAGATGGCAGCTACCACTCAACTTGAAAATACTGTAAATGACTGAAAATCGCCTCGAACCCTTACAATATGGGTATTAGCACTGATAACTGATGTACAAGCTAAGCCTTGAAACGTGTGTAAAGTTCCAACGACCGTTTTCAATCAATTTTATGTGTTTTGGTTGAGCCACCAGATGTCTCCAAGGACACCAAAGAGAACTGTCAAGAAGAAAGTGAAATGTAAACAAAACAAAATAAAAAACTATTAGTCAGTTATGAATATGTCGAATTACTGTTTGACGAGCTTTGATCAAATTGATGATAAAGATTCGTAACACATTTATGATATACGTAATGAAAATTTTTAGCATTATGCTTTTTTCTAATTGCTTCAAACTAGCATTAAGCACTAGAAACAGATATGATACAAGAAAATGCTCACTCAGAAAAGCCTAGAATCGGTATTGTTTCATGAGATTGTTAATTTTAAACTCAACTGGACAAAATAACTGGTTCGACTAGCTTGCCCGAAGTTCTTAGTCTTTTTTTAGTAAAAAAAAATGAAGGTAAAATGAACCAGGCAAATTTACCTTGTTGTGAATATACTGAAGCCATCCATTCTGCTACGATGTTAATTTATTAATTTTTGAGGTCATATACGATTGTGCTCTTCCAAGAATGAGATACTTTAAAAGTTTGTTCGGCTTGTTTAACTGATAGCATTTGAAATTTTGCACTGGTTTTTGGAATATTAAAATTCAAGCTTGTACATCTGTTTGTTATTTCGGCAGTCTCTGTAGTGAAAAAAATATGATGATGCTATTTTCCTCATCTTAAAATTATTCGTGGTTAATCTAATTGTATAGAAAAATTCTTTGTATTGTATTTAAATTTATTCATTTTTGAATTCAAATACCATTGCGTCCTTTCGAAAAATTGTTTCATTGAAAAGAGTTATCTAGAAACAGTGCCATCTATTGCGCCGTTCAAAAGTTAGAAATCTAGCAATTGATGGCACTGTTTTTCGTCATTTTTTAACGGCTTCTTTAAAATAGAGCACTGGAAATTTTACACAAGTTTCTGAAGATTTTTTGTTCGAGCTTGTACATCTGTTCATCTGTGGTATTAGTTGAAAGAGATGAACCAGTAAAAGTCGAAGTTCGTTATTTGACGCCATCCAAATTCAAGATGGCGGTTTCCGCTTAACTTTAAAATGTTGTATATGACTTTTAATCGTATGAAACCCCAACAATATTAGTATTGGGTAAAAGGGCTAAACGAGTAGTACCTAGTCGGTTTTCTCTTTTCGCTTCACTCTGAAATGCTGTAAGTGACCCAAAATCGCACAAAGCAATCGCAATACAGACCCCGATCGTTTATGGCAACATCCGATAGGGGAAACATCCGATTTTGGCACATGTCCCTGAATCTAACAAATAACAGAAACAACATAACCTTGATAGACATAATACAATGACATAAATAGCAAATATGACAAAAAACAAAAACTATCGACAAAACACGAAAAGTGCTAAATGCATCAAAAACATGATAAAAATGTAGTACTAAATAAAAACAAAGTTGGGAAAAAATCGTTCGATTTTGACATCACAAAATGTTCGAGCGGGTTGCCAAAAACAATCAGGATCTGGTTCTTATAGTTTATCCCTTACAATGAATACCAATATTGTAAAGCTTCCGTGCGGTTTTTAGTCATTTGCAGAATTTTAAAGCTCAGTGGAAGCCGCCATCTTGGATTTCAAGTTGTCGTTTGATAGAAAACTTCGACTTCCACTCGTTTGGTCCTTTCATACGATGCCTATATTGTGGGAGTTTCATGCGATTTTCAGTGTTTAACAGCATTTTAAAGTTCAGTGAAAGCCGCCATCTTGGATTTCGAGATGCACCTGATAGCGAAATTTGACTTCTTCTAGGTTAGCCCTTTTAGCCAATACCCATATTGTGGGGGTTTAATGCGATTTTTAGTTATTTACAGCACTTTAAGGTTCAGCGAAAGTCGCCATCTTGGATTTCAAGATTATCTGATAGAGAAATTCCACTCAAACTGATTAAGCCATTTTACCCATTTTAACCATATTGTGGGAATTTCTAGTGACTTTCAATGATTTCAATCATTTTATAGTTCAGTGGAAGCCGCAATCTTGGATTTCAAGATGACGCCTGATAGCGAAATTTGTATTCTACTCGTTGATCCTTTTCAACTTATACCCTTATTGTGGGAATTTCATGTGATTTTCAGTGATTAACAGCATTTTAAAGTTCAATGAAAGCCGCCATCTTGGATTTCGAGATGCACCTGATAGCGAAATTTGACTTCTTCTAGTTTAGCCCTTTAGCCAATACCTATAATGTTGGGGTTTAATGCGATTTTTAGTTATTTACAGTTTTTTAAAGATCAGCGAAAGTCGCCATCTTGGATTTCAAGATGGCGTCGAAAAGAAAAAAAATCGGCTTCTTCTAGTTTAGCCCTTTCAACCAACACCCATATAGTGGTTGATTAATGCGACTTTTTGTCATTTACAGCATTAAAAGTTAAGCGGATGCCACCATCTTAGATTTCAATATGGCGTCTGATAGCGAAATTCGACTTCTATTCGTTTAGCTCTTTCACCCAATACCAATATTGATGGGGTTTCATGCGATTTTAAGTCATTTACAACATTTGAAAGATCAGCGGAAGCCGCCATCTTGGATTTCAAGATGGCGTCAGACAACGAAATTTGACTTCAACTCATGATTTATTCCACGGGTGATTAACAACCAATTCGTTTTTATTTAAAATGCCTGTCCTCATTTACTGTACTAAGGATTAACAACTCAGAAATGAGGAACTCATCCTAAGCGTGTAATTGGTTGGCTTGCGAGAGAAACGTCAATCGAAATCGAAAGAGAAATCGAATTGACTAACGCCATGTTGGTTGCAAAATCGAAGGGCCAAAAATGACGCCATGTTGATGGATTCACAATGCAAGCATTGGAAAATATTTTTTCAGGCCCATTTTCCATCAATTCCATCATGATTGACCATATTTCATACACATTTTACCTAAAATCTTGACTGGCAGTACAAATGAGGCTCATAATATGGTTAAAACATTGGTATTTTGGCTATTAATTTTTGCAGGTCATATCTCAATAATGCAATCATCATTCATCAACCATTATGGTTGCTGGAAAAAATAAAAATAAAACTCCAAGAACTCACAGAATTGAAAAAAAAAAACAAAAATTCCTAACATGTTTAATAATAGCTTTTTAAAAGCTTTGGTGACCAACAATGATATATCATGATGACGTTTCTAGGGTAGGGCCAAATAGCCTAATTTTGGCTTTATTAGAGTCTAGGTAATGTTATAGAAGGCGCTTTAGCTTTTTATGAAGATTAATGCTATAGTCCAAACGAAATTTTGCTGACCATAATAAGGCTAAAATTGTTACTTGGGATGCCTTACTGCAATCAATACGCCGCTTCCACCTTTGTACTTTATTTGCTAAATCAAACTAAAATTGAAATTGAATTATAAAAGTATGCTTTTTCTTCATGATTTTCATTTAATCATCCCGGAACATATCCCGGATTTGCACGGATTCACAAGTTGAATTTCGAATAAAAAGCTGAAGAAAGAATTCACATTAAAAGCCAAAAATTTAAAATTCAAATAAGAGCTTGAAAATACTGATCAAAATTTCGCCATTTGGATCATAATTAGTAAGAATTATATCTGGAACTGAGATTCAAAAATCATTTCCAAATGCATAATTTAAATTTCGAACTCAGGTTCCAAAGGCAGTACTCAGATTCGGAATCAATATTAAAAGTTCAGATTCAGCTCGAAGTTAAGTTGATCATCGTTCTTTTTGGCAACTATTTTGAGGACTTTTAACTATAATTGAATGTCAAATTCATCTAATTCGATTTCAAATAAACAATCTCAAATAGCTTGGCACCTGTTTTGACCGTTGGTCGAATACCACTATAAGGTACATCTATAATCAAGATTAAAATATCAATGTGAGAAATTCATTACGGATGCAAACTGCAGGCCATCTGATTCTGGATCCAAAATTAAAATTGTATATGCAATAGACTGAGTCGGTTTGGGGTCATTTTTTGAATTTCTCAAACCCTGGGGTCTCAAAAGCTTCGTTTTGGTCCAGAACTCATCCATGATTTTTTGCAGAATTTTTAAGTAACGTTTACATGAGTAAATTTGGACTTTTAGGTTTGTATGGGAAAATTGAATATTTTGTACTGAAAAATCAACATAATTTTTGTTTCTTCTGTGCAACCGAACCTGCTAATGGTTTTTGTGCCAATTTATAAATTTTTCAAAGAAAATTTTTCGCTGAACAACTTTGTCGAAGACCGTAAATTCGTATCTTATTAGACAAAAAAGTTATTAGCTGTTCAACAGAGGTATGTCTTTTGGCATTGATAAACAATAAATTCAATAGACACCACTGCTGGGTGCCTTGCGAGGTATTGCATGACTAATTTTCATGCAATACTTCGCGGGGCACAAGCAGTGATGTCTATTGAATTTATTGTTTATCAATGCCAAAAGACATACCTCTGTTGAACAGCTAATAACTTTTTTGTCTAATAAGATACGAATTTACGGTCTTCGACAAAGTTGTTCAGAGGAAAAGTTCCTTTGAAGAATTTATAAATTGGCACAAAAACCATTAGCAGGCTCGGTTGCACAGAAGAAACAAAAATTATGTTGATTTTTCAGTACAAAATATTCAATTTTCCCATACAAACCTAAAAGTTCAAATTTACTCATGTAAACGTTACTTAAAAATTCTGCAAAAAATCATGGATGAGTTCTGGACCAAAACGAAGCTTTTGAGACCCCAGGGTTTGAGAAATTCAAAAATGACCCCAAATCGACTCAGTCTAATATGCAATCAGAGTCAGTTTTAACACAAACCAGAAGAATCCCAAATTTAGAATAAAATTTTGATTTTTGAGAAACTCAGATTTATTTTTTTGAAAATTTCACAGGATTCTAATCTTGGAATAAATGATTTATTAATGATAATTTTTTGTGCCCAAAGAATTGTACTTGTACTTTTACTTAATTTTCAAGATAAAATTCAACTGAAAACATAATTTTATGATTTTTTTTGTTCAACAATATTTTTATTGCAGATTCATCATAAACAAAATTTCTTACTAAAAACTTTAATTTTAATTAAGTTTAAAAGAAATCTTATTTGAATCACAAATTTAATCTCTTACTTTTATTTCTAAATGTTTGATAAAGAATGACCAATGCCTCAAATGGTCATTCTTGTGGCTTATAGAATTAGCTTATTGCTTTCAAATTTAAGTAAATCAAAAAAATGTTATAGATTTATTTGATATCGTGTAAAAATTAATCCAATTGCATTCTACAAGTGTTGTTTCAAAACATTTCAAATAGTTATGTGCCGTATCTGCAAGTTTGATATACGGTTTCAAACTGCTGGGTGACCCAAATAAAAATATTCTTTGGCACACTAATCATGGTCTAAGCAATTATACATATTTTAAAGAAGAAGTAAAGCTTAGTTCTTTTAGAAATGGGACACTTTCATTTGCTAATAGCTCGTTTACTAGTGATCAGACATTCAAAATTTTGACAGCATTTTGTTGCCTGTAAAAAGTACTATCCGACCTATTTTTTTTCAAAATTTAAAATTTACGCGTTTTTGAGATATTTACGATGCAAGAGAAAAAGGAAAAAATAATTTTGCACAATTTCATTCAAAATCCATCATTATCAAATTGATAGCCGACAAAACCGTTGATTATTCATAGAACTACTGTGTGTGAGTGGTGGAAAAGTATGGAAATACTGTCAAAAATGTCCACCAAGTTCAAATCAACCATTGGAGTGAAGCATATGATCGGCAACTTCGGCTAAGGGTCATCAGGGAAGTCAAGTCTCATACCAGCAATTTTAATTTTCAGTAAGCAAAAAACTAAGCATAGATCGCTGAAATTTCAAAAAAAAATTTTTTTTCTGATAAGCTGAAAGTGTTGCCTCTTAATTAGTCATTCAAACCTAACCTCAAACAAAAATTTTTTGCTAGATCCACAGCTCGTTAGCTGTATATCTGGTTCCGAGGCTATGGGACAGATGATTTCTGATGAACGACAAAACTTATGAAATACCTTATTTTAAACAAATTCCAGCGTTTGAATCCTATACCACGCCTGCTTGTGGCAAGGTCCCGAGTATATTAAAGTATGTATTTGCTGGTTATTTTGTATAAAATATAATGATTTGCTAAAATTCTGCTCCTGTGGAAAAAAAAAAACAATTTTCAAAACGAAAACTATGGTTTTCACTCTTTTCAAAAGCCTAAAAAGAGCAATCTTTTATGTACCCTTCGCAACCTACGATCTATACTAACCGATTATACTTCAAGTTCAATCTCCTAATGGTTTTACTTCGTTATTGCCTGATTTTGCCAGCAGAAATTCCATTAAAAACGCTCAAAAAGTGACTCAAAAATAATCAAGTTTGTTAATTTCAAAACAGCTGTATCCACTAAAGTGGCCTCAGTTTCTTTTAAAAGAGAAGTATTGGTCCGAAAAGTATCAGAAATTGAAGGAGGAGGATGTAGCCACCTAAAATACAGATTAGACGAAGTATTAGTTTGAAAAATTGATCATTATCATGACTAAAAAAGTGTGCGCTGGCCGAAGGGAGGTACCAAGAATAAAATAGAATTTATTCTCACAAAAATCGATAAATAATTTTTTTAAAATTTTTTCATGAATTATCATAAAATTACCTTCATTTCCTTCAAAGAAAGTATTTAGATCAAACGAAAGGTCATTGAGATACACGCATTCGTAACTGTCCCATTTCTAAAAGAACTAAGCTTTAAAAATTTGATAAGTTCAAATAAATGTATCAAACGTTTAAAGATACTCAAATAAACTTCCTTTTTGAAATGAAAAATTGTTAGGATAAAAACAATTAACAAAATTTCACAAAAATTTCGTTTGCAAATCCCCTGATTCATTTTTACTTCAACCACAAATCCAACCAAAGACCATCGAGCCCACAATACCGAATAGGCCTTAAATATTCATTCATACGCACCGGAAAGGCATCGTGGATCTCGCACTGCGTCTCCAGGGGCTGCAGCTTGACCTGTATCGTCCCGATGAGCGTATCCGAGCGAAGAAAACCTCTAAAACAGGAAAAGGAAAAAATACTCGTTGATTCGGGTGCAGCACGGCTAGATGACGACTCTGATAGACGGCGGTGGCCACAGCAAAGGCCAAAGCAGCATGGCCACTGATGACAACATCCAGTACCCCAACATCTGCAACACGTTCGAACGCGCGTACACCGAGCATTTGATTGAGGGTGGTCGGGCATGTGTATGTGCATCCGTGTAGACGGTCATAAATGGGGATCCATGAAAAAAAGGACCGGGTTGTTGGCCACGAATAGTGAGCGCCGGAATAGAAGAAAAGAAAGAAAAAAAAGATATCTATTGACCTGTCGTTTTGAAGTGAATTTCTGGTTCGGTCGGGCCCCGGAGATCCAAGCAATGGCGATGTGCTTAATGCGTTGCGACAATGTCAAATGACTGGGAAAAAGCGTTGGTCGGCTTGGTTCGACTAAAACCCGGAAGTGAATGTCCCCTTTTTTTATTGAAGCGTAATCAAATTATGCCCGGTCTCAACCAAATTTGGTCGCACTCGGTTGGTGGTAATCGAAGGCTTTTTTTCTATCGCTTACCAAAGATTAAACGCATCTCTGTGTATTTCGAACGTGTGCAGAAAAGTTGAAGTGCTGGAAATGCATTTGTCTTGTATCTCAGAGTTTTTGCCAATGTATTCAAACTAAAATGAACGTTGAAAGGTTATTTGATTTCATTGAAATTTCAAAAGTGACATGGCTGTCCCGGAGGATTAAGGTTTAGTAGTTTCGTCCTTGAGGGCCATCTGGTAGATTGTTTTTTGTTCAATAGCAATGTAAGCTCATGCACTGTCAAGTTAATGCACTAAGGCAAGTGTAACGTATTGCTTACCCTTTGGAATAGACTTCGCACTTCATTGTTTGCCGTTTGAAGATTCGCTGACAGGCGCGTTGTGCGCGCTGAATTTCGATGCTCTGACAATGCTGGTAATCCGGATTGTCGGTATCTTTTATAAGATTAGTTCGTGCCTTGAAGGGATCGTCCTATACGGTAAACAGAAAGAAAATACAAGAATTTTAAAGTATATTCTAAGTTTGCTTATGATAGGCATAAGTATTCGACTTAAGTTAACTCATGGCATTTATTCAAAGAGACTCAAAATAATTCTTGATATTTATATATTTTTCTATGTTTGTAAAGACTGTTCAAGAAATTATAAGCACACTTTCTTTTTTTTGTAAATTCTTTATTTGAAACGGCTCATACCTTTAGGCTTTAAGGAGCCAAACTCGTTTTGTTTGATTACAATTGTGTGCTTATATCTAGTTCACTTTTTTAAGAAAAAAGAAGATAGGTAGGAAAAACAAAAAATAAAAAGAATTATAGTCGAAGATCAATAGCTTTTAGGAAAAGGTATATTTCGAACATATAGTCCAAGTCCATCACAGCTAACACATCCCTCACTGGAACGTCGGGTGGTTTTCCTCGGGCCCGAAAGGAATCTATGAAGTTCGCTCTGGTGACAAGGTGGTCCTCACACGACCAAACAATATGCTCGATGTCATGGTAACCTAGGCCACAACCGCATAAATTGCTGCCAGCAATATTTATACGATAGAGTACCGCATTCAAGGAAGAATGATTGGACATGAGGCGGGAAAATATACGAATAAAATCCCGACTCAAGTTCAATCTATTAAACCAGGGTTTAAGGCTTACCTTTGGGATAATCGAGTGGAGCCACCGACCCTTCTCATCCTCGTCCCATTTGCGCTGGTAAATGTTGCGTTCCATCGCACCCACCTTTGCAAGGGAATCTGCCCTCTCATTGCCTACTATCGAGCAATGTGAGGGAACCCAGACAAAGGTGATGGAAAAGCAACGTCTTGATAAAGTAGTCAATATATAGCGTATCTTTTCGCGTGAATTTTCCTGGTCTTATGGAGCGGATTGCTTCAACAGAGCTGAGACTATCAGTTATAATATAGTAGTGTTCCACAGGTCGAGCGGCGATACTATCCAGAGCGCAATGAATAGCAGCTAATTCTGCGATGTACACAGAACATGGTGACTGGAGACTGTAAGAGGCGCTTAATATTTCGTTGAACATTCCAAATCCTGTTGCTTCCTCTATAATTGATCCATCGGTAAAGTACATTTTGTCAGCATTGCGTGTCTATATTTAGCTTCGAAAATTCTTGGAATCAAAAGAGGACGATGCGGATCCGGGATTCCACGAATTTCCTGCTGCATAGACATATCAAACTGGGCAGAAGAATTGTCGTAGTCAGGGCTACAAACACGAGTGGGAGAATACGAAGAAAGGTTTACCTGCATTGACATGAGAACATGGTATATAGACATAAATCTGGTTTGAAGATTTTGCTCAAGTAACCTTTCGAAATTCACAATCACCAATGGGTTCATGACCTCAGACCTGATGAGGAACCTGAGTGATAGTAAATTGAATCGATCCTTCTGAGGAAGTATTCCTGCCAAAACTTCAAGACTCATGTTATGCGTTGAGGGAATACAGCCCAAAGTGATGCGGAGACAACGGTACTGGATACGCTCGAGTTTGATGATGTGAGTTTTGGCAGCTGATTGGAAACAGAAACTACCATATTCCATCACTGAGAGAATAGTTGTTCGACACAATTTTAAAAGATCTTCTGGTTGGGCTCCCCACCAGGTGCCAGTGATTGATCGGAGAAAATTGATTCTTTGTTGGCATTTTCCTTTCAGATAGGGGAAAGGTTTCCTAAATGGGCCTATCGGGTTAAATGACCCTACGGCTGTTTGGCGAAATGGCTGACTAGACAGCTTACCTGACCAATGCATTTTGAGGGTGATACGCTTAGAACATAAGGCAAGAAAGAATTTTATGAATTTATAAACTCAAAAAAATTTAAAAAATCAAACAAGGTTTTGATACATTTTGATGTAATATTTCGACTTTTAAAAATTATACGTAAAGAAGTTTGAAACAAAAACTAGGATGGTTTTTGTTTCTAACTCTAATTAACTTAAGAAATTAAACATATTTCAGCTTTTGTGGACGTTTAATAACGATTATATAGTAGAATAATAGAGTGTTTTTGTATGCCCCCATCATGTTTGTAAAATGCCTCCATCCTAAAATAACAGATTAAATAGAATAAATAAATGATTTTTATCATTGAACCTTCAAATCTAAGCTCTGAATAACATCTTAAGAGAGAATTGAAGATCTAAAGACAGATTTGATAATGTTTTTCTCATGGATGAACTGCCTCTATAGTATGGCAACCCTAACATTTGTTTGATTCCACGAAGTTATAATATACATAGATTTTTATGAAACTTCAGCTTTGTTGTACGGAAAATATTACTTTCTAGCAGTTTCAATGAAATTATACAGAAATATTGCCCAAAAAACAGAAATTTTGTTCAAAACATAAATAGGCGCATTTAGCCCGCACGGTTTGAGGTTCGGCATTTTAGACAACACTTACAATAAAATCGTTTTCTTGGAAACCGAAGAAACAACCATCTCCGTTTTCTGAGGGGAAAACTCAATCCCAAGCTTTGGGGCCCAGGAAGACAATCTGTCTAAAGTATCTTGTAAAGGTATGTGCAGATGAGACTCAGTAGATCCTGTGACAGACACCACGCCGTCATCTGCCAGTTGTCTTAAAGTGCAGCCTTCAGAGAGACAACTGTCGATTTCACTTACATAAAAGTTGTACAAAAGTGGACTTAAACATGAACCCTGTGGGAGGCCCATGTAAGATGTTCTTCTGACTGCAATATCTCCGTGAGCAAAGTTCAAATGTTTCCCACAAAGCAAGCTGTATAAGATGTTGTTCAATAGAGGAGGCAGACCCCGGGAGTGCAACTTGTCTGACAACACCTCTATTGAGACTGCATCAAAAGCTCCCTTTATGTCTAGAAACACTGAAGCCATTTGCTCACGTTATCGCCATTTGTATCTCTGAAGACAGCAAAGCAAGACAATCGTTTGTTCCTTTGCCCCTTCGAAACCGAAATTGATTATCTGAAAGGAGACCATTTGTTTCTACCCATTTATCCAAACGAAACAAGATCATTTTCTCCATCAATTTTCGTATACAAGACAACATCGCTATTGGACGGTACGAATTGGGATCAGACGTTGGTTTTCCAGGCTTTTGGATGGCAATGACTCTCACTTGTCTCCAATCCTGGGGAACAATGTTTTGCTCCAAGAATTGTTTAAATAAATTTAACAAGCGAAATTTGGCTGCATCCGGAAGGGTTTTCAACAAGTTAAATTTAATTTTATCAATTCCCGGAGCTGAATTGTTGCAAGAGAGGAGGGCAAGTGGATTATTTTTTGCACAGGTGTAGAATCTGGACAGACTTCCCGTGCGAAGTTAAATATCCATCTTTGTGAATATTCCTCACTTTCATTCGTAGATGATTGATTACGCATGCTTCGTGCCACTTTCCATAGGGTACTCAAGGATGTTTCTCGTAATAAACCACCCACAAAATTCCTCCAATACGCTTGTTTCTTCCCCTTGATTAATTTTTTGAACTGATTTTCAAGGGAAACGTATGCCTCAAAATGGACAAGAGTTCCATGTTTTCAAAAACCTTTAAATGCTGTTGATTTGTCCTTATAAAGCTTGGAACACTGGGGGTCCCACCATGGATTAGAAGGCCTTCAACGCACAGATGATTCTGGGATGGGTTTTGTTTGAGCACAAACTGCACTATCGTGTATCAAACAAGAAAGAAAGTGGTACTCCTCCAAAGGAGGTAAAACATGCATAGAGTCGATGGCTGTTAAAATTTCGTCCGAGTACTGTTTCCAGTCGATGTGTCTTGTAAGGTCATATGTCATATTAATTGTGTTTGAAGAGTTGACCCCATTGGTGATTGTGATTTCGATAGGCAAGTGATCACTACCATTAGGATCATGGACCACATTCCACTGGCAATCAAATGATAGTGAATTTGAGCAGAGCGAGAGGTCAATTGCACTTTGTCTTGCAGGAGGTTTAGGTACTCGTGTTTTTTCACCCGTGTTCAAAACTGTTAAATTGAAACTGTCGCAAATGTCATAGATAAGAGTAGAACGACTATCGTCTATTTGTTCTCCCCAAACAGTTCCATGTAAATTGAAGTCACTCAGGATCAACCTTGGCTCAGGAAGCACTGAGCACAGGTCCTCTAGGTGACTTCGATCCGCTGCAACTCTCTGAGGCCAGTACACACTGACAACACATAAGTCCTTACCTCTTATAGTTCAATTCCGCCTGATAAAGGAAGGTGAATTCTGTAAAAAGGGTGGCGCTTATTGATCTCCAAAAGCACCCCTCCATAAGAATCGACACGATCCAGACGGATAATACTAAAATCGTGGAAAGAGATGTTAGATTGAGAAGAAAGCCAAGTTTCGGACTACGCAAAAATATCGCAACAAGTTTTATGAAGTAAATAATTCTTTGAATCCAATTTTGGAATAAGACTACGACAATTCCACTGTAGAACAGTGATATCTCCGACCTCTGGGTCGGAGCAATCGAGAGAGACAAACACTGAAAGGAGGGGCCAAGTTTGCATCAATTGCTTCAAAAATGTCTTTACTACAGGAAGCATCGTTGTAATAATGCCTCTGGTGGATTCCGCTACATTAAAACACGTAAAAATTCCATTTAAAATGTCGGACAATTTAAAAAGCCCTGATTGGGTGGATGATTCTGGCAAAACTACGTTAGAGTTTTGGTTTTGCGAGGTTTCCGCTGATGTTGATTTGTTCTGTAGTGATTCTCTACCGCTGAAGCCAGGAGGAACTTGTTTTTCTTTGATAGCAACAGTCGGGTTTCTCTCAATCCTGTTTTTAGAGATAACAGCAGGAATTTTAGATGGTATTTTTGGAGAAGGCACCTTAGTACGCTTCCGAGAGCCTCCTGCAGAGAAGACTGATTGTACTTCATCAGCCGTGTCTGTGTCATCATTATCAACTGGCAGCACTGAAAAAATGTTACCAGATTGAGATTGGGCCGGTGGAGAGGCGCTTTCAGTATGGCGGCATAAGAACGTTTAGAACGTTCTTTTAAAGAGCGCCTCTGTTTATCCCAGCTGCCTTTAAATGCCTCGCACGAGGAGATATCATGGGGTGAGCCCCCGCAATAGACACATTTCTGTTCTACTGCTGAGCATGCTCCTTCCTCATGATTCTCCCCGCAGTGCAAGCAACGCTTCTTATTGCAGCAATGCGAAGCAGTGTGCCCCAATTTAATGCAATTCTTACACTGCATTGGGCGAGGCACGTAAAGGCGTACTGGAAGCCTTAAAATTCCGTCAATCAAGACGTAATGAGGGAGGGCAGTTCCCGCAAATGTTACGCGAATCGAGGCTGAAGGCTTATACTTTGTAACGCCATCAACGACGAAGGCAGTCATGAGTTGGCGACAATCCAAGATTTCGACCGAAGTCGAATCAAGGCTCTTAAACTTGCCTACGCCGTGAGACTTAACGTATTCAGCCTCCAGACTCGATTCGGTGATCACACCCTCTATCTCCACGTCTCGAGTCGGAATATAGAGCTGATATTCTAATTTGAAAAAATTGCTAGCAAGAATACCGTTTGCGGCCTTCCGGTCGCCTACCACAACGCGCATTTTGTTTGGCCTTACCTTAGTTACGCTGGTCACGGAGGGCCACCTCGCCAGATCTTTCGTGATCTGCACAACGTTTAAATTTTTACCGTTAGCTTTGGGCCGGATAAAAACCACCCAAGGCCCAGAAGAGGTTGTGTTTTCCGGATAGGTTCGGAGTCGGGTTGTCTTATTCGCTGCTGCAGATGGTGAAGAAAGTTCAGCTGCCGGAGAATCAGAAGCATTCGAAGGACCAGCTATTGCTGATTCCTCCATATGCTCCCCCTCTCCGCTGCTGATTCCCTCACCATCCACAACAGGCGGGTCTGACCCCCCGCCTTCGCTCATATTTTTTGCGGAGACACGAATGTCTTCCGTTTCAAAAATTAAAGCGAAGCTCAATGTGTTCAAAATTTAAAAAAAAAGAGAAAAATAAAAGAAGCAAGAAAAAGGGGAAAAAGAATTAAAAAAGTATTACCAATAGGCACTTTGTTTTATTCAATTGTCTCCTCCAGTGTTTTGACGATCAATTCAACCACGTGGTCTCCCTTTGTCGGTTGAAGATGGCTGCCACGCTTTGGTCCCGATAACGATTGTTACTGGGAGAAAACAATCGGATGATGATGTGCAGGGGGATTTGCCAAACAATGGCGGCGCCCCTGATGGTGATCAGCTGTTGTTGGCGATGTCGGTTTGCCAAAAAAAAAAAACCGCTTGCGATGGGAAATAAGCAATCCACCACTTCGATAACCAAACTTTTTATCACAAGCGTGGTTATCTATAATCCTTCTGCCTTGGCGGGTGGCAGGTAAACCAGTGTCCAATTTTACAACACGGTACACAATTCCGGAATAAACTGTTAACCGTCCGAACGGTATCTGCTCCCGGATTAAACGGACGGACAACGGACACTTTTTCTCACAAACTACTGCTCGAGATGCGTAAACTACGTGTGTTCTCGACGAGAGATGCGAGACGAATGAAAGCACACTTTCAAAATAATACATAAAAAAAAAAGTAGAAGAGGTTGTGTACGCGACACGACCGTAATGTTTACGTAGAATTACAATATTCTGTTTTGTTACACTATATAGATCTATATTAAATCGAAAACTGAACTGGGGTTTAGAAATGGATTAGTCTGTTATGTAAATTTGTGTAAAATTTATAGATGAACACGACAGTTATTGTTAACGAGGGTGCCGTTCATTCTAGTATGTTCTGCAAGATATCAAAGTGATTATCAGTCTAACTCTGCCTTTCACCAACAGTGGATGGAAGGATAAAATCGAAACTGTTTGTTCAGCGTAAAAATCGTTTAATACGTTTGAAGTGCATAGGCGTTTAATTTTGCATCATAGTGCATGAAGCAGGTCAAGCGGGCAGTCTTTTTAGATCATCATAAGACCACTGTCGCCTAATTTCGACCGCATGGTTTGAAACGCACTCATAGAATTTTTTTTTTTTTTTTTTTATTTATTATAGAGACTTTGAGTAGTCTCACTCATTCGTCTCTGTTATTCTAACTTAAAACTAGACGTTTAATTACATGTTCATTTACAAATCAACTTAGATCTTATCAATCATATCAGTAATGCGTAAAAATTTTAATAATTTCTTCTCACTTATTTCGTCATTGAACAGAATACTTTCCAAGTCAGCATCAAGATCAGCAAGTTGTCTTTCTTTCAGAAGTCCGGGGCAGTCGACAAGTAGATGTTGGATAGATATTTGCACCCCACAAAAGGTGCAAACCGGAGGACTGGTTCTAGCATAGATATGTTGATGTGTGATAAGAGTCACCCCAATCCGTAGACGGGACAGAATTCTCTGGTTCTTGGAGTCGGCCGTGTCGGTTCCAGGTAGAGTTGAACTTTTGATTCGCCTTAGAAAGCAGGATCTGTTACTCCGCCAAGAAGCTTCCCAGCATGCAGCTAAATTGAAATTCACCCATCGTTTGATGTCTTTGCCGGGGATGTCACTGGATGGTTCGTCGGTGTTTGTTCTTCCCAGGTTAGCTAATTGGTCGGCGGTGTTGTTACCAGTAATTCCGGCATGGCCGGGAATCCAGCAGAATGTTACGTTATCCTGATGCCCATCCAATGCTTGGATGAGGGGGTGACGTTTGGTGCCTGTCTGCATTGCTGTAAGGACGCTGGCAGAATCTGTGAAGATCACGTTCTTTTGATTGGTAGAGAGACACTCATCAACCGCAATTGCTAAAGCGGTAGCTTCAGCACTGAAGATAGAGCATTGGTTCGGCAGGCGAAAGCTGCTCCGTTCATTTCCGTACAGGATACCACATCCTGTAGATCCGTTTGCAACTGAGCCATCTGTGAAAATCAAGTGATGGCTTTTGTACTTCTTCTGCGTTACCTCATTGAAGAGATTCGAAGCAACTACTGGATTGCATCCTGCTTTAAGTTTTTCCTTGAATGTCCAGTCAATCGAGGGGGGCCTTTGGTGCCAAGACCTGTCGGTGATCCTCGGCAGCTTCAATGGAGTTGGGATGTTTAAGTTGGTTGCCGCCTGAAATAGCCTCTGAACTCTTTGGCACAATGGGCTGGATTGAGGAAGACCTCTTTCAGCAAGTCGCGTGCTTTTGTTGGATATGTTTTTTAGTGTTAACAGGTTCCAAGGCAAATGACCACTTTCGCAAAGCAAAGCAATATTAGGGCTGCATGGTAGAGCACCTGTGATAATTCTTATAGCATTGTGATAGATTTTTTCCAGTTTCAAGTTGACTTTGATTCCTCCGAGTGTGTATATTTCTGCTCCATATAGAAGTTTGGGGATTAACCAGCCATGCATAATCCGAAAGAGTATAGAGCGTGTTGCTCTTTGTCGACCTCTACCAAGCATTTTGAAGAGGTTCAGATGACACCTGCTGCTTTTGACCAGTTGATTACAGTGAGGTATAAATGAAAGCTTGCGATCAAATATGACTCCAAGTATTTTGACCGAACGTACCGATGGAATAACGATGTCTTTTAAAATGACTGATTTCGCTGGTTTGTGAGTTTTGTTGCATATGTGCTGGACTTGACTTTTTGCTGCAGATAAGTTGAAACCTGAGAATCGACTCCACTGTTCGACTTTCTTGATGGCGTGTTGTAGGAGCTCTCGACAGGAACTTGGTGTTTCTTCTATCGCGACCAGTACTATGTCGTCAGCATAGATGAGAATTTGGATGTCATCGGGGATTGAACAAAAAATAGATTCCATGCAGACCAGGAATAGAGTTACAGAAAGAATTCCACCCTGAGGTACGCCATTTTCTAGGAGTCGGGGATTGGAGACCGTGTTCCCAATAATAACTTTAAAGTATCTTTCCGTTAGGTAATCCTGAATGTATAACATAAGTTTGCCTCCAAAACCCCATCTTACCATATTATCTAGTATGAGCCTTCGCCACGTTCTGTCAAAAGCTTTAGATAAGTCCAATACTGCTAGGTCAATATGCTTTCCCTCATTAAATGGAGAATGGATGATAGATTCTAGCTCGGAAAAATAGGTCTCGGTGCCCTTGCCGCTTCGATAGGCGTGTTGATGTCGGTTTAAAAGTCCCTTTTCTTCTAATTCGGTGATAAATCGTCTGTTAACCATGCGGTCTAGGACTTTTCCAAGGCAGTCTAGAAGGGAAATTGGGCGAAAATTTTCCACCTGTCTACTGTTAGCTTTACCTGGTGCTTTTGGGATAGGAACGATCAAACTAGTTTTCCATTGCTGAGGTATTATGCCAGTCTGCCAGATATTGTTATATATATCGAGGAGGATGAGTTTAGCTGTGATAGGTAAGTTCTTAAGAAGAGGATATCCGATTTGGTCAGGACCAGCAGATTTCCCATGGCTTTTGTTCAGGGCCCAATTTAATTCGGAAAAATTGAAGGAGTCGTTATAGCGAGAACTATCTGTGACATCAAAGCTAAGTTCGGTGGCTTCAGCTGAGGCTTTTAGCTTTTGGAACTGTTGTGAGTATCCACTGGTGGCAGATGTTTCGTAAAAGTATTTGGCAAAACACTCAGAGACTATTTCAGGTTGGTTGGTGAAATTACTGTCGATCACAAGGGATGTAGAGGAATGCTTTTTCTTACCTGTGAGGTCACTTACTCGCTGCCAAACTTCTCTTGATGACATTGTAGGGTTGATTTCAGTCACGAACTGGTCCCAAGAACTAGCTTTGGCTTCCTTAATTGTTTTCTTAGCTTCTTGGTTGGCTAGCTTATACTCGAGGGCTGCTTCAGATTTTTTCGGATGATCATTTGAAAGTCGTCGTAGTTTTCGCAATGCTTTCCGCCGTTTTTTAATAACATCCTTGACGTTGTTGTTCCACCAGGGGACGGACCTCCTACCCGTTTTCCCAGTGGTTCTGGGGATAGTTTTTTCTGCTGCCTCGAGGATGGATGTACAGAAATGCTCGACAGTACAGATGGCGATAGGGTCGATTTTATGGGAGACTTCCATCCTGTAACGATCCCAGTCTGCTTCGTCATACTTCCATCGTTGACGGTATGTCAGCTCATTTTGTTGATCAATATGGAAGAGATGAGTGGGATAATGATCGCTGCCACATGTGTCGTGATGAACATCCCACTGGGTTGAGGACAAGATCTCAGCTGATACAATACACAAATCTATGGCGGATACAGATAAGCCGTCAGGAGATATACGAGTTGGTTTTCCGTTGTTCATGAGGCGTAGATTGAATTCCTGAACGAGGTCCATGATGACATGTCCACGTGTTTCGGTTTTGGAGCTTCCCCACTCTTGATGGTGAGCATTCCAGTCTCCTGTAATTATGATGGGCTTGGGCAGATTTTCGAAGAGTTCCTTCAGGTTCGTTTGGAGGTCTTGAGGATTTTTTCTTAGCGGTGGAATGTAAATACTCACATAAGTAGCTTTAATCGGACCATTGACTTGGACGGCGACGACTTGAAGCGAGGAATGAATCGTTATTCGTTGGTGTGGAAGATCTTTCGAGACGCCGATAACAACCCCATCACAGAAGGAAGGACCGGCTCCGTCTTTAAAGTGCCATTCGTAGCTAGAAGGCATGATGCAGGTGATGTTTGTTGATGAGATCCATGTTTCTTGAAGGGCGACAATAGCTGGTGTTTGTTGATTCAGTAAAAGTTCCAAGTCGTTGAGATTCTTTCGTAGTCCTCTTATATTCCACTGAGTTACAAGAGTTTTGAGGCTGCCGGTGGTTGTTGATTGTGGCTGATTATTGTTGAAGTTGTTGTGCGGAGACATTATCAGAAGAATTCTTTTTTGTGGCGTTAGCAGCTGGTTTGAAATGCAAAGGTTGCGGCAGGTGACTAGAATTTGGCGTGTCGTTTGAGGTGTTGGTAGTTTCGTTGACCATTGGTGGAGATAAGGATTTACGTTCCTTGGTTTTCTTCCGACTGGGATGAGTTTCGCAAGATTCTCTATCTCTGCCTCGCTTAGGTGTTGGAGGTAAGCTGGCGGAGTTTTCTGTGCAGTCCATATTGCTGTCGTTTTCAGTATAGGTGCTTGAGGAATCATTGCTATCTCCATCGTCTTGGTTTTTCTGCAATTTTTGAATCTGGTTCACGAGCACTGCATTTTGGGTGAGAAGATCGGCCACTTGTTATTCTAGTTGCAAGATTCGGCTGTTCGAGTTTCGGGCTAGTAGTTCTGAGACCTGATTCTCGAGTTCTCGTATTCTACTGTTTTTGTCACCAGTGTTTTGCTGGGCATCGACAAGTCGTTGTTGCAGCTTAGTTACTTTCGATGCATTCATACGGGACCGAAATTCTTTAACTGCTTCAGCGTGACTTATTCCAAGATCTGTGCGGATTCGAATGACTTCCTGCTCCTGCTTATTTATCGGGCAGCTTCGGCTGATTGTCGCATGAGCTCCGTTGCAATTGTTGCAGTGGGCTTCATTTGTGCATTCTTTATGCGGTGGGGTTTCTCCGCAGTTAGCGCATATTGGATCATTTTGGCATCGCTTTCTTGTGTGTCCGAATTGGCCGCACTGGAAACACAGCATTGGTCGAGAATAGTAGGGTCGGGTTGCTATTCTAAGGTATCCAAATCTGATGTGCGCAGGGGGAACAGTTCCTTTCACTGTGAGCACCATACTGTCGGTGGGGATATCTTTACCTTCAATTTTACGTTTGAATCTGTAGACTCGAATCACGCCTTCTTCCTCCAGAGCTTCGCAAAGCTGTGCATCACTTAGCCCAGCGGCTTCTCGACAAGTGACAACACATTGGCTTGTGTTCATCGTTGGGTGTGGCTCAACTAGTATAGGAGTTCCATCGATAAGCTTGGTGAGTTTTAGGAGCTTTGTCACTTGCTGCTCATTTCGGACACGTAGTAGGTACTTGCTTCCAGAATCAATTTGATTGGCGCCATCGATGCGACCGGCGACTTGGTCAATGGATTTGGCGATTATGAAAGGATTCATGGGAAGCTTGGCGTTTTGGTCGGGTTTGATGACTAAAAACTGTACATCACCATGGAGATTTTCGGGGTCCATCCATGATGGAATGGTCCTACGATTGTTGTTGTTTCTTGGTGGACCTGGTAGACCACGCCATGGCGGATAGGCCTCCGCCATCGGTTACGGACGCCAGATGCCCCGGCGGTGGCACGTAAATCTGGCACGTGAGAAACCCCGACGATGGTTTCTACACACGTACGGTCCCGACGAACGACGAAAAACGAACACCAGATCGCCCCGGCGGTGGCTCGAAATCCGGTACGTGTGAAACCCCGGCGATGGTTTCAGCACACGAACGAATCGCGATAAAGAATTACTTTACTGAGAACTGAGAACACTGTTGACTTGTTAGAAACACGTCCAACCCTTTTGACTGTCAGCGCCTACTGTGGTGACAACTGAATGGCACTCATAGAATGAAATCGCAAAATGAGCTGCTGATGGGGCTTTTGCCGCCTTTTTATGAACTTTTTTCCTGTGGAACGCTGCGAGTTTTTTTTGTTGCTTTCCCTGGGTTTTCTGATTCTTCGTTGTACCAAAATCAACGCTTCCTTGGATGGATTCAAATTTGCCGTTTGTCGAAACTGCAGTGACTGCACCCGTTTTCGGGAGACGAAGACGAGTGTATTTCTTGGAGATACAGAAAAACGGCTACCCAATTGAGGCCATTCAGATACCACGTATGTTCACGTGGACAAGACCCAAACCCATACCCCCCTTTCCGTGGACATTTTCATCCCCCCATTTCCTCCTAAGTTGACCACGTGGTATGTGAACAGCCCCTTAGGTACTACTGAACTGATTATTTCTTCCTATGCAGATCCCGAAGCTCTAGCCTTCTTGTTCTTAGAAGTCTTCGTCACCACTGCCTTCTCAATGGAGGTCACCCGGCAAAGACTATTCATTCAAAGTTTACGCGGTCATCGTCAGGACCATGCGTTGACCGGCGAATGTGTTAAATTTTCTTTTGCTTCGATGTGCTCCGTTTTTAGTAGTAACTGGAGGAGCAGCAGCTAGAATCGCGACACGGAACAACACGCATCCACAGCGATGACATTTTTCAGCCTCTCTTTCATAAACTAGTGGCCCTGAAAAGGGCCGTTTGTTGAATGAAGCAAGAGAAGAAATTTCCATGAATTCGACGAACCAGCTGAATATTCTTCGGCCGGCATGATAGTCCCCCGCTTGATGTGGAAGACCAAAAGATTGGTGTCCTCATGCAGTGCCATGAGCTTTGGAATTGCAGATCCGTCTCTCCGTCGATCTCATTTACCAGACGCTGGAAAGGCAGCTTGCGGATCAACTGCTTTTCTGGAAACGCCGGATCTCACGCAAGGCAACGATTCCAGGCCGGAAACGATGCGGATTCTTCACTTCTCCGGTGACTAGCCACTAGAGCACACTTTCGGGCAGCCGTGGTCGCCAGCTGCTTGTGGGAAGACTTTCCTCCGGTATCCTTGGTACACGATGTTTCCACCTTGAAAGCACGAACACGAATGGAATTTGAGGCAGTGAAAGGCACTTCTTTTTATAACTTCGTGGGGAAGATTTCCGTTTCATTCGTATTTGCGCTGAATTAGTATTGGTGTACCAACACATAGCCGACCCAAAATGATGTATGGAAAAGATGTCTTTGAAAGAGGCGTTTTTCGTGACGGTCGGTCCGTTTGCGAATTTCAATTTGCCCCCCTATAGTGTTGCCGTAAGACGTAATTCTACGTCAAAATATTGTTTTATTTAATTTTATTTACTTTATTTGGCACACTGTATCATTACACTGTACTCTTATGTGATGAAAATCTTTAATCATAAGCCAGACTTCGCACTTTTCCTCGAACATGTTTCATAAGCTTCTGCACAGTTGCATAACCCACCATTTTCACCACTTTTTGTCAATCCTTTTAAAATTTTCCGATGTCATCAGCTGGTTTTATGTATTTTCCTAGCTTTGCTTTGATTAAAGCCCAAAATGTCTCGACTGGCCGTGCCCGTGCCTCGGGGCAATTTGGCGGATTCATGGTTTTTGGCACAAAACAGACGTTTTAGCTTTTGTACCACCCTAGTTTGTCTCTGACGTAATTACATGATGCCAAATCGGGCCAAAATATGACGGGTCCATCATGGTGCTTGATCATCGGCATTGAATTCATATTAATTTTTGTTTATCGTGTTTGTACGTCTATACATATTTGAATTCGATTCAAGTGACACAGATTTTTCTTCTTTTCAGCTTTGATTTTTGCTATTACTATCATTATTTCACGTAGCTAATCATTTATATTCAAGAATTTGTTTGTAGGAACCACCTAGGTGGGATTAGTTTTGTTCAAATTCTAAAGATTCCTACTTAGATCTACTATTTACAACTTATGACTAACTAACCCTACTATCTAAAATGAATCTACTATATCCAAGTTACTTATCAAGACATGTTCGGAAGTTTGGCATTTATCTACAAATTTGGATCTAATGTCAGATATCTTGATATAAATTTTTGGAATGTCCGCCTCTTGGTGTAGGTTAGATATCCTGGTATTGAAGGGACGATCTAGGATCATCCTCAGAAGCCTGTTCTGCGTCCTCTGTAACTTGTTCCTTTGAGTTTGTGCGCATGATCCGCACACCGGAGCAGCGGTAAAGATCGCGGGTGAAATTATTTGTTTTTAGACGGCCAGTTTGTTATCTCTACAAAGGCGAGATCTACGTTTGATCAACGGATACAAACATCTGGTCAGAACGGAGCATTTCACCAGTGTCCTCCCAATATGAAAGCGAAATAATACCTTTTGGTCAATCAACAACCCAAGATATGTTACTTCAGCGGCCTTGTGCCTTCCATAGTCACAACGCAAGACGGAGGAAGAACTAATTTAGGAGATTGCCTGTGCAGGAAAATTATGGTTTGTGTTTTGAAGAAGTTAATCTTTATTTTCCAATTGTTTGTGTAGTTTATAAAGGCGTCAAGGCATCGTTGAAGTTTATTAGTAATTTCACGTGACTTCCTCCCCTTGACGGCAATTGCAGTGTTATCCGCAAACAGAAAACACACGCTGCCATCTCCAAGGGGAGATATGTCAGAAGTGTATAGGCTATAAAGCAGAGGGCCTAACAGGCTGCCCTGAGGAACACCTGGGATAGAGCGTTCTTGATAGAGAACCATCCAACGAAACTTTGCGTTAATTGTGAAGCCATTTTTGTTCGCCCACTGTAGAATACATTCAATTCCGTATTGCAGTTTTTTACGACACACAGCTATAAATTTGCTTCCCACTTCTAGCAAGATATCATCAGCGTAAATAAGTACTGTGATATTTCTGGGGATAGATTCAAATATCCCATTCATTACTAGAATGAACAGGGTGGGTGATAGTACTGAGCCTTGTGGGACACCTGTATTTTGGGGCCGAGTAGATGAAAGTGTACCAGCTATTGCAACATAAAACCTACGGTTTTTCAAAAAATCCATTACAATTTGATAAATTCTATTCCCCATTCGGGCTTTTCCTAATGTCCCAAGAATTCCGGGGCGCCATGTTCGGTCGAAGGCTTTAGCGAGATCTAGTGAGACTATTTCAAAGTGCAGTTTTTCGTGCCGATGTTCAGTGATGATATCTTTAAGTTTACTTAGGTACTTAGCTAGTGGTGCCCATTCCACTTCGGAATGCAGGTTGATTTTGATGGAGGAGGTTTTTTGTTTCGAGGTGCTGTTGCAATCTTCTGTTAATCAGCCTTTCATATATTTTCCCTAAACAAGAGGTGAGTGCAATCGGTCGAAGGTTTTCGGTTGCTTCTGGTGCTCCTCCATTTTTTGGTATTGGAATAATTTTGCTTATTTTCCATTCTTGAGGATATTTCCCGTTTTTCCATCAGTCGTTGAACATTTCGAGAATAATCGTTTTGCCTTCCGGGGGAATGTCTTTTATCAGGCAGTACGGAATATCGTCCGGACCAGAGGATTTACCGAACATTTTCTTGAAACGATATTTAGTTCGTTGGTAGAAAAGTTCCGATCAATGCAAGCAGGTATGAAAGGATCTATTGTCATCCTTCTTGTTCTTGTGGATTTACGGCCAGTAATTTTTCCAAAAATTCTGCCACATTTTTGAAACAGGAGTGTTAGAGTTAAAAGAGCTGGCGAACTCTTCCCAAGCTTTTTCTCTTCTTTCTCTTATAAGAAGTCTCGTTTCAGCCCTTATTTTACGAAATTCTTCGTTCCTGATCGACCACAGTTCATCGTTTTTTTGTGTTTTCCTCAAAGTTTTCCATTTCGTTTTCCTATCTCGTATATTGGAACCGATTTCTTCAGTCCACCAGGGAGCATATTTAGATGAAGTGTTTCCTGTGGTACGTGGAATAAAACGTTTGGCTGTCTCGAAAATGGCTGTTGTAATGTTGTTTACATTTTAGGTCGGGAAATGGTGAGAAGTTCGTCGCTAATCTCTGTTTGGTACTTTCCCAATTGACTTCCATCAGTTTCCATGTTGGCTAGTGAACGGTAGACAATGTGCAACTCGAGACCCCATACACCCAACCTTCGGGTAGTGGTCATATCACCTCTTGTCTGCAACTCCGATTCTCTTCCTCCCCGTGGTGCTAGCTGGGGTGCGAGCAACCTTAGCGGAGATCGGGTACCCAACCCCGGTGGATGCTTTGGTCGCATGCAAACTGAGTTAGGGGGCTTCGTACGCGTCTGTTCTCCATGTCAGGGGCGGTGGGGTTAGCTGCGGGCCTTGCGAGCCCGTGACTACAAAAAACATAAACAACGAACAACAAATTTCGGCAGTACCCACGTGCTCTCCAACGAATTGGAGAGCCGCAAATTCGAAATTGTAGCGGTATGCAGGAGGTATGCTGGAAGGGCTCCACGGTACGAACATACCCAGATGGTCGTGCCATCTACCAGAGCTGAAGCAACACACACGAGTTTTGAACAGCTTTTATAGTGATGGGAAAGATGCAAAAGCGCGTGATCGGGTGGTGGCCGATCAACTCCCGAATGTGCACAAAGAGAATCAAGGGCCAGTTCTTCAACATCAGCATCATCAACGTGCACAGCCCTCACCCCGGAAGTACCGGTGACGACAAAAACGAATTTTACGCGCAGCTGGAGCGTGAATACGACCGTTGCCCAAAACATGATATCAAGATCGTCATCGAGGATTTTAATGCTCAGGTCGGCCAGGAGGAGGAATTCAAACCGACAATTGGAAGGTTCAGTGCGCACCAGCTGACCAACGAAAACGGCCTCAGACTTATTGATTTCGCCGCCTCCAAACGAATGGCCGTACGTAGTACCTTTTTCCAGCACCGTCTCCCACACAAGTACACCTGGAGATCACCGTACCAAACGCAATCATAGATCGACCACGTTTTGATTGACAGCCGGCACTTCTCGGACATCATCGACGTCAGATCCTGTCGAGGCGCCAACATCGAGTCAGATCACTTTCTGGTGATGGTCAAGATGCGCCCAAAACTCTTCGTAGTGAACAACTCAAGAAACCGGCGCCCGCCTCGGTTAAATATCGCACGACTGAAGCAACCTGAGGTCGCGGCAGACTACGCGCAATCGGTCGAAGCAGCGCTGCCGGCAGAGGGCGAGCTTGACGATGCCCTTCTCGAGGACTGTTGGGATACCATCAAGACAACCATCAACAGTGCTGCGGAGAACGACGAACTCGACGGAACGACTGGTTCGACGAGGACTGTAGGACGGTGATGGACGAAGAGAATGCCGCGCGGGCAGCAGTAGTGCAAAGAGGCACCCGTCGAAATGTGGAAAATCACCGACAGCGAAAGAGGCAGCGAGTCCGAATTTTCCAGGAGAAAAAGCGCCGCCTGGAGGAAGAGGAGCTCGAGGAGCTGGAGCAGCTGCATCGTTCCCAAAAAACACGAAAGTTCTATCAGAAACTCAACGCATCCCGCAAAGGCTTCGTGCCGCAAGCCGAAATGTGCCGGGATAAGGGCGGGGGCATCCTGGGAAGTCATCAGGCCGGCTTCATGGAGGGACGGTCAACGACGGACCAGATATTCACATTACGGCAAATCCTCCAAAAATGCCGGGAACACCAAGTCCCTACGCACCATCTATTCATCGACTTCAAAGCCGCATACGACACGATCGACCGTAACGAGCTATGGAAAATCATGGACGAGAACGGCTTTTCCCGGAAGCTGATCAGACTGATCAAGGCGACGATGGATGAAACGCAGTGCGCTGTGTGCGGATTTCGGGTGAATTGTCGAGTTCATTCGAATCGCGCAGGGGGCTTCGACAAGGTGATGGTCTATCCTGCATTATGTTCAACGTGGCGCTTGAAGGTGTTATTCGACGAGCGGTGGGCAAAATGCGGGGCACGATTTCAACTGATCCAGTCAACTTATCTGTTTTGCCGATGACATTGCGGCGGTGGAGGAGATCTACCGCAAACTGACACGCGAAGCAGGAAGGATTGGGTTGATGATTAATACGTCCAAGACGAAGTACATGCTGACCTGCGGATCCGAGACCGACCGAGCCCGCTTGTCCAGTAATAACAAGGTCACGATCGACGGCGACGAGCTGGAGATAGTCGAAGACTTTGTCTATCTCGCTGGTGACGGCAGACAATGACACCAGCCGTGAGATCCGGAGGCGAATTATCAGCGGAAGTCGTGCCTACTATGGACTTCACAAGCAAATGCGGTCGAGAAGACTAAGCCCTCGCACGAAGTGTAACCTGTATATGACGCTCATTTGATCGGTTGTTCTCTACGGGCACGAGACATGGATATTGCTCGAGGAGGACCTGCGTACACTCGGAGTATTCGAGCGACGAGTGTTAAGAACCATCTTTGGCGGCGTACAGGAGAACGGAGTGTGGAGGCGAAGGATGAACCACGAGCTCGCGCGACTCTACGGCGAACCCAGTATCCAGAAGGTGGCGAAGGCTGGCCGGATACGCTGAGCGGGTCATGTTGCGAGAATGCCGGACGGCTGTCCTGCAAAACAGGCGTTCGCTACGATTCCGGTAGGAACAAGACGAGCGAGGTGGTTAGACCAAGTGGAGTGTGATCTGGCGAACGTGGGGTGTCCGAGAAATTGGAGAACGGTTGCCATGGACCGAGTTGGCAAGTCAGTTGCTTCCTGAGCCGATGTCCGTGAATTTGGGCCCAAGAGTAAACATCGATCACAGTTGTACCGGATAAGTTTTTCAATAACTGTTCGCCAACTGCATCGTTGATATGAGTCGCGAATGACATAAAGATGTTAAAACTTCTATAATCGAAACAAAAAAAAAGTAACGTATTCAACCAAGAAAACTCAAAACTGTTGAAAATATCCTGAGAAATCAAAGGTAAAATCTACCGTCCACACTTACTCCATAAAGTGGGGTAAGTGAAGAAACCAACAGTTCATAACAATTTACGTGATAACTTTTCTCGCTTTGCTTCCATCAAGCTCATCTCTTCAGCAACATGTTGTGCATCACATTTAACGTGATTTTATCAAAATTGATCCATTTCTGGTTTTTTAATGATTTTTTAAAGTTGAACTATACGAAAAACCGTACACACTTACCCCGGTGTACCGTAGTGAACAGAGGTCGGCATTAAAACTCTATTCGCTAGTTAGTCCGCTACATTTTTGTTTATATATTTATTTTATAACTTTATTTTTAGAAAAATTACGGCTGAAAAAACTCCATCACCTTGCAGAAAATAACATTTATCAGCATTCCGGCTTGAAAAATGACACCTAGTGGAGTTTGTTTATCCGTTATTTCAACAGAAATCCCGTAATAAAATAAATTTGCCAGCAAAAAAGAAGCGGACTAATTAGCGATTAGCGATTAAACGCCAGACACAACACAAAACCATAAATCAGCATTCTTCCTTGACTGATTTCTTGTGGTGGAGTTTGTCTATCTGTTAGTACAAACGTTTGGTCAAAAACTGAATTAAAACGATAATTATTTAACAAAAACGAAAAACACAAATTAGCGATTAGCGCTTTAATGCCGAATACTGGTAGTGAATAATAATGATTACTCATTTTTGAATACATCTGTTATAAATCGATTGTGATCTAACGCTTTACAAAGACAAAAAATTACTCACCTGCGGATAAGGGAACTCGATCTTCACATAGGTGTCAACGTCTTTCGGATTCGGAACATTATAGTTTATGCCCCGGACGATGGATACCTCCACCTCGTTGTCCGTTAGATCTGTATTACACTTCACTACGTTGAACAGCTTCATTTCATAATGGAACTTTGGAACAGGCAATCGTTTTCGATGTGCCAGCCGCACAAAGTCTAGATCTTTCTGGACACTCAGCGCCAAATTTTCGAACCGATTCGTTCCGGCTACATCGCCCATAGCTCGGTGATGATCTCTCGTGTTACGGCACATAATCAACTGCTTTGACAGTTGTTCTTCCAGTCGGGTATTGATGTCTATATCGGCATCATCGGCCGGAGTGCAATCCTCCTGGGCCACAATGGTGAAGCTGTCCTCCAAAGCGTTTCGTTTCCCAGGTGCAATGGGAATAGTGCTCATATCGATTGGAATTCCTCCACGCGCCGTTTCGATAAGCTTTTCCAAACCTTTGAATACTCGCAGATACTCTTTGGCATCTTCTAGTTCACCGGACTTTTTCGCTTCCATGGCGGCTTGGCGAAACTCTTTTTGCCGTTCCAGAAGAGCTGCTATTTGTTTGGCGTTCTGGGTAGCTGGTTTTGTTTCACGACTTGGTCCGGGAACTGAAATATTTTTGACAATAGAGAATAAAAGCAAAAATTATATGGACACTCTCAGTAAGTTGTTTCTTTTGTATGTAAGAGCATACAAAGTTGTCAATACGATTTCTATTTAAGTTCCTTTAAACTACACGTAGATTTTAAGCTGAGCAGGGAATATTGACCCTGGCTGTTTAACTCCTTTACAAAAAATGATTTTGATTTTGACAAATTAAAAATTTAATCTGACTTAACTAACATTTTTATATCTTTCTAACATCAAAACCTCACCTGCACTCGGCACAGGAACAGATGGACTTACTGCATTCGCGCTCGGAGTAGGTCTTGGTGACGATTCCGAGGGTTTTGGCTTTCCTTCGGTTCCTTCCACTGGGATTGGTCCATACCCGGGTGGAGTTGGCAGTTCATCGATGGGAATTGGTTTTCCTGCCTTGTGCAGTTTAATTGCATCTGCATATTGCTTGACAATCCTTCCGATCCGACGTGATTTGGAAGCATTTCCTTCATCCTTGGCGGCTTTTTCAACTGATTTAAACTTTTCCAGTCGCTGTTCGAGGGCTTCCAAAACGGTACTAGCTTGAATTAATTCTTCTTCTGGTTCCGGTTCAGCTTCGTCCTGTTGAGAAATAGTTAATGACGGAGAAGGCACTTCCGCTTGTTTCTGGATTTCGTTTATTTCTTTGCTGGGTCTAGGAGGAACTGGTGGCCCTGTCGATTTCTGATCTACATTCGAGGGAGGTGGAGGCATTTTGCTGAGATCCACTTCTTGTCCACTTTCAAGAGCTTGAATAACGTTTTCAAATTGTTTGACTATTTTAATAAACTGGATAGCTTTTTCGTTATTTCCTGATTTCTTTGCTTCTATGGCGGCTTTTTTATATTGGGCTTTTCTCTCATTAAGCATTTTCAGTTTTGGATTCCCCTCGGAGATCTTTGAAGGGCCAGCTATCATAGGTTCTAGCACTGGCGATGGTTTCTCTTTTGAAGGTTCAGCAATAGATTGAGGACTGATGGTTGGTTTCAATATTGGAGCAGGATCAACCGGCGGAGGAGCGGGAGCTCGTCTTACAGGAACAGGGGGAGTAATCGTAGGTGATTCAACAGCTGGAGTTTCCGGTTTAGGAGCAACTGCACCTGCAACTTTAACACTGACTTCTGGTGGTATTTCATTTGCATCAACGGTCTTGCCAGCTTCAGCTTGCTTTAACAAATCCTTTAAGGTTTTCAAACCCCGGTTGAACCTTCTAGCTTTGGAAGAATCTCCGGCTTTTTTGGCGTTCTCTTCGGCGGTATTGTACATCTCTATTCTTGCCTTTAATAAATCCTTCACACTGTTTCCGCCAGATGCAGCTTTCTTTGGCGGGGAGCCTTTCTCAACGGAAGATTCTTCCTGGACAGCATCTCCACCGGTTAATTCCGCTAACTCCCCCATCAAGTCATTATCATCTACATCCGAATCTTCGTCATCGCTGCCAACATCCCTCAAACTTGCAGCTACCATGGCATCTAACGCCTCCGGAGCCACAACTCCACCTTTAGGTTTTGGTTTTGGTCTCGCTTTGCCACCAATCCCAGCAGTAATAGCAGCAAGTTCTGCCTCCAAATCTCCATCGTCATCGTCATCATCATCCTCATCATCTCCAATCCCGGACATATCATCTCCCAATCCGAACATTCCATACTGAGAAACGCGTAGGAAAAAACGAAGTGTGTTACATGAAATCCAGCCAGTCAAAACGAAACAATGATGACTAATCCTTTACTTTACTCTGAAGCGAGAAAAAAAATCTATACCAACCTCCGACGGATCTCGTTTCTTTGGGGCCCTCTTCGGTGGCTCCGGTTTTTTACCAAAGCTGAACATTTTCGTGACACTTTAACTGAACTTAATAGCACTTAATTGGGCATAATATTTTACTCCAAGCAACACTATTGGTATTTTTAAATTTTGGGCACAAATAGTGGCTGCAGCAAATAAATAATATTTAACCGACCTACGACAAAGCAGCTCAAAAAGTAACTGACAGCTTTTTTGTTTGAGTCGCGGAGCGTCCGAATAAACAAAAACAAACAAACAAACAATTTGAAATATTTCATACACTGGATCAAATTTTCTACGACGCACGCTCCTTTTTTTTAACTCAAAATTAAGAATGGCCGAGGTTCAAAACATACACAGCAAGAAAAATTCGTGTAATTTGTGTAATTGTAATTGAAAACGATGCACGAAAACGGAACATCGTTTTCAATCTAAATTTACATCATCATTACATTGAGGCGTGTAAATTTAGACCATAAACGATGCACGAAAAGAGATCAGCTTATTGTCGTGTAAAAATACACAGCGATGTAACATTTTTAGAATTTCCTCGGGATATTTTCAATTTTAATGAAATATTGAAATATTATTAGTCTTTTGAGAAGAAATCTACACTACAGTTTACTATTATTAAACATTTATTTAAAAATAACATAAATAGTAAAGAAAAACAAAGTACACCCACCATCACGAGCACCGCCAGGCTGGGGCACTGTAGAATATGAAGATATTCTGCTGATATTTTAACCACTCACTGGGGAACCAAAGGAAATTTCTTTCCGGACTGTCATGATGGTCCGGTTCCATACAGGTCACTGCTGGGTCAGGAGGGATTTTTGCTCACAAATGCTTCGGATTGTTCACGCAAATTCCTCTCCTGGCAATCATATTCCGGATCCCTGCCACAGCAACATCTGCCGTCGCTGTAATTGAAAAACAAATAATTAATTTTTATAACATCATTCGTTTGTATATTTCTTTAGAAATTTACCACTTTAGCAATAATGTATAGAGATCATTGAGCTGCGTATTGAAACGAAGACGTTCGGTTTCCGAAAAATGACTCAACTGGCAAATGGTATGTATGTATGTATGTATGGTTCCCCCATCGGTAGCAAGGTCCAGCCTATGTCTGTGTGGCTTCGCCTTCGAATTGCTTCTCAGGCTTCCACGGCCGATGGTTCGTCGAGAGAAGGCATCCAACCTTCAGAGACCTACACTGACGCTATTCGCAAGACTGTCCCATTTGCATTTTCGTCATTTTTCAGTTTATTTCAAAAATCGTTCAAATACAGTTAGTTCTTCAATGTGGACTAAAAACTTTCATAACTTTGTTCTCAACATGTATGAAAAAAAATACCAAGTCATGTCTGTCCCATATGAAATATACCCGCAAAGCTGTCCCATATGTCTATTTTTACAGAATGCTTTAAAATTGCTTTTCTAATTTACTTTAATTTTACAAATATTCATACAATGTGTGCGACAAAATAAGCATTTATTGAAATTACGATAGTTAGACTAGATAAAACAGTACAGTAAAGTCGAGAATAACAATTTCCATATTTTTTACAAGCTATGATTAGCCTAATGGGTAAATTCCACAAAACTGTTTTTTTATCTCGCATGAGGCTTATTTAATTGTTCGTTGTAAAACATGGAAAGTAGTCAGTGTCGTATCTGATGGTCTCGCGGCCCCGACAAATCGAATTATTAGTAACCATTTACATTTTTTTTTAATCCTTAAATTCTGAGAACGCTCGTGTCGACCTGGGGGAGGAAGACTGAAATTTGTTGCATCGTTTTCTGCATCGTTTTCTGCATCGTTTTTTTACTGTTCGGCAAAAAGCCAGCAATTGTTGAAAAGATTTGTAATCGTTCAAATTTTAACTTACGATGATCAGTTTCGTGTAGTGAGTCATGTAACTCAGTTTTTTAGGTGCTAAATTTAGATTTAGCTATATTTTTAGAACAACCATTAATCAAGTCATTTTTATTTATCAGCTTCAAAACTTTGACAAAATTTGAGCGACATAATACGCCTGATCATGCAGGAATTTACCAGAACAAAGCAAAACTTAATTAAATCATTGTTTTATGCAAAACAAGTGCTTTTCAGCATGAAAAAAGTTTTATTAAAAATTACTAAATAAGAAAGTAAAATTTTGAACCTTCGCACTGGTCGGTAGATTGATGAGAGAAATTTGACGTTTGAAATTTTTTTTTCTTTTTTTATTCAGTCTTCCTCCCCCACCCAGGTGTCGACTATTATCCGATACAATCTTGTACAAACTGATCCCCCAACGAATATTGATTTGCATGTACCTATTTCATTATTCATCTCTTTCTTTCTCTTCTACATACTCACACTGAACCCAAAATCACACTTAAAATACACTTGACGTTTCACTTAAAAGTGGGAGTTCAGTGAATTTCTTCATTTCAAGTGGCTCATGTAGATTTCACTTACCCGTCACTTATGCTTCAAGTGACCGAATCAATGTTCACTAACTCATCACATAAGTTTTAAGTGACTGTCACTTGAAATTCCTCTGAAAATCCACTTACTTCGCCGCTCACTTCAATTTCATTACATTCTCACTTAAAATTCACTTGACCCGTCACTTAATTGTCAAATTCACTTGATCGGTCACTTAAAATTGAAATGAATGTACAGGTAGCGAATGACAGCCATGTTGTGAAAGATTGTTTTTATTATGGAAACATAACAGAATTGTGTATGAGCTGGTAGGTGCAGAAAAAGAGTCATTTATATAAGTTTCATAACAATTATATACTTCCAGAGCCCGAGAAAAATATCCTGTGAGGCGGATAATATGTCGTAGTGCAACTATTCATCCGAATGAGGGGCCAAAATATGAATCGGCAGAAGTTGTAACTTCTACAGAGCAACTATGAATAAATTGGCCATGGTGGGAAATCTTTGTTGGATGTAAGTTGTGATAAATTTTCAATAATCAAAATATTTCAATTTAATGTTTATTTTTCTTTCTGTCCTTCAACACAGGTTTCGGAAATGCTTCCCGATGGTATTTTTATTCTGAAATTTTCAAGAACAGTGCAAATAAAAGTAAGTAGGTACATATCATGAAAATAAAACCTCGAAACATTATTAATTTTTTTTTATTTTCAGAAAAAATCAACCTAAATTTTGGGAAAAAATCGAAAAAGTAAATGAGTATCTCAAGCCAAAACTTTAATTTGAACTCATCAATAAATTTGTGAAAAAAACAATGTATTTTATCGAATTCGTAAATAAATAAAAAATTGTTTTGATTAAACAAAGTTTATTGATAACTTATATTCCGAAATTTCATCTTAAAATCACTATTACTCAAAGATTTAATAGACCTGAGCATACATTTCATATTCACTTCAGGCTCACTTAGAATTCACTTCGTCACTCACTTGAAATTCACTTGACCAGTCACTTAAGTGAATATCACTTGACGGTCACTTAAAATTCACATGAATTCACAAATGGCGCAAATTCACTCCAGAGGTCACTTACATTTTAAGTGAAAATTATTTTCGGTGCATCACTGAACCCAAAATCACACTTAAAATACACTTGACGTTTCACTTAAAAGTGGGAGTTCAGTGAATTTCTTCATTTCAAGTGGCTCATGTAGATTTCACTTACCCGTCACTTATGCTTCAAGTGACCGAATCAATGTTCACTAACTCATCACATAAGTTTTAAGTGACTGTCACTTGAAATTCCTCTGAAAATCCACTTACTTCGCCGCTCACTTCAATTTCATTACATTCTCACTTAAAATTCACTTGACCCGTCACTTAATTGTCAAATTCACTTGATCGGTCACTTAAAATTGAAATGAATGTACAGGTAGCGAATGACAGCCATGTTGTGAAAGATTGTTTTTATTATGGAAACATAACAGAATTGTGTATGAGCTGGTAGGTGCAGAAAAAGAGTCATTTATATAAGTTTCATAACAATTATATACTTCCAGAGCCCGAGAAAAATATCCTGTGAGGCGGATAATATGTCGTAGTGCAACTATTCATCCGAATGAGGGGCCAAAATATGAATCGGCAGAAGTTGTAACTTCTACAGAGCAACTATGAATAAATTGGCCATGGTGGGAAATCTTTGTTGGATGTAAGTTGTGATAAATTTTCAATAATCAAAATATTTCAATTTAATGTTTATTTTTCTTTCTGTCCTTCAACACAGGTTTCGGAAATGCTTCCCGATGGTATTTTTATTCTGAAATTTTCAAGAACAGTGCAAATAAAAGTAAGTAGGTACATATCATGAAAATAAAACCTCGAAACATTATTAATTTTTTTTTATTTTCAGAAAAAATCAACCTAAATTTTGGGAAAAAATCGAAAAAGTAAATGAGTATCTCAAGCCAAAACTTTAATTTGAACTCATCAATAAATTTGTGAAAAAAACAATGTATTTTATCGAATTCGTAAATAAATAAAAAATTGTTTTGATTAAACAAAGTTTATTGATAACTTATATTCCGAAATTTCATCTTAAAATCACTATTACTCAAAGATTTAATAGACCTGAGCATACATTTCATATTCACTTCAGGCTCACTTAGAATTCACTTCGTCACTCACTTGAAATTCACTTGACCAGTCACTTAAGTGAATATCACTTGACGGTCACTTAAAATTCACATGAATTCACAAATGGCGCAAATTCACTCCAGAGGTCACTTACATTTTAAGTGAAAATTATTTTCGGTGTAGAAGTTATTCAGGGTTGCATTTCATTTACTCTCTCTTAATTTGATGTTGATTTCGTTTATTTTTATCACTGGGATATTTTGTACTGATATAAATCATCAAGTTATTGTTATTTGTGATACCAGATGTATATTTTATTTCAATATTATTATTTCTCATGTATCTTCACTACAGTCTTGTAGCTGACTGAGCCATATTTTTTTAGGTTTTTGTCATGCTCTTATTTGCTGCTTGGACTGCCATAAAATCTATGAACCAAAATACGCGTACCTGGTAGAACACGCGTAAGTCATATTGTATTGATTTTTCTCAATAAATATTTGCAGCCAAGATGCTTCGCCTTTTCTGATTCAGCAATTTGTTAGTATTTATAGTCTTTCTAAAAAGATAATCGACAGAAAATCTTTCCAAAAGATGAAGGTATAGTTTGTTTTATTCATGGAACGTTGTTATTGATTTTATTTTAGACCTACTCAATTCTTACGATAAACTTACGTTATCTTTATCTAAATATGTTATAAACATCATTTTAAACTTATTTTCATCAGTAAACAACCAGTAAAGTGAATAATACAGTGCAGATAGAGAGAATCAAATGATCAACTGACAAAAGAAAAGCCAAAAATGGGACAGTTTTGCGGGTACATTTAATACGCATGCGAAATATACTCGCAAGGCTGTCCCATCATTATTTTCTCCTCTGCATCAACAACTTCCAAAGCAAACAAACATTGGACGAAATTCTACAACAATTATCTTAATATCTGTGAAGAAAGAAATAGAAAAGGTGGTGTTTCAACCGAGAAATCCAAGAAAGTTTATAAAAATCTTTAAAGCCGTTTTTCTCGGTTCGTTGTTTTTGCATATGGGACAGACTTGCCGGCAGCGGCAGTACAATGGTTGGCAATCCACTCCGCTTGCAATAGTCTCTTCAGATTTATCCCAGATGCATTCCCTCTGAAATATATAATTATTTATACAATGAAACACATCTTACCTGTCGGCAACTTATGGGAATCGAACCCAAAAGTTTTTCTTGCCGATACCGGGAATCGAACCCAGTACGCCTGGGTTACCAAACTCGCACCAGCCTATCCACTAGACCACATCAGCGCTCTATGACTCAACTGGCAAATGGTATACAAAAAAATAACAAACAAACAATTTCATTCTATTTTAAATCAACAGATATAATTTTACACTGCTTGCGATATAAATTTCATCGGCCGCTTTATTTTTACATCTTGGAATGTAAAATTATAGCAAAACAGTTGATTTCTATTCGCTTTTTGAAAACAGACTAAAATTTCATCAAAAGGAGTGAAAATTACATCTTTTTTTATTATACTTGAGAAAAAATACATCATCTCGTGTTTTAGATTCCGTATACTTTTAGAAATTTTTTGCTGTGTAGAACAACACACTCGCAAAAACTAATCGATTGTTATTCCCATTTTAAGGTGTCGAATATTTTCAGTGTTATTTTAGAACATAAAGCTCACAGCACGAAATTTGTTTTGTTTTTGTTGAACACGCAGCATGCTGCGTGAGTTGATTTATAGATTAAATTTTTTGCTGAAATTTCAATCTTCAACTATCTTCAGAAATAATACAAAATGAGTAATAAAATGAATAAAGTAAAGTTATCCAAGGGTATTTTGGAGATGAAGTTTATGTCCAGAACTAGAGAAAAACTAGAAAAGGAGAAAGATGACGAAGAAGGCAGGTAAGTTTTTGAAAAATATTTACGTTGTCTTACAGAGAACATTTTGCTAACTTAATATTTCCATATTTTAGGGCGCTTTATAAAAACGAAATTACTGATAAGATGTTGCACGAATCCTCAAAGTATATAATTGAGACCAGCTATGTACCTTGCGAGGATTTAATCGAGGGCAGGGTAAGCTACGGAGGAATGAACCCGGAAATAGAACGGCTAATAGAGTTGGAGAAAAATCAGGACATGGCTCAGCTAACAGAGAAGCAGCGCGCCGAGGCGGCGGAACGGCAAAAGATGCGAACGGACGTGCCCGACGAGGAGATGGCCGAGTTCTACAGCAGTGTTGTGGGGACCATAAAGCGGAAGTTCGACAACCGCAGAGGCGCCGGTCCCAGTATTCTACCCCTGAACATCAAACGAATGAAAGGCAACACTATGCTGAGACCGATTGATGATGACGATTGAAGTAAATTTAAGTTAAGAAATATTTTATTTACGACAAATATATTCTCATAACTTTTCAAAATTTGAAATTCTTGATGTCTTATCTTGAACATGAAGAAAATATTGTATTCATCAGATCCACACTTATTTGTCGCAATCCTGTAGATTTTTATTAAAAGTCATTTCAATAAGCAAAAAACACGTAACACATCCACTGTTAAATTCATAATTTTTGTTTTCTACTATCATGTTTTTGGTCGTATTTTTGTTTAAACGTGATACAATGACATCATAATTCAACAGAGCCACATACTCTCATTAAACAAGTTGAACATACTTTGAATGTATAATGTTCCGGCCCTTATAGGTAATATATTCTGGGAAGATCCAAATGTTAACTTCTAAAAATTACTTATCACCTGGATGAGGATCTATGTACGACAAACAACCAAACTGGTAAATCTCCACTGAAGACTGTGAGCCAGAATAAAGACAATCGTTTATTTAGCACAAAATTCATACTACAGACGCACTTTAGAAACCCATAACGAAAACATTGTAATGTTTGCTCTTGAGCGATTTACTATTGTTTTCTTGATAATTATTTTAGAAAATGATATTTGAAACACCTTCTTACACATTTCTTGACCGGATGGTAACCCTAATACGCACGTGTTCTAAAATCATTGTAACGGTTTTTTTTCGGTTTTATCCGCAGTTCCAGCGTTCGTCAAAGGTGTAATTTCGTTAAAAATTAACTCGCGAAGCGACTTCGAAAAAGTTTGGTATCAAGGAAAACCGGGACCGTTCCGTGAGAAGATTCCGGAAATTTCGGCGGGTATATTTCCTCCGACGTTTTGCGCGAGGTGCGTTGGGTGTTTAGGTTACGTGTGTGTGAATGACGTTCTTTTTACGATGTTCTTGGAAACGATCCGAAAGTCGGTTAGTGAAAACCCGAAAACGGAAGCTACCGGAAAGTAAGTACCTAACAGCAATTATTTTTAGATTAATGATTTCTTTTAATCAGGTTTGTTTATTCAGGCATTTTTCTTATAAAGATTCTATTGCCGAGTGGATCACTTTTTTTATTTTGTGGTCGTCGCCACAAAATAAAAAATCGAAAGAATTATGTAGGTTAATTTTTACTACTGCTCACATTTTATTTCACCCACCCAATCTCCCGACTATTCCGGTCGTTTTGTCAGAGTGTATTTTCTTTCATATTCCACTTACGGTTCACGTCCGCCTGGCACTTTCCTGGGGAACCATGCATGGTCTCACTGTCTGCCTCGTACTTGCCTCCGAGACGCTCGACTGCCTGTCCATGCTGCTGCTGGAGTTGTTGTTACTCTGCTGCTGGTGCAGCACTTCCCACGCAGCCGGAGGTGTGGCTGGCATCGCACCGATAGCAACGCACGACATTGTCGAGCCGGATGTTGTTGCTGGAGTTGTTGTTACTCTGCTGCTGGTGCAGCACTTCCCACACAGCCGGAGGTGTGGCTGGTGATGGCGACGCACGACATTGCCGGGCCGAATGTTGTCCTGGAGTTGTTGATTGCTGTGGGCGGACGTCCCACTTATTCTGACTGCACTGTCGATGTACTGGCTCCGAAGCTGGCGATGATGGAGTGGCCATCTGTGCACGATCGCCGCTTCTCTTCTCCGTGTGGATGCGGAGCAAAAGCTCCGAATCTTTCTTTATTTTCTCCAATTTGCCAAAACTAAACTGACCTTCGGAAATGTCGATGACAGAACCAGATTTTTTTTCTTTTCTCTATTTCAGTTTTCTGGGAACTATGGACTTTCGGGTTTTTCTAAAAATATGTTCGATACAGTGGGTCAAATCTGGTCGAACGAGTTCACTCTTGGTTTTTTTTTATTAGGGTTGGGTTTTAACTGTATTTTTGCTCAAATCACACCATAGATAAAGTTAAAAAAAAATCAACTGTAACAATCCTGCGCCTCACCCTATGGCAAACGGCACGCAGACCTGCAATTTCCTCTGTCCACCAGTAGACGGGTGGCTTATAGTGTTGGCCCTTCTCGTCATCGCACGCTTGGCCCTTCTCGTCATCACAGCATCGCAAGCGCGAGCTAGAACCCTCGTCAGTTCCTTCGCGGACTGGTTGTCCAGGTTCCTCTCCCAGTGCAACACTTAGACAAAGACGTTCTGGTCGAACTGTGTTGTCTTCCAGAGGCGTTCCCCTGTCCAAAACTCACGTCTACCTGTCCGCGTACTTGAGCCTAGCCGATAGTGGATCGCAAAACGATCGCTATTCGTGTAGGCCTTGCTCAAAATCCAATCGCATACCAACCCCAGGCTACAGGTGACATCTATGGTTGACTCGCTCCCGTTCCGAACCTGGCAGGTACTGGTGTTTCCTACGTTGGCCAGATCCACGTTCAGCCTTGCCTTGGGTTTGTGAGGCGGCTACCCCATTCATCGGCCCACGCGTTAAAGTCGCCAGCTATAACGATGGGGCTTCTCCCCGTTAGCACCTCTACCATCTTGTCAACCATAGTACCGAACCTCTCCAAGGACCATGAGCTTGAAGGTTCGTGACTCAGCTGTTTCACTCGACTACCGTAATACGACATTTCGCTCGACTCGACAGTGACCGGAGTCGGATCGGAGACGAGTTACTCGACTCGTCTTGTAATAGGGCCCATGCCCATAATTTGTGATTACCCTTGTGCACAGACATACACAGACTTTTTTTTCCAACCTGGTCAGTGTAGCCGAGACACACTAAATTAAATCGTCATATGATATGTATCTTTTTTATTAAGATGCACTAAATTATTATTTGAACGATTTTTTTTTTTGTTTATTTGAGACACTGTACCATCTCTGCGGCATTCGTGTCTTGATTTTTTAATTTTTACAGAGTTTTGTAGATATTACATTCTTTAAGGAATTCTAAAAGTGAATGTTCTTGTGATTCTTCGTTTCTTAAAATTTCGTAGACTGTTCCCCTTATATTTGAATGAATGAATCGACTTCTTTGTACTGGTATATTGTCGCTGAATCCCCAAACCGGAGTTTTCGTCAACATCAGCGACGGCGACATCACTGACGACATTTCATCTTAATCAGACATCTTTCGAGTGTGGGAACCAAACAAAAGAACGGGTTGCCAATCGCCGAGGTATTTGAAGAATTGTTCATCGTCGCTGGTTGGCAAGGTTGCCGATCACCAGCGCGAAAACTTCGGATTTTAACTGCATTGACAATATTATGTGATAATGTTGAACGTTTGTGTGTTAACTCAAGTTTGTTTACAAACATAAGATTAATTGCTCAGCTTTTCTGTGGTTTGCTGTTAAATGAACTCTATGAGTTCCGCAGTTGCATAGCCTCAAAAGCCAAAATGGCTGAATCGGGAATTTGATATACGGTAACACCATCTATATATACACACCTTGGGTCTAACTACGCAGTTGTGTAAATTCATTTATCTCTGAATACGCAATGTTAAAAAAGGAGCGTGTTGTGTGTACACGGAAAAAAATTGAGTGGTTATCTCAAAGACGCTGTCATGATAATTCTAGAGTTTGTTTTAATTAGGTCGTATGAGCCACCTCAAGTGTTTTGAGAAAATCGCTGTTAAAGTTTTGCGACCCATTTTTAATTCTAGAATTTAAAATATTGCTCAGAATAGTCTGAAAATTGTATATGCGATGCAAAAGTAGATGAGAAATAGGCTAATGCATTCGATTCAGGCATAAATTACGTTGTTCGAGTGAACATGCACTTGCGCCCTTTCGCATTACGTATTTGGTGCGAACGTCGTTTTGCACATTGACAAATTTTATCCAAAACTCCAGTTATTTTGCCCTAAACTTCGTGATTCCTGATTAAAAGCTTCAAGAACTAAGTCTTGATATGACAAGACTCTTGCACTGAGTGGCACATGTGATTTGAAGTAATTTAATAAGTGGCAAATTGCCAAGCATCTTTTAAATAAAAGTATAGAAGAAAAAAGGACTTACGTTTCTCACTGTTTAGATGTTTAGATCTCTGCCGGTGATATGTGCTTTACAGAATCTTTGGATTCTATAACTAGGTCGACAATTTTGTGTGGCGGATCATATGCCTAAATTTGTTTTCCTGCTCCAGTGTAGAAATCCTCCCTCCATCGCTGCTGCAGCCTAGAATCGTTGATTCGAGCAACTGCCCTTCAGGTTTCTATTCGACCGGAAATAGCTGTACATCCATGCCTTCAGAAACCATAGTGGAAACTTTTCCAAAGCTGGCTGATGCTGTGGTAACATAATTATGAAAGACACTTAGTGAAAGTTTGTTTAGCCATTAAAGTTATCACTTACTGTACTTACCCAGCAGCAAATTGAAACCATCCAACCCACTGAGATGACTTAAACCACCTTTACCACCCTTTACTTACTAATTTCAAGCTTTACTACACTCGGCGGAGCATTTTCTGGAGAAAATGCACAAGGTCGCAAAAACCAACACGCCGGACTGTTATTTTCAGAGGACTGAACCAGCTGTCAAATCGCATACAAACGCACCGTACCAAATTTTTGGTACCAGAACGTCAGTGTGGTTCCCGAAATTAAACACTTCACCCCATAACAGACTCGAAATAGGGTAACATTTTGGTTGCCGAACGCATCTGTTGCTGTCATACTGCAGATTTAGAATCAATTTTAACAAGGATTATGCTGAAAACTCCGCATTTTGTGCCCACCCATAATTTATTAATGCCACCAAAGATCCCTTTGATTGACATTCCCGAGCCGCAGATATCATTTTAAGGATTATTAAAAAATTGCCTCTGGTTGAAATTTTTGCAATGAGGACGCCATGTTGCCCCTATACGTGTTTCACTCGTTTCATTTTTCTTCTTCCTGCGGGTTTCTTGACTGAAAACTTGGTACGGGAATTTTTGTTTTCTTCAGCCCCTTGGTTATTTTGCGACCTTTGTTTTGCACGCCAATCCAGTGCAGTGCAAAAAGTCGCAAAAACCAAATTACACTCGAAAGTGAGAAAGTCATTATGCGTCCTAAATTCAAATCAGTTTTGTAAAGTTATTTATTGATCAATTGAGACCAAGTTTTTTGCTAACATAGAATACATGTTTATGGACTGTTTGCTGCCAATAACTCAATTTTGTTTATATTGGTTCATACGACCTAATCAAAACAAACTCTAGAATTTTACCATTTCAGTGTGTTGAGGCCAACTGTACATCCGTCGACCCTCCGATTCGAGCAACGGCTCAGCTAAAAACGGAACTGGCAACCATGCAAAACCAAGCAGAATTGGTGAGGGTGCACAACGAAGAGCTGTCATCGAACGGAAATAATAAAAGTGAGGAAGAGCCAAACGTGGTCGAATTATTAGAGTAAAACCGTGGAATTACAACCCGATATCTATTGCAATTGAAGAATTCAGTTAAAACACTAAAATGTAAGTCCTTTTCATATTAACTTTCTGAAAAAATAATTAAAAATAAAATTTGTTTGTAGCTTTTAAGCTGATCAAAATCAAGCTAAAAAGGGTGTTTATATTGCGTTCGAAACTCTGTCGCGAGGCTAATCCGCAACAATCTTAAAAGATTTTATTTACGAAGAATCGAATCTGATATTGGAAGGATGCCACCGAAAGCCGTAAGAACCTTCAGCTGTAGCCTCTGTAAGGATCCAGACAATAACCACATGGTGCAGTGCGACCGGTGCCAATCGTGGTACCATTATCAATGCGTGGGCGTTGGTGATTCTGTGGCGGACCGGAGCTGGCTCTGTCCAAGCTGTGACAAGCATAGTACAACTGTAGCACCTGAAACGTTGAGGAAAAATGAATCCAGATCCCAGAGGTCTAAAGCAAGTACATCGACATCCGTTAAGGCCGCAAAAGCGGCACTGGACTTGCAGCAGCTCCAAGAGCAGAAACAACTCGAGTTACAACGCATTCAGGAGGAAACGATTCAAGCTGAGAAGGAAGTTGCTCTGGCGAAGAATCGCCTGGAGAGCGAGAAGAAACAACGCGAAAAAGAAGCAGCTCTCGAGAAGAAGCGTCTCGAGGATGAGCGAAAACGCCAGGAAGCTGAACAGGAATTTGAGCGGTTGCAGCTTAAAAAGGAGGCAATCCGTCAGGAAGCCTTGAGGAAGCTAGAGGAAAAATTCCTAGCAGAGAAATATCGTATCCTCAATGCTCAGCTTGACGAGGACAGTAGCAGTAAAAGCGGGTGCAGTGATTTCAGCGGAAGGAGAACAAAGCAATGGGTAGATGACCTGCTGAAAAACCATGAAGTTATTTGTCATGATGAGAGACCCAGTGAAGCTGGCCCAAATCGAATCAGAGATCCACTGGAAGAACCGAAACAACCATTCAACTCGACCGAAATAGTGAACCCTAACGGAAATGCACGAAACCTAGGAAGACGTGAGCACGCTGACAGAACTCGTGAATTTCCCATCGAATCCCCAATTCGAAGTGATCACAATCAGCCTCCGGTTCCCCAAGTAGACGGTAGATTAGGAACCCAAGATCACGTTCAGAGAGAAAGCGAATTTCCGAATCAACAAAACAGCTCATCAGGTTGCAACACCCTAACCAGTGGTCAGCTCGCGGCGCGTTCAGTCTTTTCCAAAGAACTGCCAACGTTTACTGGTAACCCGGAAGAATGGCCGTTATTTTACAGTAGCTACCTGACTGGAACGAAAGAGTGCGGGCTTACTAACGCGGAAAATCTTATTCGTCTCCAGCGTTGCCTCAAAGGCGAAGCTTTAGAAGCCGTACGAAGCTGTCTACTGATTCCCGAAACGGTTCCTTGTGCTATAGAAACACTGGAAATGTGCTACGGAAGACCAGACGTACTGGTAAACACACTTCTAGTCAAGATCCGAAACACTCCCGCTCCCAAGGAAGGTCGGTTAGAGACCTTGATTGCTTATGGGTTAGCTATCAAAAACTTTTGCAATCACATTCTCGCAGCAAAACTAGAAGACCACTTCAACAACCCTACGTTGCTTCAGGAGTTGGTAGAAAAGCTTCCGATGGAAACAAAAATGAAATGGGCGGACTATATGGAACTCACAGGTGAAAGAAGCTTGGGTTGTTTTGGGAGATTTATGCACGAGGTTTTACGAAAGGCGATCACGGTAACCCCCTACAATTCTCATACAGCGAACAAGCCAGTGAGAGGAGAGGAGCCAAGACCTAAAGGTGGTGTGAAGTATAAAGGGTACCTCAATCATCACAGCGAAGCTCAAGCACCTGCAGAAGGCAAAGATGATCAGCCCCATATCAAGAAGGTTTGCATAGCTTGCGAAAAGCCAGGTCACAGATTGGAGAACTGCGGTAAGTTCGAAAACTTTTCTATTGATGAACGCCGAAAGATCGTCCGATTACATAACCTTTGTTGGAGTTGCCTTAAAAGTCATATCCCTTGGCCATGTCGCCGTCCTAAGGATTGTTCGTATGAAGGTTGTCGCTACCGTCACCACCCTTTACTCCACTCACCTCCTTCAGAAGGACGACCGAATCCCAGCCCCAATTATTTCCATCGAACTGATAGTACTGCTATCTATCGAATCGTCCCCGTCACTATACATAACGGATCACAATCCATCCCTACCTTCGCCCTCCTTGACGAAGCCTCCGAGGTCACGATGATCGAGCAAGGTCTTGCTGACAATCTTAATCTCAAAGGTACCCTTGAACCATTACACTTGCAATGGACCGCTAACGTTACTCGCTTCGAAGAAAATTCTCGTTCAATTGACCTACAGATTTCCGGGAAGGACAAGAGAAAACGATACTGTTTGAAAAACGCCAGAACAGTCGAGGTCTTAGAGCTTCCGATTCAGTCCATTTGCCACCAAGAACTTATTGAAGAGTATCCTCATCTACGAGGACTCCCGCTGACCGACTATGAATTCGCCCGACCACAACTGCTAATAGGTCTCGAAAATATTCACCTTGCCACGCCTTTGAAAATCTGTGAAGGAGCACATGGGCAACCGATAGCCACAAAGACACGCTTAGGGTGGTGTATCTACGGAGCAATTCCATGCCTAAAAACACGCAAATCCTATCAGCAGCTGTATCATGGAAGCGAACAGACCGAAGATGAGAAATTAAATGAAATTATTAAGCAACATATTATTATAGACAACTTAGGTATTCGTAGCACAGGAATAGCACTCGAGTCCAACGAAGATAAACGTGCTCGAGAAATATTAGAATCCACCACACGCCGAATTCCTGGAGGGTTTGAAACCGGAATTTTGTGGAAAAGCGACAATGTTGTCTTTCCGGATGGGTTTTCTATGGCGCTTAGTCGGTTAAACAGTTTAGAAAAGAAAATTTATAAAAATCCGGAATTGGCCAATCGCGTGAAGGAACACATTAACGAATACCTTGAGAAGCGATACGCTCATAAAGCCACTTACGAGGAACTGAATTCTGCGGATCCGAAACGAGTCTGGTATTTGCGACTTATTTGGGATGCATCGTCGAAAGTTCGGAACACCTCATTCAACTCATTGGTACTAAAGGGGCCGGATCTACTCACGTCACTTCCTGCAATCCTCTTTCGATTTCGATCTAGAAGGGTGGCAATATGTGGCGACTTGAAAGAAATGTTCCACCAGATAAAAATTCGAAGTGAAGATCGGTCTGCTCAGAGGTTCTTGTGGAGAGATGATCCATCCGCCAAACCGGAAGTCTACACCATGGACGTTGCAACTTTCGGTTCTGCCTGTTCACCCTGTTCAGCACAATACATTAAAAACCTCAACGCCAAGGACTATGAGGATAGATACCCTGATGCAGCAGAGGCCATAATCAATGGTCATTATGTCGACGACTATTTAGACAGCAGAGATACAGAAGAGCAAATAACACTAGTTTACAGCATTTTTGAACTCAGTAAACTGAAGGTCATTTCTAATGTAAAATTGGACGCTGAATCCGAAAATGAAATTCAAAAAAATCTCAGTAGAGCCGTTTTTGAGTTATGCTCCGAATATGAAATTTCGAAAAAATTAAAAAAGTTCTTGTATTTAGATTAAAATATCTCGGACGGCATAACAGTAATTTGAAATCCCTCTTTTGCATATTGAAGGTGAATAAGTTTTCTATCGATCATCTGAACACTGTTTTTGCGTTTGACCAACAGTATTGCTGATATTAGTGACTTTATGAGAAAAAAAAATTATAAAAAACGCATTTTTTTAGAGAAAATTTTGTTTCAACGAAAGTTTTAGACTCGATGGTAGCATTTAAAAAATCTGATTTTCTTTTGCGCTTAAATACCAATTCAAAACAAAGATTTCAAGTGGTTATTTATCAAAATCGGTTGAAAATTGAAGAAGTTATTGCTACTTTACAATAACTGAAATTTTTGGAGTTTTTAATAATTTAACAAACCGCAGTACACTTATCATAGTATAGGAAGAATGAAACATGATAAATCTCACTCGCTTCAAGTCAAAATTATTTATTAGCTTACCAGAAGGTCATATGCCAAGTTTCAGGACAATCTGACCATAGGGAGGGGTTACTTGAGTCTCAAACGTGAATAAAGTTTTGAAATATTTCGCCCGGAAGGAACGAAAAATACTGGTTTTTCATCAATAACTTTTTTCATCACTAGTTGATTGTTTTTTATGGTTGATTTTCTTAAGGCCTAAGTTGAGACAAATATTTCACCCGAAGACTGTAACTCAATTGGATTTGAAACAGAAAAGTTATTGCGGTTCAAAGATTGTATTTTGGTCGAAAATTGTCGTATAAAACGCAATGCGTAAAAAGTACTCATTGCGTGTTGGACAAAATTTGCGGCCTTTGAACCGCAATAACTTTTCTGTTTCAAATCCAATCGAGTTACAGTCTTCGGGTGAAATATTTGTCTCAACTTAGGCTTTAAGAAAATCAACCATAGAAAACAATCAACTAGTGATGAAAAAAGTTATTGATGAAAAACCAGTATTTTTCGTTCCTTCCGGGCGAAATATTTCAAAACTTTATTCACGTTTGAGACTCAAGTAACCCCTCCCTATGGTCAGATTGTCCTGAAACTTGGCATATGACCTTCTGGTAAGCTAATAAATAATTTTGACTTGAAGCGAGTGAGATTTATCATGTTTCATTCTTCCTATAATATGATAAGTGTACTGCGGTTTGTTAAATTATTAAAAACTCTAAAAATTTCAGTTATTGTAAAGTAGCAATAACTTCTTCAATTTTCAACCGATTTTGATAAATAACCACTTGAAATCTTTGTTTTGAATTGATATTTAAGCGCAAAAGAAAATCAGATTTTTTAAATGCTACCATCGAGTCTAAAACTTTCGTTGAAACAAAATTTTCTCTAAAAAAATGCGTTTTTTATAATTTTTTTTCTCATAAAGTCACTAATATCAGCAATACTGTTGGTCAAACGCAAAAACAGTGTTCAGATGATCGATAGAAAACTTATTCACCTTCAATATGCAAAAGAGGGATTTCAAATAACTGTTATGCCGTCCGAGATATTTTAATCTAAGTACAAGAACTTTTTTAATTTTTTCGAAATTTCATATTTGGAGCATAACTCAAAAACGGCTCTACTGAGATTTTTTTGAATTTCATTTTCGGATTCAGCGCCCGATTTCACATTAAAAATGTTGGTCAGTTAATCAAGTTCACGATTTTTTTAAAATTTTGTAAACTAGTGTAATCAGTCTGACCAACGATATTCGATTCGTACATCGCCAAGGTGGGTTTGAAATCCGAAATTTCAGGTCTAATTCTTCATACGTTCTTAAAGCCATCGGCGAGATCCCCCTGCCGCCTAAAGAGTTGGGCGTATTTCCGAAAGAAATAGAATCCGTACTGGGCATTCAATGGTTGCCAATAAACGATGTCTTTACCTTTTCCCTGAATCTTCCGAACTTTGACTGCAAGCTGTTTGATGGTTCAATTCGCCCTACAAAACGCCAAATACTAAGAATAATAATGACCATATATGACCCTCTCGGATTGCTGGCCGCATTCATAATTCAAGGAAAAATAATCATACAAAAACTGTGGAAAACTGGATGTAACTGGGACGACGAAGTAAATGATGAAATATTCTCTAACTGGAAACGATGGACCAATTTGTTCTCTGGATTGGGTAACATTCATATTCCAAGATCCTACTTCGGGGCGGCTGTCCCCGAGCTTTGCAAACCAATCCAACTCCATGTGCTTGTCGACGCCAGCGAAGAGGCATACGCTTGTGTCGCCTATTTTCGCTACACCGACGGAGGCGTAATTCGGTGTTCCCTAGTGGGTGGGAAATCTAAGGTCGCCCCTGTTAAAACGCTGTCCATCCCAAGGCTCGAACTACAGTCAGCAGTGTTGGGAACACGACTAGCAGATTTCATACAAAAAAACCATCAAATACCAATAACTGAACGGTTTTTCTGGACCGACTCAGCGACAGTGCTCCACTGGATTCATTCTGATACACGCAAGTATCATTCATACGTGGCGTGTAGGATTGGAGAAATTTTAACATCAACAAACATCATGGAATGGAAATGGGTACCTTCTCGCAGCAACGTAGCAGACGAAGCCACCAAATGGGGTCGGGGACCATGCTTTGAAGCCGAGAGCAGATGGTTGCGTGGACCAGATTTCCTCTGGGGCAGCGAAGATTCGTGGCCAGAACAAAAATGGAATCCAGCAAACGGGAATGAAGAATTGCGCTCAAGTCACTTTCATGCAAAGAAAACCGACGAGAAACTAATTGACGTTCACCGATTCCACAAGTGGGAGAGAATGCAACGAACAATCGCTTATGCATTTCGATTTGGCACCCCGCGAAGTCGCAGCGAAACATCAAACGAACCGAAGTCTCTAGAACTTCTCGACCAAAAGTATCTACGCCAAGCTGAAATGGTATTACTGCAGATTATCCAACGAGAATCGTTTCCAGAGGAAATGGTCGCATTACGGAGAGTCCAAAATAAAAAGCCTGCGGGGGTGGTGCCGATCACCAGTCCGCTATACAAATTATCAGCTTACATCGATGAAGAGGGATTGGTCAGAATGGACGGTCGTATCGGCGCCGCCCCCAACTTGCCGATCGAAGCTAAGTGTCCTATAATCCTAGCCAAAAACCATCCTATAACGTTCCTTCTTGTAGATTACTATCACCGCCGCTACTTGCATCGAAATGCCGAAACTGTTTTCAACGAGATCCGCCAGCTTTTCTACATAACGGGACTTCGGAAGCTGATACGCACTGTAGGTTCCCGTTGTCAATGGTGCAAGGTCTACGGCAGTTCCCCGATGCAACCGATGATGGCTCCTTTACCGAAGGCTCGGCTCGTAGCGTTCCAGCGACCTTTCACCTACGTTGGTCTGGATTATTTTGGACCAATCCTGGTTAGGGTTGGTCGATCGCATGTGAAGCGCTGGGTAGCGCTCTTCACATGCTTTACAACCAGGGCTATCCATCTCGAAGTCGCCCACAGCCTCTCCACTGTCTCCTGTAAATTCTGCATACGCCGCTTTATAGCTCGACGTGGTGCTCCAGCCGAAATATATACCGATAATGGCACAAACTTTAGAGGAGCCGCTAATGAGCTGCAACGTCAACTTAACAACATCAACCAAAGATGCGCGGAGACATTTACTAACACCAACACCAAATGGTACTTCAACCCACCAGCAGCACCTCACACAGGCGGAGTCTGGGAGCGCCTAGTGCGATCCGTAAAAACTGCACTAGAAGCCTTTCATGACATTCCTAGAGTCCCTGATGACGAGACGTTTGAAACAATCATCTTGGAAGCCGAGAGCATGATAAATAGCCGGCCGTTGACGTACATACCACTGAACGGTGCGACAGATGAGGCCTTAACACCAAACCATTTCCTTCTTGGTAGCTCAACCGGAGTCAAACAACCACCGAAGGATTCCACCAGTGCCCTTGAGTGTCTACGGAGCAGCTGGAATCTAGCACAACATATTTTAGACGGGTTCTGGAGAAGATGGTTAAGGGAGTACCTTCCAACCATCGCCAGACGCACCAAGTGGTTTAACAACACGAAACCCATCGAGGTTGGTGATCTTGTCTTCGTTGCTGACGGAAAACAACGAAACAGTTGGGTCCGAGGAAAGATTATCGAGGTCACTCTTGGAAAAGACAAGGTTGCCAGACAGGCGGTGGTTCAAACCAATTCAGGAAAAATGCGTCGAGCTGTGGGGAATCTGGCCGTGATCGACGTCGTGGACGAGTGTAAGGACGAGATTGGTGGAGGAACAACATCGTCTTACGGGGGGGAGATTGTTGAGGCCAACTGTACATCCGTCGACCCTCCGATTCGAGCAACGGCTCAGCTAAAAACGGAACTGGCAACCATGCAAAACCAAGCAGAATTGGTGAGGGTGCACAACGAAGAGCTGTCATCGAACGGAAATAATAAAAGTGAGGAAGAGCCAAACGTGGTCGAATTATTAGAGTAAAACCGTGGAATTACAACCCGATATCTATTGCAATTGAAGAATTCAGTTAAAACACTAAAATGTAAGTCCTTTTCATATTAACTTTCTGAAAAAATAATTAAAAATAAAATTTGTTTGTAGCTTTTAAGCTGATCAAAATCAAGCTAAAAAGGGTGTTTATATTGCGTTCGAAACTCTGTCGCGAGGCTAATCCGCAACACAGTGCTATAGTATTTTCAACCACGAAAAGTTTTACATCGATTTTGTAAAAGTGCGCATGAAACAATATTGAAATTACTATGTACCTGGTAATTTTCGATAACTCTCAATGTTTGTTGTCGAAAATACTATGGTCATGATAATTTCACCATAATTTCTATTACAACTAGCGTCCGCATAGTAATTTAGACATTGTGGCACCAATTCATATCAACAAAATACTACGCACATGGTACTTTTAAGAACAAAACATTATTGACTCAAAAACATCAGTGCGTATGATAATTGTACCATGCAAAACATTCTTGTTGTTTACACTAATTCAGGATCATTATTCATCAAACCCGTGAGAAAAAAAAACTAATTATAAGCTGCTTTAATGTTTCACAACTTTGAAAATCATTCCAGAGCATCGGGAGAACACACTAACATCGACCGACGTGTGTCGGAAGTGTGAATTTTAATGTTTCAAATAATGTCATAATGCATGCATGCAAATAAACAAACAAACATACATAGTAATTTTACTATTTAAATCAAGCTCCTCGCTCCTCCTAATCTTTATCATAACACATACTAGTTTCATCATGAAACATATTAATTTTACTATGGACGAAGTAAAACAATGCATCATTTCATTGACAATTTTACTAAAACGCAGTCGAATTTACTATGCGCAGCCAAATTGAGCACATAGTAAAATAGCTATGCACGCTAGAAACTATTGAACCATTTAAGATTCAAAAATAACCATTTTAGACCTTTTCCCGGGAAATGCCATTTTATGAGTTCTCCATGAGAACTCATAAAATGACTTTTCGGGGAGAAGTTGAAATATGGTTATTTTTTAACCGTATTTTATTTGGCGAAGAAGTTGGAAAATGGTTATTTTTTAATTGAAATTTAAGGAGCATTTTTCCTCTGATGAAAATTGCAGCTATGATAGTCAGAAAAAAAAATAAGATTTTGAAATGTTTTGTTTATTGTCGAAAGTATTGTAGTGTATTCCTACAAGTATTTTTATTGCCGTGCAGTCCGGCCAGTATTTTCGCGAACTCGTCGAATGGAAATCTTCCAAATCAAGCAGGGTAATTTGTTTCAACCATGCCGGATTCTTCGGAGCCCTCGGACTAGGCTGTAAACGTGAACATGTCCTTGCCTTGATCGCTCTTATCGAGCCCGGAGCTAAAGCCAAGCGGCAAACCTTTGCCCAACGATTTACGACCCGCTCCGATGCCTACGTGCTCCAAGCTAAGTCGGGGGAGATTTTGGCCATCTGGGATCATCCAAGTTTTTGGTGCTGCTAAGCTATTGACATTCGATGACCATCAGTTCTGGTTCTGGTTCCGGATATGTGAACGACATCTATGTGTTGAGGTCTGTCGTTTGATTCCAATCCGGCAGATCGCTGTCTCGCCAATACTCGTGCCGGAATCCAAATCCGACACTTGATTTTCCGGGCAGCCATGGGGTGAAAATTATCAGGCAAATATTCCAGCAGGAGGTTCAAAATTTCTTGCTTTCGCTGTTTGGTTGCCAAAGCAGTGTAGTTCGTTATAGAGCTGGAACTTCTTCCGTTTATCTACGGGTAAGAAAAATTTGGTATGATTATCCGGTCCCTGCAAAAATAAAAAAATCACTAATATTAAATAAAATTAATGTTAGAAAATGATAACTTACCGTGCATCAATAATTGCACCAGTTTACGCTTGGAATTAACTAAAATTCTACAGCAAATAATTATTCTCTTCAAGAACGATCCCTCGAACGATTACGAAAATGCACCATGTTTTTTCTCTTTCACGATTGAGGTTAAATTTTCATCCTTTTTTCGGTTAATACCCGAAAACTAGGAATATGGTTAAAATTGTACCTTAAAATATTGATGAAAAATAACCATATTGGCAGTTCTGCAGGAAAACCCAGAAAATGGTTATTTTTCATTCGAAAATGGTTAAATGAAAACGAGCGTGTGCGTAAGGTATTATAAACAACAAAACATATTTGACTCAAAAATATGGTTGCCTGTTGTTCATTTAAACCACGGATTTAGTAATTTTACTATGCTTTTTTTTTGTGTGTATATGCTGTCAGTTTTTTTTTTTTAATGAGAATCGATAATGCTGTTAATTTGTTTTCATTTGTACGCTAGCAAATTAACCTGAACTTTTTTTGATTGAAAATAAGCATCTATCATCGGGATTCGTGGGATTGTTTAAAATTTGTTGCTTTGCTTGTACTACTTTTAAGGCGAGTTCGTAAATTTTTTTTCTATCGATGCTGGCGTTCTTAAATTACAAACAAACGTATGCAAAAGCATTGGAAAGCGATTTGACATCTACCAAAAAAATAGATCGATTGATGTCTCAAGTTACGAACACGCCCCGTTAGTTGATTTTAATGAAAATCAGTTTAACTCTTTCTTATGAAATAATTGGTAGTCCTGAGAAGGACTGTTTTGGGTTATTGCTGGAAATATTAAAGTAAAATCATTTACTTTTTGGCAGCTGCTTTCTTAGCTGGGGCAGCCTTTTTGGGTTTTGGTGCTTTTGGCTTCTTGGCTGCCGTTTTCGATGGTTTGGTGGCCTTCTGCTTGGGAGAAGCAGCAGCAGCAGGTTTTTTGGCCGTGCCAGCCTTCTTGGCTGCCTTCACTGGAGCAGCTTTGGCTTTCTTTGCGGCAGCAGACTTGGGCTTGGCTGCTGTTGCTTTCTTGGCAGCAGGTTTCTTCTCGCCAGCGGCCTTTTTCGGTTTCTTGGCGGCAGATGCCTTCTTGGGCTTCTTAGCTACTTTCTTTTCACCAGCTGCTGGCTTAGCAGCAACCTTGATCTTGAAAGAACCCGAAGCTCCAGTTCCCTTGGTCTGGACGAGCTTCCCTTTCTCGACGCCACCCTTCAGAGCCTTCTTGATGAAAGTGGACAATTTGGCCACGTCACACTTATAGTTGGCGGCGATGTACTTTTTGATGGCCTGCAAAGACGATCCGTTACGCTCCTTCAACGTCTTGATGGCCGCCAGGACCATATCGTTGACCGGAGGATGCGTGGATGGCTTCTTCGGTTTCTTCTCGCCCTTGGGAGCCCGTGGTTTCTTGGCCTTGGCCGGGGATGCAGCAGCTGGGGCCGCGACAGCAACTTCGGTCTCGGTCATTTTCCTTCACTTGAAAGTATGCGTAACACTGTAAAATGTATAACATACAGCAAAAGGGCATCTTCCGATATGCTTAGCTCGGGATGTCCGTGATAGTGAGATGCTGTGAGATGGAAGTAAATTGTTCGTATACAGTTTGTAAAATATAATTCAAAATGTTATTTTTGAAAGCAATTTTGAAAAGTTGGCGAGTAAATTAGAGATTCTGCATTCTCAAAATAAGTAGATTAATAATCTGTCAGCACATGAATCAGATTAGGTAATAAACTATCAATCATAATATAGCAGAAAACGTTCTCAATGTAGATGAAGCACGTTGCAATTGGCAAACATGAACTAGAAAATTGGGAAAAATTGCTATTGAAACAACTAATTGGTAGAAAAAATTGTTACCAATAGTAAGTTTCATGTTTTATCTACATAAATATGTAACATGTATGTTTGTAAAGTGTATATAACTCCAGCTAACAACCGTTTTACAAAAGACGTTTGGGCCTCCAACACAACGATTTTGGCTAAAAGTAGACCTTTACTACTAAATTTAAAATGTTTGCTAGTAAACCCTGAATGCTATCAAAATACATTTTTAACTAACTAGTTATTTACTTATTTTAGCATTTATGTCTTTTTGTCATATTTATTGTCTAATCTGACTTTTTGTCCTCTTGTTGGTCTTCTATAAGGATATTCCAATCACATTTAATTAACTGATGAATTTGCGGTTGAATTTTATTGTGAATCATAATTTTGTTGAACTGCTAAGAATATCCATTAAAAAAATTCATTGAATGATTTTCGTCTTTTTGTTTTTGATGTAAACGTGTCGTATCTACTATTGGTCAGAAAAATTTTTTTATTTAGGTATTAGAAAAGGATTCAAACTAATTCCAATTTTATCATTAGGTCGGTGTATTGAAACATGTACGAAGTTTGTTGAGCGTGTAACTGCGCGACTCGGCAGCCATGTCGGAAAGTGAGACGGAGACCGGTGATTGGTGATGGGGAGTAGGATAAACAAAAATAAAAGAAACAAACTAAAATTTGGCTCGTCATTGCGTGCTTAGTGCAGGAGTGATTTGTAAAATTATCTTATTAAGCTAAAATAGTACGGTTAGTGCTGAGTAGTACGGATTAACATTTACTGGAGGACGTTGTACATTTAAAAACCGTAAGTGAAAGACATTTGCTAAAATACTTATTACTAAAATTGTATTTGACCTCACATAGGTAACAGCAACAGAATCTAACCTACAAAAACAGTTCCGATTGATACAGTTAGTTCGTGAAACAAGATAAAACCATTTGAATTGTAAGTAAATACCTTAACATGTTAAAACTAGTATAACTTACAATGTTTCGTAAATCAGGGTTTCGAGCTGATAGCAAAAAAGCAGCGATTTAATTTCTTGATCCCGGTACACCGACGTTACTGTCCGATAAAAGAAAACTTAATGTAAGTTTGAAGAAATTTGTTATTCATAATCGCTTAACTAACAATAAAAAATATCTTTTAGCTTCAAGCTGCTATACAAGAAAGGCTGCTCTGAGGATTCGTTTTAATTATCCGAACATTCTTGAAGATTAACGAATCTTCGTGGACAAAACCTGGCAATGTCGGATCCGGCGAATGAAACGCTGACGAATGTCGAAAAATCGACTGAAAATCGGAACTGTATGTACTGCGAGGAGGACGATAGTGCGGATAACATGGTCCAATGCGACATGTGCAACTTTTGGAGCCACTATCGGTGTGCAGGTGTCACTGACGCGGTGAAGAAATTACCCTGGAACTGCAAGAAGTGCAGTAATATGCTGAACGTTCCGAAAATAAGGAAACCGGTCAAGAAAGTTGTTTCCAAACGGACAGGCAGTGCCAAGAGCGATGCCGGGTCGGACTCCGGAAGACTACGAGAAGGTCGAGTATCCCTTCAAGAATCCCTGAGTCTATTGGAACAGGAATCGGCTGCGATCGAGCAGCAACTGGAGGAGGAACAAGTGTTGCATGATAGACGTTTGGCGCTTGAACGTTCTATCAACGAAAAAAGAAGAGCGCTGCACCAAAGGCAGCAAGCGGAAAAGCTTCGGCAGGAAAAGGAGCAGTTGGAGTTGGAACTAGCGGATCATAAGGACTTCCTGATCCGCCAGAAACAAATGCGGGATCAATTCCAGAAGATGAAAGCGGATTTAAGTCGGGAATTCGAAACGGAGAGCGAAAATGAGTCGCAAGATCCGGATGTTAGTTCGGACAAGACGAAGCGCTGGGTGGAGAAGCAGAACGATCCCCGTGGAGCTTACTCCAAGGAAGCTGCTGCCGTACCGAAGTTGCTCAAGGCCGGACGCGAGGCGTACAACGAACGGCATGGTGTTATAGTTCCAGAGCCAGAGAAATATGCTCGCTCGGTAAAACAACATCAACAGGAACAGTTAGGAGTTTCTTCGAAAACTGATATCCGTCCAAAATGGGATACGCCGGTGAAAACGACTTCCGAACAACGTTTCAAATTATTATTGGAACAGCGTTTGAAAGAAACCGGGTATGGATCCAGGGAGGAACCGGAAATAAACGAACCGGAGGATTTAGAGCTGAAGGAGCTGGAAGAGGCTTTCATTAAGAAGTTGTTGGAGCGCAAAGGTAACTTTGAATCGAGTGTACCAGCATGTCACTTGAGTGCTGGACCAACCAAGGAGCAACTGGCTGCGCGTCAAGCTGCATCGAAGCACCTTCCTACTTTCCGCGGAGAGCCCGAGGTCTGGCCACAGTTCATAAGCTGCTTCGAATACACTACAGCGGCTTGTGGATTCACAAATGTGGACAATCTAAAAAGACTCCAGGACAGTCTACAAGGATTGGCGAAGGAAGCTGTTCAAAGCAGATTGCTCATGCCCGAATCTGTGCCGGAAGTGATCGAGGATCTGCGACAACTATTCGGCAATCCGGAGAAGCTGCTGAAGTCGCTTGTGACCAAAGTGCGGAAGGTGCCAGCCCCACGAGTGGACAAACTGGAATCTTTTTTGTATTTTGGGATCACTGTCAAACAGTTGTGTGATCACTTAGTGGCAGCGAAACTGCAGGATCACCTGAGCAATCCCATGCTCGTTTCGGAACTGGTGAACAAGCTACCATCCGAATATCAGCTGGAGTGGATTCGTTTTAAGAGAGGTAAGATTGGCCTTCCTCTCTGTATGTTCGCCGATTTTATGAATGGAATCGTGTCAGAAGTTTCTGAACTGGCCGATTTCAAGGGAGAGCAGAAAACCGTGATGGATGAAGGGAGAAACCGGTATAAAAGGAAAGAGCGAGTGAATGCTCACGATGTTAAAGTGTTCCCGCCTTCGCAGAATACTACACCCGTGAAATCCAGAAGACCTTGCCCGATGTGCAATCGCACGGACCACAAATTGCGGTTCTGTGACGACTTCGCCTCAATCTCGTTGTTTGATCGTCGAAAGCTGGTTGACAGGCTGAAGTTGTGCAACCTTTGCCTGAGTGACCATGGTAAAATAAAATGTACTTTCAAGGTCCGGTGCGAGATACGAAGCTGCAGAGGAGCACACCATACGCTGTTACACTGCAATGAAGAAGCCGTCAACGTCACCGTCGCTGAGTGTAATCCACATCATAAGAGAGATCGGTCAGTAATCTTTCGAATGATACCGATTACTCTGTACCATGGGGGAAATGCAGTCGAAACGTTGGCGTTCCTGGACGAGGGAGCTTCAACAACACTCGTTGAGAGCTCATTAGCTGATTCGTTGGGCGTCAAGGGTATTCCGGAACCCCTGGTCATCCTGTGGACAGGAAATGTCAAGCGAACCGAAGAAAATTCAGTAAAAATCGACCTACTGATATCCTCGGTAGATTCTCGACGGAAATTCATGCTGTCATCCGCCCATACCGTGGGAGAACTGAAGCTGCCATTGCAGAAGGCGAGTTACGGAAACATCGTAGAAAAGTATCGACACTTAAGCGGAGTCCCTTTGTCGAGCACCAAGATGGAGGTTCCCAGAGTTCTCATCGGTCTTGATAACCTACACTTATTCGCCCCTCTGGAGTCCAAGGTTGGTGCCCCGGGAGAACCGATTGCCGTGCGCTCAGCGCTGGGTTGGGCAATCTACGGTCCCGACTTGAGATCGGAACAGCGACATAGCTACTTCAATCACCATCTGGTTCAGAGTTTGAATAATCGGGAGCTTCACGATCTGATGGCGGAGCAGTACGCTCAGGAGGAATTGCCTTCACCGTTTGGTCAGTCTATGGAATCAGAGGAAATACGCAGAGCCCGGGACATCCTAGAATCGACCACCGTCCGTGTAGGCGACCGCTTCGAAACGGGACTCATCTGGAAACAGGAACCCGCCTTTCCTGACAGCTATCCAATGGCGTTGAATAGACTGAGGAGTCTTGAGCGACGGTTCAACCGAGAGCCACATCTGCAACGGAATGTAAACCAACAGATCGAATACTACCTTACCAAAGGCTACTGCCACAACCCGCATACCAAAAAACTATATCTTAAATAATCAATACGAAACATCTACGACTCTAGAAACAGTGATTATTTCGGTGAACGTAGTTATTATTTTAAACTTTACTTCGACAACGATAAGAACGAAATATGAACGTCCATGTGAATAAGTGATGGTACCTGTAAAGGTGAATGAAGGTTTAAACGATTTACTTCAATTTTATTAAAAAATCGTAAAACTGTTCTCGAACCTTTACGCATAGCGTTCATGTCACATGTCAAACTCACGTCAAAAATGACCGAAACGCGGGTCAGAGATGCCAGGTGGTTTAAAAAAAAAATTAGCACTGATTTGTGAAAATATATTTTCAATATATTTATTTGTTGATTTACATTCAAAAATATTGTACATATTTTAACCCTTTTACCGAACGAATATGTATTGATCTATTCGTGCATTCTTAATCATCTCAATCAATCCTCAATAACCCTTTTTCATTTTCACATTTATATTCAATTTAATTTTCGTTAAAAAATAGTACATAACAGACATTTAGGTTTATTCACAAATAGTATAGTATACTAAAGTTTATTATAGGCTCATTATATAAAATCTTTTCCCTTTTTAATTGTTACACAATGCTTCGAGAATGAATTATTATATTAAACTCATTTTAAAAAAAGTTAAAACTTTAAAATAATTCAATCTGGCATCACTGTGTGGTTGGGCGCGCACTTTCAAAACATTTGTTTTGTTTTGCCCGGGCAAATTTATCTGCGTTTCGTGCTTTTCACCGGCGTCACGGCCAGTTTCCAGCAGTCAGACCCGATTGTGTCGGTTCCTTTTAAGCTGTCGGAACATCAAGTAAGTTTTGATTCATTTGTGGTTTTAATGTTACAATCTGTAGCCTTAATGGTTTATTGACTGACATTTTTTTAATTTTAGCTCTCGTACAATCGTGAACCAAACGACGATAGCGGAACAGCGATAAAGGATAGAGGAACAGCGATAGCACCTTTTCGCTATAACCGAATGGGACCGTCGCTGGAAATTTCAGCCATTGGACGACGAACTCGCGATACCAGATGGTAGAATTTAGCGCAGGAACAATGATAACACCAATTCGCTGCCCCTGTTGTCGGATGGGATCTTTGTTGGCGATCCCTTGCAATCACTTACAAATTTTAGGCGGATGACCGTAGCCGATCGATACCTAATTAGATGAAAATGTAAGTAATCTGAATAAATAATTTCATATAATCGAACAAAAATGTTTCCATAAAAACATCCGAAACCCCTGTATAAAAATTTGCATTTGTGTGCGTGCCATGTTCCCGTAAATATGATTCTATTAAACGTATGCATACCTTCGGAAGTAACATTTTGTCGAATCGTTTTATACCTTTATTGGAAATGTTCGGTTACAAGAAAACTTTAAGAATAACTGTATCGAAAACAGTTAGATGACCAGAATACGTTTTCCACGAACGATTCTTGGACGTTTTCTCAACTGTTTGTAGAACAGTCGCCCCATACAAATGTTTTAACAGTTTTAAACAGTAACATAACTTAACGCCACATTCAACAGACCGTCGTTTTGGAATTCAAGATAAGTGCAATGTTTTTTATGGTTTCAGATATCATTTTCTAAACGTTTTTTTACGCTGTTTCTTATCGTTTTATAACTTCAACAGGAACTGTTATGTTACAATATTTTCGTATTCGGGAAGGCCACGAAAGAGGAACTGTTGAATACCAATCCTTCTTCCGTGTGGTATCTTCCTCTAAACGTAGTACTCAATCCGAAGAAACCACATAAGATACGCTTGGTGTGGGATGCAGCGGCCAAATCCCAAGGAGTTGCCCTCAATTCATTCCTTCTCAAAGGCCCCGACCTACTGGCATCACTTCCGGCAGTCATCAGCAAATTTCGAGAGCGTCGAGTTGCCGTGGGAGGTGACATAAAAGAAATGTACCATCAGCTCAGGATAAGAGATGCAGATAAGCAAGCGCAAAGGTTTTTGTTCCGTTTTCCGAAAGATGATCATCCAACTGTGTTCGTCATGGATGTGGCCACCTTCGGCGCTGCCAGTTCTCCGTGCTCGGCGCAATACATCAAGAACCTGAACGCCCAGCAGTTCTCTACAAGTTATCCAGCAGCAGCAGCAGCCATAGTTCACCGTCATTACGTCGACGATTACTATGACAGTTTCGACACCGAAGAGGAAGCTATCACGCGGGCCAAAGAGGTACGTTTTATTCACTCGAAAGGTGGATTCGAAATCACAAACTGGACATCTAATTCCACTGAAGTTCTTCGAAGCCTGGGTATTGACGGTGGCTCCAGAGAGTCCATCCATTTGAACCGAGATAAAGCAACACACTATGAACGGGTTCTCGGCATCATGTGGGATACACAGAACGATGAGTTCTCTTTTGCAGTACCTACAAACGTAGCTGCTACTGATGCAGCACCACCGAAGAAGCGTGAAGTCCTAAGCACGGTCATGTCTTTGTTTGATCCGATAGGACTGTTGGCTCCTTTTACAGTGCTTGGAAAGATGCTCATGCAGGACCTGTGGCGAGCGGGTTGCGAATGGGACCAGCAAATCGGCGGAGAGTGTTTAGAAAAGTGGCGACAGTGGGTCGCAATGTTTTCTCGGGTCGAGGGTGTTCGGATTCCAAGATGTAACTTTGGGTCGACACCTTCTGACCAATTTGGCCAAATTCAGCTCCACATCTTTACAGACGCTGGGGAAAATGCCTTTGGATGCGTCGCGTATCTGAGGATTTGCGTAGAGGAAAACGTAAAATGTTCGTTGGTGCTGGCTCGATCGAAAGTGGCACCGATTAAACAACTTTCCATTCCACGGCTTGAATTGAAGGCAGCAGTCTTGGGAGCGAACCTGAGTCTCGCTGTCAGGAACAATCATTCCCTTCCTATAGGCCAAACTTACTTCTGGAGCGATTCTCAAACCGTTCTCTCCTGGATTCAATCTGATCAACGTCGTTATCAACCCTTCGTCGGCTTTAGAATCGGAGAAATTCTGAGTCTCTCCAAGTTGACGGACTGGCGTTACGTTCCGACCAAACTGAATGTAGCAGATTCGCTCACCAAATGGGGTCGTCTTCCAAATCTTTCGAGCGATGGTTCTTGGTTTCGTGGCCCGGAGTTCCTGTACCAGCATCCGTCGAAATGGCCTCAGCAAAATCTTCCCGCAGCAAATACAAGAACAGAAATCAAAGCAATACATCTTTTCCATGGTGTTGAGCTTCCGAGTTGCTTTATCGACGTGACCAGATTTTCGAAATGGAATGTTGTAGTTCGCACAGTGGCGTGCATTTTTCGATTCATCTCCAACTGTCGGCGCAGAGTTGCTGGCAAACCCATCGAAGCTGTCCTGTCAATTCCAAAGCTCAAAAGGCTAATCAAGGTTTACGTTCCGTTTGTAGTTGTTCCGTTGCGGCAAGACGAGCATCGATGTGCAGAAAATGCTCTATTCAGGTTGGCTCAAAGCGATTCGTACAGCGACGAAATCAAGACACTGCAGAAGAATGCAGAGCTACCTTTCCAAAACTGGTTTCCACTAGAAAAGTCCAGCCCTCTCTACAAGCTAGTGCCCTTGATCGACGCCCATGGTGTGTTAAGGATGGAAGGTCGCTCTGAAAAGGCGGAGTTCCTCCCCTTCGATCTTCGATTCCCGATTATTCTACCAAGATCCCACTGTATCACGGATCTTTTGGTTCAACAATACCACGAGAGGTTTGGACACGGATATCGAGAAACGGTGAAGAACGAAATCAAGCAACGTTTTGTGATAAGCGGTCTCACCAACTTGATAAAACGAGCCGAGAGAAGCTGTGTGTGGTGTAAAGTCCGAAAATGTCTGCCGAAGAATCCCAAAATGGCTGCACTACCCGTCCAAAGATTAACCCCCTTCAAACGTCCATTTACTTTCGTTGGTCTTGACTATATGGGTCCAGTTGAAGTCGTCGTTGGTCGCCGCCGAGAAAAACGCTGGGTCGTGGTGTTCACGTGCATGGTTGTCAGGGCGGTACATTTAGAAGTTGCCCATAGTCTTACCGCACAATCATGCATAATGGCGATCCGTCGTTTCATTAGCCGCCGAGGTCCCGCCTCGGAATACTTCTCGGACAACGGGACGAACTTGCGAGGAGCGAGTAAGGAGATAGTCCAACAAGTACGGGAAATTGATAATGTTTGCGCCGACGAATTTACGACTGCTATCACGAGTTGGCACTTCATCCCACCAGGAACACCCCACATGGGAGGGGCGTGGGAGAGGATGGTGCGCTCGGTGAAGCAGGTCATGACAGCCTTAGACGACGGACGTCGACTGAACGATGAAATTCTCCTAACTACGCTAGCTGAAACTGAGGACATGATCAACAGCCGGCCCCTTACTCTTGTATCTACGGATCCAGTGGTAGGTGCACTTTGTCCCAATGTATTCCTGCGTGGTTCAGATCCTAACGAGCCGCATGAAGTCATCAAACCTACCAACCCTGCAGAGGCCCTTCGGGATGCTTACAAGCGATCGCAGCAGCTGGCTGACGACTTATGGAAACGGTGGATAAAAGAATACGTGCCGACAGTCAACCAGCGATCCAAGTGGTTCTCTGAAGCAGATCCTCTTAAGAAAGGAGATCTCGTGTACGTGGTAGATGGAAATCGACGTAAGGCATGGGTACGAGGAATCATCGAGCAGCCGATCATATCCGGTGACGGACGTGTACGGCAGGCATTGGTGCGCACATCGGGTGGTGTTTTCCGACGCGGAACGACTAATCTAGCAGTGCTAGAGATCGATGGTAGTACGGAAGGTGTTCAAAATGTGGGTCCAGAGAGTGCCGCTCACCATGCAACTTTTAAAATTAGCGGTAACTCTGATCCGGTGGCTCCAGAGAGTGGTTCCGGACCAGGTTTACGGGTGGGGGACTGTTGAGCGTGTAACTGCGCGACTCGGCAGCCATGTCGGAAAGTGAGACGGAGACCGGTGATTGGTGATGGGGAGTAGGATAAACAAAAATAAAAGAAACAAACTAAAATTTGGCTCGTCATTGCGTGCTTAGTGCAGGAGTGATTTGTAAAATTATCTTATTAAGCTAAAATAGTACGGTTAGTGCTGAGTAGTACGGATTAACATTTACTGGAGGACGTTGTACATTTAAAAACCGTAAGTGAAAGACATTTGCTAAAATACTTATTACTAAAATTGTATTTGACCTCACATAGGTAACAGCAACAGAATCTAACCTACAAAAACAGTTCCGATTGATACAGTTAGTTCGTGAAACAAGATAAAACCATTTGAATTGTAAGTAAATACCTTAACATGTTAAAACTAGTATAACTTACAATGTTTCGTAAATCAGGGTTTCGAGCTGATAGCAAAAAAGCAGCGATTTAATTTCTTGATCCCGGTACACCGACGTTACTGTCCGATAAAAGAAAACTTAATGTAAGTTTGAAGAAATTTGTTATTCATAATCGCTTAACTAACAATAAAAAATATCTTTTAGCTTCAAGCTGCTATACAAGAAAGGCTGCTCTGAGGATTCGTTTTAATTATCCGAACAAAGTTAACGTTTAAAGCGGGATAAGTTAATTTATGTAAAAAATAATATATAAATAATAATAAAAATAAAAACATTTTATTTGTAGGTACATATGTATTTTAAACATTTTCAGAGGTGAGTACATGTACTAATCTGCCTTTGTTATTTGCACGATAACGTGAGTTCTGTTATATGTTGTATTAAGACATTAACAGACATGATATTTAACGATTTCCTTTTTTTTCTCACTCCAAAGAACGAATACTCAGCTACAACGTCATCTTTCACTAAAACAAAGTTATGTAATCAATTCGGATGGTCAGCGAGCAGTCCCCAAAATGTTACGCTGCAATCTCAATGTAACAAATTTGTTTGAATTCAATACTTTTCAAACAAACTAAACTTTCAAATACACCTCTCTGGAATTTTCAAAAGAAATGCATATTTATAATAAATTATTATTTTAAGTCGTTCGAGACACCCCTGATTCTATCAGATACCAAAATTTATATATTTATATTTATAAATTTAAAATATATTTATCTAAAAATCGCCCATTACAAAATATTTGCAGTGACTTTTCTCGAAAATTAATTTTGAGAAAATATCCCTTTTTGCTCTGAATGCGCCATGTCTGATTGAGCTTCGGACAAATAAAAAAATGTTTTTTTTTAATAATTGTCAATACACGTAATCGAGAAAAAAAATACATTTGGCAACCAGAATAAGTTCATTCTCTCCTTTGATTCATTTGTTTTTACTCTCTACTAACTGGCGCTCAGGTGACTGGTGAGTATAATATCCAATCCAAGGCGGGTAAAGCTAGGTGTGCTCTTATACCAATGCACGGAATCGTCCATCTTGTGACCCTTGTGCAGGCTTCGGACGCATCCTGAGGCGTGACTCATAAGAGGCGAGAGCAGTACCACTCATTGAGGAGGAACTCCCAAACTCCTGGCAGTCGAAAACCACTCTTTCTCGCATCTCTTACCTCCAGAATCGCTAGGAGCGCCAGTCACTCTTTGCTCCCTCAGAGGCTCTGAGCTCCTCCCAAAGAGGCCTCCCTGGGAGAAATAACTTTGCGTGTGACGATTCAGAATTGCTTCGAGTTAGGTACACATGTGATTGCTTCAAGTAGCTCACAGCTGCTGGCTGGCTGCTGGGGGTGGCTGTGCGACGATGTAAGCAAAACGAATTTTAGATTATATTCGTACCTAAACAACGTTAACATTTTTACTCTAATTCAATGTTCATGTAAAACGATTGTCGAAGTTAAGGCTTTCAGATAATATGTTTTACAAAGAAATCGGCTGGTGTTGAAAGAAGTATTGTAAACAAGAACATCCTGCACACTTATCAACCTACATGGCTTTTAAAAACTTAACGTCCACAGATAATCATTCTGCTTGTAAATCAAAAGGCTTAAGGTTGATGGGACATCAAAATTACGTAGTCAGAAAAATTATTGCTTCCCCAGCTATTTTCAAATCTACAAAAACATACGATTTTCACCTTTCTAAAAGAGGTCTAGATAAGTGGCAACAATAAATGAAAAAATCAAATGAAAACGTTTGAAAATTTATAGTTTCAGATATATTTCTGATGTCATAACGCATAAAGCACCAAATGCAGTAAGTTATTGTGTTGTTCGAATAAAATTTTACAATTTTCTGTCAAAAATGATTTTAAAACTATAAAGGTGCTGCATACATTTAGGGGTAAAAATCATCTACCTTAATTCATAAAATTTCATGTTATGTTTTTCTGTCAAAAATGATTTCAAAACCACAAAGGTGCTGCATACATTTAGGGGTAAAAAATTATCTTGTTTCAATCATAAAAGTTCATGTTATGTTTTTCTGTCAAAAATTATTTCAAATCACAAAGGTTCTGCATACATTTAGGGGTAAAAAATTATCTAGATTAAATCATAAAAGTTCATTATATGATTTTTTGTCAAAAATGATTTTAAAACCATAAAGGGGCTGCGTACATTAAGGGGTGAAAAATCATCTAGCTTAAATCATAAAAGTTCATGTTATGATAGATGAAATTTTGAATTTGACAAACGCGTGAAGTGAATCAATCATAACAGCATATAGAATCAAGATTTAAAAGATGAATCTTTTATTTGCATTTTAATGAATTTTCAGCCCAGATTGGTAACTGAATCTAATTCAACTGATTTTCCAAAAAAAAAAATCACACCAACAGTGTTGATATAGGCGAGGTATGTTATAATGGCATTTGAAAAATAAAAAAAAAATGTAGGTACATCTTTGGCACAATTTTTTAAATTTAAATTTTTTTAATGAGAATCAAAATATTTTAAAATCTATCTCAGGATGTTAGGAAATTAGTCATCATTATTTTGTTATCCTTAAATGATAACTTCACTACATTTTATTCAAATGAAAAATAACACCTCTTGAGGTGGTATACAAATGTAGCATCTAACCCGGCTGTTGCATAATGCCCCGTTTGACGGTTATTGATGAAATAATAGCTACCCGAGAATAATATTTCAAATTTCTTTACAAACTAGAGACCCTTCTTGTGCTATTTGACTTAAATTTTGCATGTAAACTTCACATAACAATCTGCTTATTTGAGCCACTCTACTCAACAAAATAATCAGCGGGGACACGTCCTACCTTTCGTTATTCATATTAAATCATCTCCTAATGACACCGCCGGCGCAAACCAAAACAAACGAACACGAACCAGCCAGATTCCCAGCTCATAACGTTAGTCTTAAAGCGTTCTCCTAGGGATCGCTCCCGAAGAGCGCTCATTTATCTTTTAAGAGCGGAGCGAGAGGTAAAAAGAACTCCCTAGGAGCATGGCATCTTCGAGGCAGATGGTCACTCCTTCTCATTCCTTCACGCCGCTTAAAGAGTGAGTGCAGATTTTAGCTCCGTGGGTGTTTGCTCTCAAATGAATCCGAAGCCTGCCCTTGTGACAGGCAATCGTAATCGTAGGCATGGTAGGCGAACAATTCGCTGTCAAAAAGCGCACCGTCTCCACCCCCCACCAATGAGAAACTTTTAGTACCCCTTGCCTACTTTTCCTCAGTATGCACCCACCCTACTGGAGGCACTCTGATCCAATCAGCGGTGCGTGAACTCGTTTCGGAAAGAATCATTCGGCTGATTTCTTCCGAGTTTAAGGCCGATGACATAGTGAGTGCGATGCGATGCGAACCGGCGAATGCGATTCAATGCGGCGAACCACATTTGAAGAAAATGTATGCGAATCGCTTAAACCTGACATACTCAACGCGGCAAAGCAGATGTCAATTTGTTCCGCCGCTCGAGTTCGCATTGGCCGCGTTCGCCAATTCGCATCGCATCGCTCTCGCTCTGCTGTTTACTCCAGCCGAGTTTACCCGAAGCTTACTTCCTGATGCTTTCCGAGCTGAACAATCGATAGCATCATTGCAGTTTGAGTTTAAGGAAATAAAATCGTTCTGTAAAGATCTTTCTCTGTGTGAGTAGCTGAGCGAGCAGTTGGTTATTGCCCAATGTCTCTCATCATGAATGGTTCATTGATAATCTTTTGCATGCCTAGTACGCATTAGGTAGATGATTCTCTGTTGAACCGTCAAGTGAAGCAGTTCGTTTTTTTCTCTCTCTCTGTGTCTCGTTAATTTCGAGAGTAGTAGTACGCGTCAAATTTCGGTTGTGGCTGGCAACGATTCTCCAGTGTTTCCTCCTCTAGAGGGACTTATGCAAACAGACCAAGTGGAGCAGCTTGTCTGCTTGCATCCGAATAAAAAACAAAAAGTGATGGGTCGTCACAATCGAGATTCTTCGCTCGACTGTTGAGCAGTTCAGTGCACTTAAATTTGTCGTCGCGTTTTAATTGCTTGCTGGAGCCGAAATAAGAAAGAGTTGTTCTTTTCAGAACATTATTTCGTGCTTCAAGAGGCATTATTCATTGCGGTTTTTCTACCAAACCTGAAATAAAGTTGCGTTCCCTCGCCCACCCGAGATGGGCAAAGGGAAGAACAGTAAGAGGAAAAAGCGGTCCGACCCTGATAGCGGCAAGCAGTCCTCGGGTCGCGCTTCACTGCAGAGCGAAGGCTCTCCGAAACGAAAATGTCCCCCAAGCCATGCTCGCTCGAGAAGCGACCGTACATCACGTGGATCGGAGAGCATGGATTCCGCTAGTGAAACCAGTGCATCAGTTTCACACTACACTCCCAGCGTGGCGCAGCCACGCTCTCCAGTTCCCAGGCCTGCAGGAAACCCGCCTACTCCAACCAAAATGAAGCTCCCGCCGCTGGTGGTGAAGGATGTCCCCCTCAACAAACTGGTCAGCACCTTAGCATCAGTTAACGCCCACGCCGAGTACAAGCTGACGTCGATTGGCATAAAAGTTGTGCTTTATGTTAAGGAAGATTTCGTTCGGGTCACGAAAATCCTCAAGGATTCCAATATGGAGTTCTTCACCCACGACATCCCTGGCGAAAAACCATTCAAGGTGGTTATCCGTGGGCTCCCCAACATCAAAACCGAAGTGATTGCGGCCGAAATCACAAATCGTTACAAGCTGGTTCCCACTGGGGTTTTCCGCATTACGCGGAAAAATGAAGGCATTAGAAAACACCCGGATTGTCTTTTCCTGGTCCACTTCCAGAAGGGGACAGTCACGCTCAACGCTTTGCAAGCTGTCCGCTCACTCTTCTCCATCATCGTCCGGTGGGAGCCGTACCGTGGTGGCCATCGTGACGTCACGCAGTGCCAACGGTGCCTGGGCTTTGGTCATGGCACTCGTAACTGTAACATCGCTCCGAGGTGCAGCATCTGTGCCCAAAATCATCTATCATCTACCTGTCCGGTGGCGGAAGCAGCGGTGTTCACATGCGTAAATTGCGGAGGTGCGCATCAAGGTTCGGATCGCCAATGCCCCAAACGCGAAGAATTCAAACAGATCCGAAAACAAGCATCAACCAACCATCAGCCTGGTCGAAACAAAAAACGAGCACCCCCAGCGTTCACTGATGCTAATTTTCCTGCCCTTCAGACCCGCGGCCTGGACCCCGAACCATCAATCAACCCTTCTGTTGGCCAATCATCACCCCCCCCTGGCTTCCGATGGCAACCAACTCCCCCAAACAACAACTCCGATCTGTTCTCTGCGGATGAACTGATGGAAATCTTCGTCAATATGTCCGGCGCTTTACGCAAGTGTCGCAGCAAACCGGAGCAAATCCAAGTACTCGGCAAATTCATCATCCAGTATGGCTGCTAAACCATTAATCATCTTGACCTGGAACGCTCGCTCCATCAGAGCGAAAGCAATCGAGCTTGCTGATTTCCTCCGCAAGCACAGCATCGATGTGGGCCTCTTGACGGAAACCCACCTAAAATCAGGCGACAGCTTCTGGTTGCCAGACCACAACATCATCCGACTTGATCGCACCAGCTCCAGGGGGGGTGGTGTTGCGATCATCGTGAGAAAGGGCATCCGGTACCTTATCCTGCCACACTTCCGCTCTTCTGTGATAGAGTCCCTTGGTGTCGAAGTGCAAACATCATCTGGAAACATCCAAGCCATCGCAGTGTACTGTCCCCGACAGTGTACAGCCAGCAACGACCTAGCGGCTAAATTCAAGCGTGACCTGACGGCCATCACTCGCAACAGTTCCCGTTTCGTCGTGGGTGGCGATCTGAACGCTCGCCATGCAGCATGGCGCAATTATCAACAGAACCAAAACGGGCGCTTGCTGTTTGACCACTCCCAGCACGGACTGTACACGGTGCAGTTCCCAGACGAGCCCACTTTCATCTCTCCAGCGGGAAATCCTTCCACGCTGGACTTCTTCTTGACAAACATCAGCGTTACCAAGCCGGTAGCGTACAACGACCTAAGCTCCGATCACCAACCGGTGGTGGCTGAAGTCGACTTCAACGTGGTTCCACCTCCGAGATGCCAACGTAAGGATTACCACCATGTGAACTGGGCCCATTTCAGTCGTATGGTGGACCGAAACATCGACGAAAACCCACTGCTGGACACCGTAGAAGACATCGACCAAGCAATTGAGGGACTTCAACGAGCCATATCCGTGGCTGACGAGGCTCTGGTACGGCGTGTTCCTGTGAGGGGTAAGTTTGTAGCCATTGATTCCCACACCCAGCTGCTCATCAGATTAAGAAATGTGCGTAGACGCCAGTTTCAAAGAACCGGGGATTTGAGTCTCAAACAACAAACAACTGATTTAAATAAGCAGATTGCTTCCCGGATGACCCTACTCCGAAACGAAAATTTTGAACGTGTTGTGCGTAACTTAGATGACCGCTCCCAGCCCTTTTGGAAGATAGCTAAAGTACTAAAGTCTCATCCCAAACCAATCCCTCCTCTCACAGTGGACGACTCAATTCTTGTCACACCTCATGAGAAAGCAAATGCCATAGCCGGTCATATTCTTTCATCCCACTTGCTTGGTTCTAACGTCCAAAGTCCAATGGAAGGTCAGGTTACACAAAGCGTCCACAACTTAGATGCCTCCCCTTGTGTCGTCCCCTTATCAAACAGAGTCACTGCTGACCAAGTCTGCTCAGTGCTAAAATTTACCAAAAACATGAAAGCACCAGGGTTCGATGGTATCTTCAATCTTATCCTAAAAAAGCTCAACAACAAAGTGTACCAATTGCTTAGCAATATCTTCAATAGATGCCTAGAACTACACTACTTCCCAAGACTCTGGAAAGTAGCCAAAATCATTCCCATCCGCAAACCTGGGAAAGATCCAACTTTACCTTCAAGTTACAGGCCAATCAGTCTTCTTTCCTCGCTGAGCAAGGTCTTTGAAAAACTGCTACTAAATCGGTTACTAAACTTTGTGGAGGAACAAAACATCATCTTACCTGAGCAGTTTGGTTTCAGAAAAGGGCATTCCACCTCTCATCAATTAGTCCGGGTGATGAACAACATTAGAAAGAATCGAACAGTATCAAAATCAACAGCAATGGCTTTCTTAGATGTTGAAAAGGCGTTTGACAATGTTTGGCACGAAGGACTGATACACAAACTGAGCTCATTAAATTTCCCAACTTATCTTATCAAAATCACCAGGAACTACCTTCAGCAAAGGTCGTTTAGAGTATCTTTGAACAGTTCCTTATCAGACAGCATCTCTATACCGGCAGGTGTTCCGCAAGGTAGCCTACTAGGCCCTTTACTTTACATCATCTATACCTCTGATATTCCACCCCTGGGGAACGGCTGCATGTTATACCTGTTTGCAGATGATACCGCTATAGCAGTTAAAGGAAGAAAGCCTCGTGAAATCACCAACAAGCTACAACTATCTTTAAACACCCTTGCAAATTACGCCAGTACGTGGAAAATAAAAATAAACCCCTCGAAGACTCAAGCAATCATGTTCCTCCACAGAAAATCCCCTAAACTCAAACCACCACCCACTTGTAAAGTGATCATGGACGGCACAAGGGTTGATTGGTCTGCCGAAGTCGTCTATTTGGGACTAATTTTCGACGAAAAACTTCTCTTCAGATCACACGTTGAAAGAACATTAGTAAAATGTCAGTCGCTGATCAGGTGCTTATATCCGCTGATTAATCGAAAGTCCCGTCTATCAACACTGAACCCAAATTCACTCTTAAAATACACATGATTTTTCACTTAAAAGCAAGGATCCAGTGATTTTCTTCCATTCAAGTGCGACATATACATTTCACTTGGCAGTCACTTAAATTTCAAGTGAATTCATCCACATTCACTTCAGTCGTCACTTGAATTTGAAGTGAGAAAAAATATTCACTTCCCCATCACTTGAATTTCAAGTAAATGTCGGGTTGTAATTGTGTTTATTTTCAGAGTTCAAAATGGCAAATTCTAAAGAGCAGCGTTTAAAGCTTATGCTAGATTTGGATTTTCCCAACTCTTTACTAGGCGATTTTGGCGGTAGTTTGTGTTAAACGCGATGTAAGAAAAAGTTATATTTAAAGGTGTTATTATGTTTCAGCTTGTGGATTGAACTGGACAGATTTTCTGGTTTGCTGCAGGGAAGGTTTAGAAGTCGAACTATCCGCAGTAACCGATCTACCTTGGGATCATGATGGAATTTTCCAATCAATAAATTTATGGCGAAAGCGTAATGTAAGTATTTGAAATCGCAGTGGTTTTCTATAAATGTTCTTTTATTTAAAAACGCGAGAGATAATTAATTAGAAACTTACTTAGAAATTCAGATAAATTTCACTCGAACGTCATAGTGTAATTCACTTGACCGGTCACTTAAATGAATTCACTTGACCCATCACTTAAAATTCAAATGAAATTACGTATGGCGAGAATTCACTACAGATGTCACTTATTTTTTAAGTGAAAATTATTTTGGGTGAAGAGTTAATAAACTGGCCGTTTTCAAGCAAATAATATCACCTGCAGTCTTCTACGCAGCTCCGGTGTGGGGATCGTGTGCTCAAACACATAAAAACAAACTTCAAGTGGTCCAAAACCGAATCCTACGGATGATTCTAGATCGTCCATTCTGTACGAGAATTTCCGACCTACACGAAGAAGCGGGAGTGCAAAAATTAGACCTAATCATAAATGAAATAAGAAACAAATTTGAAGATAAATGCAATATATCTGAGTATACCTTGATAAACACTTTATATCTTGAAGATTCAATGTAAATAGTAGTTGTAGGTTGTAAATAGTAGCTTTAGGTTGTACAGTAGTTATAAGTAGGTAATTTTTCAATTTTTCCAACTTTTCCATTTCACGAAAGTGATTAAAACGACTTAAATCTGATAGAATCAGGATCAGCAAAATAAATTACTAAAACTCATAGCACTCAAGATGAAAAGGCTACCCTGTGTCACTTAAAAACAAATATGTAAACTCGAAACAAAAATCTGAAATAAATGTACATTTTCAAGTCAAGGTCGTCACAATCAAGGAGCGGATGAAACCGCATCTTCAGGAGCTGTTCCCAAAAGGCCGCGCAAACAAGCTGTTACAAGCAATCCCAATGAAGCGCTATTGCGGAGCAACCCGTTCTCGAATCTTTCCGAAGTAGGCCATGAAAATCAAGGCGTTACCAAAGAAAAAGTTCCTCCCTTATTTACCCCCACGAAGGAAATAGGTTCTTTGAAGGATGGTTTAACCAAAATGAAAATCTATCCTTTGTACAAGCTCTGCAGCACGGGCATAAAAATAATATGTTCGACGCTGGTGGACTATGGCAACGTTAAAAAAGCGCTATCCGACAACAAGATACAATTCTACACCCACGACATTCCCGGATCCAAGCCTCTGAAAGTGGTGCTTCGTGGTCTCCCATCAATGCTGGAAGCTGAAATCAAGCCCGAGTTGGAACGAAATAAACTGAAACCAATCCGAATCTTCTCCATCAAAAGAAAAGACCAATCCGGCGCCTATCGAGATGCGCTGTATCTTGTACACTTGGAAAAAGGTTCCACTACCCTCGCTGAGCTTCGCCAAATTCGTGCACTCTTTAGCATAGTTGTCCAGTGGGAACTATACCGCCCTCGAAATCGTGATGTCACGCAGTGTATGAACTGTTTGGCATTTGGACATGGCACTAAAAATTGCCATATGGATGCACGCTGCGCTATGTGTGCCGGCAACCACGTAACATCGGACTGTGAAGAGGAGTTGCCTTCGCCAAAGTGTGCTCACTGTGGCGACCAACACCAAGGAATCGATAGGGCATGTCCGAAACGCGCAGATTTCATCAAGGTACGACGAGACGCCTCAACGAGAAACCAGCCGGGCAGGAAACGGGTTCCGCCAAATACATTGGAACATTTCCCGGTGCTGGCCCCGAGACATGTGGTTCCAAATCTAGCCCCACTTCCGCTCCAAAACAAACTATCTCCGGTCCAGGACAGGCTTCGAAATGCAACAGTGTCAGCAACCAACACACCTCCAGGACTTTCCGGTACTTGGGCCAACCCAACAAGCTTTCGCCAGGATGACACCCTCTACCCCCCGGAGGTAATCCAAGAATTCTCTATGAATTTGTTCCTAAATCTCAAGACCTGCCGCACTAAGGAGGACCAAATACGCATCGCCCTTTCGGTGGTATCAAACTTTCTCAACAAATATGGACCATAAATCAATCCTCAATTTTTTAAATTGGAATGCTCGATCTATAAGGAGCAAGATCTTCGAACTCAGTGAGTTCTTCCGTGCTCACGATATCGACGTCGGATTTCTGACCGAAACCCATCTCAAACCCGATGATTCTGTATATTTTCCCAATCATCGTTTGCATCGCCTGGATCGCACACACTCTGGGGGTGGAGGGGTCGCAATCGCTGTCAAGTCTGGAATCAGATGCAAACTGTTACCATCATTCCAACTCAACATTATCGAGGCTCTGGGCGTCGAAATCTGCACTTCTAGTGGACCGCTCACATGTATTGTTGCTTACTGTCCAAAACAAGTACATGTGCGCGATGGCTCAGACATAAAACTCAAGAACGACATCATGAAATTGACGAGAAGGCAGGGTCAGTACCTTATCGCAGGGGATTTAAATGCCAGACATGAAGTTTGAACCAACCGACGCCGGAATCGAAATGGGATCATCCTAAACGAAGACTTCCAGAATGGTATCTATAACATCATGGCTCCTGACAGTCCCACATTCCACAGCAAGGCGGGTGGTTTTTCCACCCTCGATTTTTTCATCACCAACGTACCCAACAACATCAGCCAACCAGTAGTTCAAGAGGACCTAAGCTCCGACCACTACCCGGTACTAATTAGTATTGGCGCTGGTGTTGAAATCATCAAACAAACACGACGTGACTACCATCGAGTGGATTGGTTGGCATTCGGGCGGAGTGTCGACCAACACATCAACTACGAACAGCGAATCGAGACAACAGAAGACATCGATGCCGCCATCCAGGGGTTCCAGGGAGCTATTCGAATTGCAGAAAACGGACACATCAGGGAGGTGCCAGTTTATCGTAAGTCTATTGAATTTGATCCAATTATAAAAAAGCTTATTGCGTTGAGAAATATTTATCGTAGGCAGTATCAAAGAACAGGCTTGCTTGAAAAGAAGATAACGTTCAAAAATCTCTCGAAAATTGTTAGAAATAGGGCAGATGAATTGCGTAATCGAAATTTCTCGAAACATATAGCTAGCCTTGATAATTACAGCAAACCCTTTTGGAAACTTGCAAAGTTGCTAAAAACGAAACCTAAACCTATCCCTCCTCTTGCTTCTGATGGTAGAAATCTCTTAACACCGGTTGAGAAATCTAATGCTCTAGGAAATCATTTTTTAACCTCACACCAGCTGGGTGACAGGGTTGTTAGTACACAAGCTGATGTGGTGGATAATGTTGTCCGTACTATTGACGAGTCCCCAAATAACTTCCCAAGAGATCACACAGTATCGGCCGATGAGATTAAAGCCACCATAAGACGATCCAAAAATATGAAAGCACCTGGTTTCGACGGTATTTTGAACATCGTGCTGAAACATCTGAGTCCAAATGCTTATCAACATCTTTCATCAATCTTCAATAGATGCCTTGAACTTGGCTACTTTCCACTTTGCTGGAAACTGGCAAAAGTAACCCCCATCCTAAAGCCAGGCAAAGATCCCACATCTCCTAAAAGTTATCGCCCAATAAGTTTGTTATCGTCACTCTCCAAACTGTTTGAAAAGATCATCCAAAGTCGTATACTGGACTTTGCGGATACAAATCATGTTTTCCTCGAGGAGCAGTTCGGTTTTCGGAAAGGAAGATCCACTGTCCATCAACTTACTCGTGTCACTGATATCATCAGATGTAATAAAGCAGTCTCAAAAACATCTATTATGGCTTTACTGGACGTCGAGAAGGCCTTCGATAACGTCTGGCATAATGGCCTTATATGCAAACTGAAAAGATTCAACTTACCAATCTTCCTAGTGAAAATTATTAGAAACTATTTAACAACCAGATCCTTTCAAGTTTCAATTTGTAACACCTGCTCTGACACATTCAACATCCACGCTGGTGTCCCTCAAGGAAGTATCCTTGGTCCCATCCTGTTCAATATATTTACATCAGACATTCCAGAACTCCCTGATGGAGGACAATTGTCACTATTTGCCGATGACACTGCTATTATTTACAAAGGCCGCATCATCCGCTCGATCGTAAATAAACTGCAAAATGGACTGGATGTTTTGGCAGAATACTTTAACAATTGGAAAATATGCATCAACGCAGCGAAAACCCAAAGTATTGTCTTCCCTCACTCAAAGTCACCAAAGCTCGTTCCACCCGAGAATGTCAAGATTCGCCTAGGAGGTTCGTCTGTTGAATGGTCAAGTGATGTTGTGTATTTGGGGATAACTCTCGACAGTAAGCTGATATTCAGATCTCACATAGACAAAATAGCTACAAGATGCAATATGCTTATTAAGCAATTGTACTCTCTAATCAACCGAAAATCGAAACTCAGTCTGAACAATAAGCTTGCTGTTTTCAAGCAAATCGTACGCCCTGTGATTGAGTACGGACTTCCAGTTTGGGACTCGTGTGCTAAAACGCACAAACTAAGACTACAAAGGATTCAAAATAAAATCCTCAAAATGATTTTGAATCTCAACCCCAGAACGAGTACAAATGAAGTACATGAAAGAGCTAAACTAGAAACCCTAGAGCTGAGATTTCAAAAACTGGTCCTGTCCTTCCGCCAGAGTGCTTCACACTCAGAACATTCAATAATTCGCGATCTTGTATCATAGTAACTCAACCATCAGTCAATTCTTCCCAAATGTAAATATTTGTAAATAGTAGGTTAAGTAGTTAGGTATTTAGGTTAGATAAAAAAAAATTTAAAACAGTGATTGTATCACAAAACTGACAAGCTATTGAAAAATTAGGAGTAAACCAAGATGTGTCGAAATGTAGGTACCAAAGATGCAAAGCAAATAGGCTGAATCACTTGAAATGTAAACTAGATGTATCAACATAAGAAACTGTAAATAAATTTAAATTCAACTTTAAAAAAAAAAAAAAAAGTACGCATTAGGTATACGAAACACAATGTTTCCGTAACCGGCGAAGGATTGCGCTATCAGGTGATTATTTTCCGGCTAATTTTATGCGTATTATCCCCCGCGCTCGCCGACGTTATGCTTGTAAAGATGTTTTTTTTACTGTTTTCCAAGTCCCTCGCTGATCATATACACTGAGGTTTTTTTTTACGCGGTTTTTTTTTACACGGTTTTTTTTTACGCGGCTTTTTTTACGCGGATTTTCCAATTAACGCGGTTTTTTTTTACGCGGATTTTCGAATTAACGCGGTTTTTGAGAGAAAATATTCTAAGACTTTTTCAAAGGAAAACACTTAGAATCTTTTTGTAGTTGGGAAAATCTTAGCTCTGAGACTAAGAACGTGATACATGATATCTGAGTCCTGAGACCTGAGACTTGAGACCTGAGACCTGAGACCTGAGACATGAGACATGAGACATGAGACATGAGACATGAGACCTGAGACATTAGACCTGAGATATGAGACCTGAGACATGAGACCTGAGACATGAGACATGAGACCTGAGACATGAGACCTGAGACATGAGACTTGAGACATGAGACATGAGACATGAGACCTGATATATGAGACATGAGACCTGAGACCTGAGACTTGAGACCTGAGACATGAGACCTGAGACATGAGACATGAGACATGAGACATGAGACCTGAGACCTGAGACATGAGACATAAAACCTGAGACATGGGACCTGAGACATGAGACATGAGACATGAGACCTGAGATATGAGACCTGAGACATGAGACATGAGACATGAGACCTAAGACATGAGACCTGAGACAAAAGACATGAGACATGAGACCTGAGATATGAGACCTGAGACATGAGACATGAGACCTAAGATATGAGACCTGAGACATGAGACATGAGACCAGAGACATGAAACATGAGACCTGAGACATGAGACCTGAGACATGAGACATGAGACCTAAGATATGAGACCTGAGACATGAGACATGGAACATGAGACCTGAGACATGAGACATCAGACGATCTAATTGATTTTGTTTTTTATCTTAAAAATAAACTATCATTGTACGCAAATTTTTAAATAATCATGGTTCTTTCGCATTTTTTTAGTAACGTGCTTTTTTGCTCGAATTTTTTAATTAAAATGGTTTTTTTTCCGTGGATTATCGAAATTCGTGGTTTTTTTACGCGGATGTTCGAATTAACGAGGTTTTTTTTTACGCGGATTTTCGAATTAACGCGGTTTTTTTTTTACGCGGATTTTCGAATTAACGCGGTTTTTTTTACGCGGATTTTCGAATTAACGCGGTTTTTTTTTACGCGGGTTTTTTTTACGCGGGACCAAATACCGCGTAAAAAAAACCTGAGTGTACTGTAATTGGAGGTTACGGAAGTAATCAGGTATCAGAATGGGGGTAGGCTTAATAGCGGCACGTTATCCAAACATACGGGAAAATTGTGTGTTCTACAGATATATGCCTGAATCCCCATATGAATGAGCGACGACGCAATCGCTGCCCAATTGAGGCCGATGACATAGTAAGATCGATACGATGCGAATTGGCGAACGCGGCCAATGCGAACTCGAGCGGCGGAACAAATTGACATCTGTTTCGCCGCGTTGAGTATGTCAGGTTTAAGCGATTTACATACATTTCCATCAAATGTGGTTCGCCGCATTGAATCGCATTCGCTGTTTCGCATCGTATCGCACTCACTATGTCATCGGCCTGACACTGTTGAAGGCGTTCTTCTCGTCAAGTGCGACCACTGTGCAAAACCGGTCTACTCCCCTCTTCTTCAGTTTGCTCATTCGATGACACGTCGAACACTGAACCTCGAAAATACCCAAACTTGAGAACTTTCCCCGCCAACCCGAATGAAACTCCCTCCCTACAGGTTTGGCTATTGGTGGCATAGCTCAAAGTTAAGCTTTTAAAGGAGAACTCATCCCCCAAAATCTGATACCACAATAAAAGGGAAATCAAAATAAAAAAAAATATCGCCAGGTTCAGGAATCGCACTCATACCTGCAATGGCTTTGCGATTACCATCTCAGGATGCTAACCGCTCGACCACCGAAGAGTTGTTGAGAGAGGCAGCTACATCATCGTATATGTGAGACTTTCTGCGAATGAAGCGGGAATAAAAGTTATCCCCCAAAAAAAACAGTTCTTCGCTTTGAACTTACCCCCCAAACCTAAATCTGTCACGATGGAGGTAACAGAATCAGATGCGCTTACAACAAAAACCCCCCAAAAAAACAGTTCTTCGCTTGAAGGACAAGTTTGGCTTATTGGCAAGCTGTGATTTTTTCACAAACTTAAGTTGTCAATCTTGAACTTACCCTTTGACGGAAAAGAGTAGTAGGACCACTAGAAAGATTAGTAGGAATTCTACTAGCCGCCTACTAGCCGTCCCATTGTTTTCTAGTGGAAAATGGCCCAACCGATACAGTAGAAATGACATTCCCGGTTCAGAATGACAGCTCTCGCTGACATATGGCATGGTTTCATGGTATTGGTGTGTTCGGTTCGTGTTTATGTGTGCGTGCATACTGGAAATGTGCGCATGTATGGGTGAGTCATTTCAGGAAGTTTTTCAAATTGAAATAAATTGTCGAAAAAACATTTTATTTTTCAAAATATCTCTTTATTCATTATTAAAGCCTTTAAGGGAAGGCACATTTCACAAATCAAATTTTGACACTTTATGGCAACGATGGAGTGGAGCTAACATTCGTTTGAGAACCGGCACTTGATGAATGGAGTTTCCGAGTACGGCGAAGTACGTAAGGTGGGCCGGAGAACATCTGAAAAATTAATTCGCTAGTATGAATATCAAACAAGAAATAATCTTATCTTAAAAACTTACTGGCTGGCTGCAAACGATAGTCCTGTCCCAGTTTGCTGTTTTGAA